>NC_047121.1:6744873-7490568 GCF_902500255.1 Thalassophryne amazonica
GGAACTTATGTATTTCAGAACTTTTAAGACTGTTTTAGGATGGGTAGAAATAGTTGACCCAGCTTATTGTGAGAGTTCTTAATAAACAATTCAAGATGAGTTTATGGTCTTAATGGTCCTCTTTTCAAACATTTGAACAGAAGAGGACAGTTGTGTTTAACTTTATTTGAAAAAGAAATTTTTAATTATTGCCATTATAGTACTTTTTGTGTAATATTGACAAAGGAAAGCAAATATCCTGAATTTTCCCACTGTTTAAGTGATTTTACAAATTTTATTTAGAATAAAAATATATTTAATTCACTGTTTGCAAACTTTATGTTCTGTCTCTCTTTCGGACATTTCTTTGTAAGTATAAACTGATCAAACACGGAAAGGGATTTTTCACCGGACTCTACACAAGCAGGTGATCACTGACAGTTGTCAGCCTTTTTGTGTGCTCTCTGGATGGACAGCTCCTGTGCTCCCCAGGTGTGCATGTGGAGCGGCTCGTACAGCCACTGTGAAAACATATACATGCAGTTAAGTGAACATTTCGGCCACATACTCGCACGGTGCTTTAATAACCTGTTCTACACACTTGTTGGAGGATGGTGCTGTTGATGATTTGACTCCTGTAAAGCCAAAATATACAAAAGGGATTTGTTTTGTATGTCAAAAACATGCAAAGGACAACGTGTTCAATGGCAGAAACTGCCTGACGTCATAAGTTATGCACCAATCAGAGCTCAGAGTTCTCAACCAATCACAGTAGGGGAGGAGACCCGCGGTACCTGGCTCTTTTGAGGCACTCCAGGCTACACGGCTGACCACGCCTTTTTTCCTCCCGACTGCATCCGGATTATGACCATATTTGCTGGGTCAGACTGGTTCCTGCACATTCTTGCTATGGTGACGGGGCTTAAGTGTGACTTGGCCCTAACATTGGTACCCATTCCCACAGGGCTGGTGACACTCTCATGGTAACATCATCAATTCATCAATTTTATTTATATACCGCCAAATCACAACAAACAGTTGCCCCAAGGCGCTTTATATTGTAAGGCAAGGCCATACAATAATTACGTAAAAACCCCAACGGTCAAAACGACCCCCTGTGAGCAAGCACTTGGCGACAGTGGGAAGGAAAAACTCCCTTTTAACAGGAAGAAACCTCCAGCAGAACCAGGCTCAGGGAGGGGCAGTCTTCTGCTGGGACTGGTTGGGGCTGAGGGAGAGAACCAGGAAAAATACATGCTGTGGAGGGGAGCAGAGATCAATCACTAATGATTAAATGCAGAGTGGTGCATACAGAGCAAAAAGAGAAAGAAACAGTGCATCATGGGAACCCCCCAGCAGTCTAAGTCTATAGCAGCATAACTAAGGGATGGTTCAGGGTCACCTGATCCAGCCCTAACTATAAGCTTTAGCAAAAAGGAAAGTTTTAAGCCTAATCTTAAAAGTAGAGAGGGTGTCTGTCTCCCTTATCCGAATTGGGAGCTGGTTCCACAGGAGAGGAGCCTGAAAGCTGAAGGCTCTGCCTCCCATTCTACTCTTACAAACCCTAGGAACTACAAGTAAGCCTGCAGTCTGAGAGGAAGCGCTCTATTGGGGTGATATGGTACTATGAGGTCCCTAAGATAAGATGGGACCTGATTATTCAAAACCTTATAAGTAAGAAGAAGAATTTTAAATTCTATTCTAGAATTAACAGGAGCCAATGAAGAGAGGCCAATATGGGTGAGATATGCTCTCTCCTTCTAGTCCCTGTTAGTACTCTAGCTGCAGCATTTTGAATTAACTGAAGGCTTTTCAGGGAACTTTTAGGACAACCTGATAATAATGAATTACAATAGTCCAGCCTAGAGGAAATAAATGCATGAATTAGTTTTTCAGCATCACTCTGAGACAAGACCTTTCTAATTTTAGAGATATTGCGTAAATGCAAAAAAGCAGTCCTACATATTTGTTTAAAATGCTCTTTGAATGACATATCCTGATCAAAAATGACTCCAAGTATTACTAGAGGTCAGGGTAATGCCATCCAGAGTAAGGATCTGGTTAGACACCATGTTTCTAAGATTTGTGGGGCCAAGTACAATAACTTCAGTTTTATCTGAGTTTAAAAGCAGGAAATTAGAGGTCATCCATGTCTTTATGTCTGTAAGACAATCCTGCAATTTAGCTAATTGGTGTGTGTCCTCTGGCTTCATGGATAGATAAAGCTGGGTATCATCTGCGTAACAATGAAAATTTAAGCAATGCCGTCTAATAATACTACCTAAGGGAAGCATGTATAAAGTGAATAAAATTGGTCCTAGCACAGAACCTTGTGGAACTCCATAATTAACCTTAGTCTGTGAAGAAGATTCCCCATTTACATGAACAAATTGTAATCTATTAGATAAATATGATTCAAACCACCACAGCGCAGTGCCTTTAATACCTATGGCATGCTCTAATCTCTGTAATAAAATTTTATGGTCAACAGTATCAAAAGCAGCACTGAGGTCTAACAGAACAAGCACAGAGATGAGTCCACTGTCTGAGGCCATAAGAAGATCATTTGTAACCTTCACTAATGCTGTTTCTGTTCTATGATGAATTCTAAAACCTGACTGAAACTCTTCAAATAGACCATTCCTCTGCAGATGATCAGTTAGCTGTTTTACAACTACCCTTTCAAGAATTTTTGAGAGAAAAGGAAGGTTGGAGATTGGCCTATAATTAGCTAAGATAGCTGGGTCAAGTGATGGCTTTTTAAGTAATGGTTTAATTACTGCCACCTTAAAAGCCTGTGGTACATAGCCAACTAATAAAGATAGATTGATCATATTTAAGATCGAAGCATTAAATAATGGTAGGGCTTCCTTGAGCAGCCTGGTAGTAATGGGGTCTAATAAACATGTTGATGGTTTGGATGAAGTAACTAATGAAAATAACTCAGACAGAACAATCGGAGAGAAAGAGTCTAACCAAATACCGGCATCACTGAAAGCAGCCAAAAATAACGATACGTCTTTGGGATGGTTATGAGTAATTTTTTCTCTAATAGTTAAAATTTTATTAGCAAAGAAAGTCATGAAGTCATTACTAGTTAAAGATAAAGGAATACTTGGCTCAATAGAGCTCTGACTCTTTGTCAGCCTGTCTACAGTGCTGAAAAGAAACCTGGGGTTGTTCTTATTTTCTTCAATTAGTGATGAGTAGTAAGATGTACTAGCTTTACGGAGGGCTTTTTTATAGAGCAACAGACTCTTTTTCCAGGCTAAGTGAAGATCTTCTAAATTAGTGAGACGCCATTTCCTCTCCAACTTACGGGTTATCTGCTTTAAGCTGCGAGTTTGTGAGTTATACCACGGAGTCAGGCACTTCTGATTTAAAGCTCTCTTTTTCAGAGGAGCTACAGCATCCAAAGTTGTCTTCAATGAGGATGTAAAACTATTGACGAGATACTCTATCTCACTTACAGAGTTTAGGTAGCTACTCTGCACTGTGTTGGTATATGGCATTAGAGAACATAAAGAACATAAAGACATAACAGGGAGCTGCATCTATCAGAGGCCTCACTGTTTCACTTTAATGCTGTGGGTATTGTACTACTTATCAGAACTTCATCAGTATGTTTATTTGTAAATTGGAGATTGATTTGTTCTGATTTGCTTTCACTGACAAAACACCAACCTGTCACTGTTATGATAATTTATCATACACCTGGGTTGGAAATGAACCATCAACGTAATGCCCAATTACGTGTTCTGCTAAAAATAGGGGAGCACACACATGAATTGCTGTTTTTGTTGTAATTACCCCAAAGCAATAACACGTAAAATAATAAATTCTCTCACAGTCAGTAATGAATGTTGCTATGAGTTCTCCCACCTGAGTTTCACTAAGTCTTTCCCTACTCTTTAAATTTAATGGCTCTTGAGAACAAACAATTAAAAATCAGTACTGGTCCTCCTGTTGCTCCTATATACTTGCTGACTTCCAACTTTGTTATACTATTATAATTATAGTACTTGAATACAACACCGCCGGTATTGCTACATTCGAGTTCTGTTAGAAAACTATCCGACCTTTTTATTTTTTTCAAAAACCATATGGATTTGAATCACGTGTGATTGCATCAGCCAAGCTTGAACCTTCGTGCGCATGCGTGTTTTTTCACGCCTGTCGGTTGCGTCATTCGCCTGTGAGCACGCTTTGAGTGAGCAGTGGTCCACCCCCCTTGTCGGATTTTATTGCGAGTAAAATGTCTGAATGATTTGGAGCTTTGCTGCATCAAGTTTTTCCAGAAACTGTGAGAGACAGTCAGGTGGACACCATTCGGAAAATTCAGATGGCTTTCAGGGACAATTTTATGGAGATCACACAGATTAAGGAGGGTTACAGCCGGTTTAAAGATGGCCCACAGTTGCTGAGAGCGCGCCGCACTCCGAGCGGCGATCGACAGGCTGAAACGACCAGATCATTTCCAAAGTGAAGGCTGTGTTGATCCGGGACATCGTCTGACTACCACAGAAATGGCAGAAGACGTGGACATCAGCACTTTTTCGGCACATTCCACTGTTACAGGAGTTTTTGTCATGGAGAGAGGAGCGGAGGAATGCGCCACAGAGCCGCAAATGGCGCGGGACAAAAGCACCTCCGTGTTGGTCTCACAGGACGGCTTTCAGACGGCTTTCGGTGGCTTTTCAGTCGTATGACTATCCGAGAAATTGTGGATGAGCTGGACATGCCAGAACATGTCCTGTGAGGCTTCATCATGGCGTTGCTTTACGCCATGCGGCTCCGTCCCGACACGCGAATTCCTCCGCTCCTCTTTCCATGACAAAAACTCCTGTAACAGTGGAATGTGCCGTTCATTTCCAAACTTAACGCCGAACATTGATCCGGGATGTCGTCTGACTACCAGAGAAATTGCAGAAGACATGGACATCAGCACTTTTTTGGCACATTGAGACAGACGTGTGGAGGAATTCGCATGTCGGGATGGAGCTAAACTAAACTTGAAGCAGTCTGTCATCCGAATTGAGGCAACGTGGGTGAAGGTTGCAGCAGGAGGGGCCCGTGCTGCCCAGCTTAGGGAGTTGAAGGCTGGAGCAGTAAAAACCGCACTGCCTTCGAGGTGGCAGGGAGGAAGCCATTCTAGGTCATTCTAGGCAGCATATTCTAATGGTGAATTTTGCAGTAAAACATACAAAAAAATAATTCATGTACAGATATCCGCACATATTTTTCAGTTGAATTTGTACATATCCCACATATTCCTCTGCCACATCACCAGTGCCACCACAACCTTTATTTACACATCAGCTGTGTGAAAAAGGATGATGTAAGTCTTCTTATTATTGTTCTTGTAACCTCAACCATAACTCTAAACCTAACCCTAACCAAAATGCAAGCACATGTTTTTGACAGTTAAATGTGAAATGTGAACAGCTGTGTGTGGACATTCCTATAAAAATGCAATATCATCCTTAACTTTTTTAATTGTAGGATAATGTAGCTCATGCATTGCTGGATCATTATTGGATATTGATTAACAAATACCAGGTCTCAGTGCATACATTTTCTGCTCGTGGCCAGCTGGCTCCCAACTTAAAAAAATTAGAGGTCAGAATTTCAAGGAGACTCTCAGTGACTCCAGCGACCACTCTCCCCCACCACCACCCCAAAAAAACTCTTATGTAAACAGAATTCTTCCTTGGGTGAAATCTCAATGGGGGTTAGTGGTCCTTTTTTTCTGAAGTGGAAAAACAAAATATTGTGAAAAACATGTTAATGATACTGAGAAAAATGTTGTTTTTTTTAATCCAAGTAAACAGAAATGAGAGATGAAATGAGAAAAGTTGAGAAAAATGTTACTGTTATTGTCACTTAACTAAAAAAAAGTGGTCAAATTTTTTTATTCTTCAATATGAAGCACAAACACTGAAAACAAACCCATCCACTTCAAATTAATTATCTTTGTACTCATCCCATGTTACTCAGGGTGCACTAATTTTTTTCTTCAAAAAGAACCCTGGTAAAGCATATCCATGCAAAAGGAAGACAGCTTAAATGTGACCTTAGGGCCACCAGTTTGTGACCCCGATTGAGGTGCAGTACAGCAATGAACTGAAGTTGCTGTCCAACAAACATCACACATGACACATTAAGAATCACAAAGTTTTCTACAATTTTTTAAATGATATTTGGATTTAGCAGCACAGATGTCTGGTGTGTACATGATTGCTGAGGAATTTCAACCGCAAAAACAGATCACATAAATGGGGAACATTCCATGAATAAATGTCTGCAAAAAATATATTTGGAATGCCCAAATATATGTTGATAGGAGGAAAAAAATCTGAAGTAAATATCAGATTCTGATGTTGAAATTTAATGCTGACAGCAGCAGGAGTTTGTGTGACACATCAAGTGACTATAGAACCAATTAGCAAAAACAGATTTCCTTGTAATCCATCTGACTGTTAACTTGGAACAGTGCTACAGTAATGACACAGTGCCTTTCTTGATGATACTGCAACAGGTTCATCAATTTTATCAAATACTTCTTCTACTTGATTAACAAAAGTAAAGTAAATGCACTTACATGGTTGTGCAAACAACCCACCTTTTTACTTGGATTTACTCTTGGACAATCAGGGTTTTGGCCCTGCAATAGACTGGCAGACTGTCCAGGGTGTACTTTGATGAGAGAGAGATGACATTTATTGTCATTACACAAGTGCAACAATGAAATTACATTTACACTTCAATTACCTCAGAAAAGATACAACAATTAATCCACAATTCTTACTTGTTTAGCATAATAATGGCACACATCACAATTAAAGACAACACATATACATTTAACATTGTTTATGTGCACTAAACTTGAAGCAGTCTGTCATCCAAATTGAGGCAAAGTGGGTGAAGGTTGCAGCAGGAGGGGTTCGCGCTGCCCAGCTTAGGGAGTTGAAGGCTGGAGCAGTAAAAACCACACTGCCTTCGAGGTGGCAGGGAGGAAGCCAGGGTGAGGGGAGTGGAGAGACACGGGGGTGGGGGGATAATAGGGATGGAGGGAGGGAGACATGCGCCATGTGCAGATGAGTTAAGTTTCTGTCAGTTTCTGTCCATGTGTGTGTAAAGTCTGGTGTTGCTAGGCAACAGCAAGCTGGCGGCGGGAGTGGATATATGAGAAAGGGGAGCCGAATTTCTTCACCAAGGCTGTAGATCCTTGTGGGGAAGAGCAGGGAATTTGGCCCACAGAAACCGATAAGGCTGCCATGTTGATGTTAAGGGGAGAGATACAGAATTCCATTTACTATGCCTCTGGCCATCTAGAGTCCAAATTTATGAAGAATATTATCCAGTCCTCAGCAGCACATTCCTTTGCAATGCAGCGATGGTATCAGTTTGCGTTTGAGTTCAAGAGTTCATGCATTCTGAGATTACACAGCATTGCCCAACTCATTAATCATGATGGACAGATGAGGGGACAAGATTCTGGAAGCAGCCGTCTTGCTAATATTCCTGTGGGTCAGGGTAGCGTACAAGCCAATCAGTGCCAAACCTCCCACCATGAAAGCAAATAGAAAAAAAATCATCAATGTTTTCCACAGAGAGTGGAGCCAAGCATGTCACACCCATCTCTCTCAGGCGTCGAGAGCATAGCCCGCTGGGTAGGTTCCATCAGGGCACGCAAGGTCCCCCAGCCCTGATTTCCTTGTTGAAAAAAAAAATGTTGTCAATAGCGTTGAGAGACCAGCTGATCAATTTCATGGTTAATCCAAATCTTAATTTAAAGAATTCACACTCTGGTGAAGCTGGGACTTTGAAGGTCGGAGCAGAGATAGAGAACAGAAAGGAGGAGAGGGTAGGAATGCGACCGTCCTTGCCAGAGTCCCAAGCAGACCTCACCTCTCACCCAATGTCTGCTGGAATTTTAACAAGTATTGTAGGTCCTTAGTCTCATTAGACCTGTTCTTATCCCCCTATATTGTAGTATGAAGTGAATGAGAGTGTTGTGTGGGCCGCCAGAAGAGGAGGTACTGCTGGCCCACCACCAGAGGGCACCCTGCCTGAAGTGCGGGCTTCAGTCACGAGAGGGCGCTGCCGCCATGGACACAGCCGGGGGTGACAGCTGTCGCTCATTACCTCTTGACAGCTGTCACCCATCTACTCAACATCATCTCACTCCATAAAGACCAGACGTCATCTCCACCTCGTTGCCGAGATATCATACTTCATTGGAGGTAATATCCTCAGCCGTTTTGTAATTGTAATATTTGTATATTGTGAGTGTTTGCAGGAGTACCAGTTCCTCCGTCGGTGGAAGCTGTGAGAGCGCTGAAGGCACTCTTTTCCCCTGAGGAATCCATAGTACTCTGCAAGTTATTGAGTGAGAGGTGGAGGTGGCATTCCCACCGTTGTTGTTACTGGGTGTACACACACCCACACTTGACTGTCTTTGTTCTTCGCCAGCAGTACCAGATCCGACAGTCGGGGACGGTGATCACGTGGGAATTCGGGACTTGGTAGCTCCAGTATTCACCAGGTTCTGGGGCGGCGGAAATCGTGTGGTTCCGGCTCTTCTTGGGACAGACGTCTTCTATCCTCGAGCCTGCCCACACGTCACCTTTGTGTATTGACTGTTATGATATTCTGAGATTGTCTGTATGTTCGTTGTGCACATTCACAACATTAAATTGTTATATTTTGGCTCATCTATTGACCGTTCATTTGCGCCCCCTGTTGTGGGTCCGTGTCACTACACTTTCCCAACAGAGAGCCTATGACCATCCTTGGATAGGAAGCTAGTTCATCACTGTTTAGTTCCTCAGCCAGTTTTTGTAACCATTGGTAGATGGGTCAGTGAGAACATTGTAGATGAAGTGTTTTATCAAAGGACTCATACCACGATGATCAGTATGGCTTTGGATCACGTCTGTATACATATCATCAAGAATCCTGGAAAATGTGTTTTTATGTTTATATTTTTGAAACCCTTGTGTTTGACCATTGACTGATCTGCTCCAATGGTTCATCATATTAAGATATTCAAACAAGAAATATTCCTACTAGGTTTGGCAAAAATGTACCCATTCCCGAGTTATTTTAACCACAGACACACACACACACACACAAACACACACTCCCCTGCTTCACTGCTGGCATGTAGTGTAAAAAATAATAAGTATGTTTTGATCTGCATCCTTACTATTGCTTTTTTTCCAAATATAGTTCAATGTGTGGAATAGGACAAAAACACTGACAGGAACTGCCTTATGATGTTGGAGATGGTGTTGGTGAGAGTTGGCCACTTAGTAAATGAACAAAAATATGCATGCATTATTTCTTCATGATTGTGATAAACATTTCTATTTTGTTATTTCATTTTAGAAAAGAAAGAAGTGAAAACTCCCAGAGAATTGCACAACTCAGACTGATCAAATGTTTGTCACTATATTTATTAAATTGTTTCGCTGCTGTACACTTGGGTGTTTGTTGTGTTTTTCTCTATTTGCTGTCATTCAGATGACACCCACAGGATCAAATGGAGAAATAATCCTTCACAACATGTCACCTTGCAAATCCATGGTGGTTTATTTAGGGTGTCTACATCAGCTTTGGAAGCTGGCAATATGACTCCAACAGAAAAAAAAAAGTTTTATATATATATATATATATATATATATATATATATATATATATATATATATATATATATATATATATATATATATACTCAACAAAAATATAAACGCAACACTTTTGGTTTTGCTCCCATTTTGTATGAGATGAACTCAAAGATCTAAAACTTTTTCCACATACACAATATCACCATTTCCCTCAAATATTGTTCACAAACCAGTCTAAATCTGTGATAGTGAGCACTTCTCCTTTGCTGAGATAATCCATCCCACCTCACAGGTGTGCCATATCAAGATGCTGATTAGACACCATGATTAGTGCACAGGTGTGCCTTAGACTGTCCACAATAAAAGGCCACTCTGAAAGGTGCAGTTTTGTTTTATTGGGGGGGGATACCAGTCAGTATCTGGTGGGACCACCATTTGCCTCATGCAGTGCAACACATCTCCTTCGCATCATCCGTGAAGAGAACACCTCTCCAACGTGCCAAACACCAGCGAATGTGAGCATTTGCCCACTCAAGTCGGTCACGACGATGAACTGGAGTCAGGTCGAGACCCCGATGAGGACGACGAGCATGCAGATGAGCTTCCCTGAGACGGTTTCTGACAGTTTGTGCAGAAATTCTTTGGTTATGCAAACCGATTGTTCCAGCAGCTGTCCGAGTGGCTGGTCTCAGATGATCTTGGAGGTGAACATGCTGGATGTGGAGGTCCTGGGCTGGTGTGGTTACACGTGGTCTGCGGTTGTGAGGCTGGTTGGATGTACTGCCAAATTCTCTGAAACGCCTTTGGAGACGGCTTATGGTAGAGACATGAACATTCAATACACGAGCAACAGCTCTGGTTGACATTCCTGCTGTCAGCATGCCAATTCAACGCTCCCTCAAATCTTGTGACATCTGTGGCATTGTGCTGTGTGATAAAACTGCACAATGAAAAGACGAAATTACATACAACAAAAGTGAGGAGTGGAGGGAGTGAAGAACGTATAGAAAGAGGGAAATCAGCCTTAATCTATTTAAAAGTGCTGGATGCCATCTGTTTCTCTCAGAGTTCCAGTCATACAGTCAGATGACTATCAAAAGCTCATTTTCTCTGTAGTAAAATAATGCTGATTTGGATGCCAGCGTGGTTCACATCAACCACAGGGTTGTGGCAACTATACTGGACTGGTAACCAGAACCAGCAATCAGAGCATGCCTTCAGCATTGTTCATCACTTTGAAGCTTCATTTTATCACATAGAGTATTTGAGGTTTCAGGCAGCTTGTGTGGACATTTTCTCCTAGCAACATACAACTACAAATCAGAAAGTGTTGGAATAGCATGAAATATGCAAGTAAAGCATGAAATATGTAAGTAACGCCAACATTGTTGTGGTTAGTGGCCAGTAACAAAGCTAATTAGAACCCCAAAAGCAGGCAGCCAGAACGCGGGAAAACATGTGCCAAAAACCAAGTGATTTAATAACTCCAAG
Organism: Thalassophryne amazonica; assembly: GCF_902500255.1. Taxonomy (NCBI): domain Eukaryota; kingdom Metazoa; phylum Chordata; class Actinopteri; order Batrachoidiformes; family Batrachoididae; genus Thalassophryne; species Thalassophryne amazonica. The sequence goes on from NC_047121.1 coordinate 6,755,976, forward strand.
GTGACAAACATAAACCATACCATGAGATCTGAACAAACTGTGAGGGAGCCATGGTTCAAAAACTAACAAAAAATACAGGACTACACAGAGAAACAATAACCAACAATACAAACAGAATCTGAGACAAATAGGACAAACTCTCTAATCATCAAACACTCATACAGTAGACCTGTCTTAAACTGAGAACAAGGAGTGACTATTGACTAACAGATGTGCAGGAGAAAATGGAAGGAGGAACTTGCAGGTGCATCTGAAATAACAGAAACCCTCAGAGATAAATAACTAAACAGACAATCTGAGGTGTAGCCAAAGGGGTGAGTCAGACAAAAAATACAAATAAACAACCCAAACCGCAGACAAGAACAAAACCAACACGGAAAATAAAAGATAACCACTGAAGTGAACATAGTGAAAGTGAACCTCACAGAACATACATGTAAATCAAAACCAAATGCCAATAAAACCCCACAAACAGATGATCCCACAACAGTACCCCTCCTTTGTGCACCTGACAGCTCAAATCCCCCCCCACAAAAAAAAGCCAACAGGAGGAGAAATCAAAAATTGTGGGCACAGGGCGAAAATGGGAACACCAAACAAACCAAATAAAATCCCATACCCAGAAAAACACTCACTGTGCGGGAGATTGGTTGGAAGAATGGTGGTAACAACACCAAAATTGGGGCAAACCACCCCGGAACCAACAAGACCACAAAACATCATTCGCTTATTAGGTTTACAATTACGCTGCCGCGTTTAGTGGAGCAACAACCTTGCCTATCATTGCGGCGACAAATTAAACCTTCAACTTTGACTGAACTCGAAACAAGACTACCTGAAATCCTAACTTCAAGCTTGATGAAATTTCAGTCAGTAGATAGTCTTGCAGATAGCCTGAATTTAGTGCTAAAAAACACACTTGATAAGATTGCGCTTCCTCTATTAAAGCCACGCCTTCCCAAAGCATAGACACTCTGGCTCAATAGTTATTTGCGTGACCTTAGGAAGAAGGCTAGAGGGTTGGAATGGAAATGGCGTAGTTCCAAACTAGAGGTGTTTCACCTTGCGTGGCGTGAAGCTATTTTAGATTATAAGCATGCTTTATTGGCTACGAAGCAGGCGTATTATTCTGAATTGATCAACAAAAACAAGCATAACTCAAAGTTCTTGTTTGATACGGTGGCATTTCTTATTCATGGACAGCCATCTGTTGGTCGTTCTCCTTTTTCAGCACAGGACTTTCTGGACTATTTTGAAAAGAATATAGAAGATATTAGGTTGAGCACATCTCAGCATACTTTGGTTGAATCACTGTATCCAGCTACTGAGCTGGGGACTACTACTGAGGTGCTACCTAGATTCATGGAATTTAACAGTATCTCACAAGGTGTGCTGATGAAACTCGTGATGTCTACTAGAAGCACAACTTGTTTATTTGATCCTATACCAACAAAATTGTTTAAGGATCTTTGGCCCATTCTTGGGCCGCCTGTGCTGGAAATTGTTAACCTTTCTTTAAACTCTGGATCTGTTCCAAATTGTTTTAAATCTGCAGTGGTTAAACCACTACTCAAGAAATCTAATCTTGATCCTGGTGAATTGAAAAATTATAGGCCGATATCAAATCTATCATTCTGCTCTAAAATTCTGGAAAAGGTGGTTTCACTGGTGGTTTGGACTATCTTACTGAGAATGACCTTTTTGAGCCACTGCAGTCTGCTTTTAGAAGACATCACTCCACAGAAACAGCACTTATTAAAGTAGTTAATGATCTTCTGCGAGCAATGGACTCGGATACTACTACAGCATTGGTGTTGTTGTATCTCAGTGCTGCGTTTGACACAGTTGATCATCATATTCTACTTGATAGGCTAGAAAACTGTTTCGGGATTACTGGAAACGCTCTTGTGTGGCTGATGTCTTATCTGTCTGGTCGTTCCCATTGTGTTTTGTGCAATGACACTACCTCTGACTTTAAGGGCATGAAGTTCGGGGTTCCGCAGGGATCCGTTCTGGGTACCCTGCTTTTTTCCCTGTATATGGCACCCCTTGGGAACATTTTGCGGCGTTTCAGGGTTGCTTTTCATTGTTATGCTGATGATACTCAGTTGTATATGCCGATAGCTGCTGGAAATCCTGTCCACATAAAATCTTTACAGGACTGTCTTGCAGCAGTGAGAAGTTGGATGTCTAGCAACTTTCTACTTTTGAACTCTGATAAGACTGAAATGATGGTTCTTGGCCCAGCAAGACATCGGCACCAATTTGATCAGCTGGCGCTTAGCCTAGGTTCATGTGTTATACATCATACTGACAAAGTGAGGAACCTTGGGGTAATCTTTGATCCTACGTTGTCCTTTGACCTCCACATTAGGGACATTACGAGGACTGCTTTCTTTCATCTGAGAAATATAGCAAAGATTCGCCCCATCCTGTCTATGGCTGATGCTGAGACTCTGATTCACGCATTTGTCTCTTCTAGATTTGATTATTGTAATGCTTTATTTTCTGGTCTGCCGCAGTCTAGCATTCGAGGACTTCAATTGGTGCAGAATGCTGCTGCCAGAATTTTGACACAAAGTAGAAGGTTTGACCACATTACTCCCATTCTGGCATCCCTTCATTGGCTACCGGTTTCTGCCAGATTGGATTTTAAAGTTTTACTGTTGGTTTATAAAATTGTTCATGGACTGGCGCCTTCCTACTTGGCGGACTTGGTTAAGCCCTACGTACCTGCGAGGCCTTTGCGTTTGCAGGGCGCAGGGCTTCTGTGTGTTCCGAGGATGAACAAAAAGTCTGTGGGGTATAGAGCCTTTTCCTACCGTGGTCCGGCTCTTTGGAATGATCTACCTGCTGTTATTCGGCAGTCTGACACGGTGGAGATTTTTAAATCAAGACTGAAGACCCACTTTTTTATACTGTCTTATCATTAATTTTTTAATCTGTTTGTGTTTGCTTTGTAATTTATTTTTATTCTACTGTGTTTTATCTTTTAACTGTGCTTTTCTTGCCTGTATTTTGAATTTAGATTAATTTGTGTTGTTGTGAATTATGTGAAGCGCCTTGGTGCGACTTTGTCGTGATTTGGCGCTATATAAATTAATAAATTATTATTATTATTATCATTACACACAGCTTGAAAGCTGGAAGCAGAGGCTGCATGGCCCACCATAGTTCTCCACCATTACCGGGATGGCAATGTCCACCCCCACTACGTCAGTGTCTTTGGGTGCAGGGATGTCCAGCCCCATCCCTCTGATGTCCATTGAGGTGGGGGTGAAAAACTCCACCATTGTAAAGCCTTCAGGGGCTGAGGCTCTTGGCACCCTGCAGATGTCAGTAGTTATGGAGACGGCCAGGTCTGTGTTGGCGTTCGCCATTGCGTGGACTGAGGGGTCCCTGATGATGTCAACAGGCATGGATGTGGCCTGATCCAAGGCCATGCAGTATGGTACAGTGGCAGTAAGAACACCCACATCAAGAGCAAAAACACACCAACCTGATGGACAATCTCTGCCACTCAAACCATGATCTGAGTTCTGACGGCGGAACTGGTGCAAAGTGTCTAACTCACAGAGGAACTTTTTTTTTCAGCCACGAGGAATTAAAGCATTTTCAGATGTTGTTTTCCAAAGTAAGGAGGCTTTGTGTGGATTATTTTTCTTCAAAATCGTATGATAATGATCGTATTTCGACTTATGAGTAAATTACATGAAAGCCTGTAAAAATCCATAAATTAGCCACATCATTGTTTACGCCACAGTGTTCAAAATGTATGAAAAAAGTAGCTGCTTATAGTCTGTGTGCATGAAAATTCCACATTGAGAGGTAGACATCATGCTGCTGTAAAGGGGTATCGGGTCACGGAGTATCGGAGATGTTTTATTATTACAAGTACAAGTAAATGAATACGGGGTCGGGCCGATACCCAATACAGGGATCGGGATCGGTGCATCCTCAGTCATAAGGTGTGAGGTGAGGTAAACCCTGAACAAGGCACCAGTCTGTCACAGGGCCACATATAAACAAACAAACACAATTACACCCGCACGCACACCTATGGGCAATTTAAAGTGTCCAATTCACCAAACCCGCATGTCTTTGGCTGTGGGAGGAAGTCTGAGCACCCGGAGGGAACCCACACATACACAGGAAGAACATGCAAACTCCACAGGTGGGATTAAATCCCATGACCTTCTTGCTGTGAGGTAACAGTGCTAACCACTAAGCCACTGTGCCATCCAGAATTTAAACAAGACTTGACGATATTTGAGTTTTGATAATTAAAACTATGTTAAAAATAAATAAACAAAGCCAATCTCTTGTGATGGAGCCAATTTTAAAATATTCCCGTGGCATTCTCGCAGTGACGACAATGTCTGTTCTAAACAGAATCTACCGACAACCTTTCATCCTGTTTGTCCTGCTCCTCTATTTGACAGTACTCTCTTGAAAACCTGGATACATATGTCAGGAGAGATTCCTTGTCCCCAGGATGTGATGCACATGTAAAATTAGTCTTTTGTTGCATTTTTTTTTTCCTATAGAGGGATGACATTAAATCAGACCCTGTTGGTAAATATTTCGTTTGACTCCAAACAAATTCCAATGACAACAGATGATTTCTATGTTGCTCAATCTTCTTCCGTCAGCTGATTGTTGTGTTCCACAAATGGGTGTTGACAAACTATGCAACAACAAGACTGTTGCCATTAATCATCCATCTCTTCTTTTATGTTGTCATTTATAGGTTATTAAAACCATCCTGCTGATTTATCTGCAAGTAGCTCATATCGGCCAATTATACTGGCTTTGGGGATTTATTGGGCGGGCTCTTCTCTTGAGGCTGCACTAAAAGGTTGAAGGCAGCTGACATGAACAGGCTCAATAAGCTCATTGGGCCTCATGTATCAAAGTTGCGCACTTGTGGTGTAAATTTACCGTGTAAATTTGAAGTACACCAAAGTTGCCGTGACATGTATCAAGCAGTGCGCACCTGCCCATTTCCGGTGTACGCCTGACGCGACCTTGATAAATGCGGCGGGTGAAAACAATCGTAATTATAATAAACACGCCCATAAATATTCAGACTCCGCTTCAGACACACCCTCATTTTACGACATGGAAGCCAGGAAAACGGCAAAGAAAAAGAACTCCACCATTCACGACGCGTGCCAATAGAGCGTCAAAAGCGGCTGTCGTATTAATTGTTTTGTAGTATAATCAAAAAAGTGTTACAGTGGTCCCTCGTTTATCGCGGGAGTTACGTTCTAAAAATAGCCCGTAATACGCGAAACCGTGAATTAGTCAGCGTTATTTTTTATAATTATTATAGACGTTTTAAAGCTGTAGAACCACTTTATACACTTTTCTCAATCAGGCATGAACATTTTCTCACTTTTCTCTCGTGTGTAAACACTCTTAAAGTTCAAACCTTAGTAGAAAAATAAGACCAAACTGTTTTCAGGCCCAAACATTTGTTTGAGAAATAAAAATAGAATGTTTTCCTATAAATAATTATGATGGCTTTTAGAACTAACAAATTTAATTTGAATGATCAACGTACGAGGTTGGACACATAAGAAATTATTAATAGTGACTGACCAGTATTTCACAGATCACGCCTCTGCGTCCTGACGCCGTGCATTTTTCCACTCACACCTGGCTGCAGGTGTCTGTTTCCGAGTGACAAACACAGTTATGAGTAGTTGTTGGCGCTTTTTTTCTTCTGGGCGAGAAGATTCTTATAAACAGACACGCAGAACACAAAACACTGTAAAAAAAAAAAAAAGCATGCAAAATTGGACTAAAAACTCTGCGAAACGACGAGGCCGCGAAAGGTGAACGGTGTTATAGCGAGGGACCACTGTATTCTCTTTTCACATGTCAATAATTCTTGACGTGGATATTTGCTCGCTCAAATAATAAGACACGGCTAATTTTTCAGATTATTCTTAAAATGTATTTCTTTATTTATTTTATTGTAACAAACGAATGGAGACGACACAACCTGGTTGCAGCACGAGCGAAGGGCATGACAACACTACATTTGTAATTATCATTTTCATAGTCTAAAACGATCACACCACATAAAGTTAAGCTCAGCGCTGCTCTGGCTCCAGGCTCGAAGTCTGGAGAAAAAGGCGAGCAGCGCTTTCTTTGCAGTCAGCGCTGTAGCCACGGATCGTGCTCGATAGACCAGCAATCCTGCAAAAGAGGGATTTGTATTGATTATTATGTAGTATAATCAGGAAAGTGTAACATATGCATTGATTTGTATAATGGCACTGTTTATCATGTTGATCAGTTTCATTTTTATGTGGGTTCCAGCGCTGGTTCATTTTGGTGTATAATTTACGCCACCTCTCGACCTGGTGTATGTTTTCAGCGCAGCGTATGCCAATGACCACATTGATAAATGCCAAGTGGCACAGCCGTTTTGGCGTCCACCCCATATACGAGGTCTCTTAGATAATAAACCGACCCTTTTATTTTTTTTTTAACTATATGGATTTGAATGACATGCAATTACACCAATCATGCTTGAACCCTCGTGCGCATGCGTGAGTTTTTTCACGCGTGTCGGTGACGTCATTTCCCTGTGGGCAGGCCTTGAGTGAGATGTGGTCCCGCCCTCTCGGCTGAATTCCTTTGTTTCACACGCTGCTCGAGACGGCGCGCGTTGCTTTATCAAAATTTTTTCTGGACCTGTGAGGAATATCCGAGTGGACACTATTCGAGAAATTAAGCTGGTTTTCTGTGAAAAGTTTAACGGCTGATGGGAGATTATGGGGTGTTTCTGTCGCTGTAAGGACTTCCCACGGAGCGGGACGTCCTGCAGCGCTTCCAGGCGCTGTCGTCGGCCTGTTTCGAGCTGAAAACATCCTAATTTAAGGCTTAATTCACCCAGGACATCGTGAGAGAACAGAGAAGATTCAGAAAAGGCCGGCATGAGGAATTTATGCGGACATTCCACTGTTTAAGGACATTTTTTTAATGAAAGACGTGCGCGCAAATTCGCCGAGTCGTTTCCGTGACGACTCGGCAAATCTGTGTGCGCCGCGACAGGAAAAACACCTCCATGTTGAAAACCATTTGTAGAATTCAGGCGGCTTTTAATGGCTTTCAACAAGTGAGTAACTGAGAAATTGTTTAACAGCTTGGGCATGTTCCAACTTGCCCGTTAAGATTTCCAACGGAGGTGTTTTTCCTGCCGCGACCCCCCGCGGTCGGGTCCAGCCCGACATGCGACTCTGCCCGCACGTTCTTTCATTACAAAATGACCGTTAACAATGGAATGTCCGAATAAACTCCTCATGCCGACTTCTTCTGAAAGTTCTCTGTTCTCTGACGACTTACTGCGTCAACAGAGCCTGAAATGTGGAAGTTTTCAACTTGAAACGGCGAGATGCTGCCGCCTCGAAGCGCAGATCGCCGTCAGGCGCCATGGACCGTCCTTAAAGTGACACTACCAGACCAAAATCTCTCATCAGCCGTTAAAATTTTTACCGAAAACCAGCTGAATTTATTGAATGGTGTCCACTCAGTTGTGCCTTACAGTTTTGAAAAAAATTTTATCAAACAAGCAACAGTCTCTGAGCCATTCCTAAACAATGAAAAAAATCGACGAGCGGGTGGACGACTCCTCACTCAAAGACTGCCCACAGGCGAATGACGTAACCGACAGGCGTGAAAAAACTCTCGCATGCCCACGAAGGTTCAAGCATGTCTGATGTAATCACACGTGATTCAAATCCATATGGTTTTTGAAAAAATAATAAGGTCGGATACTTTTCTAATAGACCTCGTACACTCAAATATCGCCGTACGCACGTTAATACATGAGGTCCATTGTGAGAGCTGGCTCTGTCCTGGGGGTTGAGCTGGAGTCTGTGGTGGAGGTGTCAGAGAAGAGGATGTTGAGGAAACTGCTCAGCATCCTGGACAACACCTCCCACCCACTGCATACCATGCTAATGTCCTGTCAGAGCATCTTTAGCCATAGACTGAGACCACAAAATACCACAGGTCTTTCCTACTTGTGGTAATCAGACTGTATAATTCCTCCATCTTCTGCAGAATAAATACATAATCAACAGAGTTAATCAATGACTCAGAGTTATGTGCAATACTGTTGATCATCTTGTGCAAATGTCTTCCAGACATTTGACATAAATTTGTTGCACTTATTGTAAAAAAAACAAACAAATAAAACACATTATTTTGTCTTTCAGTAATTTCCTTCAATACAGCTGATCGTATCTTATTTAGCCTAAAGCACATCTCAGCTGAAGATTTTTCAACAGATCTCATCAAAAATAAGCAGCAGAAGGTTTTAATAAAAAAAATAAAGTAGCGTTGTCATTACTGGAGAAAGTAGCAGAAGCCTTCATTGGCTATGAGGTGTGAAAAAAAGTCAAGTTTTATCCAAAAAATGTGAGCAAGCTGTGAAAAGAGATGATGGAGAACAAAACCAAGGTGGAAAGCAAGTACCCCCAATCTCTCGAATGATTAATCTGTCGCACTCAGCAGCAACCTGCCAAGTTTGCATGGCTGAGTGTAATTGAATAAGTGTCAGACAGCTCACAGTGAAGAGCAATACATCCAGGGACTCAAATAAGAAGCCAGATTTGTGTGCAGAGCGGCAGCACTGTTCTAATCAGACGAGCTCAGTCATCTTAATATTAACGCAGTATCTTAGCTTTGGTTGAGAGGAGTAATCCTCGACTTTTTCAATGCTTCTTGTTGGATATTGTTGTTAATGCTATAAAGCGCTCACTGCCACACTGGGCGCTACATGTCTGATCATATCAGTTACAGTGAGACGCATAAGTATTTGGACACTGGCTTGATTTTTATTTTTTTCTCCTCTGTACACCTAATGAAGATGTTTAGATTTAACTGAAGGAGTTTAACAAAATTATATTAAGGATCACAGCCATTTGTATACAGTCACTCAATTTTCAGTGGCCATAAGTAATTGGACAGACTAAATATGAGGATTATCGTTGCGCAAACATTTTCTAAATCACTACATATGTGCTGGAAATGAACTTGCATCAATCATGAAAGAATTCAAATTATGAGGTACTGTACAGCAAATCTGTCTGGTCTGCTCTTGTTCTGTGGAATGATCTCCCTGCATCAATAAAACAGTCAGATTCTGTATAGACATTCAAGTTCAGACTTAAGACACACTTATTTTCCCTTTCGTATGGCTAGCATACTGGCATAGTATATTACTATGCTTTTTACCCTTTTAAATTCATTTTAGTAGGAAACGGAGCGGGCCGTGGCCTCAATTTTATCTAAAGTCTAGGTCTTTTAGTGAAGCTTAGGGCTAGTGGCCTGTGATCACTTAGAATTTCTTCTGTTTTTCTTGTTGCTTAGTGCTGACAAATTATACTGTATTTGTTGTCTTTCTGATGCCTGATTCTGTTTTTTCTCTCTGTTTGAGGTGTGGCTTCATCCAAAGATGGGTGTGATGTCTCTTTCTGCAACCTTCCTGTCCTGTGCACCAGTAACATTTCCTGTATATTTGTTTTGTGAATTGTTTTGCAAATTGTGTTGGTAGCATGGCCCAAGCACCTGTGTGCTTGCTCTGGTGAATAGTAAAGCCCCTGTCACACATAGCAAGAATGTGCTAGAAGCATGCCCGATACGGCAAATATTGCCATAATCTGACGCAGTGGCGATGAAAAGAAGTGTGATCATCAATGCTGGAGCGCAGACAGACTGCCTCATCCACACCTGTCAGATCACATCCATCCCATCCATGTAGATGACACAGACTGCTGTCAGATGGCCATAAAAGGCGCTGCAATCTACCAGATCTCCAAATTTCTGGATGGCAGACCAGAGCACTCCTTTCTTCTTGTGCACGTGTGCTTCGTGCACATGTGTGGGGCTGTAATTATCACTCAGCCATGTGTGTGTGTGTGTGTATGCATAACGCTGCATGGGCCACTAAGCGTGTGCTTGACACACATGCACGCGCCTGCCACTGGACCACTTCACTCAAAGTTTGCTGGCAGTTGGGCCATGCAGTCCCTCAGACGGAACGCCTTTCCAGGGAACTTTTTTCTTGCTTGCATACTTCAGGAGCACAACGCTACTCTGGACACTGTGATGGCTGGATTATCACAAGGGATTCATATTTTTATTTTAGGTGAGAGAATTCTAACTGTAGGCTTCTCTCCCGGCTTCATGTCCACATCAGCACTATGAAACACTCCTGGACCACTGTTGGAGGTAAGATTAATATTTATTAATGGTGTAACGGCCTGGCACAAGTTCCATGTTGTATCTCCTCCAGAGGTAGAAGGTGAACATTTATTACATCTTGAGATCCGTCCTTCTCCACGGTGTGCGCACATTAGTGCACGGAACTTTTGGTTTGATAGCCGCTGTTCACATTCACTGCACATGATAATTCAGAATTATTATCGTGATGATGCATGCCACATACATTTCAACAGTTCCTTTCCACTCGGGGTGGGGGTGGGGGCATTATACCATGCCAGATCTAGCTCTGTTCTGGAATTGGACACACATAGATTAAAGATCCAAGATGAACTACTTTTTATTTTTAATTAATGACTCTGCTTTTGTTTCTCTTCTGTTTTTTTTTTGTTTGTTTGTTTCTGTTTCTTCTTTTGATTAAGAAATTCTTGTAAAATGTATCAATACCTTGCAACTGTTAGAATGACCTAAGCAGTGGCTCTCCCCTCTGAGTCTGTCTGCGCGAGGTTTCTTCCTCAATATCACCAGAGAGAACTTTTTCCTTACCACTGTCACCTGTGTGCATGCTCAGGCGAGGGTGGGGGTTTAGTAAGGTTAGAATTTACTTGTGTGAAATTCCTTGAGGCAGCATTGTTGTGATTTGGTGCTATACAAATACAATGAAGTGCGCCCAGAGCATATCTGTAGTGGCTTTAAAGTTATGTCCCTGAAAAAAACTGGGCAGCTGAAAGACAACATGAAACGGAAGTCAAATGCTTCAACTCAGGGAGCTTTGGTGGATTGCTGCTGCATGTGCTTTTATGACGTAGACTGCTGGGGGGTTCCCATGATGCACTGAGTGTTTCTTTCTCTTTTTGCTCTGTATGCACCACTCTGCATTTAATCATTAGTGATCGATCTCTGCTCCCCTCCACAGCATGTCTTTTTCCTGGTTCTCTCCCTCAACCCCAACCAGTCCCAGCAGAAGACTGCCCCTCCCTGAGCCTGGTTCTGCTGGAGGTTTCTTCCTGTTAAAAGGGAGTTTTTCCTTCCCACTGTAGCCAAGTGCTTGCTCACAGGGGGTCGTTTTGACCGTTGGGGTTTTACATAATTATTGTATGGCCTTGCCTTACAATATAAAGCGCCTTGGGGCAACTGTTTGTTGTGATTTGGCGCTATATAAAAAAATTGATTGATTGATTGATTGATGATTTGGTTACATGTGCTTTTATGCTTTGGTTACAGGCTTGTTTCCTTGCAAGCAAAATTCTCAATGCTGAGTTCACCATCTAAATAGCATTGTGCCAGATGCTGGTTCACCTGTGTATTTAAAGGAATGACAAATGACTGATTTTTTAATTTCATGTTATGTCCAAAATAATTTGATGATTAATTGACTAAGTACAACCTCTTTGCACCTGACACTTGGCTGTCTGCACAGATTATGTGCCATATTAAAGGCCCCTTCATACATAACATAAAAGATGCAGAAACCAGAAGAAAATCTGTGAACCAAACATGAAATGGGGAACCACGAACCATCCACCTGCTGTCGTGAGGGACGCACAATCTCACAGGAGTGCACAACACATTGGCGATGGTTTTGTGCATGCTTGTGGTGCAGGGCTGCTGAATTTGGTAGGTAGGCTAACATGGTACTACTTTGGGTCTCACTGCAATGAAAGGCTTATTTGAAGGTAATGGCGTGGATTCCTAGATTTTTCCTCCTACAACTGTATTTTTTTTCCTTGACTTTGCCTCGGTTTCAGCCCACTGATACTGTCTCAATGATAAACAACAGACCTGGGAAGACAATGGTGCTGCTGCTTTTGTTCAGCAAAACTTTGACAAATATTTGCCGTGCCTTGTCCATGTGTGCACATTCATCATAGACACTTGTTGTCTGGGAGCAGCCCATGGGGTGGGGGGTGAGGGTCACTTTGTGACTGTGCTTGAGTGTAACTGTTGTGTCACTTACCTAAACGTGTTTGCAATAATTTCAGCACTCCATCATTTCTGCCCCAAACTCTCTGGGCAATCCTTTCACCTGAGGACTGAGCCTACATCCCTGACCTTGCTTCTTAGTTTTTGGAGACATGATTGTCGAATGCTGAGGTAGATATCAGTCCCTGCAGAGCTACCATTTTGGAGGTCCACCACCAGGCAGGGCAGCTGTTTATGCTTTACTATCAATGAGTGCTTAACCTGGGAATTTTATAGTTAAGATACTCAACTGTTTGTGTACTGCTGTGATGTCTCCACTGCCCAGAAAAGCCCCATTGCGTATTTCCTTGCCCTGCTACAGCAGTATTATGTGGGTGGCCTGATGAAGGTTTGAGTGGACATTTCTGGCCCTTGCCCCACGAGACCCCATGAAAGAATAAGGTCTAGAATAAAGTAAAGTCTAGGACAGAGCTAAAGCTGGAAGGGAGAGAGGGAGAAAGATAGAGGCATGTATAAGCATACAAACAAGGGTGAGAAGAGGGAACTGACAAGAACCAAGTCACAGGTATTGGACAAGAAAAATTAAGTTGGAAACAAGCTGTGGAAAGCTTTCTTATAATGATGATCAAAACAAGATGATGAATGTAGATGCTGCATTTAAAAGAATAACTTCAGAAAATTGCAACCTCTGTTTTAATTTCATATGTTGCATGCACAACTTCTAATTTTGGACAAAAATAAAATAACTGACTTGTAATAACTGAATGACTGTAGAAACAAAGGATGGCTAGGCTAAGGTAAGCTGCTAACTGCATAATCAGTCATTAAAAAAGTTTTATTTATATTTGGTGGAGTAGGTGTGCACACATTTAGCGCTCTACTGAAACGATCTGAGCAGCAGGGCAATTCTTGTCAAACAGACTTTTGGGATATTCTGAATAAACAAATGTTGAACCTTTGTTCTGCCTTGTGATATCAGAGTCAAAGCCTTTTGGCTCCCCAGATCTTTTTGATGTGGTGTTATCAGGAAAATATTCACATCAAATCCCTGGAGTTGCATAATGAGACACACCTGGCTGATTGAAACGAGAGGCCAAATCTTGATTACCTATGGCACACAGTCTAAAGCACATATCCTCAGTGTTCCTGGAGCATGTCAAATGACACATTGATATTTATGCAGTGTGAAATCTGAATGCAGTGTGCAAAGGGAATGTACCTAGTATGTTAAGTAGTCATAGGCGTAACATGAAATTAACCTAGGTGATGGTCCAGTGGTTAAGCATTGGGCTTGAGACCAGAGGATTCTTGGTTGAAATCCTGACCGGAAAATCACTAAGGGCCCTTGGGCAAGGTCCTTAATCCCCAAGTTGCTCCCAGTGTGTAGTGAGCACCTTGTATGGCAGCACCCTGACATAGGGGTGAATGTGAGGCATTATTGTTAAGTGCTTTGAGTGTTTGATGCAGATGGAAAATCATTCCATAAATGCAGTTCATTTAACCCATCACTGCCTTTAAAGTGTAGGTGACACATTATGCCATGTTTTATTGAATATATGAGACTAAAATTAAACAACAATTTGAAAATTTTCCTTTCCTGGTGCACATTTTCTGAAGAGATAACTATTCAGATTTTGAACTGCACGCCCCTAAAATCCAGGAACTTCTGGCCCAGTTACAACATTGGAGAAGAAGGGGGAATTGACATCAGAACAAGACCCATGGTCTTAATAGCCCCATTAATTTATGGATTTTTACAGGCTACTGACAGCTCCGTTTCCATTCAGTTTTCTTTGTTTCGTGGTTCAGGTTGCAGCTGCACTGTATTTTGGTGTGAAAATGTTTATTCTCGCCGGCAGAATCCTTTTGCATTGTGTCCGTGGCTTTTCCACTCAACACAGAGGCAAAACTGAGCATTTACAGATGTTTTTATCATTTTGTGGATCATGGCATAATTTTGTTGCATGAGACATTATGAGCAGATGAGAAACTCTGGGAGTCTTTTAACTTGCAGCGCAAAGCGGCTTAAGAGCAAAGAGTCGATTCATCAATAACGGATTAGAGCCGGCGCTGCAACCTGGCACCAAACTCCCATGTGACAAATGGACTTTTCTTTAGCCAAGACAGAAGGAATTAAATTATTTTCAGATTTTGTTTTGTAAACTTGGATACATTTAACGATGATCTCACTGAAACAGACAAGTAAGACTATATTATTTACTGCTTCTGTGAATGGTTTTAATATTTAATAATAACATGTTATGGTACTAACCTACAGTACATTAACTTGATTCAAAAAGGAAACAATATTTATTTTAAAAATAACTGATATTTGTGTGTACCTTTTTCTAAGGGGGAAAAAAACTCAATAAAATATCCACACTTCCTCATCACATTTTTGTAATGTCAAGGACAGTAAAACACTTTATATTATTTTTTAATCAGTCAATTATGACAACAGAGCTGGGAAAAAAGTTTATCATCTGCTGCATGCCGAAATTGCCTGCATTATTTATTTATTTCATAATCACCATTCTGTGTTCTGAACTCTGCCAATAAATATCATCACTAGTGTCAGACTGAAGGTTTTCCTCCAAGGTTTCTTCTCTGTCATTGTGGTCTAAATAAGGTTCAAAACATAAGGCTATGTCCTCCACAGCTTCTTCAGAAACACCTTCAGAGTGGACTTAAAAAACAAAGCTCCACACGAGAAAAAAATTGTCCGAAAACATGCTCAACATCCACTGTGTTTACAGTTGATTTGGGCTTGAATCATTCAGCCCAGTCTCACTTTTTTTTTCATCCTGCTGACATGAAATGAGTCAAATTTTTGTGATGGTTTTTTTTTTTAAAACACTATTACTAAGCCTACTCCTACCCCCAACCCTAACCTTAACCATAACCTGACCCTACTCCTTCCCCCACCCTAATCATAACCACCGCCGACCCCCCCACTTCACTTTTAATTTCATGCAGCCATCACAGAATGAATTAGAATGAATTTGTGCTGCTGTGACGAAAATGAGGCGTTTTTCGTAACAAAATTACCAACCTATAGATTAATGTATATTTCCTGCGAGACCAAGTTGAATCGGCAGGTCCCATTCTGGTTATGACGTAGCAATAACATGGCCGCGGCTGAGGGCTGAAATAGAGCGCAGGTTTTTGACAGCTGTAGTTTATCCAGTGGTGGGCACAGTTACACTAATCCGCTAACCGCTAATTATCAAAGATAATGTTTTCATTTTCGAATTAGCTTTTCAGATAACTTTGAAAGCCGTCATTGGACTAATTATCTTCCGATAAATTTTGGTCCGATAATTTTTAGACCGCTAACATATTTTTGCAGACATGGTAAACAAAGCTGAATAGCTACAAACATCTATGAAATCTAAAATCAGTTAAGTACCTACCTGTTAAATGTTTTACAGTAGATGCGCAGTTCTATCCTCTGTAAACATAGGAGAGCTGGTTCTAGAAGAAACTGCTCTATCCTCCGCAGGTAAAGGAAAACTGGTTTAAAAAAAGGACTCATTTCTTTTGACCCCATACTGATACGCTAGCAATATCACCCAAGTCATCCAGAGGCATACATTCTTGACGCATGGTTAAAATTTTAACCAAACTAATTTCAGACAAGTTATTTAAATTAGCATCATGAATGAAGTTTTATAAAGTGAAAATATCAGATATATGTTTTAGTTTTAAAGTAATGCACTAATTTTGAAGGTTTTAGTGTGAACATGCTGTGCCCAGGTGCATTATGGGTACCTCAGTACATTCATGACAGAAGAAATGCATTTGAGATCCTCTGATTAGGCTCCACACGGACAACAGTATTAAGCTCTTTGTATATTGTGCCTAAAACTCTCGTGAATATATTCTCTGGGTTTCTGGGTTCTCTGGGTTGGCTGTACCTCTGACTCTTGCTTGCCTCTACTGGTGGTTGGCTCTCACTGCGGTATTGTATCACTTCCTGTTCTGGAGCACAGCGGTGTTTTGCTGTATCTGTTAGCTGTTTAATCTGCGTAGTTAGATTGATCTAGATAACTAGATAATGATTTGTTTCACAGTGTAATCTTCACGTGTCTTAACTAAAGCACTCCCTCTGATGAATCACCTCTAAATTATTTACACATTATTCACTTTGTGTGATTTTAGGAGTCCGCTAGCTTAGCGCAGCTACTAGCTCTTAGCCGGTTTAGCATGGTGGCTTCTCCTGTCTCTCCCGCACTTTTCTGCTCTGGGTGTGAAATGTTTAGTTATTCCTCGGCCTCCTTTAGCAGTAATGGTACTTATAATAAGTGTAGCTTATTCATAGCTTTAGAGGCCAGGCTGGGCGAATTGGAGATTTGGCTCCGCACCTTGGAAAATCCTACAGCTAGCCAGGCCCCTGTAGTTGGTGTGGACCAAGGTAGCTTAGCCACCGTTAGCTGTCCCCCAGCAGATCCCGAACAGCCGGGAAAGCAGGCCGGCTGGGTGACTGTGAGGAGGAAGTGTAGTCCTAAACAGAAGCCCCCTGTACACCACCAACCCGTTCACATCTCTAACCATTTTTCCCCACTCGGCGAAACACCCGCCAAGGAACAAACTCTGGTTATTGGCGACTCTGTTTTAAGAAATGTGAAGTTAGCGACACCAGTAACCATAGTCAATTGTCTTCCGGGGGCCAGAGCAGGCGACATTGTAGGAAATTTGAAACTGCTGGTTATGGCTAGGTGTAAATTTGGTAAGATTGTAATTCACGTCAGCAGTAATGACACCCGGTTATGCCAATCGGAGGTCACTAAAATTAATTAACACTGAATCGGTGTGTAACTTTGTAAAAACAATGTCGGACTCTACAGTTTTCTCTGGGCCCCTCCCCAATCGGACCGGGAGTGACCTGTTTAGCCGCATGTTCTCCCTGAATTGCTGGCTGTCTGAGTGGTGTCCAAAAAAATGAGGTGGGCTTCATAGATAATTGGCAAAGCTCCTGTTGAAAACCTGTTCTTGTTAGGAGAGACGGCATCCATCCCACTTTGGATGGAGCAGCTCTCATTTCTAGAAATCTGGCAATTTTATTAAACCCTCCAAACCGTGACTATCCAGGGTTGGGACCAGGAAGCAGAGTTGTAGTCTTACACACCTCTCAGCAGATTCTCTCCCCCTGCCATCCCCCCAATACCCTGTCCCCGTAGAGACGGTGCCTGCTCCCAGACCACCAACAACCAGTAAAAATCTATTTAAGCATAAAAATTCAAAAAGAAAAAAATAATATAGCACCTTCAACTGCACCACAGACTAAAACAGTTAAATGTGGTTTATTAAACATTAGGTCTCTTCTAAGTCCCTGTTAGTAAATGATATAATAATTCATCAACATATTGATTTATTTTGCCTTACAGAAACCTGGTTACAGCAGGATGAATATCTTAGTTTAAATGAGTCACACTAACTGTCAGAATGCTCATAGCACGGGCCGAGGGGGAGGATTAGCAGCAATCTTACACTCCAGCTTATTAATTAATCAAAAACCCAGACAGAGCTTTAATTCATTTGAACGCTTGACTCTTATTCTTGTCCATCCAAATTGGAAGTCCCAAAAAACAGTTTTATTTGTTGTTATCTATCGTCCAACTGGTCGTTACTGTGAGTTTCTCTGTGAATTTTCAGACCTTTTGTCTGACTTAGTGCTTAGCTCAGATAAGATAATTACAGTGGGCGATTTTAATATCCACATAGATGCTGAGAATGACAGCCTCAACACTGCATTTAATCTATTATTAGACTCAACTGGCTTCACTCAAAATGAAAATGAGTCCACCCACCACTTTAACCATACTTTAGATCTTGTTCTGACTTATGGTATGGAAATTGAAGACAAACCCCCAATCTCAATTCTCTTTTGTACTCCTTCACCTTCCCCTTGGCCCTACCCCTACCCCTACGCCTACCCCTTTAAAACAAGGGGTAAGGCAAAGGGGTATGCCTCTAGTCCTATGAATTGAGACACCCCTCCGCCTTAGGAGAAAAAAAAAAAACTCCCGTTTTCTCTGTTTGTTAACATGGCAACCGAAATGCAACTTGTTGCAGTAGCCTGTTTGCTCTTTTTATTTTCTCGCCTTTCTGCTTAAATGCAAAGAAATAGAAGTAGTCGCAGATTTCTTTGATGCATCGCAATCATGTCATGTTAATTAATTTAATTAATTTGTAATTAATAATAATAATAATCATAATAATAATTAATAGTATTAATAATAACTGATTTAGTAATTTATTAATACTAATAATCAATAATAGTAATTAATATTGTTTGATTAATCATTGATTGTTTGATTAAATCAATATCAATATCAGTAATCAAATATTTGATAAAATAATTCATAATAATAATTTATTAATTTATATAGCAGCAAATCACGACTAATCGCCTCAAGGCACTTCACAAACATCATTTAAAAGGAGAATAAAATGAAATAAGATTAAAACACAATAAAAAAAATTAAAAGAATAAAAAACACACAATCATATATAATACTAATATTGTTATATGGCTGGGGGGCCTGGCTGCCGGTTTGTTTCTGTCTTTTGGTTTTCCTCCCAGGTGGCGTGCGTTTGGGACTGAGTGGCTGTGTTGCTGAGGCTGTCAGGACCTCACCCTGATCACCTGCGACTCGTCAGGACTCACAGCTGTGGTGCATCTGGATGGATTGGAACATGTTGGCATTTAAGACTGGAGTGCACAGTGTGTATTTGCCAGAGACTTGACCTTGTGACCAGACGGGTGAGATCGTCGTCTCGGGAGCCATCTCATCAGCAGCGGATGCTGAGAACGTCCAGGTTTGATGCACAGTCTGTGAAAGAGGAGGGGGTGAGGTTTCACGCTCGTCAGCACACTTCCTGAGGTACGTTAGATTTTGTGACTAACAGTTATACAGTCAGTAAATGTGGTGTCCCTCACACCTTATTGTATTGAGCTGTTTGTTAGTCATGTATCAGCTTTCACTGCAGTGGAGTTTTGTGAACTGGATGTTCCATGCCTGCAGGTTTGGAAGCTGATCAGTAATCAAGCCAGGAAGTGTTTGCTGTTTGTACACCTTTAAGTGTTCTGTGTGTAGAGTGTGGACTCACATAATGGTTCCTTCTTTCACAGACTCTGTTGTTGCGGCCACCTGGGGGGTGTCGGCGGGGTCCTTGGGTCCGAAACAGCTTCTGGCTCCGGACCGTTAGCGCTGCTGGGAGCGCACCACGCCAGACCGCACCTTTTGTTATTATATTATCACTGTTATGTATTAAATTCAGTTAGCCTTTGAACCGTGCTCTGCTTATTTCATACTGGGTCCTTCAAACGCTGGTCGGTTCTCCGAGCTGCGTCCGACACATAACAAATATAATACTAATGATAAAACAGGAAAAATGTTTATTTATTTAAAATAAACATGAAATATATCAGTCTGTGTGCAATGAATGTATACATTACGCAAGTTTCACTTTTTGTATGGAATTACTGAAATAAAGTATGAACTTTTTCATGATATTCTAATTATATGACCAGCACCTGTATGTTATGTTCTGGGCTGCATCTTGGTATGTTAATATTTATTTTTCAAATTCTCCCATTTTTTGCATTCAGACCCATGTCCTTTAGAAATTTCCTTGACAAATAATAGTCTATTAGGACATCAGGTTGTGTGTTACACATATACATGTGTGTAGATGTTTTCCAACTTATTCCCATGGATGAAACTTCTCATTTTCTGCCTGAAAGATAATTAGGAGACGAGTGCACTCAGGGCTCCGTTTGTTTACAAAATACACACACGTTACAGATCTGAACAGCAGATCTCAGAACAGCAGGGATTGATATTATAGAAAGATTTATGACCATACAAATTAACGTGCTTATCCTTTATCATGATTTTCTCCGTTGTGAGATATAAAAGTTTCTTATCGTAGCATTCGTGTGTATGTGCATTATAACGCCTCAGCACACGAGTGACGTTACGATATTCTTCAGAACAACAATATACGCAACATGCATCCAGCAACATACACGTTGCTGTCATAGACAACTGCCTGTAAAGTTTTTTGGCAAGTTATACCTTTGTAAACAACGTAATTTGTTATGAAAGCCGCTTCATTTGTGCAGCTCTTTCGGCGCCATGTTTATTTTTTCGGAGTCAGCAGTAAGCTCCTCCTACCCCTCCAAATGGAGTGTGCATCCAGAT
The DNA here is from genome assembly GCF_902500255.1 of Thalassophryne amazonica. NCBI lineage: Eukaryota > Metazoa > Chordata > Actinopteri > Batrachoidiformes > Batrachoididae > Thalassophryne > Thalassophryne amazonica. The sequence continues at coordinate 6,776,351 of NC_047121.1, forward strand.
TCAGGAGGGGTTTGAAGCCCTTCACCTACCCCTCCGCCTTGCTCCAAAAAGAGAATTGAGACACCCCTCCGTCTCTCGTACCCGCGCAAAACGGAGGGGTAGGGGTAAGGGGAAGGGATGAGGGGTAGAATTGAGACTCAGCCTTAACAGTATTCCCTGAAAACCCCCTTCTGTCTGATCATTTCTTAATAACATTTACATTTACTTTAATGAACTACCCAGCAGTAGGGAATAAGTTTGATTACAGTAGAAGTCTTTCGGAAAGCAATGTAACTAGGTTTAAGGATATGATTCCTTCTTTGTTATGTTCTCCAATGCCATATACCAACACAGTGCAGAGTAGCTACCTAAACTCTGTGAGTGAGATAGATTATCTCATCAGTAGTTTTACATCCTCATTGAGCACAACTTTGGATGCTGTAGCTCCTCTGAAAAAGAGAGCCTTAAATCAGAAGTGCCTGACTCGATGGTATAACTCACAAACTCGCAGCTTAAAGCAGATAACCCGTAAGTTGGAGAGGAAATGGCATCTCACTAATTTAGAAGATCTTCACTTAGCCTGGAAAAATAGTCTGTTGCTCTATAAAAAGCACTCCGTAAATCTAGGACATCTTACTACTCATCACTAATTGAAGAAAATAAGAACAACCCCAGGTTTCTTTTCAGCACTGTAGCCAGGCTGACAAAGAGTCAGAGCTCTATTGAGCCGAGTATTCCTTTATCTTTAACTAGTAATGACTTCATGACTTTCTTTGCTAATAAAATTTTAACTATTAGAGAAAAAATTACTCATAACCATCCCAAAGACATATCATTATCTTTGGCTGCTTTCAGTAATGCTGGTATTTGGCTAGACTCTTTCTCTCTGATTGTTCTGTCTGAGTTATTTTCATTAGTTCCTTCCTCCAAACCATCAACATGTCTATTAGACCCGATTCCTACCAGGCTGCTCAAGGAAGCCCTACCATTAATTAATGCTTCGATCTTAAATATGATCAGTATATCTTTATTAGTTGGCTATGTACCACAGGCTTTTAAGGTGGCAGTAATTAAACCATTACTTAAAAAGCCATCGCTTGACCCAGCTATCTTAGCTAATTATAGGCCAATCTCCAACCTTCCTTTTCTCTCAAAAAATATTGAAAGGGTAGTTGTAAAACAGCTGACTGATCATCTGCAGAGGAATGGTCTATTTGAAGAGTTTCAGTCAGGTTTTAGAATTCATCATAGTACAGAAACAGCATTAGTGAAGGTTACAAATGATCTTCTTATGGCCTCAGACAGTGGACTCATCTCTGTGCTTGTCCTGTTAGACCTCAGTGCTGCTTTTGATACTGTTGACCATAAAATTTTATTACAGAGATTACAGCATGCCATAGGTATTAAAGGCACTGCACTGCGGTGGTTTGAATCATATTTCTCTAATAGATTACAATTTGTTCATGTAAATGGGGAGTCTTCTTCACAGACTAAGGTTAATTATGGAGTTCCACAAGGTTCTGTGCTAGGACCAATTTTATTCACTTTATACATGCTTCTCTTAGGCAGTATTATTAGAAAGCATTGCTTAAATTTTCATTGTTATGCAGATGATACCCAGCTTTATCTATCCATGAAGCCAGAGGACACACAACAATTAGTTAAACTGCAGGAATGTCTTACAGACATAAAGACATGGATGACCTCTAATTTCCTGCTTTTAAATTCAGATAAAACTGAAGTTATTGTATTTGGCCCCACAAATCGTAGAAACATGGTGTCTAACCAGATCCTTACTCTGGCTGGCATTACCCTGTCCTCTAGTAATATTGTGAGAAATCTTGGAGTAATTTTTGATCAGGATATGTCCTTCAATGTGCATATTAAGCAAATATGTAGGACTGTTTTTTTGCATTTGCGCAATATCTCTAAAATTAGAAAGGTCTTGTCAGAGTGATGCTGAAAACTAATTCATGCATTTATTTCCTCTAGGCTGGACTACTGTAATTCATTACAACCCCTGGCAAAAAATTATGGAATCACCGGCCTCAGAGGATGTTCATTCAGTTGTTTAATTTTGTAGAAAAAAAGCAGATCACAGACATGACACAAAACTAAAGTCATTTCAAATGGCAACTTTCTGGCTTTAAGAAACACTATAAGAAATCAAGAAAAAAAAGATTGTGGCAGTCAGTAACGGTTACTTTTTTAGACCAAGCAGAGGAAAAAAATATGGAATCACTCAATTCTGAGGAAAAAATTATGGAATCACCCTGTAAATTTTCATCCCCCAAATTAACACCTGCATCAAATCAGATCTGCTCGTTGACATTGACCCTATGTGTCTTTTTGCAAGGAATGTTTTTGCAGTTTTTGCTCTATGGCAAGATGCATTATCATCTTGAAAAATGATATCATCCCCAAACATCCTTTCAATTGTCCAAAATATCAACATAAACTTGTGCATTTATTGATGATGTAATGACAGCCATCTCCCCAGTGCCTTTACCTGACATGCAGCCCCATATCATCAATGACTGTGGAAATTTACATGTTCTCTTCAGGCAGTCATCTTCATAAATCTCATTGGAAAGGCACCAAACAAAAGTTCCAGCATCATCACCTTGCCCAATGCAGATTCGAGATTCATCACTGAATATGACTTTCATCCAGTCATCCACAGTCCACAATTGCTTTTCCTTAGCCCATTGTAACCTTGTTTTTTTTCTGTTTAGGTGTTAATGATGCCTTTCGTTTAGCTTTTCTGTATGTAAATCCCATTTCCTTTAGGCGGTTTCTTACAGTTCGGTCACAGACGTTGACTCCAGTTTCCTCCCATTCGTTCCTCATTTGTTTTGTTGTACATTTTTCGATTTTTGAGACATATTGCTTTACGTTTTCTGTCTTGACGCTTTGTCTTCCTTGGTCTACCAGTATGTTTGCCTTTAACAACCTTCCCATGTTGTTTGTATTTGGTCCAGAGTTTAGACACAGCTGACTGTGAACAACCAACATCTTTTGCAACATTGCGTGATGATTTACTCTCTTTTAAGAGTTTGATAATCCTCTCCTTTGTTTCAATTGACATCTCTCGTGTTGGAGCCATGATTCATGTCAGTCCCCTTGGTGCAACAGCTCTCCAAGGTGTGTTCACTAATTTTTAGATGCAGGCTAACGAGCAGATCTGATATGATGCAGGTGTTAGTTTTGGGGATGAAAATTTACAGGATGATTCCATATTTTTTTCCTCAGAATTGAGTGATTCCATTTTTTTTTCCTCTGCTTGGTCTAAAAAAGTAACCATTACTGACTACCACAATCTTTTTTTCTTGATTTCTTATAGTGTTTCTTAAAGCCAGAAAGTTGCCATTTGAAATGACTTTAGTTTTGTGTCATGTCTGTGATCTGCTTTTTTTCTACAAAATTAAACAACTGAATGAACATCCTCCGAGGCCGGTGATTCCATAATTTTTGCCAGGGGTTGTATTATCAGGTTGTCCTAAAGGTTCCCTGAAAAGCCTTCAGTTAATTCAAAATGCTGCAGCTAGAGTACTGACGGGGACTAGAAGGAGAGAGCACATTTCACCCATATTGGCCTCTCTTCATTGGCTTCCTGTTAATTCTAGAATAGAATTTAAAATTCTTCTTCTTACTTATAAGGTTTTGAATAATCAGGTCCCATCTTATCTTAGGGACCTCATAGTACCATATCACCCCAATAGAGTGATTCGCTCTCAGACTGCAGGCTTACTTGTAGTTCCTAGGGTTTGTAAGAGTAGAATGGGAGGCAGAGCCTTCAGCTTTCAGGCTCCTCTCCTCTGGAACCAGCTCCCAATTCGGATCAGGGAGACAGACACCCTCTCTACTTTTAAGATTAGGCTTAAAACTTTCCTTTTTGCTAAAGCTTATAGTTAGGGCTGGATCAGGTGACCCTGAACCATCCCTTAGTTATGCTGCTATAGACTTAGACTGCTGGGGGGTTCCCATGATGCACTGAGTGTTTCTTTCTCTTTTTGCTCTGTATGCACCACTCTGCATTTAATCATTAGTGATTGATCTCTGCTCTCTTCCACAGCATGTCTTTTTCGTGATTCTCTCCCCTCAGCCCCAACCAGTCCCAGCAGAAGACTGCCCCTCCCTGAGCCTGGTTCTGCTGGAGGTTTCTTCCTGTTAAAACAGAGTTTTTCCTTCCCACTGTTGCCAAGTGCTTGCTCACAGGGGGTCGTTTTGACCGTTGGGGTTTTTCTGTAATTATTGTATGGCTTTTGCCTTACAATATAAAATGCCTTGGGGCAACTGTTTGTTGTGATTTGGCGCTATATAAATAAAATTGATTTGATTTGATTTATAGACGTTTTTATTGTGTTTGTTTTATGTAAAAATGCCAGAAGAAGCTCAGGTTGCTCCCCCATTATTTTCAATTGGAATCATTTCAATCGAATCCTGTTTGCTATGAGAGTCCTGCTTATGTCAAACACTGTCTGTCATCTTTGTTCCACAGTAATATATATATATATATATAAGATGTCTGAAATTCATTTTGCATTCATTAAATTTCACGCATCTTAAACGTAGCAGACACGGATTATCTGTTTTTTTTTGCCAAATTTTCACAGTCTCTACTGCCATCTACTGGCCAGTAGTGTTCATGGTAATATTTACCCTAGTACAGAGCGTCCATTAGTTGGCAGTGTTGTTTTTTTGACACCAGTTATATCAGACAGTTATCTAATTACAACTTTTTTTTTTTGAAAATGCCTTCTTTTTTTTTTCTTTTTTTTTATAAAAAAAAAAGGCATATTTTACAAAAGCACATTTATCTGTAAACACCAACACACAACACAGCACACATTAACGTGTTGGTTTACGTAGAATGAATGAGTCATGCAATCAGTGTTAGCGGAGGCACATTCTACCCATAATCCTTTGCCATTTGTCTGTTTGTTACAAAATTTCAGAATTAGTGCATTACTCAACATTAAAGATATGTTACATTTTAACTTTGTACAAATGACAGAATTGACATTAATGGAGTTATTCTATCAGTATTCATTTTATTTATAAACCAAACCATAAGTCAGCACTGCTTTATTTTCCAAGACCTCCACCTCACGGCAAAGCTGTTATTTACTAGAGAGTTGAGCTTCGCTGCTCCTCTCAACTGCTTTGCTGCTGGTAGCTATGTAGTAAACAGAAGCATCCAGCAGGGAGCAGGATGCACAAAGACAGAAGTGCTGACTCATTGTTTGGGTCTGTAGTCGCCTTTGATGCTACCAGAAGCGACTGTGGTGTTACAAGTCAAAATCAGCTTGTTAGTAGTTGCAAGTGTACCGGAGACAATACTGGTAGTTGTTGGTTATCTGTAGCTTCCGATAAAGTTTTGGGTGGTTTATCTGTTTAACTTTATAAAAGATAACTTTTCAGTTAGCTGATTATCTGTTATCATAAGCTAATTTTATGGTTAGTTGTGCCCACCACTGAGTTTATCCTTCACCTGCACACTTGTCATCGATTTTTATTGTTCGGGATTTTTTAAATATGAACATTTCATCATTTTTAGTGATTTGTGCACATGTTTTAGTGTCACCTACACTTTAAGCACATGCACCCACTAGACCTGCTTGACTTAAGGTCTGTTTTCACTTAGGCCTGGTTCACATGACAAGATAATTAGGCCTACCTGATCTTCCCCTTCCAACAATCTTAAGGACATGCCGACAGCTGTGTTGACACTAAAGATAATTTTATCAAATATTCCTGCTGTGTGTGGTGTGTTAAGAGCACTCGGATGGATGTCGGGGGCGCTCCAATCGCAAATCGGGGATATTCAACATGTTGGATTGTCTTGGCCTGATATCGCAACGTGTGGTGCCCCCCGACCACAAAACATTAATCTCAAATGGACAAAAAATAGTCTCATAATTCTCTGAGGCCAAAATGTGTGAACCTGTTAGTTAGTTAGTTATTTTGGTTGTTTGTGAAACTGTCAAAAAAAAAAAAAACTAAACAGTCTGGTGAAAACCGCAACTCATTTTTTTTCAGACTGGATGTAAAATTACCTGAAGATGGGTTGTAATTTTTTTTTTCAAAACAAAAAGTTATACCTGTAGTTATGATTTTTTATTTATTTATTTATTTATTTATTTATTTATTTTGAAGCACATAATAAATCCCAATTGAGACACTCAGCTCATTCATAGATTCATTAATTTCTATGCACACTTACTCCAGTCAAGGGTCATTTGGGGGATTGGAGTCAATCCCAGCAGTCAAAGAGCAAGAGGCAAAGTATGCTAAAGCTAATGATTATGCTTATACAACAACATTTGTTTATATTACACATTCCATAAACTAACACTCTGAACAAGATGAACACCAAGCTGTACATTGGTCCAGAAACCTGAGTTGCTTTGGCTTCCAGGCTACCTGAAACCTCAGAGACAGTCATCAAACAGAACATTTCTTGCTCATTTGTTGATAGTTTTAATATGAAGCTTCAAGCCTTGCTGAAATCTTGAAAACGGCACTCCTTACAGGCCCCTTCACACATAATGCAAAGTTTGGATGACATTTGGACAAATACGGCAAAACTGTTCAAATTTGCGCACCATGAAACATCGCACAGATGGGCAAATGGACATGATCCTGGTGTGACAGCTTGTGCACGTGACAGTGTCTTTTGAGCAGGAACAGTGCAAGATGCATCACATTGCACTGCTTATGTGGAATAAAAAAATGAATAAAACCAGCCGGTACCTGTGCAACTTTACCACTGAGCTAGGGAGCTGTTCTTAGAAAACTGCAGGAATCTGTCTCATATCAGATAGGACATGGAGGTATAAAAAAAAAAAAAAAAATCACACACACACACACACACCATAGAAAACACCACATCAATATCATAATGTATTAATAATACATACATAATCATAATAATATTATCAAGCGAGCAATACAAATATGGTCCATCTGTTCCTCTGTAGATGACTCATGGTCACAGACATACAGTCATGAAATGACATGAATGAGAAGCAGTGTGCTCTGATGTTCACATCTACTGGTCCGGTGCATCCAGTCGGCCGCACACATTTTGCCTGACACACATGTCTTGTGGACGGTGCGCCGCAGCACAGACACTGCATCATGTGGAACAGAGCTCATGTGGGTGACGTGATGGTCAGATCGCCTGCTGCGTGTTCTGATCTGATGGTCTGTTTCAACATGGCAGGCTGTGTCCACTCCGTGCTTGCGCTCACTGGCTGCAGCTTTTTGCCACAGCGATATATGTTTTTATTTATGTCCACATAAATAGAGCAATCAGACACAAGCACCTCACAGTGGACAGTTATTAGTCCATGTCTGTCCAAACACAGTAGGTGTTGTCCACTTTGGACATCCAGAATGACAGATCCCCACAGCTGCTTCTGTCGGAAGCCACACCTCCTGTCAGTGGAGTGCACACACCCACGTGTCAGTGTGTGTTTGCAAAGTCACAGTCATGGGGAACTTAGAAAAATTTCACTGCAAGTACGACAGTGATTGTCTGCAGTCTGTTGTCGTGCCAAGAGTGCAACTGGCCACACATTTTCTAAGTGCCATGCAAGCAGTGTTAGGTGTTCGTGCATGTCACCTGGAATTTGGTTGACACCTGCTGCGAGAGTGTGCGATGGGTTCACACAGTGCACACTCTGTTTTTCAGCCAGTAGTGTGCGCAAATAGTTGTAGCAGCAGGTGTACGAGGCGTGAGATGCAGGTATGATTCTACATGTTTTGCATACAATTCCTACTTCGTTCACTCTTTTACCAAACTTATGTATGTGTGAAGGGGTCCTTACTTTTAGACTCAGACAAGACTGGTCTGGATGGTTCTTGGTTCAGCGAGACAATTGCATCAGTTTGACCAGCTCATGCTTAACCCAGGCTCATGTATCATAATGGTAAAGTAGCCTATGCTGTCATTTGACCTCTCAGAGATGTCATGAAGACTGCTTTTGATGACTAATGCTGAGACCCTGATCCATGCATTTGTCTCTTCTAGACTAGAATACTGGAATGTTCTATTCTGTGGTTTGCCGCAGGGGGGGGTTCAATTTATTAAAAATGCTGCTGCCAGAGTTTTGATACAAAGCAGAAAGTTTGACCACATTACACCCATTTTGGCATCTCTTCACTGGCTTCCTGTCTCTGTGAGGTTGCATTTTAACGTTATGTTACAAACCTATAAAATTTTTCATGGACTAGCACCTGCCGACTTAGGTGACCTAAGTAAATCCTACATACTGACCCGGGCTCTGCATTCTCAAGGCACAGGACTACTTTGTGTCCCTTATATCTCCACCCTGGCCTAGGAATGCTTTGGCGTTCCCCAGTCAGAGGTGGTTAATGTGGCCGGGAAAGGGAAGTTCTGGGTCCGCTGCTGCTGATCCTGGATAAGTGGTTGCAGATGAGTGAGTAACTGACTAAATTTTCTCAAATATATATTTTCAGTATTTTTATTTTGGAGAATTTCAGATTGATTAGACTCGATTCATCTGCAATATTACTCCTCAGGCCAAAATAAGGTGAAGGATACAACCGGACCCAGCCATTGACAGAGTGTAGAAAGGGCATTGGCTTCCAGTTTAATTTATTCTCCTTTCATGAAGATCAGAAATGGCAGAGATCCTTGAACAATGAAAATTCACTGACTCTGCTTGATGTGGGGGTTTCAGTACTGTGAGGGAGTTCATTAACAAAGAAGCCTTGGCCTTTGAAAGAAGGTTCGCCTGCCCTATTTCTTTGATGGACTACTTGAACAGCAGGTGTCTCCTTTGATGGATTTCGCCTTTGGTCACTGAATACTAATGCACAATGTTTGGTTTACACAAATACCCTTGAGATAAGACACAATTTAAATGAATTCTGTCATAACTGATCTCATTAAACAGTGCAGTCATTCTCCTAGGTTCTAATCATAACAAGCTAGTGTGGATTTCTTTCTGCATGTTGCACTGTTCTCAAACTGTAGTTTACTTACAGGTTAATTGCTGATAAAAAGCGAGACATGAGCTAAATGACTGCTCATCGACTTTTAAAGTCCTTGCTCATTAGTGCTTCTTATTTGCATTTGAAAATGACTCCAACTAGAGTGACAAATCGATCGTTTTATTGAAGTAATAAATGCTAATTCACAATGATTTATTTTTTTTACTGGCCCCACAGGTGAACATTTGGACTGAGCTTTTGATAAAGACTGAACTGGCAGAGTTAAGTACCATCATATGTGAAGCTGACTTGTTTTCAGGATGTCTGTAAACAGGTTTCACTTGATGCAACACAAATGAAGGTTTGAGAGTTGCTCACACTATTCCACAAAAATACTTTCCTCCACATTTGTCCCAGTTCTGTCAGGAAATGTTGAACTTTTAATAGAATGCATGAGGTCTGTGCAATGCGTGAGACTCTCACTGAGTTATTTCAAATGCAGCATTGTATTTATTATTATTCATCAAAAAAAAAAAATCCTAATAAGCTTTTCCTTCCTTTTGCTTTGTAGAATGTACAGAAAACATGCTGTAAGTACATTTACAACCGAATTATAGGCTGTCACCTACAGTGCTGAGGGACAACACTTCAAAATAATGCAACTTGATGTCCTACAGCCTTCTGTGGGCTGGGCCCTGCAGTTTTCCCAGCATGCACTATTCATTATTGCTCAGTTGCCAGAAACCAGTGTACACTAGTTCCTGTGGAAAGGAGAATAAAGAGAAATGTGTGATGTATAAGCCAAAGTGAGCCATTAGCACTGTCAATCAATAATTCAAACTTTGAAACAGAATAATTTGTTACCAGCTGGATTCCAGGGTTGCTGATAAGTTTATGAAGCTTGGAGCATGTCTGTTCTGCCCCCAGTAAAATGTGATGTAATAAGATTACAAAAAAAAAACAAACAAACAAACAAAAAAAACGAACAACAACAACAAAAAAGACTTCATAATAATTATAATATCCATCCATCCATCCATCCTGTTGGGTATTTTCTCCTCCAAACATTCTTAAAACCTTTAACAAGACAAACAGAGTCAAGAAACACCAGTGAGACAGAAAGTCAAATTTAGCTCGCGAGGAGTGCAGACAGTCCGTACACGTAGTACCACTGAAAGCACTGAGGACTGCTGCGCATGCTCACTCTTTTTATTAGGAGAAAGCCCTACCCACATTGTGAAACTTGTCCTAAGGGTGGGGGGAAGCATCGCAAGACAAGTTTCTTCCCGTAAAACAAAACATCTTATGGCACGTATACTAATGATTGCAGCTGCGTGGAGAAACTTTTGTTTAATCTTATCAATGGAGGTCAGCACATCCTATTCTTGCAGGCTCGTCTGTTGTACTTATCATCTGTTCTTCATCTGCTTGGAATGTTCCTGTACTGCACAAAACAAGGTCATAATTTACAACAGTCAAAACAACCCCCAACTCTTCACTCCCAGTTCAGCCTGACCCCAGCATGCTTCACTCCCAGTCGTTAGAGGCTACAAAAACAAAGTTGAGCTATCAGTGTAATAATAACAAGTACATTCTCAGGGTTGCGTTAAGACAGGTGCAAAACAGCTCAATAATGTTTCATCAGAACAAAGACAAAGGAACAAATGTTTAACAGTGATAATAATATATATATATATATATATATATATATATATATATATAAATCTTTAACATTTCCCTCCTGTTATCTCTTGTTAAACATATAGTAGGCATCACCTAGCTTAGCACTTCTTTTGAGGTTTTCACTAAGAGGTTCATCATGGTATGTTCTACAGGCTTACACCCCAGAGGTTATGTCATCATTGTCATCATCATCGGTGTCTGGGTCATCATACTTCCATTGGTCTGGGTACAGGTCATGAGAGTCATTTTCCTCCTTGTCGTTTTGCCCCAGGAGTGGATATGAAGCTGGTCCCCCTCCTGGTCCTGGACCTATTGCTGTGGTTATCATTCTATTTACAAGGCCTCGAAGACATGGAATACAACAACATCCACACAATGTTAGAATCGCAGCAAACACTGCTATAGACACTAATAGTGAAGAAATCAAAGACCTCTATTTTCCCATCCCTTCCAGCCACCAATCCCAGCCTTCGGTGTTTACTCCACTATGCTCTTTCATCTTCCTGTTCAACGTCCTCAGCCCGTCGATGGCTTGAGTGAGGCTGCCATTTGCAGCTGTGTTGTTGGGAATGAATGTGCAGCATTGTTCTCCGAACATGGCACAAACACCTCCTTTCTCTGCCAACAACATATCCAGAGCAATACGGTTCTGGAAGGCCATAAGGGACGTGGCTTCTAACTGTGAATGGACAGCCTTAAATCCTTCCTCAGTCCAATTTCCTAATTTCTGTACATTGTAGTGGATGTAGTTTATTCTGTCCACGTTCTTATTAATTGAACACCACCAACAGATGGAGGATTCGAATCCAGCTGCTATTTGATCAACCAGTTTATACTCGTCAGGCACTCCTCTGGGGACTCCTATCGCATCAATATATGTTGGATCTCCCACTCCTTTCCAATCTCTTTTTACTCTATGTCTGGCTATGCCTTTCTGCCAGTCTTCAGGAATAAGAGAAGCTGCATATGTCATAACGTCTTCAGGGGTCATGGGTATAGCTTTAACTGGTAACAATAATGATATTAATGCACAATAACCTGACACATTTCTTGGCAGTCTGTCAAAGATTCTGTTATTACCACACCACCACCATATATCAATCCTACTGACAGGCTTGAATGTGGACTTACTATGGACCACATCCTTACACCAGGCAGTGTGGTTTAAGCTACCCAAAGTCGCGCTTGTCCCTGTCAAGTTTACACATGTATGGTTAGCATGCCCAACTTTGCTTGAAAATAAAGGTTTAATCTTAGTCAATTTGGTCAATGGATAGATCTTGTCCCACTTAGAACAATAGTTGTTTGTTGCAATGTATGTCTGTTTCATTACAGTCAACAGACAGTCTGTGGTTAATGCTGCCGGTATTACCTGTAATATAGGTCTGGGTCCCATACATACAACACAGTCCCTTTTTGTAGCTAGTCCTGCTTGTTCTGCCATTAAAAGCCAATTATTATTCTGTCCGCTAATTCCAGTGGTCACTAAGAACCAGTCGTCTGCAGATAGCGGACCTTTGTGTAAATGAGCCTGCTTTGCCCTTACTGACCCTGGTCCCGGCAAGAGCTCGCCCTTTGTTGTTTGGTTGATAATGTTCCTTGACACATTTGTGTTCGGTGTTTGTGGGCACAACACAATCTTCCAGCAGGGATCATACCCCGCTTTATAAGCACACAGTGCAAATGTATGGCAGACATGCACTGGGTTGCTTATTGGAACTTCCAATGAATTTATGGTGAACGTTACTGTTTTAGTACGGCCGCTGACTGTTAAGTTTGATATGATATTTTTCCATTTAACTGCATCATCTGTCCACCCATAAGAATTCTGTGCCCAGTGACCATTTGTGAGAAAGGTATTTCCCCACCAATGGCTAGGACGGTTTGGAAAACCCGTGGTCATATAAAAATCATAATGCAGCCATCGTTCTGGGTCGTTAACCCAGCTGCTCTGCCTGAGGGCCAAAAAGGGGATCTGTACAACATAATAGATCTTGGGCGTGGTGTAGCAGGCATAAAACCATGGATAGGACGTTTCCTCGTCCTCGCAGGGATTTAAACCAGAGTATCATCCTTCCATGATTATAACATGTTTTCTTCCCTGATGTAACCACATAGCGTCTTCCGCGATGCCTTGCAGTACCCATTGTAGTTTTATCTACTCCAATTGTGGTGCTCTTTATGTTTCCTACGTCAACGTCCCTGTTATTTCGTTTCAGGCTTATGGCTTTCAATAATAAGCCCAATCCGAAAAAGAAAAGTAGCATAATAAGGACTGTCCATGGGGTCCAGGGACCCTCGTTCTTTTTGTTTTTTACTTTCGTCATTTCTACACACTACAGCACACCTATATTCAGAACAGTGGTTTCTTAATGTCTTCTGCTAGCTTTCGTGTCTAACCTGGATCTTAACACCAAGCTCACACACTATTACTAGTCTTATCCTACTGTTCTTACTGTTTGTCTGTGTCTGCAGAAATGACTTTCTTACAGTGAGTTAAATGAATCCATGTACTTCTTTCCCCAATTTTCAAGGCTGTGGGTGTTGTGAGTAGTACTTGATGGGGCCCTTCCCACTTAGGTGAATGCCAGTGTTTTCTCTTGATGCTTCTTATCAACACCCAGTCTCCAGGTACCACTTTAGGGTCATCCTGTGGAGAAATGGGATCATCAGTGTTTGAAACTCTCCCTCGTTGTCTTTCTAACATCTTCCTCATGTAATCTGCCAAATTGGCTTCCTCAGGTACATCCCAAATTTGCCCATAATGTGGTAGTCGATATTTTCTTCCAAACAGTGTTTCATAAGGTGTCAAACCCGTGGTGCAAGTTATGTTTATGTACATCTTCACCAAATCTATGCAATGTGTCCATGGTCTGCCTGTTTCCTCTATTGTCTTTCTAAGTCTGTTTTTTACTGTCCCATTCATCCTTTCCACTAATCCGGCACTTTGTGGATGATAAGCACAGTGATTTTTGAGATTAATCTGTAGCGCTTCTCCTACATATTGCACTATGGCATTGACAAAGTGTGCTCCATTATCTGAATAGACTGTTTCTGGTATTCCAAATCGTGGAATGATGTCTTTGCACAATGCTTTAGCCACTGTAAGTGCATCTGCATGTTTTCAATCACAATTCTACCCATTTTGAGAAGGCATCAATTATGACTAAACAAAATTCCTTCCCTTCATGTTTACTCAACTGTATATAATCCATATGAATCACTTGAAAGGGATATTGTGGTGTTGGAAATTTGCCTCTTTGGGGTCTCAAATTGCCTTGTGAGTTGTGTTTTGCACATGTCATGCATGCTCTACAATGCTGTTTTGCATATGCATCAAACCCATAAAGACAAAAAATTGTAATTGTAATTGCGATATCATACCCCCTGATGAGACATGCGTCACGCCATGGCTCATGATAGCTGCCCATTTGAACATATTTTTTGGCAATATGGGTTTCTTTTGTGGTCATGAGCACAAATAATTTGCGAATGTAGCTCCTTTGTTTAACCACATTTGTTTCTCTTTGTCAGGTGCCTGTTGTTGCATCTCGGCAAGTACTGTGTGGTCCAGCGATACGTCTGTGGTCTCTTCCTGTACAACAAATATAGAGGACGCCGCAGCAGCTTTTGCAGTTCTGTCAGCAAGATCATTTCCTTTTGAAACAAGATCTGAGCCTTTGGTGTGAGCCGCACATTTGCATATAGCTATTTTCTGCGGCAATTGAACAGCTTTCAATAAGGCTGTCAAAAGGGTAGCATGAGTCACAGGTTTTCCCGATGATGTGACCATACCACGCTCCTCCCACAATTTTGCAAACACATGCACTGTGCTGAAAGCGTACTGGCTGTCCGTATAGATTGTCACAGCTTTTCCTTTAAACAAATGACAAGCTGCAGTTAAAGCAACTAATTCAGCTGCTTGCGCTGAGAATGACGATGGCAATGCAGTAGAATCCAATACTTCTGAATTTGTGACAACGGCATATCCAGATTGTGTTTGTCCATAAGCATTTTTGGTGGAGGAACCATCCACATACACATTTGTACTGTGTGGGATGGGCGTATCCAGTAGATCAGTGCGAGCCTTCATACAAACTGTTGCTACATCGAGACAATTGTGCGGTTCACCATCCTCAGGTAAAGGCATCAATGTCGACGGATTCAATGTTGTACACCGTTCTACAGTAAGATGTGGTTGTGATAATAGTAACGACATACACGAAAGATGTCGTGCTGGAGATAAGAAGGTCATGTTTGTTAGCAACAGAAGTGCTGAAACTGCATGTGGAACTTTCAATGTCAGCTGATGGAATAGAACAACATTACTGCTACTTTGAACAGCCATGGAGGCTGCAATAACAGCTCGCACACATGGTGGTAGAGCACTTGCCACTGCAACCAATTTAGATGAGTAGTAGGCGACTGGCCTTAATTTTGAACCATATGCTTGTACCAAAACACTAGTCATGAACTTATTCTTACAATCTACTGTTTGAATGAATGGTTTACTATAATCTGGTAGTGCCAAAACTGTGGATGACACTAATGTTTGTTTGACTTTCACAAAGGCTTCCTCAGCATCTTTGTTCCATTCCAGCATGGTTGACATTGAGATATCATCTTCGTACATCAAATCAGAAAGTGGACAACTCTGCATAGCAAGGAATCCATGCCCTGCAGCAATTTGTCAGTCCAAGAAATGACATCATCTGTCTTTTAGTTTGTGGTTTCGGAGCATGTAAAATCGCTTCCTTTCGGTCAGACAGGATCGTGCGCCCTGTAGCTGATAATTCATGTCCTAAATATTTTACTTTATCCCTACACAACTGAACTTGGTTTTTACTCACTTTGTGGCCATTATCAAATAAGAAACATAATAATGCTACTGTGTCAGTTATGCAGTTTTCTCGTGTGTCAGAGGCAATCAAAATGTCATCAACATACACTAATAATTGGCTGTCTGCCGGTGGAACGAAATTGGCTAAACATGCTGACATGACTTGAGAATAAATAGTTGGACTTTCTGCATAACCCTGCGGTAATCTGGTAAATGTATATCGTTGCCCTTTAAAAGTAAAAGCAAACCAGAATTGACTATCTGGGTCCACCGGTACAGAGAAAAATGCATCACTGATATCTATTACAGAAAAACAACTAGAATTTGGTCGTAATGAATTTAACAGTGTGAGCGGATCTGGAACACATGGAGCTCTTTTTACTACAGCAGCATTTACAGCTTGGAGATCCTGTATCATTCTCCATCCTACTGAGGGCGGAGCCTTTTTTACAGGAAATATGGGTGTGTTGCATGGTGAATCTGGACATGGCACTATTACTCCTGCTGTTAACAAATCCTCTATTACTGGTCTGATTCCTTCAACTGCATCAGGTTTCAACGGATACTGTCTTACACATGGTCTGTATTCTGTTTTTGGTCTTATAACTACAGATTGTGCATTTTTAATCAGTCCTACGTCTGAAGGACCTGTTGTCCACAATCCTGATGGTACTGAAGAAAGAAGATCATCTTCTTCAGGACTCAACTGAAACACTCAGGACTGTGAAGTGGACACATCAATATGTGTTCCTGCCTTCAATAACAGAGACACATTAACTGGGATTTTGTACAATTTTGTTGAAGAGCTGTACTCAGTGTGTGGTCCCACTTTGTCCCAATCAGTTACTGATAGTGCTGTCATGGTCATTACACCTAAATCTTGCCACTCAGCTAAATATGGTTTACAAAGTGATACATGTAGTGGCATGCCTGTGAGCCTTAATTTTAGAATATCTTCAGTGGCACCTGTTATAGTTATGACAGCTGTTGAATTGCCATCATGAATCAAATCTGTTTCTGTATCCAAGCTTTTATATCCTTATTGGAGTGCTGGATCAGAGCGTTTTTTAATTGTTGTTCATAAACTGGTGTTCCTGGCAAAATGCCACTATGGACCCTAAATACACTTTCAAATCTGCATCTAAACTCTGTCCATGGCTCTCCTTCTTTCTGAGTTGTCCTAGTAATTTCAGTATAATTTATTTTTGGTCCTAAAACACTTTTTGCTCGTGTTATCATTGCTTCCACACGTGTTTGTAAGACTGGATCATCATGTGACAACGGCACGCCATCCTGGTCTGCAGGATTCCCATTTCCGCGTACCCGACTCCATTTAGGGCCACATGCTTTCATCCATACCTGTTGGACTTCAGGTCCATTGAGGTGGTAAGAATTTCTGATATTTTCTATATCTTGCATAAACCCTTCGATATCTACGTGTGGTGATAGTATCATGTCAACAGCTGCTTTGATATCATCAGCATTCCATGTTCGATATACGAGCATGGTTGATCGGTGCCCTGAAGTTCCTGCACGAGGATTTGGTACTTCTGTCAAAGGATAGGCACCTTCCTGGTCACTGTGTTCCTCCATGGGAGGAGCTGTAGGCACTTTTGTTTGACTGCGTGTTTGTGGCTTTTCTTGTTTTTCACTTTTTACTTTAGGTCGCACTGCCATATCATACTGCGGTGGTGGCACATCATCATCCTCCGGTAGAGGAGGGTACAAATGCGTTGTTTCCGACGGTCCAGCCGACGGTGGTTTCTGAGGTTGTTCAGGTTCTTTATTTTGAATTATTACATCTTCCTCTGCCTTACCTACCCCTTTCTTTTTCCTTGCTTTTTCCACCCTCCTCTTCTCTGCTCTGCGCCTCTTCCTCCCAAAATGCCACTAAGTCTGCTCCTATTTTCTGCTTCTTTTTCTCATCACCTTTATGTTCTTTTTCCAGCTTCTCCTTCAACTTCTGAATACTGGTCAAGTTTAGTCGTCCGTCAAAGTCATGTTTATTAATCCAGGTCTCCAATTTCTTTGTTGTCTTTGGATTTTTGCTTCCATAAATTTCCAGTCGTCAGTTGATAAATTTTCTTTTTTTAAGACGTCTGTCCCCCCATTTTTATTATTCTTCGTTATAATTTGGACTTCAGACGGGGGCACACCTAGGGTGTTCTAAATCTGAAGTTTTTCACTTTCTTTGGACGTGACAATTAACAGTCCGTCGTGTGGTTGATTCCTTTCACCTCCCCGTAGGAAGCGGAATCACTTGCCTCTGCTTCCACACACGGTTGTCACTTACTCTGTCCAAAGTATTACACTTTCACACTTTTATTCTCAAAACCGGTATTACTTCGTATTTAAAACAGAGGAGTCCGTACCCTCCTTCCGGAATTTAACTACGTGCGTTCCTCGCAACCGTAGAGGAGTCCGCCCTCCTCGCGGAGTTTAACTGCTTTACATTAACAGACGATTCCACGCCATCGCTTACGGAGTTTAACTGTTTATGTGATCTACCGGTGCGCATATATAAACAGAGGAGTCCGCACCCTCCTTCGGAATTTAACTACGTGCGTTCCTCGCCATCGTAGAGGAGTCCGACCTCCTCGCAGAATTTAACTGTGTTTCATTAACAGACGATTCTGCGTCATCGCTTGCGGAGTTTAACTGTTTATGTGATCTGATCACCACTCACTCAGTACTGTTACAAAGAAATTCTACTCACTGACTCGGCCTCCTGTCTGTTTTCTTCGGGAAAATCTCGTCAACCAGACGATGCCAACGGCGGTCGACAATTGCAGACACGATCAATCGATCGGACCCTGGCCAAGGATTTACGTCTGGACTTGACGACCTCCGCCGGACACCTCCGGTGTTGTTGAGATCCCGGACGTAGCCCCCAGTCAATGTTGGGTATTTTCTCCTCCAAACATTCTTAAAACCTTTAACAAGACAAACAGAGTCAAGAAACACCAGTGAGACAGAAAGTCTAATTTAGCTCGCGAGGAGTGCAGACAGTCCATACACGTAGTACCACTGAAAGCACTGAGGACTGCTGCGCATGCTCACTCTTTTTATTAGGAGAAAGCCCTACCCACATTGTGAAACTTGTCCTAAGGGTGGGGGGAAGCATCGCAAGACAAGTTTCTTCCCGTAAAACAAAACATCTTATGGCACGTATACTAATGATTGCAGCTGCGTGGAGAAACTTTTGTTTAATCTTATCAATGGAGGTCAGCACATCCTATTCTTGCAGGCTCGTCTGTTGTACTTATCATCTGTTCTTCATCTGCTTGGAATGTTCCTGTACTGCACAAAACAAGGTCATAATTTACAACAGTCAAAAACAACCCCCAACTCTTCACTCCCAGTTCAGCCTGACCCCAGCATGCTTCACTCCCAGTCGTTAGAGGCTACAAAAACAAAGTTGAGCTATCAGTGTAATAATAACAAGTACATTCTCAGGGTTGCGTTAAGACAGGTGCAAAACAGCTCAATAACGTTTCATCAGAACAATGACAAAGGAACAAATGTTTAACAGTGATAATATATATATATATATATATATATATATATATATATATATATATATATATATATATATATATATATATATATATATATAAAATCTTTAACACATCCATCCATCCATTTTCTTCCACGTCATCCGAGGTCCGGCCGCGGTGGCTACAGCTCAAGCAAAACCACCGAGACCTCCCGATCCACACACACCTCCCCCAGCTCCTCTGGGGGAACCCCGAGGCATTCCCAACCCAGCTGAGAGACGTAGTCCCTCCAGAGTATCCTGGGTCTTCCCCGGGGCCTCCTCCATCTTTTTCAGATGCCCCCTGGACGCCTCGCTGGAGAGGCGTCCAGGGGGCATCTGAAAAAGATGCACGAGCCACCTCAGCTGGCTCTTTTCGACGTGGAGGAGCAGCGGCTCGACTCCGAGCTCCTCCCAAGTGACCAAGCTCCTCACCCTATCTCTAAGGGAGTGCCCAGCCACCCTGCGGAGGAAACTCATCTCGGCCGCTTGTACTCACGATCTTGTTCTTTCGGTCATGAGCCAAATCTCATGACCATAGGTGAGGGTCAGAACGTAGATCAATCGGTAAATTGAGAGCTTTGCCCTCCTGCTCAGCTCTCTCTTCACCATGACAGTCCGATACAACGACCACATCACTGCAGATGCCACACCGATCTGTCCGTCGATCCCTCACTCCATCCGTCCCTCTCTCATGAACAAGACCTCGAGATACCCAAACTCCTCCACTTGAGGCACGGACACTCCACTGACCTGAAGAAAGCAAAGCACCTTTTTCCGAGAACCATGGCCTTGCATTTGGAGGTGCTGATCTTCATCCCGGATGCTTCACACTCTGCTGCAAACCGCTCCAGTGCACGCTGAAGGTCCTGATTTGATGAAGCCAACAGAACCACATCATCTGCAAACAGCAGAGACGAGATTATTTGGTTCCCAAACCACACCCCCTCAACACCTTGACTGCACCTAGAAATTCTGTCCATAAAGGTAATGAACAGAACCGGTGACAAAGGGCAACCCTGACAGAGGCCAACGTTCACTGGAAACAGGCTTGACTTACTACTGGCAATGCGAACCAAGCTCCTGCTGCGGTCGTACATGGACTGGATAGCCCTTAACAAAGGACCCGGGACCCCGTACTCCCGGAGCACCCCCCACAGGGCGCCTCGAGGGACACGGTCGAATGCCTTCTCGAGATCCACAAAACACATGTGAACTGGCTGGGCGAACTCCCAAGAACCCTCAAGCACCCGATGGAGCGTGTAGAGCTGGTCCAGTGTGCCGCGACAAGGACGAAAACCACACTGCTCCTCCTGAATCTGACATTTGACTATCGGTCAAATTCTCCTCCCCAGTACTCTGGAATAGACTTTACTGGGGAGGCTGAGGATTATGACCCCCCTGTGGTTGGAACACACCCTCCGGTCCCCCTTCTTAAACAGAGGCACTACCACCCCGGTCTGCCAATCCAGAGGCACTGTCCCCGACCGCCACGCAATGTTGCAGAGACGTGTCAACCAAGACAGTCCCACAACATCCAGAGACTTAAGGTACTCCAGATGGATTTCATCCACCCCAGGACCCTTGCCACCGAGGAGCTTTCTGACCACCTCGGTGACTTCGGCCTGGGTGATGGATGAGTCCGCCTCTGAGTCCCCAGTCTCTGTTTCCTCTTCAGAAGACGTGACAGAGGGATTGAGGAGATCATTGAAGTATTCCTTCCACCGCGCGACAACATCCCCAGCTCTGCACTGTAGACAGTCTTGTTCTAGAGCTGCTTATGCCTCCGGAGGCATCGCACAGTTTGCCAGAATTTCTTTGAGGCTGACCAATAGTCCTCCTCCATGACCTCCCTAAACTCCTCCCAGACCCGGGTTTTTGCTTCTGTGACCACACAGGCTGCAGCACGCTTGGACTGCTGGTACCTGTCAGCTGCCTCCGGAGTCCCACCTGCCAACAAAGACACGTAAGACTCCTTCTTCAGCTTGACAGCATCCCTTACTTCCGCCACATTGACAATGGAGGTGGAGAACATGGTCCACTCGGACTCCTTGTCTCCAAACTCCCCCGGGATCTGGGAGAAGCTCTCCTGGAGGTGGGAGTTGAAGATCTCGCTGACAGAAGGTTCCACCAGTCGTTCCCAGCAGACCCTCACGATACTTTTGGGCCTGCCAGGTCTGACCGGCTTCCTCCCCTCCCAGCAGATCCAACTCACCAAAAGGTGGTGATCGGTTGACAGCTCAGTCCCTCTCTTCACCCGAGTGTCCAAGACACGTGGCCGAAGGTCAGATGATACAACTACAAAGTCAATCATCGACCTCCTGCTCAGGGTGTCCTGGTGCCACGTGCACTTGTGGACACCCTTGTGAACAAACATGGTGTTCGTGATGGACAAACTGTGGCTAGCACAGAAGTCCAACAACTGAACACCACTCAAGTTCAGGTCGGGGAGACTGTGCTTCCCGATCACCCCCCTCCAGGTCTCACTGTCACCGTCCACGTGGGCGTTGAAGTCCCCCAGGAGAACAAAGGAGTCCCCAGTCACAGCACTATCTCGTACCCCTCCCAGGGAGTCCAAGAAGTTCAGGTACTCTGCACTGCTGCTCGGCCCGTAGGCTGAGACAACAGTGAGAGACCTGTCCCCAACCCGAAGGTGTAGAGACGCGACCCTCTCATTCACCGGGGTGAACTCCAACACATGGTGACTGAGCTGGGGAGCAATGAGCAGTGCTACCCTCACCCGCCACCTCTGCCCATGGGCAATGCCAGAAAAGTGGAGTGCCCAGCCCCTCTCCAGGAGTTGGGTACCAGAGCCCAATCTATGGGTGGAGGTGAGCCCAACTATCTGTAGTCGGTACCTCTCAGCCTCCCTCACAAGCTCAGGCTCCTTCCCCCCCAGGGAGGTGACATTCCACGTCCCGACAGCCAGAGGCTGTGAGTGCAGACCGGGCCGCCGGGTCACCCGCCCTCGACCCAGTCCTCTCTGCAGCTGACCCTCATGGCCCCCTCTGCAGGTGGTGAACCCACAGGAGGGTGGGCCCATGTTGCTCTTTCGGGCTGGGCCCGGCCGGGCCCCGTGAGCTGAGGCCCGACCACCAGGCCTGGCTCCACAGTGGGGCCCCGGCTCCGCCATACCGGGCGATGTCTCGGTCTTTGATTTTATACTAGTCATGGGAGCTTCTGAACTGCCCTTAGTCTGACCCGTTAATAATTATAATTGTGATAAATAATTTGTATTTAATTGGTAGTAATTTATGTAAGCACGGTGGCTTAGTGGTTAGTACTGTTGCCTCACAGAAAGAAGGTCATGGGATTGATTCTGACCTGTGGCCTTTCTGTGTGGAGTTTGCATGTTCTCATGTTTGTGTGGGTTTCCTCCGGGTGCTCTGGCTTCCTCCCACATCTAGAGACCTGCAGGTTAGGTAAACTGGTAACTTGTATGTGCAGCTGTGAATGTGTTTGTGTGACAGCCCAGTCTCACGTTTTTTTGTTTGTTTTTTTTTCATGCTCCTGTGACGAAATGAGTCAAATTTTCGTGACGGGGTTTTTTTAACCTCATTATTTTTAACCCTATTCCTACCCCCGATCCTAACCTTAACCATAACCTAATGTTACTCTTTCCCCCCACCCTAACCATAACCACCCCGACCCCCTGCTTCACTTTTAATTTTGTGCAGCCATCATGTAATGAATGAGAATGAATTCCTACTGCCATGATGAAAATGAGGCGCTTTTCATCACAATATCACGAACCAATAGATTAATGTATATTTTGTGCTGCTGAATCATGACTTGCCGTGAGACCAGGTTGGACAGACTGGCATTCTGTCCAGGGTGAACCCCACCTCACTGATGACATAGGCTTCAGCCCCCTGTGTCACTTAATTGGAGTAAGTGGTTGAAGATGAGTGAGGCTTTGTACTTTTAGGTTACAAGCATGAAGTAAAAATTACAATACAGTAAAAAATTTTCTTAATCATTAATTTTACTGTTTTCTTAAGTCTGTGGTCACAATACATTCAGGGTTGCAGGAGCAAGTCTGTTGTTAAGTCTGTCTACTCACGTTCAGAATTTTCCTGTGTCTTAAATGTCACTCAAACCTCAAAAGCCATATCTGTAAATTTAAAATGTGTTTAATTGCTGAACCAATAAGAATATATGACTTTAATACGCTTCACAAGCTCTGTTGGAGATCTTTTTTTTTTCTGTATGTTTATTGCCAAGAAACAGATGCATCATGTTGTTATCCTATATTAACATATTAATGCAACTATAGATACTTCCTGTAACTTTGGTAATACCCCCTCATTTGAGTTTTACATATTATTTTTGTTGCTGGTGTCCTAAGTGATGGATATTTTTTTCTATTTTGTTTTGTGCATTTCACTTTCACTCGACCTGTTTAACTGTAAGTGATCTTAAAGGAGACTGTAATAAAGTAGCAAGGCACTCGGATCCCGGATTGCTCGCTGTATATCTGCGTTAATGAAGTATAGAACATGTAGTGGTAACAGTGAAATGTCTCTCTATTTCATGTTAATTTGATCCCAAAATTCTCTTTTTGGGGAGTCATAATGTTCTGAATTGTTTTTGGTGTTTGTATTTTGTTGAAAAGATGTAGTTCCAATACTTCACTTTTTGAAAGGATTTAGAAGCTAATGGTTGTCTTTACTTGAATCTCCTCACTCAAGGATAGCTATGTGTGGCTGCAGAAAATGGAGCTCTATTTTAGATCGGATCCATGACCTCCAACAGTCTCAACTTATTTTTAGCCCTACACAACCATAAATTTAAATAACCAACAAATCAAAATAAACCCTCTTTTGATCTGCCTCCAAATGTGGCACCCTTGAAGGTCGTGTGGTTTTCTTATCTTGAGGATACACACTCATGTACAGGTATCCCTCAGGGTCAGTTCAGGCTTGGGAGCATGGTCCTGAATGACAACAACCCATGCAGACAACCAGTGCACCTTCACCTCTCAAATATAAGCATTTATTTGCTCTAACTATCACCAAGAAAACTATCCTGATTCATGTTATTCACAATTGTTCAACTCACAACATATAGTTGTGGTCAGATGTTTACATATGCTCATCATAGGCATAAATGTCAAGATAATTTTTCAGCTGTTAATGATGTCCTTGTGTTGTGGTTCATGTCCCTGCTGTTTTTTTTTATTATTATCTACTTGTTTGTTCTCAGTTTTGCATTTATTCTAAAGTCATTCCAGTTTTGGTTGAGTTTGTGTTCTGGGTTTGTCCTTGTGATTCTTTAGAATTTTTAGTTTTGGTTTATTCTTAAAGTGTGTATCTGGATTCAGTCTCATTTTTATCAGATTCTGTGAACTGAAACAGCTGGACACAAATGCTGGGCTCAGACACATGTGATTGGCATTCAAACAAGCACACTGTTCAAAAATACACAGCAGGAACCTCAAGACAAACATTCAGAAGAACAAGTTGGAAGCAAAGGCAATACAGCACAATGAACTGGTGGAGATAAGAGAGGAAAGAGAGGCTTAAATACAGAAGGTGATTAGCAGGAAATGAGAAACAGATGCGAGAGAAAGATCCAGAGCAGGGTGTGGAGAGCAAGAGGGAACCACCCAACACTAAGCACCAATGTGACAGGCAAGAGAAAGCCATGACACAAACTCCAGTTTTTTTAGGTTTAGGTTAATTTGAAAAAGTTCTGCTTTTGTTTATTTCATTTATTTGTCTGTTTCACCCCACTTCCTGTTTTACTTTGACAGTCTTTGCTGTTCTTGTTTGGTTTGCTTGCTTCCTGTTTGTGCTCAGACCTGAATTCATTCAGCCATCAGTGCACCTGTGGCCAATTGCAATCACCTCCCAGTTAGCTTAAACCCTGCTTTTCAGGCTCCTGCTTGTTGGTACATCAGTTATCTTTGCTGTGGTATTTTGATGTGTTTTTCTTCAGTCAGATCTTGTGGTTTAGATCTGCATTTTGTTTTATGACCTCTGACACGTCTGCTTGAATTCTTTGCATTTGTATTTTGAATCATTTGATCACCTGTGTATAACTTTGGACTGCATATGGGTTTAGATTAAAGAACACTGTTTAAACACATCTTGCTGACTCTTTGCATTTGGGCTCACATCAGGATCCAACTGCAGCACCTTGAACTGTTTCTTTTTAGTCAGAATGGAATGCCTGGTCAGCATACATCATTTATGATTTTCAAGAACAAGAATTGTACAAGTTTGAATTTGTTTTTTATCTGCTCTGATCTACACAGGATTAAAATTATACATGCAGGTTCAAATATATGCAGACTACACATTCATTTAAATCTCTTAAGTGGTACTGAATATTCTACAGGGTCTACTGTGACGAGGCCAAATCCTATGAACTCCTCATTAGTGACCATGACTGACTACAACTGGTAGTTTGTCTTTGCCAGCATATAAATGATGTTTCACAGCACTTACTGGGCTGACCAATACTCAGAACAATAGGAAAGTCCACAGAACTCACTGACAATCTAAGAATGAAAATGACAGATTTGCACAAGTTGGGAGGGTGTCTTGGGGCTGTTTCACTACTCTGGATTCCAAGATGTTCAGTTCAAACAATTGTACATAAGTACAGTTAGTTGAGTGCGTCACCACTTCATAAGGGTCTGGAAGAAGATCCAAACTGTCACCCTCTGCAGGGTTGGCTCTGGATTTTGTAGAAGAGGGGTATAGGGGCATTCTCCCCTGGAAAAGTTTGAAATTTAGGGTGCATTTTCCTACAATCTCATGCAATTCAAGCATGCATTTTGGACATTTGCAAGAGGTAATTGCTATTTTTTTTTTCACAAGTTGGAATGGATGATACATTAATTACAAGAAACTAATTCAGTTTCTGACATCAAATGTCACAGTATTGTTTTATACTTTGCATAATGGTCACGTTCCACATTAACAACCATGCAGGCAAGTAGAAAGTTGGAAATAGCACATCCATTATTTGGAGATGTTAATGAGTCTTCAAGATGAGTTATTGTCCAGTGTCTCTAATAATGAGGTGCAGAAGAGACACCTGGGGTGAGCCAGAATGAAGAGTTTGACAACATCCTCAGCCAATCATTCCAGGTATACTCAACTTTGGCTCTTGGAGTATGGATTTCATTGATAGCTGTGTCACTGTGTTCGTATGCATCTACCACATCAGCATCACATTTCTGAAGCTTGGCACTAAACCCTTTCAGTGAGTCAAGGCCATTCAGGGGAGTGACCAGAGCAATGATTATTAAACCCAGTTTTCAGTGACTCTTTCAACTTGGGCTGCAGCTATCGATTATTTTTGTAATCGAGTATTCTATCAGTTATTCTGGCGATCAATAGAGTAATCGGATAGAAAGTACTTTTGCATTTTTAAACAATATCAATAGTCCAGGGCTCTCCCTAAGCAATGGCACAATGTCCCTGTGCCAAAGTCGTTTGCTGAAAATGCGATGGGATGTGGCTTTTTTTTTTTTTTTTAAGGTTGGTGGACTGGATTCCTACGTGATTTTTTTTTTTTGAATCCCTTTTTCTCTGTTATTCAGCAGATGCATTTCAGCAGAAGGTTGAACATGCAAGCCTCGCAGTTAGTTTTTTTTTTTTTTTTAAGTTACCATGTTTGTGAAGCATTGTGTGTTGCCCAGAAAAAGCAAAACACTTGTGTGAGTCTGAACAGCAGCCAGCTTCGACTGTGGGTACCCGGCCTTCGGGTCAATAATCACATCAAGCAGACCGTGTGTTTTTTTTAATAATAGACAAACACACTGCTTCACTTTAAATGCACAGTAAGTCTATTTCAGATGATCAGTGTGGACCCTCTTTCTCTTAAAAAGGCTTTATTTTACTCTGTGTTGCATTGGAAAGCGGTAACTTTAAGGGCTAAATTATTAGCTGTTACACGGCCTGAGTGCATGCTCTAGTCTTCTGTTGTTTTTCTGGGGAGAATACAGCGCCACACACAGGCCTGGCATATGTACTACAATGTTTAAACGAAGCTTCGAGGCACAGAATTTGCCTCGATCATTCTTTGTAATCAAATTATTCGAGTAATCGTTTCAGCCCTACTTTCAACCCTTGTGCTTTGGTCAGAGAGGATGCATTCCAGGTCCAGCTCTCTTGGCTCCCTCCTGCCTCCTCAATTTGTGAATACTCACGTGATGCAAGCATAGCATGTAATGTGGTGAAGCTGTACTCATACAGAGAATGGCATGTCTGTAGGCAGCCATGTCTTTCTGTCCATCTGGTCTTGCAGATACACTTGAGTATCCCTAAGCCTGGTTCTGCTGGAGGTTTCTTCCTGTTAAAAGGGAGTTTTTCCTTCCCACTGTAGCCAAGTGCTTGCTCACAGGGGGTCGTTTTGACTGTTGGGGTTTTACATAATTATTGTATGGCCTTGCCTTACAATATAAAGCGCCTTGGGGCAACTGTTTGTTGTGATTTGGCGCTATATAAAAAAATTGATTGATTGATTGAGTTTGGAAACCCAGCTATCAGGGGCACACACATCCAGGACAAGCTCAAGATAAATGGTAAATGGACTGCATTTATATAGCGCTTTTTCATCTGCATCAGATGCTCAAAGTGCTTTACAAATAATGCCTCACATTCATCCCGATGTGAGGGTGCTGCCATACAAGGCACTCAAGAAACATTGTCTCTTGGGACAGTGGTGGAAGAATAGGTACACTTCATTGATAATGTCGATCATGATTCGGGGGGCTTGAACAGAGCATGACCTCTCTGTTGCTAGACTGAAAACAAGGAAATTGCAATGAGTATATAGTGTGAGTGGGTTCTTCTCCCTGATTAGTGCTTGGGCTCCTCTCATCTGACCAGCCAATGCTGAAGCAAAATCAAATGACTTGTCTCGTATGTGCTGCACATCCAATCCATGTTTAGTGAGGAGACCCACAATAGCACTGCACACCCCTTGTCCAGAGACCCTCTCCAGATGGATGAAGGCTTCTTTGATATGGGGCTCTGTGTCAGTTATATGAATGTATCGCAAACACAGTGACAGGATCTCCTGGTTTCCATGGGGGTCTGTTACCTCATCAGCCATGATGCTGTAGTAGTGCACCTTTTTTCAGAGGTGCCAGGATCTCTCATGCAAGTGATTGGCAGTGACAGCAATAAGCTGGTACTGAGTTGTCTTCATGGTGTTACGCTGGTTCTTCTTTCCCTGCTCTAAATGTTCACACAACACAAATGTTTTCTAGGATTGCCAAGAAATTACCCCTGTTTCTTGCACAGTTAGCTGTAGCGTCATCCCTGTGTCCTCTTAAAGGCAGCCCCTGCATTCCACACAGCTTGAACAGCTTAAAGTTGTCCTGCTCTCGACTCTCACTACAGATCACCATGTCATCTGCAAGCATCATAGTCCATAGAGACTCCTGTCTGATCTCATGTCAACCTGTCCATCACCACTGCAAACAAGAAAGGACTCAGAGCTAATCCTTGGT
The DNA here is from genome assembly GCF_902500255.1 of Thalassophryne amazonica. Lineage (NCBI taxonomy): Eukaryota > Metazoa > Chordata > Actinopteri > Batrachoidiformes > Batrachoididae > Thalassophryne > Thalassophryne amazonica. Next base: position 6,804,824 of record NC_047121.1, read on the forward strand.
GTGATCCCACCTCCACCTTGAATGAGTACGTCATTCCTACTGGGCATCTCACTGCTGTAACACTATCCTTGTACATGTCCTGCACTACCCTCACATTTTTCTCTGACACTCCAGACATCCCCATATAATACCACAACTCTTCTCTAGGCACCATGTCATAAGCTTTCTCTAAAACTACAAACACACAATGTAACTCCTTCTGGGTTTCTGTATACTTCTCCATCAGTATTCTCAGAGCAAACATTGCATCTGTAGTGCTCTTTCTTAGCATGAAACCATGATCCTGCCCACAGATCTTCATGTGTTTTCTAAGCCTAGCTTCTACTACTCCTTCCCATAACTTCATGCTGTGCCTTATCAACTCTATGCCTCTGTAGTTACTGCATCTCTGCACATCACATCATCAATAGTAGCACAGTTCCTGCAAGAATCTAATCTTATTTTCAGCCCTGTTGTGGACACATTCTCCTCCTCTTCTTGTTCACCAGCAGTAACCCAATTTCTGCCAGAATCCTATTGGGCAATGGCACCAGCAGCGGTTATTGTTAAACCGGGCCTTGACCGATCCGGTGTGGAAATTCCATTTGTACACTGCATCGTTGGAGTGACTTGTTTTACACCACATGCCCTTCCTCATGCAACACTACTCATTTCTCTGGGCTTTGGGCCGGCATTCAGAATGTACTGGCTGCACACTCCATGTGGCTGAGTTGCAAAAAGTAAAATGTAAGCATCCAAAATAAAAGTAGGTTGTCTTAGAAATGCTGTTTGGACATTTTCTTGCTCCTGTTTAAAAAAAAAAAAAAGCACTTGGGAAACTACTGAAGGAAAAAGTTAAATGTCTTGGGGTGGCTAATAAACTTCTCATCTGTACTTGTTCATGTGTCCACCTTTTCACTGTCCTCTGTGTGCTGTAGGCTGTGCACCCTATGGGCTTGTGTGAAATAATAAGCTGCACAGGTGGCACGCCTTTTAAAAGAACTCCACAGATTAATTAAGTCAGCAGGATGGGATGTTTAATAAACAAACACAACATAACAGATTAATATAGTTTTAATTTGCCCCAGAGGACAGACTGGCCTTATTTCAGGCTTTGTGAGTGCACATGAATGAGGACTTGATGGCTAAATATGTTGTAAGTAAATAAAATCCTAGCTGATGAAAATAATCTTGTGGTTCAAGATGGAAACCATTTTTTTTCTCAAGAGCGTGTTAAGCTATTTTTATATGCAACTTCACCGTCTGTGCATAGTGTGTCAAACAGGGAGGGGTCGAAGCAACCAGCCATAAAACAGCCGGCTTTATGCCTAAGGCACCCAGCGCTTTGGACCTGTGAGACAATGCAGCCTGCAATCACACACATTTGACTTTGAGTTCTGTGATCTGTGGCAGACAATGTCAAGCATGTTTAAGGAAACACAACCATGTTGGAAATCCACTTTTTAGCCCCAGTGTACTGGTTGTTTTAAAATTAGAAAAATGCCTTTTATTTATAATTAGCATTTCATATCACAAAATGTATCCTCTGGATTTAATTCTACTTCAACACAATTCAGCTCACTCACTCATCTTCAACCGCTTACTCCTTACTTACGCTTACTAAGTGTCGCAGGGGGCTGGAGCCTATCGCAGCAGTCATAGGGCATGAGACGGGGTTCACCCTGCACAGCATGCTAGTCTGTTGCAGGGACACATACAGACAAACAAACACACTCACACCTACAGACAATTCAAAGTTTCCAATCCATCTAACCTGCACGTCTTGGATGTGGGAGGAAGCCGGAGCACAAGGAGAGAACCCACACAAACAGAAACGCCACACAGAAAGGCTGCAGGTGGGACTTGAACCCATGACCTTTTTGCTGTGAGGGAACATGTTAACCACTAAACCACCATGCTGCCCCACAATTCACCTGTACTGTATTAAAATTATAAATGACAATGTTTTTTTTTTTTATTCCCATTTTTCATGCATTGAAGTAAAAGGTCAGTGTTGTCACGTCTGTTTCTTTTAAAATCTTTTTTTTTTTTAATTTGTCTGTGTTACACTAGTGGATGGATTATTGTTGCAAAGGTGAATTGTCAAAACAGATTTGACAAAGTTTCTTAAAAAAAGGGAAAAAGTGAAATAAACCTTTTGTGAGCATAGAAGTCTGACACTCTTATTTCACATTGAAAACACTGCCTTTTGTATTATTGTTGTTCTACAAGCTGGGCTACTTTAATGAACAGAGACCAACTCCAGATCTACAGATGCTGTCATGGTCAATAGCTGTCAAAGCCACATTTTGTCTGAAGTGCATGTTTTGATGGTGGAACGAAACAAAAGTGCCTGTAGGAAACCCACAAAGACACCGGGACCATCCACAGCTGAGCATTTGTGGAATTTGACCTTGTGGCATATTGCTGTGAGGCAAGAATGTGAACCACTATGCTGACATAACTATGGACAAAGTTTTTCTTTTCTCAAAGAAACAGCAATGTCTTGGAGCTACAAATCGGGATTTCTTGGCACTGTTTTATGCTCAGGGTTGGGGAGTTTTCCACAAGTACAAACATTAGTCTTTTTAGAAGTACATGTGGGGAGGTGATGGTCTAGTGGTTAAGCAGTGGACTTGAGTCCACAGGATTTTTGGTTCAAACTCCAACCAGACTGGAAAATCACTTGGGCAAGGTCCTTAATCTTCAAGTTGCTTCTGGTGTGTAGTGAGTGCCTTACATGGCAGTACCCTGGCATCGGTGTGTGTGTGTGTGTGTGTGTGTGTGTGTGTGTGTGTGTGTGTGTGTGTGTGTGTGTGAACCATCATTGTAAAGTGCTGTGAGCTTCTGATTTAGATGGAAAAGCACTATATAAATGCAGTCCATGTTATGTCACCTACAAATTCATGTGCAAAGGATTACTGAGTGAAATGTAAGGGGGGAGACCCACACAATGAATTACATTTATAAAAAGTCACAAGCTAACAGTGGTGGGCACAGTTAACTGAAAAGTTAGCTTTTATAACACTAAATCGCTAAAAAAATTAACAGAAGTCACAGCTAACCGCTAAAATTTAGTATTGACTCAGTACACTGTTGGCTACTGATTAGCCAGTTTCTTGTTTAAGCACTGCAGTGGATTCTAAATGAATTCAAAGGTGATCACAAACCCAAAACAATCAAGCCAGAACTTTTGTCTTTATGCACCCAGAGCGCTGCTGCAAACAAGTGTCAACTACTTTCCACACACAACAACACAGATGGTGGCAGAACAGATCAAACCCAAGACACTTTTCACTCATAGTTTCATGTATAAACAAAACTTTTATACTTATTCTGGACAGTTTGGCAGCATTAACGGCAACTCTGTCATTTTTACAAAGTAAAAATATTGCACATCTCTTTTAAAGTAATGCACTGATTCTCAAGGTTTGAGCATTAACCGACACACACACCAAAAGGCACAATGGGAAATAAGTCTCCTCTCATCACGCCCCTCCAAAAAAAAAAAAAAAAATGCATAGAACACTGGCATCTACTCAATGAGTGTGAATACTGACCAACATGTTTGTCAATCTCAAATGCAGTTTTGCGCTCAGAATGTCTCAATATTGCGTAAGTGAGCAAAACAATGAATGCATGTGATCGGTGATCCACAAATGCTGAATCACACTTCACAAACAGAATTTTCAGTTTTGCAAATGCCTTTTAATTAACAAAGGGGAAAAAAGGACATTTTTACAAATACACATTTATTTGGAAAAAAAAAACAACACAGATATATTTTCTCGCCAACTGCGGGAGGGTTCGCAGCCCACGGAGGGGCTGTGATCTAAAGCGGTTCTGTTTGGCTCATCACACCTAGGGAACTGTGTCAAACTAACACCATCTTACAGGCAACAAGCAGCATTTTGTTCATAAAAAGGTGAGGGGGACGTGATGGTCTAGTGGTTAAGGTGTTGGGCTTGAGTCCAGAAGATCATGGGTTCAAATCCCCGCCTGACTGGAAAATCACTAAGGGCCCTTCGGCAAGGCCTTTAATCCCCGATTGCTCCCGGTGTGTTGTGAGCGCCGTGTATGGCAGCACCCTGACATCGGGGTAAATGTGAGGCATTATTGTAAAGCTCTTTGAGCATCTCATACAGATGGAAAAGCGCTATATAAATGCAGTCCATTTACCATTTATTTACCATAAAAACTGTTTTGTCGTCTTTAACAGGCTTCCATTCAAATTGCTTATGAAGTTTGCTTTCATCCATTGCGGTGTTTCTTTTTTTTTCATGGCGCCGTTAAATGTGTCAAACATATGCCGCTTTTCATGCTGCAATAGAGCCTTAAAAAGTGGTGTAAAAAACAGAGTTTAGATGCACAAAATGTGTCAAATACAAAATCATGGTTGGGCGAAGGTAAGACATTATGTTCAGTGTATGACTTATCTGCCCAATGGTCAAGCACATAAGTCATACACTGAACATTTGCTTAACTTTTTCCTTTTGCTTAATGATTCCCTTATCGGCCCTTCAGTGGCCATTGTTTTGGGGAGTCTTTGTCGGGAAAATGATCATGTCTCCATGTTGATTATGGAACTCCTGCAGGGTCTGTAATCAACTGTTTCTGCAGCACGGCTTTGCTTTGAAGCTTGAAGCAATGAAGCATTGATCCGACCTGCTGCTTCGTGTTTCTTTGTTTTATTTCGCATTATCTTAATTTTTCCACACTAAAACCCCAAAGAGCATATATCTGTGAGTAATATTTACCTTTTATATGTTAAACCGACCTGTTATGGTCTTCTGAAACAGTTGATAGATGTATTTTATAACTTAAAAACTGGGCCGATGCCAACACGTTAGCATGTTTATAACATTTTCAATGTTAGCATTAGCTGTTTACTGTGCTCTTTTCTGTATAATAATTAATGGCTCAGCATTTGTTGTCATAAAAGAGTCAAATGTATTACAAATTGTAATTTTTTAATTTTATTTTTGTTTATATATTAAGAACAATAATAGTAATAATAACTAATAATGGAACAATACAGTTTAGAGAAAGAGCTAAAAAACCTGATTTAAAAGCACAACAGAAAATATTCAAGGATTCAAAAAGAGTTTATTGTCATATGCACATAAGGAACATGTTCCCTGCACAATGAAATGTGTTTACTGCATGTTTACCCATCCTAATTGCCAGTTAGGAGCAGAGGTCGCCTTATAGGGCGCCCGGGGACACAGCTCCAGATGTATATCCCTGCCCTAGGTCACGAGCAGGGCTGAGCAAACCTTGACCGGCCTCATGACACACTTAACAAACAACAACACACATAAGCCGGTCTGGTACATGAACACACATAAAAGCAAACACAAGGGAAGAATTGGGAAAAGAAAAACCTCCATTGCTGCTGTGTTGAACTCACGCAGCACCACTGGAGAGCAAAAAAAAAAACCATAAGCATAGAAAAACAGTCATAACAAAAAACAAATCACAACAGATGACAGCCGAGACTTGGATGTGTCCAGACAGACAGCCCGGAAGGCCGCACGTGAGGCACCATCGACAGGCCTTATCTGTTCATCCTGGAGGGGGATCCCAGTCCTGAATCAGTCCACCAGAGTCTCAAGGTCCCACAGTCAACATCTCAGGACTGCAAAGGGAGGGAGGGAGGGAGGGAGGGGGAAGACGAGGGGGGGGGGAGACGAGGAGCGAGGCTATCAGGAGTGTTACTTGGGGGGAGAATTTTATCCCAGTGGCCTTGAAGGACAGCTGGTGTTTGGAAACCAAATAGATAACCAGATTAACAGATGCCTGGCAGATTCCACAGTCTGAAACTTCAGAGTGGCTCCCAAATACATCTGAATAGAGGGGATGTGGTCTTACTGATGATCAAAGTGGTTTTCCAGTGCAGCCATTCTCCCCGAGATGGATTCAAACGTGCGGTTGACACCCGCCGACTGAGCTGACACTGCCCTTCCAATCGAATCAATCATGTGGGGCAGCCTGGCCAGGCCAATTAATGCTGCCTCCACCTTCTTAATTTTCCGGTAAACCAGTGCTATGGCCGCCCCACACAGCAGAAACCCGGTCACCACAGCTCCAAATAAGTAAACATCTTCAACGTCCTCCACAGACAATGTGTACAGGCACATGACTTGCCACCTCCACCAGCTGTCCATCACGTAACCCGCCACATGTGTCCCGGCAGGACAGGTCGGGTCCTCCGCTCCCGAGTGTCTTGTGGAAAAAATAGTATCAATTACGTTCAGGGACCACTTGATCAGATCCATAAAACCAACTAACAATGAACAGAAATAAATAAATATAGAGGGTTTTCAATCACATGACCGATTTGTCCCCGTGTCCATCGTGGATTACTACGCGGCAGGCGCGTGAAAGAAAATAGAGAGAATGAAAGCTTATTACAAGGCTTATGTTGTACCAGATAGTGAATTTAATGACGATGTAATGAAGTGGCCGGTAGTTTCACAGCGTAAGATTAATATGGCCACAACCAAGCAGAATGCCCGCTGGCGCTGTCGATGCAGCTGTCTGTTAGTTGAGCTCTAGCCCCCTCTTTTCCTACTTTCGCTATTTTTAATAGTGTTTTATTGTCTTTATTTGTAGTGTGTGGTACCCTGTGCAAGTGTGCACATGATGAACCCAATTTTATAACTCTTGTGATTAGTTTTCTGCTTCTTTCGGCAATTTTTGAGGCAGCGCTGGGAAATCCCTTTGTTCCAGGCACCAGGCGTCCCATTGTTTACAGCCGGGATCAGCTGCTCGGACTAAGAGACTCAATGTACAGTGGGCCGGGTCCCCACTATGCTGAGCACCTGGACATACCTGCAGACATATGAAGGAGACAGAGAGGCTGCAGGGGTGGCCGGACAAAGTGGAGAAGGACTTATATTCCATCTGTGGTCATGAGGAATGTAAGGTCTCTCCGCAACAAGATCAAGGAGCTAGCAGGGCTAACCCATTTCCAGAGGCTGTATAAAGGCTGCAGTCTCATGTGCTTCATGGAGACGTGGTTGGAGAAACATGTATCACACTGTGTTATCAACATGAATGGCTTCACACTCATCCACGCGGACAGGACATTGCCAGAGAGCGGGAAGAAAAGAGGAGGTGGGCTCACCGTTTATGTGAGTGAGAGATGGTGCAGCGCAGCTCATGTTCATGTGAAGGATCAGATCTGCCCCTGAGATGGGGAGCTATTCGCAGTGAGCATGAGGCTGTACTATCTCCCACGGGAGTTTGGAAGTGTGATTGTGCTCTGTGCGTATATTCCTCCCTCTGCAGACGCCAACGCTGCCTGTGAGCAGATCCACAGCACAGTGACGTGACTGCAGACACAACACCCCTGCGCCCTCCTCCTCCATCACAGGGGACTTTAACCATGTCTCCCTCTCTGCCACCCTCCCAACATTCACCCAGTATGTCACATGTAAAACCAGGGACAATAGAATAATGGACCTTTTTTATGCTAATGTGGAGGATGCTTACACCTCCACCCCCCTCCCCTGCTCGGACGCTCTGATCACAGTCTCATCTATCTGCTCCCCCAATACACACCCAGAGTGAGAGGGGGGCCAGTGCAGAAAAGGTCAGTGAAACTCTGGACTGAAGAGGCCACTGAGAGGCTGAGGGACTGTTTCAGAACCACAGACTGGAGCAAGTTTCAAAACTCTTATGGTGAAGACATTAACGGCCTGACCCAGTGTGTCACTTCTGTGTGGCGAGCACTGTGCCCACCCGGAGGGTATGGTGCTTTCCCAACAACCACCCCTGGGTAACCCCCCGAGCTGAAGGTCCTGATGAACCAGAAGAATAGGGCTTTCAACTCGGAAGACAGAGAGGAGCAGCATAGAGTCCAACAGGAACTCCAGTGGAAGATCCGGGCAGCCAAGAAGGAGTATGGAAGGAAGCTGGAGGGGCAGCTGGCCCAGAACAACATCAGGGATGAGTGGAGAGGCCTCAAGAAGGCCTCTGGATTTGGGCAGGGTGCCAGCAGGACTGCAGATGGAGCTTCTTGGTTTGCAGGGGAGCTAACATTTACTTTAACCGTTTACACACCTGCCCCCTTGCCTGCTCCCGGCTCTCCACGTCTCCAGCAGCCACACCCTCCAGACCCCCTGACTCCCCACCTCTTCCCCCTGGTCATCTCCACTGCACCCTGGACTTTGTCCCTCCTATCCCCAGACCATATCCAGCACCAGCCAACCTCAGCACACACCTCAGCTCCCCCCCTCCCTCCCCCCTCACTGTAACTCCGTCTGAGGTGAGAGGCCACCTCCTGCGTCTGAAGCAGAGGAAAGCAGCAAGACTTGATGGGATCTCTCCGAGGCTGCTGATGACCTGTGCAGATGAGCTCTTTGAGATCCTCAGCGACATCTTCAACAAGACCCTGAGCCTGGGGGTGGTCCCCAGCCTGTGGAAACCTCCTGTGGGGTCCCGGTTCCCAAAACACCACACGCCAAGGAACCAGTCCACTACAGACCAGTTGCCCTGACCTCCCACCTCACGAAGACCATGGAGCAGCTCATCCTGTTTCATCTCTGCACCGTGGTGAGCAACATCCTGGACCCACTGCAGTTTGCCTACATGCCCAACATCAGGGTAGATGATGCTGTCATCTACCTGCTGCAGCGAGTGCTCACCCACCGGGAGACCGGCGGAAGCACTATGAGAGTCATGTTCTTTGATTTCTCCAGCACTTTCAACACCATCAGAGCGGCACTGCTGCGGAGGAAGCTGGAGGATGCAGGTGTGGATGGACATCTCGCCGCCTGGACCATCGACTACCTCACTGACTGCCCACCAGTATGTGCGGCTGCACGGCGGTCAGTCGGAGGTGGTAAGGTGAAGCACCGGGGTCCCCCAGGGCACTGTCCTCTCGCCTTTCCTCTTCACCCTTTACGAGGGTGAAGTACACCTCGGACACCTTGGACTTCACCTACAACACAGAAAGCTGCCATCTCCAGAAGTTCTCTGATGACTCTGCCATTGTGGGTTGTGTGTCTGAGGGGAACGAGCTGGAGTACTGGTCAGTACTTCGTGGACTGGTGTGAGTGAAACCACTTGTGTCTCTACACCAGCAAGATGAAGGAGGTGGTGATCAACTTCAGGAGGAAACCACAACCTCACCCACTGGTGAACATCCAGGGGGAGGACACAGAGACTGTGGACAGTTTCAAATACCTGGGTGTTCACAACAACAACAAACTGGGCTGGACTCACAACACCGACATCCTGTACAAGAAAGGCTAGAGTTGCCTCCACCTCCTGAGGAGACTGAGATCCTTTGGAGTGAGCAGGCCTCTGCTTAAGACCTTCTATGACTCTATTGTGGCCTCTGCTCTCCTGTATGCTGTCGTCTGTTGGGCCCCAGGCAGCACAGAGCAGGAGAGAAAGAGAATGAACAAGCTGGTCAGGAAGTCCAGCTCTGTCCTGGGTTGTCCTCTGGAGTCTCTGGAGGAGGTGGCTGAGAGGAGGGTGTTAACCAAGTTCAAATCCATCATGGACAACTCCTCTCACCTTCTGCACTGGACTGTAGTGGAGCTGAGCAGCTCCTTCAGTGACAGACTGAGGCACCCTCAGTGCAAGAAGGAACCATACCGCAGGTCATTCCTCCCTGCTGCTGTCAGACTGTACAATAACACTGTGAAATAACCACATGCAATAATATGTCCACAAATCATGTGCAATATTAATATGTCCACAAATCACTAACCTTCCCTGTTTTATTTAAGTTTAATGACAATTTGTTTCATCAAACCATATTTTGAATTTGTTCATTTCTTCAGTGATTTCCTGCAGAACTATCTGCCAAGCTAGAAAACCGCTGCATCCTAGTAAGAGCAGAATACTACTGGAATGAATTTGAATAAGGAAAGTTGTTGTTGTTGTAGTGGTGTTTTGTTTTTTTGTTTTTTACCAAAATAGATGCTGCACTCACTGTAGTTTATTGTCTGGAATAGCCCCAGATTGTATTTCACAGCTTCTAGAATTCAAACATTTTTGTGCAGGTGATGTTGGGGGGTAATTTTGGGTTACAGCTTTTTTGTTTGTTTGTTTGTCACCACTTTCTTTCATCCCTGAATATGTCAATCGTGAGTCACTTTTGTGCAGATTAAAGTCACTAACTGGGACTCCTGTCTTGTTGGGAGAAAGAAACGAGAATCGTCCTCCGTTCTGTTCACACAGCTCCAAACACCGTGTGGCTATCTGCCGAGTCAAGTTAGAACAATAGAGTTCAGTTGGAATGAATAAATTCAAAGCAAAAAGCTGTTTAAATCAATTGACACCTCTTTCCAAATGCTGTAATCGAAACAAACTGCAATCGATCAAAACATTTTTCCTCCCAAAATGAGACGTCCTGCGCTGACGTGCAGCAGCTGGCTGAGCTCAGCTCAGAGGTACGGAGAGACATTCATTCCAAAATGTCTGAAAGGAAATGCTTTTGACAAAAACTACAGATTTTGTTTATTTTTATTTATGTCCAGAGGTCAAGGATCCAGAGAACAATTTCATATTTATTTACTTTAAGGCTCAACAAAATGTAGAAAACCTGTAAAGCCTACTTTTAGTACACAGAGAATTCACAAGAGGTATCGATAAGGGAATCATTAAGGAATCATATCAATAAGCAGAAATGATAATGGCATTGATATCGATAAAATCTTATCAATACCCATCCCTAGATTTGATGCTGGCCAAGTTAGACAAGAAATGGATTTTGAACCTTATGCAGATCCAGGAATTCTAATATTTTCACATATACTGGTTTCTGTTGTGCCCTCCCATGCCCTCCAAGTGGTCCATGGCTGAAGAGTGCACTCACTGAAAGCCCTCGAACCTACTTATCAGTGTATAAGCTCCCTCACAAATGTGACTATTCTGTAATGTTGGGAAGCAGATGGCCTTCAATCAATCAATCAATCAATCAATTTTTTTTTTTTTTTTTTATATAGTGCCAAATCACAACAAACAGTTGCCCCAAGGCGCTTTATATTGTAAGGCAAGGCCATACAATAATTATGTAAAACCCCAACGGTCAAAACGACCCCCTGTGAGCAAGCACTTGGCTACAGTGGGAAGGAAAAACTCCCTTTTAACAGGAAGAAACCTCCAGCAGAACCAGGCTCAGGGAGGGGCAGTCTTCTGCTGGGACTGGTTGGGGCTGAGGGAGAGAACCAGGAAAAAGACATGCTGTGGAGGGGAGCAGAGATCGATCACTAATGATTAAATGCAGAGTGGTGCATACAGAGCAAAAAGAGAAAGAAACAGTGCATCATGGGAACCCCCCAGCAGTCTACGTCTATAGCAGCATAACTAAGGGATGGTTCAGGGTCACCTGATCCAGCCCTAACTATAAGCTTTAGCAAAAAGGAAAGTTTTAAGCCCAATCTTAAAAGTAGAGAGGGTGTCTGTCTCCCTGATCTGAATTGGGAGCTGGTTCCACAGGAGAGGAGCCTGAAAGCTGAAGGCTCTGCCTCCCATTCTACTCTTACAAACCCTAGGAACTACAAGTAAGCCTGCAGTCTGAGAGCGAAGCGCTCTATTGGGTTGATATGGTACTACGAGGTCCCTAAGATAAGATGGGACCTGATTATTCAAAACCTTATAAGTAAGAAGAAGAATTTTAAATTCTATTCTAGAATTAACAGGAAGCCAATGAAGAGAGGCCAATATGGGTGAGATATGCTCTCTCCTTCTAGTCCCCGTCAGTACTCTAGCTGCAGCATTTTGAATTAACTGAAGGCTTTTTAGGGAACTTTTAGGACAACCTGATAATAATGAATTACAATAGTCCAGCCTAGAGGAAATAAATGCATGAATTAGTTTTTCAGCATCACTCTGAGACAAGACCTTTCTGATTTTAGAGATATTGCGTAAATGCAAAAAAGCAGTCCTACATATTTGTTTAATATGCGCTTTGAATGACATATCCTGATCAAAAATGACTCCAAGATTTCTTACAGTATTACTAGAGGTCAGGGTAATGCCATCCAGAGTAAGGATCTGGTTAGACACCATGTTTCTAAGATTTGTGGGGCCAAGTACAATAACTTCAGTTTTATCTGAGTTTAAAAGCAGGAAATTAGAGGTCATCCATGTCTTTATGTCTGTAAGACAATACTGCAGTTTAGCTAATTGGTGTGTGTCCTCTGGCTTCATGGATAGATAAAGCTGGGTATCATCTGCGTAACAATGAAAATTTAAGCAATACCGTCTAATAATACTGCCTCAGGGAAGCATGTATAAAGTGAATAAAATTGGTCCTAGCACAGAACCTTGTGGAACTCCATAATTAACTTTAGTCTGTGAAGAAGATTCCCCATTTACATGAACAAATTGTAATCTATTAGACAAATATGATTCAAACCACCGCAGCGCAGTGCCTTTAATACCTATGGCATGCTCTAATCTCTGTAATAAAATTTTATGGTCAACAGTATCAAAGCAGCACTGAGGTCTAACAGAACAAGCACAGAGATGAGTCCACTGTCCGAGGCCATAAGAAGATCATTTGTAACCTTCACTAATGCTGTTTCTGTACTATGATGAATTCTAAAACCTGACTGAAACTCTTCAAATAGACCATTCCTCTGCAGATGATCAGTTAGCTGTTTTACAACTACCCTTTCAAGAATTTTTGAGAGAAAAGGAAGGTTGGAGATTGGCCTATAATTAGCTAAGATAGCTGGGTCAAGTGATGGCTTTTTAAGTAATGGTTTAATTACTGCCACCTTAAATAAAAGTTTAAATTTTGATAAGATTTTCATTCACTACAAATTAGGGAAACGATTCAGTCCTGAACATGTTTGACCCTGACCTCTAATTACAAATGACTGAATAGGAGTTTGAATGAACATGTCTATTTTTATTCATTTATTTTGCCCTTGATGTCAAAAACACAGATCAGAAATAATTTTCCAGTGAGCCTGTGCATGCAGCACATCATTCCTGTTCCTGTCCATGTTGTATCCTTTTCCTCTATCTTACAGTGTGGTCTGACTGCACATTAGTCCAGAGGGATTTCAGCCACATCCTGAATGTGTCTGTGCAGGACAGGCGGCTTTATCTGAGCTGCACATCACTCCGTGAGACACTCTAATCTCTGACATGGACCACAATCAGAGTTTAGCACGGCTGAATTTAAGACGTGAGTGCTCAGACTTTTTTTTTTATTTTTTTTTTTTTACAGTTTTTCTTTAATATCCCTTCTGTAAGCTTGCATCCTATTCTTTTGTCTTATTTATTCACCCAATTCTGGCTAAAATCTGTCAGTTATGCAAATTTTCCATCTGTAAATTCACCCCATTCGTGTTCTGGAATATTGCACCATTTTGTATGTTATATGCTTAAGTTTTTGGTTGAATATTCATGTGCACCCCAGTGATATGTTTAGCACCGTATGCACCATGACTCCTTTAATGTTATTATGGCACTGCTGCGAGTAAAGCTTCAGGGCCTCCAATGACTACTTTTCTTATTTCTGCCTTCCTCAAATGATTCTTTCTCTATGTTGGCCTGTACGTCTGCACATTCAGTTAAAATATAATAAAACATATCAGCGAACTATTTAGCTCTGTGCTTAGTGAGATGTTGCAGGTTAATGACAAAGAACAGCACTGGCCATATGAACAACAGTGCTGAAGATGGATGTGTGTATCTGTGTGTAAATATCCTTTAAAGAGGCAAAATGACACTTGTCATTACTGCACATATTGCTGCACCAGAAATGGGTCATTAGTTATTATTTAGTTTTTATTATTGGGATGTTCCCTCAGTGCTGTTTACTGCTATTGTGTGCATTATTCTTGGTGATTTTGTTGACTTGGACAAGTCCAATAAATAAATCCTTTGTGGCACCATGTGCTTTTTTTTTTTTTACACCCAGGCACAGTGGTAGTGCAAGTGGGGTATTGTTTACAGTCCTATGTGTTCACGCGCAGGCAGCTAACGTGGTGGAGTGACTGAAGATCTGTCAAGGACACAGTGATCTGATTATGAGAAAAATCCAGGTAAAAATCAAGATTAGAAGGTAAAGTCAATACAGGGGCCCAGTGCCTCTTATTAACATGCTATATTTGAAGCACTATTCCAAAGAATTGGTTAAATATGCTGTGACATTTAATATGGCAACTAACAGCTATTCTCAATGTAAACTGTTACAATCTAACTGAATGCAAACAACTGGACCCAGAAATACTGGGAGCTGGGGGGGGCGACAATTTATTGAACAATCAATCATAATGATGCAGGGATGTTGGCATAGATGCTGGAACATGGAGACACAGGCTGGTGCAGAACAAGTGGGTGGCTGGGAACCAGAACCAGGCAGCCGCACACGGAGTTGACAGCAGGCAGGAACAGTGGAACAAAAGAGCAAAAAGCGAATCAGGACAGTTAAACCAAGGACATGAGATACATGAAAATACTACTATCTCAGAACATTGAGGGGCCAGGTTACGACAGGCTGAACACCAGAGTTTCTGGCAAAGGTGGAATGACTGAACCAGGCTTTATGTACAGGTGGGGATGATTGCTGGCAGGTGTGGTTAATCAGCTCCATTTCGCAGCACCTGGGAAAGAGAGAAAGAGGAGAGAGAGGGAGAGCAGAACAAGGCAACACCAAGGCAGCACAATAGTGAACATTTAGGGTCTGATTTACTAAGATCCCAGATCACGAGTGTATAATTGCATGGCAATTCACCCTATTGCGATATCCCATAATCCCTTGTGCGTCAAAGAGGCACTGCAGTCAAAAAAGCAGAGAAGCCACATGATGACAATTGCAGATGAACAAACTTCACTTTCGCCCAGAATGACAAGAACAGGAAGCGATCATGGCTCACAGCAATTCCCACTGAAATAACAGAGATACAACCTGAGATTCTCACGTTTACAGAAATGGTAAATGGACTACATTTATATAGCACTTTTCCATTGCATCAGATGCTCAAAGCTCTTTACAATTATTGTGCCTCACATTCACACATGTACAACACATTATTTCATATTTCTTTTTTTTTTATTATTATTAATGATCAGACAGGAACAATGCTTCTGGAAGTGGCCGTGTGAGTCCAGCTGGGCACTGCAGCTGGCCGGCAGTGCCCATGGTTAGCGGGATCATTTTATTTATTTATTTCAGGTTGCTGGTGTGTGTGTGTGTGTGTGTGTGTGTGTGTGTGTGTGTGTGTGTGTGTGTGTGTGTGTGTGTGTGTGTGTGTGTGTTTCTCTCGCTCTGAGGACAGAAGTGGAATTGAGTTTAAATGTTACTGGTTGGTGCTATAAGTTAATAGCCACGTGCGTGTGTGGGCTGAAGGCATCCTGTCCGGCCATGGATGACATGCATGAATCAGATTTAGATCTCTTGGCCCTTTCTTGAATGTCTTTGGATACCGCTGGCATAGACCATTTCTTGTGGAAAATGTAGAGTAAAAGTAAATAAGTCATTGAAGTCATGGTGTACTGGATTATTAGTAGTTAACATACCATGTCACTGGTTATCACAGTTAAAGTTATGCAGTATTTGAACTCGCACACAATACTCTCCCCAACTTATATACTGTACTCTCCACTTACATAACAGCACTACACTCATCACAGTCTTTTATGATGATTCAATTGAATTTTAAGTTTCTTAGGCTGTTTCTTGGTGCAGAGAAGAGTATGTATGATGAGTAAATGAGTGGTTGCAACTTTGATGCAGTGCCTGAAGTCCACTTATTTGGTCAGAATTATGATTTCCCATTACTGTTGTATGGCTGGGGGGCCTGGCTGCCTTTTTGTTTCTGTCTTTTGTTTTTCCTTCCAGGTGGCTTGCATTTGGGACTGAGTGGCTGTGTAGCTGAGTTTATCAGGACCTCACCCTGATCACCTGCGGCTCGTCAGGACTCACAGCTGTGGTGCATCTACATGGATTGGAATATGGTGGCATTTAAGACTGGAGTACACAGTGTGTATTTGCCAGAGACTCGACCTTGTGACCAGATGGGTGAGATCGTCGTCTCAAGAGCCATCTCATCATCAGTGGATGCAGAGAACGTCCAGGTTTGATGCATGGTCTGTGAAAGAGGAGGGGGTGAGGTCTCACGCTCGTCAGCACACTTCCTGAGGTACGTTAGATTTTGTGACTAACATTTATACAGTCAGTATATGTGGTGTCCCTCACACCTTGTTATATTGAGCTGTTATGTTAGTCCTTTTTAATCAGCTTCCACTGCAGTGAGTTTGTGAACAGGATGTTCCATGCCTGCAGGGTGGGAAGCTGATTAGTAATTAAGCCAGGAAGTGTTTGCTGTTTGTACACCTTTGAGCGTTCTCTCTGTGTGTTGAGTGTGGACTCACAAGATGATTTCTTCATTCAGTCGCGGCCACCTGGGGGGTGTCGGCGGGGTCCTTGGGTCCGAACTGGTTCTGGCTCCGGACCGTTAGCGCTGCTGGGAGCGCACCGTTTACCACCATGCCAGACCGCGCACTTATTTGTTTGTATATTTATCACATCACTGTTATGTTCATTAAACTCTGTTATCCTTTGTACCGTGCTCTGCTTATTTTATACTGGGTCCTTCAAACGCTGGTCGGTTCTCGGGGCTGCGTCCGACACATAACAGTAGTCTCTGGCCAAACATCACGGACCCAGCGGTAGCAGAAACGGTAACGTGCCGGGAAGGCGGCAGCAGACGTTCAGAAGTTATCCGGATCAGTTGCGGGTGCTCTCCGCCCGGATGGTGCGCGTTGGAGAACCCATTACTGAATACTGATTTGAGCGCTCGTGCAGCCGTGTTCCTGTGTTTGTGCCTTATCCGTGGGTCGTGGTGGAGTGTGACTGGCGACGGCTTCGCGTCGCACTTCGACCGGATAAGAGGTTTGAACAGGAGCTGCAGGAGTGGGTCTGTAATGGGTGAACGCGCACGGCGGAGCTCTGTGGCACGGGTCGCTGTGCTTCCTGTGTTACAGTCGTAGCCCTGTTTCCCCGGGTAATGATAGCTACTGCGTCTGTTGTCAGCTCCGGTGTTATTTAGTTGAATCACATTTTTGGTTGTGTGCTGCTCACAGGAAAAGCAGCATGAATTATTTTCTGTCACCAAAGAGGGTTTTTTATTTTTAGCACTTTGGCTCCCTCTGTTGGTGACTGAGTCACATTACCGTCAAGCTCTTAAGTTGGAACAGGTGTGTTCCATTTGTTTGAGCTTGACGGTATAAATCACTTATTTGTTTTGTGTTAGTTCATTTTGTGTGGGTGTTTTTTGAGTTGGTTTTTGTGTGGGATTTTATTTTTTGTTTTTCACTATTAGGATCTGGGGTTGTGACCCTGCAGTCTGTCTGGAAAAAAAAAAGGACCCAAGCAACTTTGTGTTAGTCTGTTGGTCTTTCTTTTTGTTTCTTTCGGTTTCGCCTCCCGGGGTTTGATGGGACGGTCCCCTGGGGGGTCATGGGGGGGTATTTGGGTTGTTTTTTCTTTTTTCTTTTTTTTTTGTTTTGTTTTTTGTTATGCCCTCTCTTCTCCTCTGACTCCAGCCGTGTGAGCCGTAGTGTCGGCGTTGCTGGAGTGGTGCAGTTTGGTTGTGCTGGGCGTTTCCCAGGTAACCTCTGCACCCGGGGGGGAGGGGGGGGTTTGGGGTATTTTCTTTTTGTTCCCTCTCTTCTCCTCTGGCTCCAGCCGTGTGAGCTGTAGTGTCGGCGTTGCTGGAGTGGTGCAGTTCGGTTACGCTGGGCGTTTCCCAGGTAACCTCTGCACCTGGGGGGGGGGGGGGGGGATGTTTTTGTTTGTTGTTTCCCTGTTCCACCTCCGGCTTCAGCACGCCCTTGAGCCGTCTGCCATCGGAGTGGCTGAGGTTTGGGGCAGTGGGATATACCCGCAGCTAGTGGCTGGTTTAGAAGTCGGAGGAGTGGCGCCGTTTTGTGCTGTCTGCCATAACCGCTGTTCCACTCCTCCCGGTTGGCTTCTGGGGTATAGTCACGGTTGGTGACACTGGACGTGCTTCCAGTTTCCACTGCGCCAAGGGGGTGGGGTTGGGGTTGTTGTGTTTGTATGTTTTTTTTTCTCCTTTTGTTTTTCCCCCCAGTTTCCGCCCTCAGGGTTTGACTGTGGTGTCCTCTGGGGGGGAAAGGGCTGTGGGTCCATCTAGCCATAGACGACCGGGGCTGGGTCCGTTGGTCATGAGGGGAGGCGTCTCCTGGGGTTGATGGAATGGTCCTCTGGGAGGCGCTGGGAGTCCCCGTGGGTGACGTTGGATCCCAGAGGGACCTCGGCTGTGGTTATTACTCCTGGAGCTGGCGGGATGTCCTCTGGGGGGTGTTGGTCCCTACATGTCGTTGGGGGGGGGGGGTGTTAGTGTTTTTATTTGTTAGCTTAAGTTTGGGTTTTTCTTTTCTCCCCTTCCCGGGGTTTGATGGAACGGGCCTCTGGGGAGGGGGGGGTGTTTTGGTTGTTTGTGTTTCTTTTTTGTTTTATGATTAATCAGACTGTGAACATGGTTGGACAAAGGCTGACCGCACAGGTTCAAGAACTCCTGGCCACACCTGTGCTAATTGACTGATAGAAACAAGGGCAAAGATGCAGCCAGAGGAGAAGACATCTACCGTTCTGTAGATGAGGATTCTGTTGGAAGATGAATGCGGATACGGTTTCCAGCCATGGTCCCTGGAGGGGGGTGTTTCTCCTGGGCGAGGTTTGTGTGGTCGCCGGGAGGCTTCCCGTGAGGGTGGGGTACTGTTGTATGGCTGGGGGGCCTGGCTGCCTTTTTGTTTCTGTCTTTTGTTTTTCCTTCCAGGTGGCTTGCATTTGGGACTGAGTGGCTGTGTAGCTGAGTTTATCAGGACCTCACCCTGATCACCTGCGGCTCGTCAGGACTCACAGCTGTGGTGCATCTACATGGATTGGAATATGGTGGCATTTAAGACTGGAGTACACAGTGTGTATTTGCCAGAGACTCGACCTTGTGACCAGACGGGTGAGATCGTCGTCTCAAGAGCCATCTCATCATCAGTGGATGCAGAGAACGTCCAGGTTTGATGCATGGTCTGTGAAAGAGGAGGGAGTGAGGTCTCACGCTCATCAGCACACTTCCTGAGGTACGTTAGATTTTGTGACTAACATTTATACAGTCAGTATATGTGGTGTCCCTCACACCTTGTTATATTGAGCTGTTATGTTAGTCCTTTTTAATCAGCTTCCACTGCAGTGAGTTTGTGAACAGGATGTTCCATGCCTGCAGGGTGGGAAGCTGATTAGTAATTAAGCCAGGAAGTGTTTGCTGTTTGTACACCTTTGAGCATTCTCTCTGTGTGTTGAGTGTGGACTCACAAGATGATTTCTTCATTCACAGACTCGGTTTGTCGCGGCCACCTGGGGGGTGTCGGCGGGGTCCTTGGGTCTGAACTGGTTCTGGCTCCGGACCATTAGCGCTGCTCGGAGCGCACCGTTTACCACCACGCCAGACCGCGCACTTATTTGTTTGTATATTTATCACATCACTGTTATGTTCATTAAACTCTGTTATCCTTTGTACCGTGCTCTGCTTATTTTATACTGGGTCCTTCAAACGCTGGTCGGTTCTCCGGGCTGCATCTGACACATAACAATTACAATAAATAAATAAATAAATAAATAAAAATAAAAATACATATTAAATCAAATCAATTTTATTTATATAGCACCAAATCACAACAAACAGTTGCCCCAAGGTGCCTTATATTGTTAGGCAAAAGCCATACAATAATTATGGAAAAACCCCAACGGTCAAAACAACCCCCTGTGAGCATATTACATCATGAAATCATCAATTTTCATAAGAAAATTCCAAAAGCACCTTCCATATTTTAAATGTATTTTTAACCAATATGTTACGTGCATTAAAAGGAAAAAAAAAACTAACAAAAAAAACAAAACTATATATATATATATATATATATATATATATATATACGAGGTCTATTAGATAAGAAACCGACACTTTTATTTCTATATGGATTTGAATGACGTGCGATTACACCAATCATGCTTGAACCCTTGTGCGCATGCGTGAGTTTTTTTTTCACGCGTGTCGGTGACGTCATTTCCCTGTGGGCAGGCCTTGAGTGACATGTGGTCCCGCCCTCTCGGCTGAATTCCTTTGTTTCACACGCTGCTCGAGACGGCGCGCGACGGTTGCTTTATCAAAAATTTCAAAATTATCAACATTTTTTCTGGACCTGTGAGGAATATCTGAGTGGACACTATTCGAGAAATTAACCTGGTTTTCGGTGAAACGTTTAATGGCTGATGAGAGATTATGGGGTGTTTCTCTGTTTCTGGGGTGTTATGCGGACATTCCACTGTTTAAGGACATTTTTTAATGAAAGACGTGCGCGCAAATTCGCCGAGTCGTTTCCGTGACGACTCGATGAATCTGTGTGCGCTGCGACAGGAAAAACACCTCCGTGTTGAAAACCATTTGTAAAATTCAGGCGGCTTTTGATGGCTTTCAACAAGTGAGTAACTGAGAAATTGTTTAACAGCTTGGGCATGTTCCAACTTGCCTGTTAAGGTTTCCAACGGAGGTATTTTTCCTGTCGCGACCCCCCGTGGTCGGGTCCGGCTCGACATGTGACTCTGCCCGCACGTTCTTTCATTACAAAATGTCCGCTAACAATGGAATGTCTGAATAAACTCCTCATGCCGACTTCTTCTGAAAGTTAACTGTTCTCTGACGACTTCCTGGGTCAACAGAGCCTGAAATGTGGACGTTTTCAACTTGAAACGGCGAGACGCTGCCGCCTCGAAGCGCGGATCGCCGTCAGGCACCGTGGACCGTCCTAACGGCGACACTACCAGACCAAAATCTCTGATCAGCCGTTAAAATTTTTACCAAAAACCAGCTGAATTTATCGAATGGTGTCCACTCAGTTGTGACTTACAGTTTTGAAAAAATTTTGATCAAACAAAGCAGCAGTCTCTGAGCCATTCCTAAACAATGAAAAAAATCGACGAGAGGGTGGGCCACTCCTCACTCAAAGTCTGCCCACAGGCGAATGACGTAACCGACAGGCGTGAAAAAACTCTCACATGCCCACGAGCAGTGATGCCGGTAACGCGTTACTTAGTAACGCGTTACTCTAATCTGACCACTTTTTTAGTAACGAGTAATCTAACGCGTTAATCTTTCCAAATCAGTAATCAGATTAAAGTTACTTCTCCATGTCACTGTGCGTTACTATTATTTTTCATTGTGGGTCGACAGCAGCATTAAACTTGGTCCGTGGGCAGGAGGTCGGGGTTCAACTGAACTGCCCACTTTAAGTGAGCTGTGAGCTTTTCATCCGCGGTTTTTTGCAGCTGCTCGACTCGTCCTCACCTCTTAAAGCGTGGTGATCAGCACAGCTGCACTGAGCTTTACAAAGACATTTTTATACTTTTTTTCCTCCTTTATTTAGAATTCGGAGCTGAGCCGCTCTGTATCTGGTCGTTAAAAACAGCTGATCCTCCGCGACTCGTCAACAACTAACACTATTTTCCACTCAAATGCACCTAAACACTCTTTCTGAGGACCACATGATGTGAAAACGCAATAAAACTTTCTTACCTGTAAATCTGGTCATGTTTTTTGCATAAATAAATGTTATCCATTCTTTGTGCTCAAACGCCAAAGCAGGGGCGAATCCAGATGGAATGGGGGCGTGGGGCAAGTATGTGCCCCACGCCCTCACAACACCCCTAGATTAAAGGTCCAGTTTTGAAGCCGTTTTTTACTACAACTACTAATATTGCTTAAAATAATAATAATTTCGACAAGTAAAATGTTTAGAGAGAATTTAAATGTTAGAAAAATGTTAGAATTTAATAGTTACATTTATAAACAATGTAGGTTCAAAATTGCAAGTTTTACTGTTACAGTGCTGTCAACAGTTAAATATGAGGTCAAGATAGAGGTCTTTATTTTACTTTTTATGAAACAAGTATTTATTTTCATTGAAGTCAAGAAAGGGTGACTATAAAGTGAGTTTTGGCAAAACAGGTATTGTCATGTTGACGTGGGTTGTTGTCGGCAGCTGGGAAAAGTAACTAAAAAAGTAACTAGTAATCTAACTTAGTTACTTTTACAATTGAGTAATCAGTAAAGTAACTAAGTTACTTTTTCAAGGAGTAATCAGTAATCAGTAATTGGATTACTTTTTCAAAGTAACTGTGGCAACACTGCCCACGAGGGTTCAAGCATGTCTGATGTAATCACACGTGATTCAAATCCATATGTTTTTTAAAAAAAACAATAAGGTCGGATACTTTTCTAATAGACCTCGTGTGTATATGTGTATATATATATATATATATATATATATATATATATATATATATATATATATATATATATATATATATATATATATATATATATATATATATATATATATATATATATATTTTTTTTTTTTTTTTTTTTTTTCGGATCCACGGAGTTTTGAGGAGAAAAATCCCTCTCTCAAAGCCTGGCTGTTGTGACAGTTGTCGGAATGCGGGACTGGTTGGTTGGCCAAAACTTTATTATTGAAATTGACTGGTGGTTGGCTCTCACTGCGGTATTGTATCACTTCCTGTTCCGGAGCACAGCGGTGTTTTTCTGTATCTGTTAGCTGTTTAATCTGCGCAGTTAGATTGATCTAGTTATCTAGATTACGATTTGTTTCCCAGTGTAATCTTTACGTGCCTTAACTAAAGCACTCCTTCTGCTGAATCACCTCTAAATTATTTACACATTATTCACTTTGCGTGTTTTTAGGAATCCGCTAGCTTAGCGTAGCTACTAGCTCTTAGCCGATTTAGCATGGCGGCTTCTCCTGTCTCTCCCGCACTTTTCTGCTCTGGGTGTGAAAGGTTTAGTTATTCCTCGGCCTCCTTTAGCAGTAACGGTACTTGTAATAACTGTAGCTTATTCGTAGCTTTGGAGGCCAGGCTGGGCGAATTGGAGACTCGGCTCCGCACCGTGGAAAATTCTACAGCTAGCCAGGCCCCTGTAGTCGGTGCGGACCAAGGTAGCTTAGCCGCCGTTAGTTCCCCCCTGGCAGATCCCGAGCAGCCGGGAAAGCAGGCTGACTGGGTGACTGTGAGGAGGAAGCGTAGCCCTAAACAGAAGCCCTGTGTACACCGCCAACCCGTTCACATCTCTAACCGTTTTTCCCCACTCGACGACACACCCGCCGAGGATCAAACTCTGGTTATTGGCGACTCTGTTTTGCGAAATGTGAAGTTAGCGACACCAGCAACCATAGTCAATTGTCTTCCGGGGGCCAGAGCAGGCGACATTGAAGGAAATTTGAAACTGCTGGCTAAGGCTAAGCGTAAATTTGGTAAGATTGTAATTGACGTCGGCAGTAATGACACCCGGTTACGCCAATCGGAGGTCACTAAAATTAACATTAAATCGGTGTGTAACTTTGCAAAAACAATGTCGGACTCTGTAGTTTTCTCTGGGCCCCTCCCCAATCAGACCGGGAGTGACATGTTTAGCCGCATGTTCTCCTTGAATTGCTGGCTGTCTGACTGGTGTCCAAAAAATGAGGTGGGCTTCATAGATAATTGGCAAAGCTTCTGGGGAAAACCTGGTCTTGTTAGGAGAGACAGCATCCATCCCACTTTGGATGGAACAGCTCTCATTTCTAGAAATCTGGCCAATTTTCTTAAATCCTCCAAACCGTGACTATCCAGGGTTGGGACCAGGAAGTAGAGTTGTAGTCTTACACACCTCTCTGCAGCTTCTCTCCCCCTGCCATCCCCTCATTACCCCATCCCCGTAGAGACGGTGCCTGCTCCCAGACCACCAATAACCAGCAAAAATCTATTTAAGCATAAAAATTCAAAAAGAAAAAATAATATAGCACCTTCAACTGCACCACAGACTAAAACAGTTAAATGTGGTCTATTAAACATTAGGTCTCTCTCTTCTAAGTCCCTGTTGGTAAATGATATAATAATTGATCAACATATTGATTTATTCTGCCTTACAGAAACCTGGTTACTGCAGGATGAATATGTTAGTTTAAATGAGTCAACACCCCCGAGTCACACTAACTGTCAGAATGCTCGTAGCACGGGCCGGGGCGGAGGATTAGCAGCAATCTTCCATTCCAGCTTATTAATTAATCAAAAACCCAGACAGAGCTTTAATTCATTTGAAAGCTTGACTCTTAGTCTTGTCCATCCAAATTGGAAGTCCCAAAAACAGTTTTATTTGTTGTTATCTATCATCCACCTGGTCGTTACTGTGAGTTTCTCTGTGAATTTTCAAACCTTTTGTCTGACTTAGTGCTTAGCTCAGATAAGATAATTATAGTGGGCGATTTTAACATCCACACAGATGCTGAGAATGACAGCCTCAACACTGCATTTCATCTATTTTTAGACTCTATTGGCTTTGCTCAAAATGTAAATGAGTCCACCCACCACTTTAATCATACCTTAGATCTTGTTCTGACTTATGGTATGGAAATTGAAGACTTAACAGTATTCCCTGAAAACTCCCTTCTGTCTGATCATTTCTTAATAACATTTACATTTACTCTGATGGACTACCCAGTAGTGGGGAATAAGTTTCATTACAGTAGAAGTCTTTCAGAAAGCGCTGTAACTAGGTTTAAGGATATGATTCCTTCTTTATGTTCTCAAATGCCATATACCAATACAGGGCAGAGTAGCTACCTAAACTCTGTGAGTGAGATAGATTATCTTGTCTATAGTATTATACCCTCATTGAGGACAACTTTGGATGCTGTAGCTCCTCTGAAAAAGAGAGCCTTAAATCAGAAGTGCCTGACTCCGTGGTATAACTCACAAACCCCCAGCTTAAAGCAGATAACCCGTACGTTGGAGAGGAAATGGAGTCTCACTAATTTAGAAGATCTTCACTTAGCCTGGAAAAAGAGTCTGTTGCTCTATAAAAAAGTCCTCCATAAAGCTAGGACATCTTACTACTCATCACTAATTGAAGAAAATAAGAACAACCCCAGGTTTCTTTTCAGCACTGTAGCCAGGCTGACAGAGTCAGAGCTCTATTGAGCAGAGTATTCCTTTAACTTTAACTAGTAATGACTTCATGACTTTCTTTGCTAATAAAGTTTTAACTATTAGAGAAAAAATTACTCATAACCATCCCAAAGACATATCATTCTCTTTGGCTGCTTTCAGTGATGCCGGTATTTGGTTAGACTCTTTCTTTCCGATTGTTCTGTCTGAGTTATTTTCATTAGTTACTTCCTCCAAACCATCAACATGTCTATTAGACCCCATTCCTATCAGGCTGCTCAAGGAAGCCCTACCATTAATTAATGCTTCGATCTTAAATATGATCAATCTGTCTTTATTAGTTGGCTATGTACCACAGGCTTTTAAGGTGGCAGTAATTAAACCATTACTTAAAAAGCCATCACTTGACCCAGCTATCTTAGCTAATTATAGGCCAATCTCCAACCTTCCTTTTCTCTCAAAAATTCTTGAAAGGGTAGTTGTAAAACAGCTAACTGATCATCTGCAGAGGAATGGTCTATTTGAAGAGTTTCAGTCAGGGTTTAGAATTCATCATAGTACAGAAACAGCAGTAGTGAAGGTTACAAATGATCTTCTTATGGCCTCAGACAGTGGACTCATCTCTGTGCTTGTTCTGTTAGACCTCAGTGCTGCTTTTGATACTGTTGACCATAAACTTTTATTACAGAGATTAGAGCATGCCATAGATATTAAAGGCACTGCGCTGCGGTGGTTTGAATCATATTTATCTAATAGATTACAATTTGTTCATGTAAATGGGGAATCTTCTTCACAGACTAAGGTTAATTATGGAGTTCCACAAGGTTCTGTGCTAGGACCAATTTTATTCACTTTATACATGCTTCCCTTAGGCAGTATTATTAGACAGCATTGCTTAAATTTTCATTGTTACGCAGATGATACTCAGCTTTATCTATCCATGAAGCCAGAGGACACACACCAATTAGCTAAACTGCTAAACTATCTCTAAAATTAGAAAGGTCTCAGAGTGATGCTGAAAAAGTAATTCATGCATTTATTTCCTCTAGGCTGGACCATTGTAATTCATTATTATCAGGTTGTCCTAAAAGTTCCCTAAAAAGCCTTCAGTTAATTCAAAATGCTGCAGCTAGAGTACTGACAGGGACTAGAAGGAGGGAGCATATCTCACCCATATTGGCCTCTCTTCATTGGCTTCCTGTTAATTCTAGAATAGAATTTAAAATTCTTCTTCTTACTTATAAGGTTTTGAATAATCAGGTCCCATCTTATCTTAGGGACCTCATAGTACCATATCACCCCAATAGAGCGCTTCGCTCTCAGACTGCAGGCTTACTTGTAGTTCCTAGGGTTTGTAAGAGTAGAATGGGAGGCAGAGCCTTCAGCTTTCAGGCTCCTCTCCTCTGGAACCAGCTCCCAATTTGGATCAGGGAGACAGACACCCTCTCTACTTTTAAGATTAGGCTTAAAACTTTCCTTTTTGCTAAAGCTTATAGGTAGGGCTGGATCAGGTGACCCTGAACCATCCCTTAGTTATGCAGCTATTTACTTAGACTGCTGGGGGGTTCCCATGATGCACTGAGTGTTTCTTTCTCTTTTTGCTCTGTATGCACCACGCTGCATTTAATCATTAGTGATTGATCTCTGCTCCCCTCCACAGCATGTCTTTTTCCTGGTTCTCTCCCTCAGCCCCAACCAGTCCCAGCAGAAGACTGCCCCTCCCTGAGCCTGGTTCTGCTGGAGGTTTCTTCCTGTTAAAATTGAGTTTTTCCTTCCCACTGTCGCCAAGTGCTTGTTCACAGGGGGTCGTTTTGACAGTTGGGGTTTTTCTGTAATTATTGTATGGCTTTGCCTTACAATATAAAGCGCCTTGGGGCAACTGTTTGTTGTGATTTGGCGCTATATAAATAAAATTGATTTGATTTTGATTTGATGTGGGAATCCAAACATGCAGGAGTACTTAGACTTAGCGATGGAGCACAATCAACTACAGAGGCCAGAGACCTGAGGTTCTGCAACAGAACTGTACATGAAGATTAAAGAAATCACTCAGCTGTAAATCAGTCAAGAGTTTTTCCTTCTCACTCTCATCAAGTGCTTGATCATTGGTATTCTGTTCTGTGATCCTATTTTTACCTCTACCAATGAAGTTTGGCAGAGGTTATGTTTTCACCTATGTTTTTGTTTGCGTTTGGAAGAGGGACTCGCACACAGAAGGACAAACTCAGAGTTTTTTTCAGATCATGTTTTTTTACTTAAACTAGCCTTACCCAGAACGGTGCAGGAAAGAAAAGAAAAGAAAAGTGCAAACGTTTCAGTCCCCCTGGACTTTTCCTCAGTGCAAACCCTTTGTTTGTTTGTGAACAGCCTGCAACCCACACTTTTTCAAACATCATTATGAAATTTTTTGCAGATGATTAATATCATGATAGGCAACAACTGATTCAGTTTTCAAGGTCAAAGTCAGGAAAAAATGTTAGAAAATTGGAAAAATCACTGTCCTTTAACAATGAACGATTTTGCAAAAAATTCATAACTCAAAAAAGATTGAATTTCTTTCATATTTCAGAGCATTATCTTGGATGGTATCCTTTACTGACTTGCAGTTTGACCCCGATCAGATCCAGATTTCAGATTTTGTGGCCAATGAAATCACCATTTGATGTACATTTTGCATTATATCACAATCAAAAGTGCCTCAATCACTCTCATTTGTGACAATGAGGCACAAACTGGAACAGACTAAGTGAATAGACTAAGTTTAATCCACATGTGATCCTTATTGTGGATTTAGTGGATATTTCATTTTAACATTGAAAAGCCCTTTTGATCTATATTTTGTATTGTTTTTTAGCTTATGAAAAGTTACTTCTAATAGGACTTTGACCTTGAAGATGCTTTGCAAGGGAAACATTTGTGGAATTCCAAAGTGATGGTTTGCGCGCTAGTTACACTGGAAAAAAAAAAAAAACCTCAACATGCAAACATTTGAGGTGCTGAAGAAGGGCAGTGCCCGAAACATCACTACTGCCATCTGTATCTAAATAAAGCTTTTTGCATGGGAGCATTCAGGTTGTGCGGACGTTTTGTTTTGATATTTGTCTCATTTTGTGACCCAGCATACCTTTTTTACACATCTTGGATGTGTGTGTCTTTTCTGATTTATTCATAACATACACATTCTCATAACATACCCCACTGCCGCCATGGGCCACTCGATCCACAACGATGGCATCAGCAAACCGTTCACCCACACGTCTCCACACATGCTGTATGCCATCTGCCCTGAACAGTGAAAACCAGGAATCATCCATGAAGAGAACACCTCTCCAATGTACCAGATGCCATTGAATGTGAGCATTTGCCCACTCAAGGCAGTTACAACAATGAACTGCAGTCAGGTCAAGACTTCAGTAAGGACGATGAGCATGCAAATGAGCTTCCCTGAGCTGGTTTCTGACAGTTTGTGCAGAAATTCTTTGGTTCTGGAAACCAATTGTTTCCAGAACCAAAACGGCTGGTCTCAGACGATCTTGGAGGTGAACATGCTGGATGTGAAGGTCTTGGGCTTGTGTGGTTACATGTTGAGGCCGGTTGGACACAGCCAAATTCTGGCTTATGGTCGAGAAGTCAACATTCTATTCACGGGCAACAGCTCTGGTGGACACTCCTGTAGTCAGCATGCCAACTGCATGCTCCCTCAAAACCTGTGGCATTGTGCTGTGGTAAAACTGCACATTTCAGAGTGGCCTTTTATATTGGACAGCCTAAGGCACACCTGTGCAATAATCACTGACACAGAGGCAGACAGATTTGTGAACAATATGTGAGAGAAATAGGTCTTTTGTATACATAGAAAATGTTTTAGATCTTTCAGTTCAGCTCTTGAAAAATGGGAGCAAAAACAAAAGTGTGTTTTGTATTTTTGATCAATGTAATTGTGTGATCTTATACAAAAGCAAATTTAAGGAACATCATACACAGATGATGAAACTGTGTACACAAAATAGACCTGCCTCATCTCATTTTGTTTTTGTGAAATCCATGGTGATACCAACATAAAAAAAAAAATAAAAAAAAATCACAGGTTTCTCTCTTCAACTTCCACATGGGAAATGTCAAGCAAAATAGATACAAACAAATAACATTCCACACTGATAAGAATAAAAAATATGTCATTTCACTTCATGTTTCTGTATGGAACTTTATTTCCTGGAGCATTTACAACTTCACTGTGCGCCATAAAATATTCACAATACCTGTTGTGGAGAAGGGATTTTTCTTCAGTGGCAGAGGGGATTTTCATGTATGCCATTTGCGCACAAGTGTATCGCAGAACTGGATAGTGTGATTTACTTCTATTCATCATCCAAAGCAGCTGGATGACTTGGAGGGTGAGTACAGTGGTGTTGGGAATAGAACCTACCATGAGAAATGGTTCAAGGTTGCGCACGTTTGCTGTGTTTACTGAATGCTATTTACACAATGCTTCACAAAGCGCTGAGCTGCTGAGATGCAGTGAGCCTTGTTGGTGTCACATTATTCTGTTCTTACTGAGGTACAACTCAAATACTGTCAGTATTTTGTCCTTCTCTTTACCTGCAGCCTGGTAGCCACCGTGTCTAAGCTGTACAACATTAGCTGGTCTCACTACTGTTTTGTAAACTTTCCCCTTCACTCTTGCTGATATTCTTCGGTCACAGATCACTCTTGCCACCTTTCTCCACCCACTCCAGCTTGCCTGCACTCTCTTCTTCACCTCTCTACCACACGCTCCACTACTATGGACAGTTGACCCAAAGTATTTAAACTCATCTACTTTCACCACTTCAACTCTTTGTAACCACACTATTCCACTGGGCTCCCTCTCATTCACACACATGTACTCAGTCTTGCTCCTACTGACTTTCATACCCCTTCTCTCCAGAGCATATCTCCACCTTTCCAGGCAAGTCTCAACCTGCTCTCTGCTCTCACTACAGATCACAGTGTCGTCTTCGAACATCATAGTCAATGTAGACTCCTGTCTGATCTCATCTGTCAACCTGTTCATCAGCATTGTGAACAAGAAAGAACTCACATTTATTCAACATGAAGGTGGGGTTACACCAAGCATCAACCCTATCATTCATACTGTGCATCTCATCATCATACGGTCTCGTACATGTCCTGCACTACCCTAACATACTTCCCTGGCACTTCAGACTTCCTCATACAATACCACAACTCTTGTCTTGGCACCCTGTCATAAGCTTTCTTTAAATCCACAAACACAAAATGTACCTGCTTCTGGCCTTCTCTATACTTCTTTATCAATACTCAGAGCAAACTTTGCATCTGCAGTGCTCATTCTCTGAATGAAACTATATTGCTGTTCACAGATCTTTACATATTTTCTAAGTCTTGCTTCCATTACTCTTTCCAATAACTCCATGCTTTGGCTGATCAGCATGATCAGCCATAGCAGTACAAAGTTGCTTTGTGCTACAGAAGTGAGCTTAAACACACACACACAAACACAAAAATTAAAAATTCTACAACCAAATTGAAAACTACACTACATTATTTGTCTGATCATAGAGATTCCAAAAAGGTAGAGTTTGGACTATCTACAAGTATGAGTGAATGTTCAGGAGTTATGGGGTAAAAACAGAAAAAGTGGTGACAAAGGTCAGTTTCAGTTTGTACAGGGGTCAAAAGTTAAGGCCCCTTCATACATAGTACGAATGTGGTTGAAGTGTGCATGAAGCAAGAATCATATGCACAACATGTAAAATCGTAGCTGCCTCCAATACCTCTTACACCTGTTGCTATAACTATTTGCACACACCAGTGGCTGAAAGACAAAGTGTGCGCTGTGACAGCCAATCAAACCCTCTTGTGGCAGGTGTCGGCCAAATTCCAGGTAACATACATGAACATCTAACACCACTCACTTGGCACTTAGAAAATTTGTGGCCATTTGCGCTATTAGCACAGCAACAATCAGCAGACAGTCACTTTCGAACGGGATGTGAAATTTGTCTACGTGCCCCCACGAGTGTGGCTTTGCAAACAGACACAGTGACACGTTGGTGTGTGCACTATACTGACAGGGGGGGTGTCCGCTGACAGGAGCAGCTGTGGAGATCTGTGGTTCTGGATGTCCCAGCTGGGAATACATACCGTTTGGATGGACATGAACTAACATCTGCCCACTGTGACGCATGTGTGTCTGCTTGCTGTCCTCACGTGGACATGCATAAAAACATATATCGCTGTTGCAATGGGCTGCAGCGATAGGCAAATGTCATGCACATTGACAGGCTACCCCAGGTGAAACGGACCGTCAGATCATAACATGCAGTGGGCAATCTGATTGTCATGTCACTCATGTGAGCTCTGTTCCACATGACACGGTGTCTGTCCTGTGGCGCACTGTCCATAAGACTCCCATGTTGGGCAGGATATGTGCGCGGTGCTGGCTGGACATGCCACAAGCAGATGTGGACATAAGAGCGTCCTGCTTCTCATTCATGTCATTTCATGACTACGTCTGTGATCATGGGTCATCTACAGAGGAACTTGTATTGTCCACTTGATAAGAGGGATTCAGTAAAATGCGATGTTTTTATATGGTGTGTGGTTTTATTTTTTTAAATGTACTTCTTGATATCAGGAATTTTCCAGCACCTTTTACAGGACAGTGATGGTAGCTCAGTGGTAATGTTTCTGGCTGACAATCAGAGCTTTTGGAAATTGCAGGTTCAAATCCCGTGGGTGGCATGTACCGTATTTTCCGGACTATAAGTCGCACTTTTTTACATGTTTTGGCTGGGGGTGCGACCTATACTCCGGTGCGACTTATAAATGAAAAATATACCGGTAGGATCTCAATTAATTTACTGTAACAAAACAATTTTACGTGACAGAGTCGATCTATGTTTTAAAATGGCCACCGGAAAAGGAAATGCAATGCATCATGGGCACTGTAGTATGACGGCCATCCTATAGTTCACGCTGGTCGCGATAACCAATCAGAGAACAGAACTTTGGATGCGTATTCCTCTTCTCACCCACAGCGTGTGAAGCTGACGAACTCGGTGCTTGCTGTTATTCCGGCTTGGCGAACAGAACAGCTTCAACCCTTGGATATCAATGTGAGCAGAGTGTTTAAGTTGACGCTGAGAGCTGCGTGGGAGCATTGGGTGAGCAACGGCGGAGGATTAGCGTGTGCACTTGGAAGGAGCTGGCGTCGATGATTGTGAAAAGCGTTTGAAGCAGACGAACATGGTGTTTATTCCGGGACGGCTAACAAGACAGCTTCAACCCTTGGATATCAGTGTGAGCAGAGTTGACGCTGAGAGCTGCATGGGAGCACTGAGCGACGGCGGAGGATTAGCGTCTGCACTTGGAAGGAGCTGGATCGACACCGCTGGGAGGTCATGAGCTGCGCAGGTAGGCGCTGCATGGTTCGGCTCGCAATGTGGTCCCCAAAATACAAACATATCCGTAGGTAAAATGCAGCTCACGAGAGGGCACTCGAGGCTTGTGTGACTGTTCCTGCGACTTCTGACTACCATAGAAAAATAAAAATTTTAACGTTACTGATAACATAACAAGACAACGGAGAAGGCCCGAAAAAATGCCACCAAAAAGAAAATCATACTCTGCAGATTACAAGTTGCGACTGGTGAAATATGCATCCGAAAACGGTAGCCGTCACAATATTATCATCTGAACTTTTCATGTTAACATACCTGTATGTCCATGGGACTTATAGTCCAGTGGACCTTATTTATGGTTTATTTTTCTTTATAATGGATAAAGTGGCTGGTGCGACTTATACTCCGGTGCAACTTATTTATGGTTTGTTTTTCTTTATAATGGATAAAGTGGCTGGTGCGACTTATACTCCGGTGCGACTTATAGTCCGGAAAATACGGTAGTTTTTTTATTAAATTTGTTTCACAGCAGTTGGGTGATGTGGTTACACATCGAGTAGACGTGGTTACACTGTGTTCCCGTGTACACGAAACTGTCGCAGCGGCATTGTGCACGCCTGCCTATCAACATGATGTTTTTGTGGTTCACTCATATGAGCTGTTCCGCCATGATTCACCCTGATTTGTACTTATTCATACTATGTGTGAAGGGGCCCTTAAAGTTGCTCCAGTTTTGCTCTGTCATAGAATCCAATGGACGTTGACCTTGTTTGACCTTTACTTTGAAGACCAAACATTCAACACTGTCACAACTATTTCATTTATTAATCCTATTAGCTCAACCAATAATTTGCATCATGTTTGACCAAAATTGAATGAACTTTAACTTTGACCCCTGTACAAACGGAAAGTGACCTTTGTCACAATTTTTGCTGTTTTTACCCCATAACTCCTGAACATTCAGTCATAGATAGTCCAAACTATTCCTTTTTAGAATCCTTATGATGAGACAAATAATGTATTGTAGTTTTCAACTTGACTGGAGCATTTTTAAATTTAACCCCTGTGTAATTCTTCAGTTAACCCTAGTCATTTTGTGCCTAGTCATTTTCAAAAGAGTAATATCTAAGGAGTATTTGTGCCAACTTTGGTGCTTGTATCACCATTTGCAGTATTGTTTCAGTTATCTGCTGCACTATTCCCTGCAAAGACTGCATCTGACGCATGGGAAACCATGGCCCACTGCCAGCAATGTCCAGTAGCTGACAATGGCACAGTGGCCCATTCAGCTGTTAAGAACACACACACACCCTGTGATCATGTCTTCTGTCCAGCACCTGCTCTACACGCGCATGCATGTTAGATCAGTAGCGCTGGGAAAGAGAGGACGAGTGGAGGTGTGATTGCATGACTGAGTGAGTGACCACTCCAGTGTCGTAGACCAAATGGTCCCCCCTAAAAATTGGTCTGCCCTGCTTTCACTGTGCATGCGTCATTGGAACCACAGTAGCTCGTCTGAGACTGAGTCTCTACACCCAAAGCAATTAAAGGGAATAATGTGATTATTAGCCATCATATGACAAGCTAAATCCTCTTAAATCATTCTAAAGTCAGTTTTAAGCAGAAACGAGGCAATGAGTGGTGAGGCGCTACTGACGCTTTGAATTCATGGAAGCACAGTGAATGCAGCAGCAGCAGCTCATCTGGCTGCTGTGCTCTGATCGCTTCCTCCCTCTATTATTATGAAATAATGATCAATTTATGTGGAAATGTATGGAGCTAAATCCAGGCCAAAAGTTTTATAATCTGAAAATAAAAAAGATTGAAAAAATACATTTTGAAACTGAAATTTCAATGTGTGTTCTTGAATTTTATAATCATTTAAAAAGTATTATCAAAAATAAAAATAAGTGTAAGATATATATTTTTCAGTTTAAATAAATTTTTGATTCAGCTCTGTAATTATTTTGATCAAATAATTTATTTTCATTCAGATTTCTTTTTTCACCTTCAGATCATTTTTGATTCAGGTCTGTAATTATTTTGATCAAATTTATTTTCATTCATATTTCTTTTTTTCACCTTTAGATCTTATTTTTTCAGTTTCAAACTTTTGGCCCCATTCTGGTGTGGGAGGGAGTAGCTTCGATTGAGAGGGGCATGGAATTGTGAGTGACAGGAGAGCAATCAGTCCTCACTTTCAGGAAACTTGGGTACTTTGATAGATAATGACTTAACACTTTCTCTCCACTGTATTGTCTTGATACCTGTAAATAAACAAATGCTAAGGACAAAGATGTCTATTACAAGTAATCATTTTACAAGCGGTCATTTTTGATGTTTAAAAACTGGAAAATATGCAAGATTGTAAAGTTTAACACCTACACCTAAAAAACTGATGTGTCCCAAATCCACACAAGACCATGAACACAGCGCAGCATCGCCGCATCGCCGCATGAAAATGAGACAGGTCACTTATTTTACAGGCTGCCAGCAGTTATTGTCCATCAAGCAGCAGAGTGTTACGAGCTTTCTAAGTGACACACAGAGAGACCTGGCTCAGCAGATCTGAAGGAAGCTTTAATATGTACAGAACCAAGCAGACTCCCCATAAATCCAAATCCAAAGCCGAGGGAAGAGCGCTCCAGCTACCGGCGGTGTGAAGAAGCCTCACCGTTACAGGCCCGGCACATACATGTCAACCCCTTTGAGGGTCCACCTGTATAACCAAGTAAGAAAATCCATAAAATCAACACAAAATCCTTATAACCTCCAAATCGAACCAAAATCAGTTTTATTACAGTACACACAACCGCATAGCGGTATCACATAACTGGGGTTTTGTCCACATAATAATAACTAACACCAAGGATCTCCATGGGCTCTTTTATGGTGGAAGTTCTCAGTTAAATCCTTTTACTCCTCAGGAAAATTGCTTGCTCTCAATAAAATCAATGTCTATAAGTACTGTGTAGATATTTTGTACAAACTCAATATATTTCCCGTGAATATAGTGTCACACAGCTGTTCTATTTGTACAGAAACAAGAACTCACAGAGTAACATATCGCTACTCCTAACAATCTTTGGCCCTACCATGTCAGACTGCTCTGCCCTACGACTGAATATTGAAAAACCATATGATGGTGAACCAATCCCGATTGGACACTCACATTGCAAACGTCATCACACAGGTTCTATGAGGAGTACAAAGATGGTGGATGGCTGGCAGAAAGTCTGCGGAGTTAACTTTTCAGCAAAAAAGTAAGCTTCTATCTCATATTATTAAAATTGTTTTTATAATTTAGTAAAACGTATCCTCAGCCGTCGTATACAACAGCGTCGGCCCCGGAGGGTTATGAAAAACAACAGTAAAATAAATTTACAACAGAAAACCCTGAATATCCGTAAGACTTTATTTGTACGTCTGTATGACTCTGAGACTCGGAAAAATCTGCATAATTTACGGACAATCCGTATAGGTTGACATGTATGCCGGCACTGTGGCACTCCGCTGCTGCTGATCCAGAAGCTGCCCTTCCAGCACCTGGTGAGAGAAATCGCTCAGGACTTCAAGACCGACCTCC
Source organism: Thalassophryne amazonica (assembly GCF_902500255.1). Classification (NCBI taxonomy): domain Eukaryota; kingdom Metazoa; phylum Chordata; class Actinopteri; order Batrachoidiformes; family Batrachoididae; genus Thalassophryne; species Thalassophryne amazonica. Next base: position 6,840,816 of record NC_047121.1, read on the forward strand.
ACTTTCAGAGCTCTACTGTGATGCTCTGCAGTAGGCCAGCGAGGCTGACCGGGTTGGCAGCTTGCAGATCAGCTTTGGATTTACAGGTGGTCTGCTTGTTTCTGGTCACATTAAGCTTACGCTGTGAAACTGCCGGCCACTGTGTTACATTGTCATTAAATTCACTATCCGGTACAACATACGGATCCACTGAACCAACTGCTACACATCGATCACAATAAACAGCTTTATTTCGAGGGTTTAAAGCTTCATAATAAGCTTTCATTTTCTCTATTTTCTTTCACGCGCCAGCTGCGTAGTAATCCACGATGGAAACAGGAGCAGTCATTATCTATCAAAGGACCCACGTTTCCTGAAAGCAACATCATGTGAGGACTGTTTGCTCTGCTGTCACTCACAATTCCACGCCCCTCTCAATTGAAGCCACGCCCTCCCACGCCAGAACGGGGCCAAAAGTTTGAAACTGAAAAAAATAAGATCTGAAAGTGAAAAAAAGATCTGAAGGTGAAAAAAAAAAGAAATATGAATGAAAATAAATTGTTTGATCAAAATAATTACAGAGTTGAATCAAAAATATATTTAAACTGAAAAATATATATCTTTTATATATATATACTTTTTAAATGATTATAAAATTCAAGAACAAACATTGAATTTTCAGTTTCAAAATTTATTTTTTCAGTCTTTTTTTTATTTTCAGATTACAAAACTTTTGGCCTGGATTTATCTCCATAGAAATGATTGTTGAACAAAAGCTTCAGAAATCTGTCACTGAGACAGATGATGACTGGTGTGCAGTCTTAAGCAGAAACGAGGTGATACTCGGTGAACCGCAGCTGATGCACAGAAATGATGCATGCGCAGTGAAGGCAGTTGGGACCGTTCCACACATATGGCGTGATTCTGGTCCATATGTTGGTTCATAGCCGGCGCCATGAGGGGGCGTTTGGGGGTGACGCCCCCCCACGTCATCAACCTCGCCCCCTCGGATGTTAGAGTTATCAAAAAAATAAAAAAGAAAGAAAAAGAAATACTGGAAAATATAGCAAAATATTAGTTATTCAATAATATCATGTATTTAACAAATAAACCAAATTAATTAACTAAAGTAATTAATTTTAAAACAAACGGATATGGCGTGTGTCTGTGTTCAAGGGATTTGATAGGTTGAGGGTTGCGCTTGTCAGTGCGGCAGAGGGCGGTGCGTTTCCAACGCGTCGTGACGTCACACGCGTCGCTTCGGAAGTGGCAAGGGGAGATTGATACATCACACTCTGGCTGTTTCCACAACCTGAATAAAGTTCAGTGATCACCATCTTGAATTTGCTTCGCCTGAACCACAGTGTCGGAATGACACCGACCGAGGGAGGACTGACGTCTTGGTGGATATCGATCGACGCGCGACAGCGGGCCGACCCGCACGGAGAAGCCAGGCTTCAGGCATCATCACTGGGCAGAGCAATCCAGGCCGCCGGGGTGATGGAGCAAACCCACTCAGTCCGAAATCTCCCACTTTTTGGATATATGCAAAGTCCCAGTTTGCCCAATGGAGTTTAGTTCTGCAGCTTTACTGAGGTGAGAATAATGTAAAAAATAAAACGTGACGTTTACTGAACTGTGAAGGTTTAATGATCGGCTAACGTTAGCTTAGCCTTTTAGCACAGTTGATCTGAGTGAACACTTTTAATTTGTAAATGGTTCAGTCTTTTTTTATTTTTACCAAATAAAGCTACAGCTTTTCTCAGACGCCACAAAAGCTCAGCTTTAAATAACTTATTTTTTTCGGGCGTTTTTTTTCCATCGTTTTTTTTTTTTTTGCCATTTTTCCCCCTTTTTTATGTATAAACTGTTTAGTGTTTCTTTATATTTAAAGAAATATTTTTATTTGTCCCAATCATGAACATTTGCTGTGCAGACAACCAAACTTCCATTGATGAGCTGAACACCACGAAGTCCAGTCGAAAGAAAACATCTCTGCTTTTCAGCAACACCACCAGAGTTAAAAACTGCAGAAGAGACCATCTGGTCCCGAGAATCCAGCAGAACCTCACCTGCTTCTAAATAAAAGGCTCTTTCAACAGCAACTATTTTATTATTTTTAAAAAAGCTGTTTCATTTTATATTTTAACAATAAATGAACGGATCATTAAAAATGTCCACGAATCAAAGTCAAAAGACATTTGCACAAGTAGAAGCTCTCCACTTATTGTGCTCAAATTCATATTTTAGAAATGACTCTGTCCTGATAACATTAAAGGCAATTACATATTTTGATGAAATTACAAGTTTAAATGACTATAAAAAAATTCATCATAAGGTTTATGTCACAGAAATCCTACTTTACAATCACACTGCAGTCATTGTTAAATTATTTCCTTTTGCATTTATAATAAACATTTTGTTGGGAAAGTGTAGTGACACGGACCATGGATTAAGCCAAAAAGTAACAATTTAATGTTGTGAATTGCACAATGGAATACAGACAATTGCAGTTGAGGAGTACAATCAATCATACACAAGGTGACATGTGGGCAGGCTCGAGGATAGAAGATGTCTGTCCAGAGAAGAGTCGGATCCCACACGGCTTCCACCGCCAACGGATCTGAAGAACACCGGAGCCGCCAAGTCCTGGGTCCCAGGTGGCCACCGTCTCCAGCTGTCAGACCTGGTACTGCTGGCAGAAACAGAAACAGTTAATGGTGGGTGTGTGAATACACACCCAGTAATCTCTCTGTACTCAGTTCCTCCGGGAGGGAGAACCTCCACATCCAGAAACAGAAACACCGTGCAGCTCCTGTCAGTCGCTTCTCTGGAAGGAGTGAGAGATGACGACGTCACAAACCCACACTATACGCCAATCCAGCAGAAGACTGTATCCACAGGACAAACGGCTGCACACAGAACAATATTCAGTCTCAATAAGTCACAGCAGAGAAGGTTACCTGAGTGGTAGCTGATTTCTCAGCGGGGAGGTGGAGTTGCGGTCCGGCTTTTATGATGATGTGGATGATAGTAGAATGAGTGACAGCTGGTGCTGTTGATGAGTGACAGCTGTCCTCTGTTGCTCCGGCGCCCTCTCGTGCTTGCAGCCCGCACTTCAAGCAGGGCGCCCTCTGGTGGTGGTAGGCCAGCAGTACCTCCTCTTCAGCGGCCCACACAGCACAATTTATTTAGTGTTTATTTATATCTCATTTCAACCAGAAAAACAATCTACCAGACTTAAAAAAAATATTCAAGTTTCCATGTTATTTGTCTAAAAATAAATGTCTGAGGTTCCTTATGTTAAACAAGAAACTATCTAATATGAAATAACAGGTGGTTTTAATTTACAGATGAAAGGTTTCTAAAGAACCATTTATTGATTTATTTAGCTATTTTAATTACAAGTGTTCTAAACTTTTTTTAACAGTAATCAGAAATTTTGAGGTAACAAACAACAACAAAAAAACATTTCCAATGATTTTTCTTCAGAAAACTGCTCTCTAAATGAGCAGTCCTGTCACACGTTAATGTTTTGTACAGATCAGTGGTTTCTGCACCAATCGGATTGGTCCAATCCATTTTGTACAGATCAGTGGTTTCTGCACCAATCACATTGGTCCGATCCATTTTGTACAGATCAGTGGTTTCTGCCACGAGTCTTCCGTGTTTTGGCCCGACGCGTCGTTCCTATTGGACAACACGAAGGTACGTCACAGCTCAGAGTGTCAAAAGTTGGCACACCTCCTCATCTCGACAGAACACCAGCTCTGTGTGGTATGCAGGAGATCACTTGACCGAGGGTCTATACGTTCAAATAATAATAAAAAAAAATACTGTCATCACTCTTTACTCTTACTCAGTCAGTCTCTTACAACGGTGTAGCCTAAATGAGCTTTCCAGGAGCTCACCCAATTCATTACGGACGCTCAGAGGCACGTCTCCTCTGGTGCGCACTTTTTTTTGGGGGGGGGGGGGAGTGACCCCGCCTCCTGTGATAAACTCATCGCCCCCTTAATATTTTTTTTCTGGCGCCGGGCCTGTGTTGGTTGTACTCTGATGTCCAGTACCAGCAGGGACTGTGCAAAGGGAGGAACACAGTGCTCCCTCCCACTATGGTCGCGTGTTTGCCATCTAGACATTTGGAGATCAGGCAGTCTTGAGTGCCTTTTATGGCCGTCTGACGGCAGTCTGTGTCATGTAACTGTTGTCTACATATGCATAGGCATGGATATATATATATATATATATATATATATATATATATATATATATATATATATATATATATATATATATATATATATATATATATATAGTTGCAGAGTGCTCCGAGAGAGATAGGAAAAAGGCAATAGAGTGAACAGAAACTCTGTTCTCACTTTTAAAGGGGTACTAACATCACCAAACTCCACCCATTTAGGGTGTGTAACTTCACAGAAAACTTCATGTCCAAAGAGCAGACGCAAATGATTCAACTATTTAAACACATTAACTATTTTGGTATACTATTGTTCTAAGATAGTCAAATGTATACACATTATTAATCATCACTTAAACACTCCATTTGGTCCAAACAGAATATTTCATCATCAACATATTGAAAATGCAGAAAGATCACACATAAACACACTTCAGTTGCAAGGAACACATAAAATGGAATGATTATATGCAAAGCATTTTGTTTGATTAATCAATACAAATAACATTATAAGTTTTATATATGAATAAGATAATATTGATGCATTTTTTTATTGTATGCAAAGGTATTTTCTTTTACTTAGACCTAAAGATAAAAGCTGATTGTCAAGACTCAGAGTTTATGACCAGGTCTTGTCATGGGGGAAGGTCCTCTGGCCATGTGGAGTCATAACATTTGGGTTCTCCTGGCCCCGAGAAGCTCAGATTCTGACGTGAAGCAATTATAATGTCATGTAATTCATAGTGACCGAAAATTCAGTGATAAAAAGGCAAGTGCTCCCCTTTGAAGAACTTTGAGTTACAGTTCTGTTTTGCTGTGAAGCACAGTGTTGGCCAGTGTTGTCTCCATCTTATCTCCAGATGGACCAGAATTTCTCAAATGAGAGTGAAACACAGTCTCTGTCTTCAGTTCCAGACCTCAGGTTTTTGTTGAGACAGTATTGATGTATTTATTTAATTAGGGTGAATCGAGGCCATGGGCTACATACCCCCCATTTGAGGGAGGAATGGATGATGTCTGATTCCTTCATCATAAGGAAGAAGCTGGCAGAGAAGTGTCGCCGGTGGCAGATAGTGGACGGGGTCCTTCCAGGAGATGTTTGCTGCAAAAGCTGATGTCATAGGCTCAAATAAACAAAACAAAGCAAAGCATTTTGTTTCTGGGTCAATGACATGACATGCATATTTTTGTGTCCAAGTCCATTATTTAAAAAATGAATAAATAAATCTATTTATGACATCTATCACTTTAATCTATAAAACCAATTTATTTTAATTAGTTTTTCATTAAGTTCAAGTAGTAATATTCTTCTATGTTTTGGCCTCTCAAACCTCCAAGATGTCAGGTGTTGCAACTGTCCGAACAAGAGAGCAGACTAAGAAAACTAATAAAAATGTTATTTTGACAATGATGAAGTCAAAATGAAACACTATGGCATTGTTTTGTGTTTAAAATCTTTTTTATTATGTTTTTATTTCTAATATCATTTGTTTTTAAAGCTGTAAAAAAATCTTTTAAACTTTTGTCCAACAATTTGCATTTCCTAAATATCAGGGTGGCGCAACCATAAACGTATGACTTTTATTTTGAAATGAAGAGACAACAGCTGTAAAGAGGATATTCCATCAGCCAGAGGACCCTAAGTGATTGTTTGGACTAAGCTAAATTTTTTGTAGATCTCTGTCAAATAGTAATAAAAATAACTACTTTCAACTCATACGTATGCTGGTACACTTTTCATGTCAGGTGGTACAACCAATGTAAAACTCATGAAATTACATTATCATAAAACTCTTATTTTTTAAAAAACGTGGTCCATTTGAACTTCATGTTATTGGTAGAAGCTAATGCTAGCATCCAAACAGAAGCCTGCTTATTTGAGATTAGCTGCAATAATCAGGTGGAGCAACCAGCTAGTCAGGTGGCACAACTGTAAGGAATGTTACTATATAATGCTATTCAAAGCTCTAAGATTATCCATGAAACCATAAAATATTTTGTAGTTTTAAATTTAAAGATATTATACACTTTAAAACATTTCAGATTATAATTTGTACATTTTAGATGCCACTATCAAGTAAAGAAAAGTTGGCATGACACAGGGCGTGTATTAATAATGATCCGGCTGCAAGGGAAGCATATCTTGCAAAAAGAAAAGAGAGGTAATGCATCTATACATTGTCCATTTTACATTTATTATTATATTACAACTTCCACATTCTTAAATGGAAATTTGTCAGCTTATTAGGTCTTGTGTTTTATAGCTATCAGAGGAGGAAGAGAGAAGGGAAAATTGTGAAGCCCCCTATCGGCCAATTCTCTAAGCAAGAACAGAAAAAAATAGGCAACAGTGGAGGGAAGATCAAAAAAAGCACCGGGACAGAAAAAGAGCCATTGAGGAAATATTGAATTTTACACCCAAGTCAAATGAACCCTCAGAAGAACTTGAACCTAACTCTCCCAACAAGAACAATGTTGAACCTAACTCTCCCAACAATGTGAGAATGCAATTAACTGTGCATCAAATATCTCTATTTAAGAACACTTAAATAGAGACATATTACTAGAACATATGTTACTATTATAAAATATTATTTGTTCAGCATATTTCATATTGTATAACAAATGTTGTCAGGTGGTACAACCAATATTTGTCAGGTGGTGCAACCAATTTAAAAAAAAAAAAAATATATATATATATATATATATATATGTTAAAGTGACTAAAAGGTTTTTTAATGTGATGAATGTAGTTATTATACTAAATATCTGGATTTGCGTATTTGTGTTTTTATTTTTCTGTCTTTAAAGGCAAAATTTAATGTTAACTTGGCTCAAAACCTGACATACAGAATGCTAAAATTGTAAATTATTGGAAAAAAGAACACAATGATAAAATAATAACCTGTTACCTTGTGTAGACATGCTAAGGAATAGTTGCAAAAGATTTAATCTTAAAATAAAGATTAGGAATGTATACAGATTTTTATAAATATTTGGATGCGCCACCTGACATTTTTTTTTGTCATGCAGTTCAAAATACTGTTTCAAAATGAGTTAAAACAGTTAAAAATGTTATTCAATAAATTAGATTTGTTAAAACACATTTTTCTGGAGTCAAAAATATGTTTTACATCTATATTGAAAATACTTTATAAAAATACCTTTTTTGAAGCCTAATTTTGGAAAGCTTCAAAGCTGTTCAGGGTTTGGCCTGTTTCAGCAGTTTGGAGACCCTGTAGGTCTGCATCATTCATCTTATTTGTTTTGATTGAAACTGAAGGTTGCTTTAAATTTAAATTTCAAAGTCAGTTGAATAGGTTTAAGATTAGTTCATAGAATTTGGAGCTTTAAGATTCTCCTAGTGTATGTGTGGGTCCGTCTGGTTGTTATGGTTTCCTCCCACAATTAAAGACATTCAAGTTGGTTGAATTTGAAATTGGTCCAGGTCTATCCAGTACAAAAGATCTCAACTTTAGTGGCGTTATACTGGCTGAAATCAAATTAAAACTTTAATTAAGACTTTTAGGAGAAAATAATTCACTTTTGTGTTAAACCAGCAAGCTAATTTGGAAGCTACTCAGCACGTTTTCTAGCACAACGTACTTTCACAATAAAAGTTTAGATGCGTCTGTCCACAAAACATTTAAATAAACTCAGAGCAAAACAGAAGTTCTTTTGAACATTAAATGACATTTAAATGTGGGTAAAAATAACAAACCCTTTAACTGGAGAAGATGCAGTTAAATTAGTGTTATTTCTGAATCTGTAGGTAAAATAAAGTTTTAAGTGGAAAAGACTCAGTTAAATCAGTGTTATTTCTGTAGCTTTAGGTAAAATAACAAATATTTTAACTGGAAAAGACAGTTAAATGACTGTTATTCTGTAGCATCGGAATCAGTGGTTTAATTTCTGGACAGTCGCAGAAATAAACTTGAGTCCGGACGAAAAGTAATTATGTGGAAAAGTCGCAGTATAAATACTTTTGTCAAAGGCGTTAAAAAAAAAATTGCATGCATTAAATAACAAATAAACACTTAATTCATTCATAGAAATTTCAATTTGTGGCTTTGCTGCATTCAGAGAAAGTTTTTTTTTTTTTTTAAGATCGTATCAGGAGGTGTTAATTTGTGTCAGTCACAGAAACAAATGGTCAATGCTGAATCGGGCCTCACACTGGGGCACCATAAAGATGAAGTGAATATTACATGTCTCGCAACGAGGGCCCATAAAGATGTAATGAATTTGGTCAATTCTAGATCGGCTCACATGGGAGCACCAAAATAAATGTAAAGAAATTAAATTAATTATTTGGAATAAATGGCACCTCACGCAGGCACCAATTTAATGTTATTAGGTATTGTTAAACTCCCACATTGAATTAGATTAGCCTAGGCCTCATTTAATGGGTCACCAAAATAATTAACAATTTTAGGGTTTAATAATTATTATTTAAATAGGATAATTGATCCTCGGGGCACCACCTAATTGAAGCATAGATACTTTAATTCAAACATTCATTAATTTATCAGTCTCAATCAGTTAGTCTCAATTTAATTAATCAGTCTCGGGTCTGAAAGTCTGAATTCTACGATACAATTCACCAAAGGTTTCCATCTGAACACAAAATGAACCACAGCAGAAATATTTACAATTTATTTACAAGTATACAAGAAATGAACAGTTTTACTGACATTTTTGTGGACAGTGATTAAATAAGTTCATTCATGGACACAATTCTTTCATGAGACATTGAAAGAGAGAGAGGTAAAGCATACAGACTTTAAGTAAATAAATCTGATTAGAATTTGGTGATGAAATTTGAAGCCAGTTATTCTTATGAAAATTATTAAACAAATGTATGAATATGTTTAAAAAAAGAAGAATAATAATACGGAGAAGCCACTTTGTATCCATTGACAACAAACCCTTTTTCTGGAACCTTTAACTGGGTCACTTAGCTGGTCTTTTGAAAAGATGGTTCGGATGATCCATTTGTCTGTCGCTGATGTAGGTTCTGCAGCATGCTCACTTGGGTCAGGGGTTAACTCAGTGGTCTCCCCGGGTGATCCCAAAGGCTTGTGTCAGCTGGCTTTACCGACAGGATGGCTGCTTGCAGTCAGGTTGTCAGCTTGCTGGACCCAAGAGGTGGAAGGCTTTTGTGGAAAATGGTTTCTGGTAGCTTTTAAAAATTTGTTGGAGCCAGATTAAAAGTCTTTGTGAATTTAGAAAAAAGAAAAACTTTAAGAGTGTTGAAAAATTATCCGGCAGAAAAGGAAAGTCACTTTTCTGTAAATTCGCTATTATTTTGAAAAGCTCAGATCGGAAGTTCTCTTAAAACTTGACTTGACTTGACACACCTTAACACTAGAATGCCTGGAACTTTCTGCTGCTGCTGATAGGCCCTCCTCCCCCTCTCAAATTAGTGTTGTGGTGATCACCCTATTGACTGGTTCCTTTGAGTTGCAAATTAGATCAGTACCTGCTCCCTTGACCCACTCAGACTGTGTTGAAAGAGGGTGACATGTAGGAAAACAGGTCTTGAGGACCAGAGTTGGGCATCCCTGTCCTAAATTGAAGGATAGACCAAACAAAGGACTTCAGTGGAAAAACAACCTTTATTTCACACGTAAAAATATTCAAGAGAAATCGCATTGATAAACAATTTGTGAGCACAGTCAACAAATTGGGACTTCCTATGTACAGTGTTCTGTTTTTTTTTTTTTTTTTTGTTTAGTTTTTTAGCAATTTTTACACACGAATGGAGATCTTTCCTACATTTCTGACAGGTGTACTTGTGGCAAATTGCACATTTCTCTGTACTGCGATTTCTGTTGCAACTCTGACACACTTGGCATGTTGTTGTTTTCCCTTCAGAAACTCTTCTCATTTCACGTAGTGCCTCCTCTCTGTCTCTCCAGTGCGCGTTCCTGCATTTGTCTATTTCCCAGTTCAACTGCAAGCTTATGCTGGAACTTTCACCTAGACTCCTTTGTACCCCACCTTGTACAGTACATGTGCATTAGCAGCAGCAATGTCCAGGATGTTGTAGAAGACAGCTATAGGCCATCTTCGTGTTCCTGTGTGAACTGTGTAAACACACAGTTTTTGATCCAGCACATCAACACCACATTTCAAATGGTTGTAGTCTATAATTACATTTGGTTTTCGCTGCAAATCTTCTTCAAGCTCCACTTTCTTATGCAGCGTGCTGAGAAGACACACATTTTTCTTCTTTTTAGCTGCATAAACTGTTAGCAGGGCACTGCCAGAAGTGAACACCTGTGTTGAAAACTCCTCACATTCTCTGGTGTTTGTTACGTGCTCTGGAACTTCCCGTTGAATTTTGTTTATTGTGCCAAGCAGAGTTGTGTTGCGTTATAGAAGCCTGTTCGCCAGAGACAACGACGTGAAAAAATTGTCCATAGTGACAGTTCTGCCTCTGTCCAAAAAGGTTCCATAAGCCTTGTCACAACATTGTCTGCAAGTCGCTCTCCTATGGCACAGCTGGGGTATTTTCCTAAGGAATGGCATTACACATGTACTTAGTGTCCAAGTCTGCTGCAATCCAAAACTTTATTCCAAACTTGTCCGGTTTAGATGTAATGTATTGCAGAAAAGGACATTGGACCTTTGTTGGAAATAACTGTTCATCAACTGTTATGTGTTGCCCTGGGTTGTACGACAGCACACAGTTCTGAACAAAGCGCCCCCAAATGTCTGAAATGGCAGCAAATTTGTCCGTCTGCATGCGTTCCAAATGGGTGTCCTTGATATTGAAGCTTAAATAGCACATCAACTCTTCATATCAGTCTCGGGACATTGTGAACATGATTTCCGGAATGCCGAAGCATTTTGACCAGCAGTCACGCATGGCACTGGTTCTGCCAATCGCTCCTCTGAAGAATAAAACAGCAATGAATGCCATCAGCTCGTTGACACTTGTGATCCAGTCAGGGTTTGTTTTGCGGGCTTTGTGTACTGAGCAGTCTATGATGGTCCTCAGCATGCTGATGTCAAATAGAAAAAGGAAGCTTTGCAAGTGACTAGTCACTTTGCGTCTTGCAATCTCTGTCGGTCCTGCATTGCTGACTGATGTCTGGGTTGTCTGTGTTGGCTAAACGGTGCTGAAGTCCTCAATTTGTCACTCAACCCAAACAGTTCCCTCTCTCGCTGTCTCACAAGGTCCTGCCTAAAGATAACATGAGATAAGATGAAACCTCTATTGCCCAAAAGGGAAAAAAAATTGGTTTGCATTTAGGAGCATATATAAATAAAACCATAAACAGAAAGACGTGAACACAGACAATGCTACAATATAAAAGCAAAATGTAAATACCTTGCAGTTTTTGCTTGCGTCCTTGCTTTTCTGGGCCTTCTCTTTGCTGGGACTTCTGTTCAGTGCGCTTGCGCTTCTGGGATGAAGAAGACTTTTCTCCAGTGCGCCTGCGTTTTTGGCACTGTGGTTTGTCTTCAGCATGCTGTTTGCCTTTTCTGAATTGGGAAGACTTTCCTTTAACAGATGAAGGCTTCTCTTCATCGTCCTCCTCTGTAATAATTATTAATCTTTTAGTCCGCTTATGTGCAAGTCTCATGTGAAGAGGCTGTTTTGGCTGTGAATCCTTTGGTGCTGGCATGTCCTCATCAGAGGAGGAATCAGAGGGGATGAACTCTGATTCACCAACGAAGGAATGTTCATCACTACTCCCTGAGTCCACATCTGGGAGTGCTTGCAAAAGAGCTAAGGCTTCCAGAGGAGTGTATTTCTTGCTTGACCATCTTGCTGCCATTGTGATGTTTGTCTTCTTGACTTGAAGATGTGTCTGCTTTTATAGTCAAAATGTCACACATACACCCACATACATCAGGTAACCCTAAGCCCCACACAGCCTGTTTGTCTATGCAGACTGGGGACTGCATGCTGCATTAACATATGTTTGGGCTAGTGAATGGCTCGTTAATGAACCATTGTGCCACAGTGATGGGCTTTTGGAGTAGAGAGGGGTACCTTTCCCTGTGCAAATTTGCGTAGGCTCAGGCTCTAAAGTGTTAAAGCGTCAGGTTAAAATTCTCAAAAACAAGACAAGAATTAAACAAAGAATGAATGCCACATGGTAGCTTCAGCTAGGTTAGCTTAGCATAGGGCCTTGATGACCCAAAAATAATTAAGTGTTTTAAAGCAAGGAACAGTTGTAAAGTGCTCCAAGAGAAAGATAGGAAAAAGGCAAGAGAGCGAACAGAAACTCTGTTCTAACTTTTAAAGGGGGACCGAGTCACCAAACTCCACCCATTTAGGGTGTGTAACTTAACAGAAAACTTCATGTCCAAAGGGCAGACACAAATGATTCAACTACTCATTCAGCTACTAACTAACCAATGCTGACATCAACAAACACTTATTATACATCAAATTGTCAAGCAAAGTCTCCTCTACAAAAGTATCCACTTATCACATATCAACTAATGACAGCTGAAACGCCATGCAAATAAAGACATAAATTGGAATTCATTTTTTGGGAAAAAAAACCAAACTCATTTACTCCTATCAAGTATTATTTACTTTCAATTTTTTGCATCCCCAACATCCCCTAGGACCTGTCTTTTAGCTGATCCAAACTTTTGCATTTTGTACAAGCTGAGAAATAAATCATAATGTATGGGTATGTAATTTTGGTGAAATAGGCTCTAGGGCTTAAGGGGTTCACTATTTTGGTATACTATTGTTCTAAGACACATGAATGGATACACATTAATCGTCACTTAAACACTCCATTTGGTCAAAACAGAATATTTCACCATTAACATATTGATAATGCAGAAACCATGTCTTGTCATGGGGGAATAGGTCCTCTGGTAATGTGGATTCAGAAAATTTGGGTTCTCTTGGACTGGAAAAGCTCAGATTCTGACGGGAAGCAATTATAATGTTATGTAATTCATAGTGACCGGAAATTCACTGATAAAAAGGCAAGGGCTCCCTTTTGAAGAACTTTGAGTTACAGTTCTGTTTTGCTGTGAAGCACAGTGTTGGCCCATGGGGGAATGTCTCCATCTTATCTCCAGATGGACCAGATGACTTAGGAATTTCTCAAATGAGAGTGAAACACAGTCTCTGTCTTCAGTTCCAAACCTCAGGTTTTTGATGAGACAGCATTGTTGTATTTATTTAATTAGGGCGAATCAAGACTATGGGCTACAACAGTGAGGAAATAAGTATTTTATCCACTACTGTTTTCCCACCTACAAAGAATGGAGAGGTCTGTAATTTTTACTGTAGGTACATTTCAACTGTGAGAGACAGAATCTAAAACAAAGAAAATGTCAGAAAATCAGATTGTATGATTTTTAAATAATTAATTTGCATTTTATTACAGAAAATATGTATTTTATACAATAGAACAACAGAAACAATTACACAAGTCAGACATTTCCTGTAGTTCTTGGCCAAGTTTGCACACTGCAGCAGGGATTTTGGTCCCCTCTTCCATACAGATCTTCTCTCAGGTTTTCAGTTTCATCTCCTACAAATATTTTCTCAAGGTCTGAAGACTGGCTAGGCCACTCCAGGTCCTTTAAATGCTTCTTGGGGTTGTTCTCCTCCTCCAAACACAGTAAGTGGAGTTTATCCCATAAAGCTCTATTTTGGTCTCATTTGACCACATGACCTTTTCCCATGCCTCCTCTGGATCATCCAGATGGTCACTGGTGAACTTCAAATTGGCCTGGATATGTGCTGGCTTAAGCAGGTGGACCTTGCTGCCCTGCAGGATTTTAAACTGTGATGGCGTAGTGTGTTAATAATGTAATCTTTGTGACTGTGGTCCCAGCTTTCTTCAAGTCATTGACTAGGTCCTCATGTGTAGTTCTGGAGTTTCTCAGCATCATCCTTACCCCATGAGGTGAGATCTTGCATGGAGCCCCAGACCGAGGAAGAGTGACAGTCATCTTGTGTTTCTTCCATTTTCTAATAAATACTCCAACAGTTGTTGCCTTCTCACCAATCTGCTTATCTGTTGTCCTGTAGCCCATCACAGCCTTGTGCAGGTCTACAGTTTTGTCCCTGATGTCCTTAAACAGCTCTTTGGTCTTGGTAGGTTGGAGTGTGATTGATTGAGTGTGTGAACAGGTGTCCTTTATACAGGTAACAAGTTCAAACAGTTGCAATTAATACAGGTAAAGAGTGCAGAATAAGAGGAATTCTTGACGAAAAACTAACAGGTCTGTGAGAGACAAAATTCTTGCTGGTTGCTAGGTGATCAGATACTTATTTCATGCAATACAATGCAAATTAATTATTAAAAATTCATACAGTGTGATTTTCTGACTGACTTTTTTTTGTTTGTTTTTAGATTCTGCCTCTCACAGTTGAAGTGTACCTGTGACAAAAATTACAGACCTCTACATTCTTCGTAGGTGGGAGAACTTAAAAAAATCAGCATTCGATCAAATACTTATTTGCCTTACTGTGTGTATGTATATGTGTGTGTGTGTGTGTGTGTTATTAGTGTTGTCTAATTTCATTGCATATTTTTTCAGTGCCAGTACTGATTTTGAGAATTAGTGCTCATTGTTCAGTTTCTCTGCCAATGTTTTCGCTTTCAGTTGAGATTTTGTCTTTTGATGTCAGATTTTCTTTTTACTATTAAGGTTGGCTGTCACCGTTTTGATCCAAAAATATTCCCACCACACACTTGGGGAAAAAGAGAACATAATTGAATTGCATCAATCTGTAACACTCAGATGTTTGTCTAAATTAAGTGAACAAGTTGGCACAAATACTGTTAATTTTCACCCAGTGTCATTTGAGTGTTAGAAGCACTTTATTAGGTTTGACTGCTTTCCAGTAAATTAATGATAACGGTGAAACACTGTGCAGCATTTTACTGAGTCATGTTTTGTGTTTCTTGTACAGTGAATCACATTGTCATGAATATAAAAAAAATCAATGGCCATGAAATAAAATATACAATATATTGGACATTCAGCTCCTCATAAAACGAGGAAATATTGGATGAGCAACCCAGTCGTTTGCACACTGGGGTGGACAATTACCATCTCCAGCCACCATACAACCCCAATTCCAATGAAGTTGGGACATTGAGTAAAATGTATAATAAAAACAGAATACAATGATTTGCAAATCCTCTTCAACCTATATTCCATTGAATACACCAAAAAGGAAATGTATTTAATCTTCAAACTGATAAACTTTATTGTTTTTGTGCAAATATTTTCTAATTATGAATTGGATGCCTGCAACACATTTCAAAAAAGTTGGGACGGGGCAAGAAAAGACTGGGAAAGTTGATGAATGCTCAAAGAACACCTAATTGGAAGCAGGTGAGTGTCATGAATGGGTATAAAAGGAGCATCCCCAAAAGGCTCAGCCATTCACAAACAAAGATGGGAAGAGGATCACCACTTTGTGAACAACTGTGCGAAAAAATAGTCCAACAGTTTAAGAACAATGTTTCATCTACAGTCAATAATATAATCAGAAGATTCAGAGAATCTGGAGACCTTTCGACATGTAAACGGCAAATGCCCGTAACCTTCGATCCCTCAGGAGGCACTGCATTAAAAACCGACATCACTGTGTAAAGGATCTTACCGCGTGGGCTCAGGAACACTTCAGAAAACCATTGTCAGTTAACACAGTTCATCGCTACATCTACAAGTGCAAGTTAAAACTCTACTAAGCAAAGCGAAATCCATACATCAACAACATCCAGAAATGCCGCCGCCTTCTCTGGGCCTGAACTCATTTGAAATGGACAGAGTCAAAGTGGAAAAGTGTGCTGTGGTCTGATGAGTCGACATTTCAAGTTGTTTTAGGAAATCATTTATGTCATGTCCTCCGGACAAAAGAGGAGAAAGACCATTCAGATTGTTACCAGCGCAAATTTCAAAAGCCAGTATGCGAGGTCTCTTAGATAATAAACCGACCCTTTTATTTTTTTTTTTAACTATATGGATTTGAATGACATGCGATTACACCAATCATGCTTGAACCCTCGTGCGCATGCGTGAGTTTTTTCACGCGTGTCGGTGACGTCATTTCCCTGTGGGCAGGCCTTGAGTGAGATGTGGTCCCGCCCTCTCGGCTGAATTCCTTTGTTTCACACGCTGCTCGAGACGGCGCGCGTTGCTTTATCAAAAATTTTTCTGGACCTGTGAGGAATATCCGAGTGGACACTATTCGAGAAATTAAGCTGGTTTTCTGTGAAAAGTTTAACGGCTGATGAGAGATTATGGGGTGTTTCTGTCGGTGTAAGGACTTCCCACGGAGCGGGACGTCCTGCAGCGCTTCCAGGCACTGTCGTCGGCCTGTTTCGAGCTGAAAACATCCTAATTTAAGGCTTAATTCACCCAGGACATCGTGAGAGAACAGAGAAGATTCAGAAGAGGCCGGCATGAGGAATTTATGCGGACATTCCACTGTTTAAGGACATTTTTTTAATGAAAGACGTATGCGCAAATTCGCCGAGTCGTTTCCGTGACGACTCGGCAAATCTGTGTGCGCCGCGACAGGAAAAACACCTCCGTGTTGAAAACCATTTGTAGAATTCAGGCGGCTTTTAATGGCTTTCAACAAGTGAGTAACTGAGAAATTGTTTAACAGCTTGGGCATGTTCCAACTTGCCCGTTAAGATTTCCAACGGAGGTGTTTTTCCTGCCGCGACCCCCCGCGGTCGGGTCCAGCCCGACATGCGACTCTGCCCGCACGTTCTTTCATTACAAAATGACCGTTAACAATGGAATGTCCGAATAAACTCCTCATGCCGACTTCTTCTGAAAGTTCTCTGTTCTCTGACGACTTACTGCGTCAACAGAGCCTGAAATGTGGAAGTTTTCAACTTGAAACGGCGAGACGCTGCCGCCTCGAAGCGCAGATCGCCGTCAGGCTCCGTGGACCGTCCTTAAAGCGACACTACCAGACCAAAATCTCTCATCAGCCGTTAAAATTTTTACCGAAAACCAGCTGAATTTATTGAATGGTGTCCACTCAGTTGTGACTTACAGTTTTGAAAAAAATTTTATCAAACAAAGCAACAGTCTCTGAGCCATTCCTAAACAATGAAAAAAATCGACGAGCGGGTGGACGACTCCTCACTCAAAGACTGCCCACAGGCGAATGACGTAACCGACAGGCGTGAAAAAACTCTTGCATGCCCACGAGGGTTCAAGCATGTCTGATGTAATCACACGTGATTCAAATCCATATGGTTTTTGAAAAAAATAATAAGGTCGGATACTTTTCTAATAGACCTCGTATGTGATGGTATGGGGGTTTGTTGGTGCCCATGGCATGGGCAACTCTCCAATAAGTAGAATTGGAGAGTCTGCTCCTAGAGACTCACTCTAGGAGTAGAATGTCCAATTGTACCCAATCACAGTTTCTAGTTTGACATATATATATATATATATATATATATATATATATATATATATATATATATATATATATATATATATATATATATTTATTTTTTTTTTTTAAGGTGGCAGTAATTAAACCATTACTTAAAAAGCCATCACTTGACCCAGCTATCTTAGCTAATTATATGGCAATCTCCAACCTTCCTTTTCTCTCAAAACTTCTTGATAGGGTAGTTGTTAAACAGCTAACTGATCATTTGCAGAGGAATGGTCTATTTGAAGAGTTTCAGTCAGGTTTTAGAATTCATCATAGTACAGAAACAGCATTAGTGATCTTCTTATGGCCTCAGACAGTGGACTCATCTCTGTGCTTGTCCTGTTAGACCTCAGTGCTGCTTTTGATACTGTTGACCATAAAATTTTATTACAGAGATTAGAGCATGCCATAGGTATTAAAGGCACTGCGCTGCAGTGGTTTGAATCATATTTATCTAATAGATTACAATTTCTTCATGTAAATGGGGAGTCTTCTTCAAAGACTAAGGTTAATTATGGAGTTCCACAAGGTTCTGTGCTAGGACCAATTTTATTCACTTTATAAATGCTTCCCTTAGGCAGTATTATTAGAAAGCATTGCTTAAATTTTCATTGTTACGCAGATGATACCCAGCTTTATCTATCCATGAAGCCAGAGGACACACAACAATTAGTTAAACTGCAGGAATGTCTTACAGACATAAAGACATGGATGACCTCTAATTTCCTGCTTTTAAATTCAGATAAAACTGAAGTTATTGTACTTGGCCCCACAAATCCTAGAAACATGGTGTCTAACCAGATCCTTACTCTGGATGGCATTACCCTGACCTCTAGTAGTACTGTGAGAAATCTTGGAGTCATTTTTGATCAGGATATGTCCTTCAATGTGCATATTAAGCAAATATGTAGGACTGCTTTTTTGCATTGGCGCAATATCTCTAAAATTAGAAAGGTCTTGTCTCAGAGTGATGCTGAAAAACAAGTTCATGCATTTATTTCCTCTAGGCTGGACTATTGTAATTCATTATTATCAGTTTGTCCTAAAAGTTCCCTGAAAAGCCTTCAGTTAATTCAAAATGCTGCAGCTAGAGTACTGACAGGGACTAGAAGGAGAGAGCATATCTCACCCATATTGGCCTCTCTTCATTGGCTTCCTGTTAATTCTAGAATAGAATTTAAAATTCTTCTTCTTACTTATAAGGTTTTGAATAATCAGGTCCCATCCTATCTTAGGGACCTCATAGTACCATATCACCCCAATAGAGCGCTTCGCTCTCAGACTGCAGGCTTACTTGTAGTTCCTAGGGTTTGTAAGAGTAGAATGGGAGGCAGAGCCTTCAGCTTTCAGGCTCCTCTCCTCTGGAACCAGCTCCCAATTCGGATCAGGGAGACAGACACACTCTCTACTTTTAAGATTAGGCTTAAAACTTTCCTTTTTTTAGACTTTCCTTTATTTCTACCTTAACACTTCATTTTCTTCTCAAGGATTTAAAATATGCCCAACACGTCATGGTTTCCTGTTGAAGTGTATTCAGACTGGAATTTAAGACATGAGAAGAGATTAATATGAGTGATGACCAAATATAATGTCAAAGATCTAATCTTACAGCACATCTGGCTTGTTGTGGGGCCAGTTTAATTAAATACAAATCACACCAATCCATTTGTTGTCTGTATCAGAAGCGGTGTAACAACAGATCCGATAGCCACTCGTGATGACTTAATCAGGCCTCAAGAAGCATTTGTTACTTTTCCTGAGGGCCCCTTCACACGACACGATTGAAGCTGACTAGCGCACGAAGGAGAAATTGCATGCCATTTGTGAAAAATTGGAACCACCTCCAATGCCTTATACACCTGTCGCTACAACTATTCATGCACACTCACGGCCGAAAGACAGTGAGTGCCCTGTGAGAGCCCATTCGATCCCTCTCATGGCAGGTGACACACACAAATATCCAACACCACTCGCTGGACACTTAGACAAATTTCACATCCAGCTCGAAAGTGATCATCTCCTCACTACTTTCTTGCTGACAGCGTGATTGGCCCCACATTTTCTAAGTGGACCCACATTTTGTAAGTACCCCCACGAATGTGGTGTGTGGCAAAGCAACACACATGTGGCGTGCCAGAGTATCGGCTCCCCCTGAACACCCTGTGTTGCGCCCTCCACCACACCTATGGCATACGTGTTTTTCTGCGCGAATCCCGCGAGTGGCATGTATTTTTTTTATTTTTTATCTCTTTACGGCAGCACGTGATGTAGTTCCACATGTTCCAGCTGTTTTTTTTTTTTTTTCTCTTCACATCAGCGGTGCAATGTGGTTCCACACACTCCAGCAGCTCACACTGTGTTCCCCCGCTGCAATGGTGTCATGCACCCACACACAACGACATTGCAACGGGATTGTTCACGCTTGCCTGACTGTGTGTCTCTCCCAACGTTGGCTCCATGTTTTTAGGGTTTGCTCATTCGGGCAGTTTCACCGTGATTTGCCCTGATTCCTACTTATTCCTGCTATGTGAGAAGGGGCCCTGAGCAAAAGGGTTCCAAGGAAACTTAAGTGGATTTTGCTTTAGGCAATATTTGGAAGAGACATCATCTAGTGGGATCAGAAAAAAAAAGCCAAATCCTTCTTGAGGCCCCATGAACATCATTACAACACCACTTCTCCAACACCAAATTGAACACCGCAACTCCATTCAGTGCAAACTCAACAGCTATGTGATGCTACATTTCGGAACTATATCTACACTAAGTTTTACCTCAGGTGTATTTTCAAAGGATTTTTCACTCATAGTTTCTAAGTTATTTATTTTGTTTGTTTGCTTGTTTATCCAGTACTCATTGTCTTCTACTACTATAACTGCCTTCTCCTTTATGGAGCTCATTGGGAATTTGCAGCCTGCTTATTCATTGTCACCACCAACTGCACAGGAATAATTAATACTGTCTTCGTTTCTGTCTAGGTCTTATCACACATTTCCAATTTAGCTAACCTGCAAAGGTTAGGTGAATTGGAAACTCTAATTGTCCAGGTCTCCCTTGTAAAAGAGATCCCAATCTCAATTGGACTAACCTGGTTACAGTAATATAAAAATCAAAGTGTGACTCATACAAGCTACATTAAAAAGCAGATTTGTTTACTTTGGTATTTTGGTAAAAAGCAAAAGAAAATCAAGAAGTAGTTTAGATTGGAGACTGGGTAAGCTGTCAAACATATGCATTGGATGGGCATTAATGTATTTGCTGTGTGGAAGTGTACCAGCAAGCAAAATGCAAGCATTAGATCAGGACTCTGTCAGCAGATACCTAATATTCTGTGTATTTTCATGGAAAAAATATATTCAACCAAAATGCAAAGGCATGTGAAAATTTCTGGGAATGTGCGTGAAACAAATTGCTTAACTTTTCATATCATACAAAATATGTCATGAAAATATGGTGCAATATTAAATGACTTGATCAGGACAAATATCTTGATTCAAACGTCCACAGCCTGACATCATAGTGGACAATGCTGTCATCTCCAATATCAAACTCTCTCTGAACTGGAAAAGCCCGGGAGCACTAGTAGAATTTCTTTTTTTTCTCTCCAGTGCTTTCAATATCATACAACTGTTGCTTCTGAGGGACAAGCTGGAGATCACAGGTGTGGACCCCAGCCTCTCATCCTGGCTCTTGGACTACCTCACAGAAGGACCACAGTATTTATGGGCTCAGGACTGTCTCTCTCATGGTCATCTGTATCACAGGGGCCCCACACAGAAACATCTTGGCTCCTTTTCTCTTCATCTTTTACACTCAATTTAAATTTCAATCTATTTTCATTTATATAGCACCAAATAACAGCAGAGTTGCCTCAAGGTGCTTCACACAATTAAGGTCTAACCTTACTAACCTCCAGAGCAGCAGTGGTAAGGAAAAACTCCCTCTGAGGAAGAAACCTCAAGCAGACCAGACTCAAAGGGGTGGCCCTCTGCTTGGCCCATGCTACAAACATAAATTACAGAACAATTCACAAAAATGAATACACAGGAAATGCAGTTGGTGCACAGGACAGGAGGGTTTCCAGCACAAATACCACACCCATCTCTGGATGGAGCTGGACCTTAAACAGAGAGAAAAAACAGAATCAGGCATCAGAAAGACAAGAAATACAGTATAATTTGCCATCATTAAACAACAAGAAAAGCAGGAAATATTAAGGTGATCACCGGCCACTAGACCTAAGCTTCACTAAAAGACCCAGAATTTAGGTACAGTTGAGGCCGTGGCATCCTCTGTTTCTTAATAAAATGAATTAAAAGAGTAAAAAGCGTAAAACTATACTATGCAAGTATGCTAGCCATATGAAAGGGAAAATAAATGTGTCTTAAGTCTGGACTTGAAACTCTCCACAGAATCTGACTGTTTTATTGACACAGGGAGATCATTCCACAGAACAGGAGCACGATAAGAGAAAGCTCTGTGTAAACCCGTAAACTTCTTATTCATGTAGGGACACAAAGTAGTCCTGCAACCTGAGAACGCAAAGCCCGGGCCGTTACATAGAATTTAATTAGGTCAGCTCAGTAGGGAGGTGCCAGTCCGTGAACATTTTTATAGACTAGTAGCAGAACCTTAAAATCTGATCTCACTGGGACAGGACCAGTGAAGGGTTGCCAAAATGGGTGTAATTTGGTCGAACTTTAACTTTCTGCTTCGTGTCAAAAGTCTGGCTGCAACATTTTGAACCAATTCCAGAGCCCTAATGCTGGACTGTGGTAAACCAGAAAATAGAACATCGTAGTAGTCCAATCTCGAAGAGATAAATGCATGGATCAGGGTCTCAGCATCAGCCATAGACAGGATGGGATGAATCTTCGCTATATTTCACAGATGGAAGAAAGCAGTCCTCATAATATTTCTAATGTGGAGGTCAAAGGACAATTTAGGATCAAAGTTACTCCAAGGTTCCTCACTTTGTTAGTGTGATGTATGACACATGAGCCTAGACTAAGTGTTAACTGCTCAAATTGATGCCGATGTCTCACTGGACCAAGTACCATCATTTCAGTCTTATCAGAGTTTAAAAGTAGGAAGTTTCTAGATATCCAACTTCTCACTGATGCAAGGAAATCTTCTAAAGATTTTATGTGAATAAGATTTCCAGCAGTTATCGGCATGTATAGCTGAGAATCATCAGCATAGCAGTGAAAGGTAATCCCAAAATGCCACAATATGTGCCCAAGAGGTGCTATATAAAGGGAGAAAAGCAGGGGGCCTAAGACGGACCCTGTGGAACCCTAATTTTCATATCACTAAGGTTAGAGGTAGAGTTACTGTACAAAGCACAGTGAGAACGACTGGTCAAGTATGACGTCAGCCATGCAAGGGCACTCCCATTAATCCCAAAATGATTCTCCAGCTATCAAGTAGAATATGATGATCCACGGTATCAAATGCAGCACTGAGATCTAACAGCACTAGAACCGTGGTGGTGTCTTGAATCCATTGCAAGCAGAAGATCATTTTCTAAAAGCAGACTGCAGTGGCTCAAAGAGATTATTCTCAGTAAGACAGTCCATGAGCTGCTGTGACACCACTTTTTCCAGAATTTTAGAGCAAAATGATAGATTTGATATCAGCTGATACTTTTTCAATACACTAGGGTCAAAATTAGGTGTCATAAGTAATGATTTAATCACTGCAGATTTGAAACATTTAGGAACAGATCCAGAAGTTAAAGAAAGATTAATCATTTCCAACACAGTCGGTCCAAGAGTGGGCCACAGGTCCTTAAACAGTTTTGTTGGTATAGGATCAAATAAACAGGTTGTGCTTTTTGATGACATTACAAGTTTCGTCAGTATGCCTAGAGATACTCTCAAATTCTGTAAATCTAGGTAATCCACTGCAGACATCATGTACATCTTTGTCAACTGTCACCTGTTTTGTTGGTATAGGGTCAAATAAACAGGTTGTGCTTTTTGTTGACATTACAAGTGTTGGGGAAAGTGTAGTGACACGGACCCACAACAGGGGGCGCAAATGAACGGTCAATAGATGAGCCAAAAGGTAACAATTTAATGTTGTGAATGTGCACAACGAATATACAGACACTCTCAGAATCTGATAGCAGTCAATACACAAAGGTGACGTGTGGGCAGGCTTGAGGATAGAAGACGTCTGTCCTGAGAAGAGCCGGAACCACACGATTTCCGCCGCCACCGAACCTGGTGAATACTGGAGCCGCCAAGTCCCGAATTCCCAGGTGATCACTGTCCCCGACTGTCGGATCCACAAGGTTCTGTGCTAGGACCAATTTTATTCACTTTATACATGCTTCCCTTAGGCAGTATTATTAGACGGTATTGCTTAAATTTTCATTGTTACGCAGATGATACCCAGCTTTATCTATCCATGAAGCCAGAGGACACACACCAATTAGCTAAACTGCAGGACTGTCTTACAGACATAAAGACATGGATGACCTCTAATTTCCTGCTTTTAAACTCAGATAAAACTGAAGTTATTGTACTTGGCCCCACAAATCTTAGAAGCATGGTGTCTAACCAGATCTTTACTCTGGATGGCATTTCCCTGACCTCTAGTAATACTGTGAGAAATCTTGGAGTCATTTTTGATCAGGATATGTCATTCAAAGCGCATATTAAACAAATATGTAGGACTGCCTTTTTGCATTTACGCAATATCTCTAAAATCAGAAAGGTCTTGTCTCAGAGTGATGCTGAAAAACTAATTCATGCATTTATTTCCTCTAGGCTGGACTATTGTAATTCATTATTATCAGGTTGTCCTAAAAGTTCCCTAAAAAAGCCTTCAGTTAATTCAAAATGCTGCAGCTAGAGTACTGACGGGGACTAGCAGGAGAGAGCATATCTCACCCGTGTTGGCCTCTCTTCATTGGCTTCCTGTTAATTCTAGAATAGAATTTAAAATTCTTCTTCTTACTTATAAGGTTTTGAATAATCAGGTCCCATCTTATCTTAGGGACCTCGTAGTACCATATTACCCCATTAGAGCGCTTCGCTCTCAGACTGCAGGCTTACTTGTAGTTCCTAGGGTTTGTAAGAGTAGAATGGGAGGCAGAGCCTTCAGCTTTCAGGCTCCTCTCCTGTGGAACCAGCTCCCAATTCAGATCAGGGAGACAGATACCCTCTCTACTTTTAAGATTAGGCTTAAAACTTTCCTTTTCGCTAAGGCTTATAGTTAGGGCTGGATCAGGTGACCCTGGACTATCCCTTGGTTATGCTGCTTTAGACGTAGACTGTGGGGGGGTTCCCATGATGCACTGTTTCTTTCTCTTTTTGCTCTGTATGCATCACTCCGCATTAATCATTAGTGATCGATCTCTGCCCCCCTCCACAGCATGTCTTTTTCCTGGTTCTTTCCCTCAGCCCCAACCAGTCTCAGCAGAAGACTGCCCCTCCCTGAGCCTGGTTCTGCTGGAGGTTTCTTCCTGTTAAAAGGGAGTTTTTCCTTCCCACTGTAGCCAAGTGCTTGCTCACAGGGGGTCGTTTTGACCGTTGGGGTTTTTCATAATTATTGTATGGCTTTGCCTTTCAATATAAAGCGCCTTGGGGCAACTGTTTGTTGTGATTTGGCGCTATATAAAAAAAAGTTGATTGATTGATTGATTGATATACTCCAGGTTCCAATTGTCAGTGAAAACCGTGAACGGCACAGACGCTCCCTCCAACAGGTGTCTCCACTCCTCAAGAGCCTCTTTCACCGCAAGGAGTTCTCGATTGCCGACGTCATAGTTCCGTTCAGCTGGGGTCAACCTGCGAGAAAAGTAGGCACATGGGTGAAGAACCTTATCGGTCTCTCCACTCTGGGATAGCACGGCTCCTATCCCTGAGTCAGAGGCGTCCACTTCAACCACGAACTGGCGGCTAGGGTCGGGCTGCACCAGAACTGGTGCAGACGAGAACCGGCGTTTCAACTCCTTGAACGCAGCTTCGCACTGATCCGACCAGGTGAAGGGGACTTTTGGAGAGGTCAGGGCTGTCAGGGGGCTAACTACCTGACTGTAGCCCTTAATGAACCTCCTGTAGAAATTTGTAAAGCCGAGGAACTGTTGCAGCTTCCTACGGCTTGTTGGTTGGGGCCAATCTCTCACTGCCGCAACCTTGGCCGGATCAGGGGCGACGGAGTTGGAGGAGATGATGAACCCCAGGAAGGACAAAGAGGTGCGGTGAAACTCACACTTCTCGCCATTCACAAACAGCCGGTTCTCCAACAACCGCTGCAGGACCTGACGTACATGCTGGACATGAGTCTCAGGGTCCGGGGAAAAGATGAGTATGTCATCCAGATATACGAAGACGAATCGGTGCAGGAAGTCCCGCAAGACGTCATTAACCAATGCTTGGAACGTTGCGGGGGCGTTAGTGAGGCCGAACGGCATGACCAGGTACTCAAAATGACCTAATGGGGTGTTAAATGCCGTCTTCCATTCGTCTCCCTTCCAGATCCGAACCAGGTGATATGCATTCCTAAGGTCCAGTTTGGTGAAAATTTGGGCTACATGCAGGGGCGTGAACACTGAATCCAACAGGGGTAAAGGGTATCGATTACGAACCGTTATGTCGTTCAGCCCCCTGTAATCAATGCATGGACGGAGTCCGTCATCTTTCTTGCCCACAAAAAAAAAACCTGCACCCATCGGGGAGGTGGAATTCCGGATCAGCCCGGCAGCTAATGAGTCCCGGATGTAGGTCTCCATTGTTTCGCGCTCAGGACGTGAGAGGTTGTACAGCCTGCTGGACGGGTACTCAGCGCCCGGGACCAAATCAATGGCACAATCGTACGGACAGTGCGGGGGAAGGGTGAGCGCCAGATCCTTGCTGAAGACGTCAGCAAGGTCGTGGTACTCAACCGGCACCACCGTCAGATTGGGAGGGACTTTAACCTCCTCATTAGCATTTACACCGGGAGGAACCGAGGATCCTAAACACTTCCAGTGGCAGGTTTCGCTCCACTGAGTCACAACCCCAGATGGCCAATCAATCCGGGGATTGTGTTTAATCATCCATGGGAAGCCCAAAATCACGCGGGAGGTAGAAGGAGTTACAAAAAACTCAATCTCCTCCTGGTGATTCCCAGACACTACCAGGGTTACAGGTAATGTCTTGTGTGTGATAAAAGGGAGAAGAGTGCCATCTAGTGCTCGCACCCTCACTGGCGAAGAAAGCGCCACCAGAGCGAGCCCTACCTCCCTTGCCCATCTGCTATCCAGCAGATTCCCTTCTGACCCCGTGTCCACCAGTACTGGGGCTTGAAGGGTTAAATCCCCGCTCAGGATTTTAACTGGGAGTCATGTTGACAGATGTGTATGACCCACGTGAATGTTTTGACCCCCCCTCAGCCCAGTCTCTAAGGGCAGGCGTTTGTGTTTTGACCGTTTGAGGCAGTCTCTCTGCTGATGCTCACTCGAGCCGCAGACAAACTCTCCCCGTGGACCAGCCTCCTCTGTCTGAATGTGGCCCTGCTTGTGTCCCTAGCACCGTCAGCAGGGGGAGCTGTAGCCACACGGAGCGCTATGGCTGTGGAG
This sequence comes from Thalassophryne amazonica, assembly GCF_902500255.1. NCBI lineage: Eukaryota > Metazoa > Chordata > Actinopteri > Batrachoidiformes > Batrachoididae > Thalassophryne > Thalassophryne amazonica. Next base: position 6,867,981 of record NC_047121.1, read on the forward strand.
CGTGGGAAGACGGCTCTCTTTTGGACCCGGGAGGAAGAGGGACGGCTTGTGCCTGACCACGCCCTTCGCCTCGCTCCTGTCGGCGTTCTTCTAACCAATTGTCCAATATAACCAAATCGATAAGCTCAGCCAAATCCCGCGGTTCCTCCTTAGCCACCATGTGCTCCTTCAGGACCAACGACAGTCCGTTTATGAAGGCGGCGCGGAGTGCAGTCATATTCCAGCTGGATCTCGCAGCCGTGATGCGGAAGTCGACTGCATATTCGGCTGAGCTGCGACGCCCCTGTCTCATTGACAGCAGCACGGTAGACGCGGTTTCGCCTCTGTTAGGGTGATCAAAAACAGTTCTGAGCTCCCTCACAAACCCAGTATAAGAGGCAAGGAGCCGTGAACTCTGTTCCCAAAGCGCTGTAGCCCAAGCACGTGCCTTGCCTCGAAGCAAATTAATCACGTAAGCCACCTTGCTGGCGTCAGACATGTACATCACGGGACGTTGTGCAAAGACCAGCGAACACTGCATAAGAAAGTCCGCACACGTCTCCACACAACCTCCGTACGGCTCTGGGGGGGCTTATGTATGTTTCAGGGGATGGTGGGGGGGGGGTCGTTGAATGACCAGTGGAATGTCTGTATTCGGCACCGGGTCGGCAGGAGGAGGAGCTGCAGCAGCGCCCTGAGCGCGCACTTCCACCTGCGTGGTGAGAGCCTCCATCCTGCGATTAAGGATGATGTGTTACTCGGTCATCAGGTCCAGCCGAGCGGTAAAGGTGGTGAGGATGTGCTGCAACTCACCAATCACGCCTCCAGCCGACGCCTGTGCACCCTGCTCTTTCATTGGCTGTCCAACAGACGGTTGACGCCCCTCGGGATCCATGACGTTGGCCGAGATATCCTGTTGGGGAAAGTGTAGTGACACGGACCCACAACAGGGGGCGCAAATGAACGGTCAATAGATGAGCCAAAAGGTAACAATTTAATGTTGTGAATGTGCACAACGAATATACAGACAATCTCAGAATATGATAGCAGTCAATACACAAAGGTGATGTGTGGGCAGGCTCGAGGATAGAAGATGTCTGTCCTGAGAAGAGCCGGAACCACACGATTTCCTCCGCCACCGAACCTGGTAAATACCAGAGACGCCAAGTCACGAATTCCCAGGTGATCACCGTCCCCGACTGTCGGATCTGGTACTGCTGGCGAGGAGCACAAACAGTGAGATGTGGGTGTGTGCACACCCAGTAACAAAAACAGTCAGTAGGTGGAAAGTCACCTCCACCTCTAATCACACACTCGTGCAGCTCCTGTTAACCACTTATCTGGTTTGGGTGTGAAGCGAAGCCATCGCTGTTCACACCGAACGCCAATCCAGCAGATAAGGCACACAACAGGAAAGCGGCTGCAAAAAGAGTTCCGACTATGACACAGTTTTCAGTACAGCAGAGAATTACCTTCCCAGGTAGATGATATCTCGGCAGCGAGGTGGAGATGACATCTGGCTTTTATGGAGTGATGACATGACGGGTGACAGCTGTCATGAGTTGATGTGTGACAGCTGTCACTCCCGGTTGTGTCCGTGGCGGCAGCGCCCTCTCATGCCTGAAGCCCGCACTTCAGGCAGGGCGCCCTCTGGTGGTGGGCCAGCAGTACCTCCTCTTCTGGTGGCCCACACAACAACAAGTTTCATCAGCATGCCAAGTGAGATACTCTCAAATTCTGTAAATCTAGGTAATACACTGCAGACATCATGTACATCTTTGTCAACTGTCACCTGCAAAAGTCTGATTACTCTGCAATCATTGGTGTCATCACTGATGAGGACGACAGTGACTACAGAGAAATGACCCAGGACTTTGTGGATTGGTGTCAGCGGAACCTCCAGAAACACTTTGTTATTAATTAGAATCATTTTTATTCACTTGACAATTTATTTATTCATTTATTGTAGTCATTATAAACATTTAATTAATTCATTTTCTATGCCAGCTTTCTCAAAGTCAAAGGGGAGATGGAGCCCATCCCAGCAATCATAGTGTGTGAGGCAGAGTACACCTTGGACAGGACACCAGTCTGTTGCAGGGTCACATATAGACAAGCAAACACCCTAAAGCAGAGGTCTCAAACTCATTCCAGAAAGGGCCGAGAGGGTACAGGCTTTCTTTGCAACCACCTACCCCACTGGGTGATTTCACTGATTAACATCCCTTTGAGCATGTGGAATCAGTTAATCAGTGAAATCACCTGGTGGAGTTGGTGGTTGCAAAGAAAGCCTGTACCCTCTCGGCCCCTTGTGGAATGAGTTTGAGACATCTGCCCTAAAGTGACTAAAGTTTTGTAATTTTAAAATAATTTTTTAGCTGTTAATTCATTTAATTTCAGTTTTGTTGTGTGGAGTCGCTGTGCAATAGTCGTCAGAATACCTCATTCCCCAACACCTAATAGGCACTGTGGCAAGAGCCCGGGTTTCAGCCTGTGTTGGAGTCGACGTCAACAACACAACACAGAAGAGTACAGTCACTACAGCCCTATATGAGGTATACCTGAATGTTGCACTATGTAAATCAGAAACTATTAACACTCTATATTCATCCATGTTTTCACCTTCTCATCAAATGATGCCACACAATAGCAATGCATGTGTACTGTGCGTGACCATGCCTCATTTTTCAACCACCACACCCATGGGTCCACAAATTAGTAAAATATACTTGGTGAACACTTGATATGTGCGCTTGATATGAAAATGACAACTTTATAAAGCCCTGGTCAAACTGAATAATCAGCCATGTAGTATGAATTTTTTTATGCAATTCAACTTATTCAAGAAACGTGGGAGAATAGTGGTTCTTAGAGGCTGATTATTCATCTAACGAGGCTCATCTCTGAGCGTGTTGCTAATTTTGTGAAGGTCAAAATTTAGCAAAAATAGTCTGCGGCGATTTGTGTATGAGGTACAACAAGGAAATGACAATGTTAGAGGTATGGCAGTGGTGAGTATGAGGCTATTAGAAGCCCATTATCTGAGTACCTGGCAGCTACGAGGACAGGACAGGCTACCTGCAACAGAACAGGTTCCACTCTGAGAAAGACCTTGTAGCCTTTTTTAACATCTGTTTCCTGCAATTCCTTCAGAAGAATGTTGTATATGTGGCTCATTATTCAAATAATCACTAAAATTTCTGACAAATCCATATGTGGCTCATTATTCATGGCTTTATTATTCAGTCTGACCAGGGCTTTAGTATATTACGTAAGTTGTGCTGTGCTTATCGGTACTTTATGCCGGGTGGAATGTCAGACACTTTAAATGCGAAATGGACACTTTAAATGCTAAACAGATGGCATTTGAAGAGTACTTTCCTTTCTGAGACACACACTCATCACTTTACAAACATGCCTTCCATTCACACATACACTCACAGACTGATGCAAGGGTGTTGCCATGAAAGGCGCTCAACTGCACACTGGGAGAAACTTGGGATTTAAGTTGAATTTATGTTCCAAGAAGGGCACCTTGGAACATAGATTCAAGTGGAGGATGGCACCAAACCACTTTTAATGTCCCATATGCAACAAACAATGGAATTTTTAATACCTGCTTATAGTGACAAAAATCCAATACGTGTTTTGCAGAGTGCGACTGGTAAATTGGGAAACCGATATGAGCTACTAATCATTTTTGGCATTTCTAGCAGCTGATAAAAAACAAAAAGGAATGGAGCAACAGAAGATCAAAGATGGAATGCAGTGATTCATATTTCAATGTGACCCACATCACTAATGCATAAATTTTTAAAAGAATGCATCAAAAAGCTCCCAAACATGAACATACATTTTATTGCAAAATAATAACCCAAAATGGTATCAATCCACATTTGTACTGAAGCACTGCCATGGTATTCAGTCTGCCTGTCTCCCATCAGCAGCAGCACACAATTACACAGAGTTCATTATAAAAGATGTTTTAAATGAATTAGTGTAAAATGTCATGGATAAGAAATTTGCCAAACAGTGAGGCTGTCTACAATGATTTTAAATCTGTGCAGAGTGATGCTTTATGAGATGCCGTCATTTGCGCAAAAAACAAACAAACTTAAGGGCCCCTTCACACATAGTGCAAATTTGGTCAAAATGAGCATGAAGCAGGAATCGTATGCAAAACATGTAAATTCATAGCTGCCTTGTCCACCTGTTGCTACAACTTTTTGCGCACACCAGCAGCTGAAAGACAGAGTGTGTGCTGTATAAGCCCATCGAACCCTGTCACGGCAGCTGTCGGCCAAATTCCAGGTGACACACACAAACATCTAAAGCCCGCTCGTTTCGCACTTAGAAAATGTGTGGCCATTCGCACTATCATCACGAAAATAGTCAGCAGACAATTACTGTCAAGCTGGGTGTGAAACTTGTCTAAGTGCCCCACGAGTGTGGCTTTACAAAACAGCAACACACCTGAGGTGCCAGAGTGTCAGCTCCCCCTGCACACACGTGGCGTGCATGTGAATCGCACATGTGGTTCAGTGGGTGGGGGGGTGTACTTACATGAGCTGCTGATATATGGATGTACAGATGGTGTGTTGGTGTGTGCACTGAAATGACAGGGGTGTGTCCACCCACAGCACGCACATTGACAGGCTGCCCCAGGTGACAATGGACCATCAAATCATAACACACAGTGGGCGATCTGACTGTTCCACATGGACACATGTGCGGGCCAGCTGACCACCGGACCAGTAGATGTGGATATAACAGTGCACTGCTTCATTAATGTCATTTCATGACTGTACATCTGTAACCATGTGTCATCTACAGAGGAACAGACGGCTCATACTTGATAAGAGGGTGTTTTTTTATGATGTGTGTGGTTTTATTTATTTTTTAAATACGTCCCTCTCTTTGTTGATTTCAGACATTTTCCTGCACTGTTTACAGGCCAGTGATGGTAGCTCAGTGGTAAAGTTTCGGGCTGGTAATCAGTAAAGTGCAGGTTATGAATCCTGTGGGTGGCATGTATTTTTTATTTATTCCACAGCAGCAGCGCAATGTGGTTGAACAGGTACCCAATTTTTAAAAAAAATGTATTCCACAGCAGCAGCGCAATGTGGTTACACATGCTGCAGTAGCTCGCACTCTGTTCATGCACGAGTGTGCACGACACCTTTGCAGCAGGATCGTACATGCCTGCCTGTCGGCGCAATGTTTTTGTGGTTCGCTAATTCGAACTGTTTTGCCGTAATTTGACCAAATTCACACTGTGTGTGAAGGGTCCCTAAATTTGACAAAATATTTGACGCTGTGTGTCTAGCATAATATTCCAAGAGCATCAGAAAACTACTTATTGAGCTGAAAACATGGTCACTTCGTAGAATATGAATGATGAGATGTAAACCAATTCAAAGACATTTAATGAAAGAATAAAGTTAACATTTACACTGTATCATATGGTCCAGGGAAATTGTTGTGTGGGCCGCTGAAGAGGAGGTACTGCTGGCCCACCACCACCAGATGGCGCCCTGCTTGAAGTGCGGGCTTCAAGCACGAGAGGTCGTCGGAGCAACCGGGAGTGACAGCTGTCACTCATCATCAGCACCAGCTGTCACTCATCCACGACTCATCACCACCACCATAAAGGCCGGACTGCAACTCCACCTCCCCGCCGAGAAATCAGCTACCATAGAGCAGTACCAGGTCTGACAGCTGGAGACGGTGGCCACCTGGGGACCCAGGACTTGGTGGCTCCGGTGTTCTTCAGATCCATTGGCGGTGGAAGCCGTGTGGGATCCGGCTCGTTTCTGGACGGACGTCTCCTATCCTCGAGCCTGCCCACACGTCACTCAACGTATTTCCAAACCTGTTATTGTCTGTATTCCGTTGTACACGTCATAACATTAAATTGTTACTGTTTTGGCTTATCCATTGCCCGTTCATTTACGCCCCCTGTTGTGGGTCTGTGTTCCTACACTTTCACAACAGAAATACCCCAGTGCCAGATGATGGAGATCTCTTTGTGCTCTGTCCACTACATTAAAGCTTCTGCATGCAAGATGTTAAGTAGGGAGCAAACCCTCTACCCATATTCCCGACGTATGCACAACATCATATAAAAAAAAATGAAGTTTGCAACATATTTAACTATTATTTAAACCGGCTCAGGTTATGCACTTTCAAAAGATTAAAACAAACAAACAAACAAAAGACAAATCATGAATTATTTATGTTACTCTGCTTCACAAAGGCCCACTGAAATCTGCGAAGAGCCCATCATATGGATTAAATTGTTCATTCCTTCAGTCACTGAGGTGAAGTAATATATTAGTCCACACAACCATTTTGAAATGACAATCACTTTGTTAATAAAACTAATTTAATTTCAAAGTGCTTTACGTCATTGTAACTCTGTTTGGAGACACACAACAAAAATGACATAAAAATGTTAGGGGAACTCTTTGTTTATGCTGTCTTTCTGTGTAAAACATTAATATGAGATAATGGACAGTTGTGCTCAAAGGTTTGCATACCCTGGTAGAATTTTAGATTTTTTTTTTGGCCATCTTTCAGAGAATATGAAAGATAACACAAACATTTTTTTTCACTCATGGTTCATGGTTGTGTGAAGCCAGATATTGTCAAAGGATGGTGCTTATTCCTTTTTAAATCACAATGACAACAGAAACAAATCAAATGACCCTCATCAAAAGATTACATATCCTGGTGATTTTGGCCTAATAACATGCACACAGGTTGACACAAAAGGGTTTGAATGCTTACAAAAGGTAACCATCCTCATATGTGATCTGTTTGCTTGTAATCAGTGTGTGTGTATAAAAGGTCATTGAGTTCTGGGCTCCTGACAGACCCTTGCATCTTTCAACCAGTTCTGCACTGATGCTTGTGGTTTCTGAGCCATACGGAAAACAAAAGAATTGTGGAAAAAAACACAATTGAACTGTATAAAACAAGAAAGGGATATGAAAAGATATCCAAGGGACTGAGAATGCCAATCAGCAGTGTTCAGACAGTGCTCAAAATGAGGGATTCTGTTGAACCCAAACCAAGGTCAGGTAGAACAAAAATTTCAGCAACAATTGCCAATTTGTTTGCGATACAAAGAAAAACCCACCGATAACTTCAGCTGAAATACAGGACACTCTGGAGAGAAAAGAAAAGTGGTGTGGCTGTTTCATGATGTACATTAAGGAGGCAATTGAAGAAAAATGGGCTGCATGGTCGAGTCGCCAGAAGAAAGCCATTATTACATAAATGCCTCAAAGTATCCTGCTTATAATATGCCAAAAAGCACAGAGAACAAAGTTATTTAGAGTGATGAGACCAAAATTGAACTTTTTGGCCACAACCACAAATGTTACATTTGGAGAGGAGTCAACAAGGCCTATGATAAAAGGTACACCACTCCTACTGTGAAACACGGAGGTGAATTGCTGACATTTTGGGGATGTGTGAGCTACAAAGGTGCAGGAAACTTGGTCACAACTGTTGGCAGGATGTATGCAACATGCTATCAGAAAATAATAGAGGAACACACTCAAAGCTGTCATTGATGTTAAAGGGGGCAATACACGTATTAAGAAGAGTGGTAGGTAAAATTTTGATCAGGGTCATTTGGGTAGTTTCTGTTGTCATTATGATTTAAGAGTAAACACAACTGTTTGACAATAAATGGCTTCACCCACCCAGTAACCATGAGTGGGGAAAAAAAAAAAAAAAAAGTTTTGTGTTATCATTCATATTCTCTGAAAAATGTGTGTGTATGTATATGTATGCATGTATCTGTTTATGTAAGTATATGTAGCAGTATGAATGAGTTTCGTTATCTTCAGCTGGTGGTTGGATTTCAGCCAATCAGTGTAGGAGAGTGTTCTCATTAAAGGGAGCAGAGAGCGCTCTACTTTCAGAATCAGAATCGCCTTTATTGTCATTACAATGAGATTTGAGTGCAACTCCAAAAAAGTGCTTTCCATGGTGCGAGTAATTTTTGCCAAATAAAAAATAGTGAAATTTAACAGTAAATTATTCAGAGTATATGTACAACTAATATAAACATAAGGTAAAATAAAATAAAATGAAATGTGGACTAAGTAACGTAAAATGAGAATTATATACAAGTGTGGAATCATATTGCACGGGACATTGCATAAGAAACTTGAAGGTATGGATTAGAGTGATTTGTTTTTGTTCAGAGCAGTGATGGCTCTGGGGAGAAAGCTGTCCCTGAGTCTGTTTGTCCTAGTTTTGATTGATCTATACCGTCGGCCGGAGGGTAGTACATCAAACAGGTGGTTGCTGGGATGGGATGTGTCTTTGCAGATGCTGGCAGCTCTGCTGAGGTAGCAAAAGCTGGCAATGTCTTCCTGGGCAGAGAGCAAACCAGTGATCCCCTGGGCCATTTTGATCACCCTCTGCAGCGCTCTCCTGTCTGCTGCTCTGCACCCCCCCATACCACACTGTGATGCAGTACGTCAAATGACGCGCGATGGTGACTCTGTAGAACAACACCAGCAGCTTCTCCTACAGATTGTTTCTCCTGAGCACCCTCAGGAAGTGGAGTCGCTGCTGGGCTTTCTTCACCACCACTGTGGTGTTGGCACTCCAGGAGAGGCTGTCAGAGTGATGCAACTACGAGGAACCTGATGGAGCTGACCCTTTCCACACAGTCCCCTTGGATGTAGAGCGGGACTGGGTCAGCCCTGTTCTTCCTGAAGTCCAGGATTATTTATTTTGTTTTTGTGGTGTTCAGCAGCAGGTTGTTGGCTGAACACCATGATGTCAGTCGATTTACCTCGTCCCTGTAGTCGGTCTCATTCTCCCCTGAGATGAGCCCAATCACGGTGGCATCATCCACAAACTTTATGATGGTGTTTGTGGGATGGGTCGGATGATCAGTCGTGCGTGTAGAAGGTGAACAAGGGAGTGGCTCAGGTACACAGCCTTGAGGGGAACCAGTGCTGAGTTTGATGGTGGAGGAAAGGTGGGGGCCAAGTTTCACGGACTGTGGGCCGTTTTTGAGGAAGTCCTTCTCTCGCTTGTGGAGGTTTGCTGCAGGTGTTTGTGAGATCAAATGATGAGATGAGCTTTATTGTCATTGTCATTACACGAGTGCAACAACAACAAAATTACATTTACACTCCAATTACCTTTGACAAAATTAGAGCAATTAATCCACAGTTGTTACTAGTTGAATGTAATAATGGCACACATCACAATTAAAGACAACACATATACACTTGACATTGTTTATATGCACTAAACCTGAAGCAGTCCGTCATTTGAATTGAGGCAAAGTGGGTGAAGGCACAGCAGGAGGGGCCTGCACTGTCCAGCTTGGGGAGTTGAAGGCTAGAGCAGTAAGACCATGCTGCCTTCGAGGTGGCAGGGAGGAAGCCAGGGTGAGGGGAGTGGAGAGATACAGAGGGGGGTAATAGGGATGGAGGGAGGGAGACATACATCATGTGCAAATGAGTTAAATTTATGTCAGTTTCTGTCCATGTGTGCATAAAGTCTGACGTTGCAAGGCAACAGCATGCTGGGGGGTAGGCAGATAAGAAGGGGGATCTGAATTCCTTTACCAAGGCTGTAGATTCTTCTGGAAGAAGAGCAGGCATTTGACCTTCAGGAGCCAAAAGACATTGTGTGTTACTTATGTGCGTTAATGCTGCTACCTGCTGGATGTTCGTCAGCCTAGACTATACGCCTGCTTGTAGATGTGATGGTTTTGTTTTGGTAAGCAGTACTGCCACAGTTACTTTGAAAAGTAATGAAATTACTGATTACTCCTTGAAAAAGTATACTTAGTTACTTTACTGATTGCTCAATTGTAAAGTAACCAAGTTAGATTACTAGTTACATTTAGTTACTTTCCCCAGCTGCTGACAACAACCCTCTGCCACCTCAACATGACAATAATACCTGTTTTGCCAAAAACTCATTTTATAGTCACCCTTTCTTGACTTCAATGAAATAATACTTGTTTTATAAAAAAGTAAATAAAGACATCTTTCTTGACCTCATATTTACCTGTTTGACAGCACTGTACAGTAAAACTTGCAATTTCTAACATACATTGTTTATAAATGAAACTATTTTATGTTGTTTTGTTTTGTTTTTTTTTTTTCAATATATTTAGATATTTTCTACTTAGAGACACATATATATATATATATATATATATATATATATATATATATATACACAATGAGGAAAATAAGTATTTGAACACCCTGTGATTTTGCACGTTCTCCCACTTAGAAATCATGGAGGGGTCTGAAATTTTCATCTTAGGTGAATGTCTGGTCAGACTGACCTCTATTGGGGTTTGCTCTCACTGCGGTAATTGTATCACTTCCTGTTCCGGAGCACCGCGGTGTTTTGCTGTATCTGTTAGCTGTTTAATCTGCGTAGTTACATGATCTAGATAACTAGATAACTATTTTTACAGTGTAATCTACACGTGCCTTAACTAAAGCACCCTCTCTGCTGAATCACCTCTAAATTATATTCATATTCTTCACTTTGTGTGTTTTTAGGAATCCGCTAGCTTAGCGCAGCTATTAGCTTTTAGCCGGTTTAGCATGGCGGCTTCTCCTGTCTCTCCCGCACTTTTCTGCGCTGAGTGTGAAATGTTTAGTTATTCCTCGGCCTCCTTTTAGCAGTAACAGTACTTGTAATAAGTGTAGCTTGTTCGTAGCTTTGGAGGCCAGGCTGGGCGAATTGGAGACTCGGCTCCGCACCTTGGAAAATCCTACAGCTAGCCAGGAAAGCAGGCTGGCTGGGTGACTGTGAGGAAGAAGCATAGTTCTAAACAGAAGCCCCTGTACACCACCAACCCATTGACATTTCTAACCGTTTTTCCCCACTTGGTGACACACCCGCCGAGGATCAAACTCTGGTTATTGGCGACTCTGTTTTGAGAAATGTGAAGTTAGCGACACCAGAAACCATAGTCAAATGTCTTCCGGGGGCTAGAGCAGGCGACATTGAAGGAAATTTGAAACTGCTGGCTAAGGCTAAGCGTACATTTGGTAAGATTGTAATTCACGTCGGCAGTAATGACACCCGTTTACACCAATCCGAGGTCACTAAAATTAATATTGAATCAGTGTGTAACTTTGCAAAACAATGTCGGACTCTGTAGTTTTCTCTAGGCCCCTCCCCAGTCGTACCGTGAGTGACATGTTTAGCCACATGTTCTCCTGAATTGCTGGCTGCTGAGTGGTGTCCAAAAAATGAGGTGGGCTTCATAGATAATTGGCAAAGCTTCTGGGGAAAACCTGGTCTTGTTAGGAGAGACGGCATCCATCCCACTTTGGATGGAGCAGCTCTCATCTCTAGAAATCTGGCCAATTTGATTAAACCCTCCAAATCGTGACTATCCAGGGTTGGGACCAGGAAGCAGAGTTGTAGTCTTACACACCTCTCTGCAGCTTCTCTCCCCATGCCATCCCCCCAATACCCCATCCCTGTAGAGACGGTGCCTGCTCCCAGACCACCAATAACCAGCAATAATCTAATTAAGCATAAAAATTCAAAAAGAAAAAATAATATAGCACCTTCAACTGCACCACAGACTAAAACAGTTAAATGTGGTCTATTAAACATTAGGTCTCTCTCTTTTAAGTCCCTGTTAGTAAATGATATAATAATTGATCAACATATTGATTTATTCTGCCTTACAGAAACCTGGTTACAGCAGGATGAATATGTTAGTAACATGTTAGTTGTGAGTCAACACCCCCGAGTCACACTAACTGTCAAAATGCTCGAAGCACGGGTCGAGGAGGAGGAGTAGCAGCAATCTTCCACTCCAGCTTATTAATTAATCAAAGACCCAGACAGAGCTTTAATTCATTTGAAAGCTTGTGATGTCTTGTCCATCCAAATTGGAAGTCTCAAAAACCAGTTTTATTTGTTATTATCTATCATCCACCTGGTTGTTACTGTGAGTTTCTTTGTGATTTTTCAGACCTTTTGTCTGACTTAGTGCTTAGTTCAGATAAGATAATTATAGTGGGTGATTTTAACATCCACATAGATGCTGAGAATGACAGCCTCAACAATGTATTTAATCTATTATTAGACTCAGTTGGCTTCACTCAAAATGTAAATGAGCCCACCCACCACCTTAGCCACACTTTAGATCTTGTTCTGACGTATGGCATAGAAATTGAAGACTTACCAGTATTCCCTGAAAACCCCTTTTTGTCTGGTCATTTCTTAACTTACTTACTTTAATGGACTACCCAACAGTGGGGAATAAGTTTCATTACAGTAGAAGCCTTTCTGAAAGCGCTGTAACGAGGTTTAAGGATATGATTCCTTCTTTGTTATGTTCTTCAATGCCATATACCAACACAGTGCAGAGTAGCTACCTAAACTCTGTGAGTGAGATAGATTATCTTGTCAATAGCTTTACATCCTCATTGAGCACAACTTTGGATGCTTTTTCTCCTCTGAAAAAGAGAGCCTTAAATCAGAAGTGCCTGACTCCGTGGCATAACCCACAAACTCACAGCTTAAAGCAGATAACCCATAAGCTGGAGAGGAAATGGTGTCTCACTAATTTAGAAGATCTTCATTTTACCTGGAAAAAGAGTCTGTTGCTCTATAAAAAAAGCCCTCCGTAAAGCTAGGACATCTTACTATTCATCACTAATTGAAGAAAATAAGAACAACCTCAGGTTTATTTTCAGCACTGTTGTTGGGGAAAGTGTAGTGACACGGACCCACAACAGGGGGCGCAAATGAACGGTCAATAGATGAGCCAAAAGGTAACAATTTAATGTTGTGAATGTGCACAACGAATATACAGACAATCTCAGAATCTGATTATAGTCAATTCACAAAGGTGACGTGTGGGCAGGCTCGAGGATAGAAGACGTCTGTCCTGAGAAGAGCCGGAACCACGTGATTTCCACCGCCACAGAACCCGGTGAATACTGGAGCTGCCAAGTTCCGAATTCCCAGGTGATCACCGTCCCCGACTGTCGGATCTGGTACTGCTGGCGAGGAGCATAAACAGTGAGATGTGGGTGTGTGCACACCCAGCAACAAAAACAGTCAGAAGGTGGAAAGTCACCTCCACCTCTAATCACACACACGTGCAGCTCAGGTTAAAGCACTTATCTGGAAGGAGTGAGAGGCGAAGACGTCGGCACTCTCATAAACCACCAATCAGCTGACAAAGCTCCACAGGAAAATGGCTGCAAACAGATCACACGTAAGTCACAGTTCTGACACAGCAGAGAATATTACCTTCACAGGTAGATGATATCTCGGCAATCAGGTGGAGATGACGTCTGGTCTTTATGGAGTGAGATGATGTAGAGCAGATGGGTGACAGTTGTCACTCATTATCTCTTGACAGCTGTCCCGGTCGTGTCCGTGGCGGCAGCGCCCTCTCGTGCCTGAAGCCCGCACTTCAGGCAGGGCACCCTCTGGTGGTGGGCCAGCAGTACCTCCTCTTCTGGCGGCCCACACAACAACTGTAGCCAGGCTGACAAAGAGTCAGAGCTTTATTGAGCTGAGTATTCCTTTAACTTTAACTTGTAATGACTACATGACTTTCTTTGCAAATAAAATTTTAACTATTAGAGAAAAAAATTATTCATAACCATCCCAAAGACATATCTTTATGTTCGACTGCTTTCAGTAATGCTGGTATTTGGTTAGACTTTTTCTCTCCGATTGTTCTGTCTCAGTTACTTTCATTAGTCACTTCCTCCAAACCATCAACATGTCTATTAGACCCCATTCCTACCAGGCTGCTCAAGGAAGCCCTACTGTTAATTAATGCTTCGATCTTAAATATGATCTATCTTTATTAGTTAGCTATGGACCACAGGCTTTTAAGGGGGCAGTAATTAAACCATTACTTAAAAAGCCATCACTTGACCCAGCTATCTTAGCTAATTAACTGTGGCATTGACTGAGAGAAACCAAGATGGCAGTATGGCGGTAGATGGCGTCACTGCGCATCGAACATTTCAGTGTGTCACAGAATTTCGCTGAGTTTTCTGATTAAAACAGTAGCAGTAAGTAAGAAATCAGTAAGAAAGAAAAAAAGAAAGTAAGTAAAGTAAAGATCGGATTGGCTGAGAAGCTAACGGCGACCTACCCAGGCTGGCGGCGTACCATCCAGGCCGCGGCGTTAGCGGAGGGAACCACCCAGGTCCGCGGCATCAGCGTGAGCGAACCATCCAGGCCCACGAAATCGGCGGAGGGAACCATCCAGACTGCAGTGTTGGCGGAGACGTACCATCCAGGCCGCGGCGTTAGCAGAGGTGAACCATCCAGGCTCGCGTCATCGGTGGAGGGAACCATCCAGGCCCGAGGCATTGGTGGAGACGTGCCATCCAGGCCGCGGCGTTAGCGGAGGTGAACCATCCAGGCTCGCGGCGTCGGCGGAGGGAACCATCCAAGTCCACGGCGTCAGTGGAGGGAACCATCCAGGCCCGCGAGATCGGCGGAGGGAACCATCTAGGCCCACGGTGTTGGCGCAGGAGGCGACCCATCCAGGCCAGCGGCATTGGTGGAGAAGGCGAAACATCTAGGCCAGCAGCGTCGGCGGAGGAGGTGATCCATCCAGGCCCACGGCGTCGGTTGCATCCGGGGTGGCGACGGCTGCACCCGAGGCTGGAGACGACTGCATCTGAGATTAGCGACAGCTACATCCAAAGCTAGTGGAGGCTACATCCGGGGCTAGTGCGGCGACATCTGAGGCTGTGGCGGCTGCGCCCGAGGCTGACGGCGTCTACGACCGAGGCTGGTGGCGGCTATATCTGGGATCAACATCGGGGAAGGTTGGTGCGTGGCGACCGGATTTGGAGACCACGAGTGGGAATTGCTGTACAATTAATAGTGGCCTGTACTGAGCTACAGGAGTTAACATGGCACCAACCAGGAAGACAGAGAAACTGGAGGAAGACTTGGAGGAGATAAAGACCTCATTGAATCGTATTTCAAAAGACATGTCCAATTTAGACAAGTTGATGAAGGAGATTAAGGAGCTCCAAAATCTTGCTAAAGAAAAGGACAAGATTATTAAGAAACTTGAGCAATGCGTGGATGAACTTGAACAATATACTAGAAAAGATAATGTTATAATAACTGGTTTGGAAACAAAACATCGGTCATATGCAAGGGTGGTGGATTCTGGTGGAGCCAGTGAGGAGGATGCACCATCTGAAGAATTACAAACATTAGAACAGCAAGTTACAATTTTTTTAAATCAAAAAGGTGTTGTCATACATCAAGACACTATTTCAGACTGTCACACAATTCCATCCAAAGACAGTAAAAATAAACTACCAAATATAATAATACAATTTATAAGCAGAAAATACAAAAATGAATTATTAAGACAGGCAAAGAATCTGAAAGGAACAAATGTATATATAAATGAGCATCTAACGAAAAAAAATGCAGATATTGCCAGGCAAGCAAGACTATAAAAAAACAGAAACATATTGTTGCTACATGGGTCTGGAACTGTAGGGTTTGGATTAGAGTGAAAGAAGGAACAAAGGGTATACAAATCAGAGACATGGAGGACCTTACAAAGTACAGACCTGAGTAGACAAATGAATATGACGTCAGTTGGTAGTATGACCAACAAAAAATCAAATTAAACATGGAAACAGATGATAAAATATATGACATAGACATCAATATTGATGAAAGTATATTTGACTTGACTACAATTGGTTGTATTATACGGAAAAACAGTTAAATAGTGAAAAAAATTACTGAAGATACCCTGTCACTCATACATATAAACATTTGAAGCTTGTACTATAAAATGTCAAAAATTAAAGATTATTTAAACCAGGTTAAAAATAGGTTCAGCATCGTTGCAATCACAGAATCTTGGCTTAAAAATGACCTCATGGCTGATGTTCAAATGGAGGGATATGAGTTATATTTTGTAAATAGAAGAGAAAAAAAAGGTGGAGGTATTGCTTTGTACATAAAACAGATCTGACATGTAAAATTGTAGAAGAAATGACAATTATAGATGTCATAGAAATTGTGACAGTGGAAATTGTACATGAAACATCTAAAAATATTCTAATCAGTTGTGTATACAGAGCACCAGACTCTTGTGTTGTGAAATTTACAGATAAAATAATAGAATTATTCCATCAAATCAAAAACAAAATACTCTTTATGTGTGGAGACTTTAATGTTAATGTGGAAAGCTCCAATTGCCAAAGAGTAAGTGATTTTGTGAATTCAATGAATAGCTTGGGTTTATTCCCTTTGATAACAAAACCAACCAGAATTACATCGCAAAGTGCAACTGTAATTGACAATATATTCACAAATAGAACAGATTAAATTATTAAGAATGGGATATTGATGACAGATCTCAGTAATCATTTACCAGTTTTTTCAATATTTAAATATAAAAATAGGTTAAAAAAAACCTGTTATAAACTTTAAAAGAGATAAGTCATTAAAAGTCTTAGAGGCATTAAATTATGATCTTAAAAATCAAAACTGGGAAGAGGTTTATGTCGGTGACGTTAATGTAGCATATAGTTCATTCATGAAAATACTGATGAAATCATATAATAAAAATTGGAAATTAATAAAAACTAGTAAGAAAAGAGTAAATAAACCATGGCTGACCAAGGGAATAAAAAAAATGCTTGTGTAAAGAAGAACTATTTATATAAGTGCTTTTTAAAAATGCAAACAAAGGAAACAGAACACAGATACAAAAATATATAAAAATAAACTACTGACAATAATTAGGAAACAAACAAAAAAAAAAGATTATTATAGTGAACAATTGAATAAGAGTAAAGATAATATGAGGGCAACATGGGGAATTATAGAAAGTGTGATGGAAAGAGACGGAGTAAAATCAACTTTTCCGAATTACCTTGTCAAGGAAAATAAAGAGATAAATGATATAAAATAAGTTGTAAATGGGTTTAATGATTATTTTTCAAAGGTGGGATCAAATCTGGTGAAAAATAAACCAATAGTAGAAGATAAATTAAATACAATTGTATATGTCAATAGTATTTTCCTTGACAATGTGGAAAAAGATGAAATAAGGAATATTGTAAAAAACTGTAAGCAAAAGATCAACTGACTATGAAGATTTAGACACTTCACTTACATTTGTAATCTGTCTCTGTCAACAGGAATTTTCCCAGATGAAATGAAAATTGCCATGGTAGTCCCATTATATAAAAATGGAGACAAACATAATGTTTCAAATTACAGGCCAGTGCCATTGCTTCCACAGTTTTCTAAAATTATGGAAAAGGTTTCTGTGACAAGGTTGGATAAATTCATTGAGAAACATCATATTTTAAATAATGCTCAGTATGGATTTAGAACAAAACATTCGACAGCTATGGCAATTATGGAATTAACAGAGAAAATATCAACAGGAATAGATAATAAGGATTATATGGTAAGTGCTTTTATTGACTTGAAAAAAGCTTTTGATGTTATCGATCATTCAACATTGCTTCACAAGTTACAACAATATGGAACAAGAGGGATTGCACATCAGTGGGTAAGAAGCTACTTAGAAAATAGAAAACAGTTTGTTCAGATAAATAATACTAAAGTACCACAAGGAGTACCACAAGGGTCGGTACTTGGACCCAAACTGTTTATTTTGTATATCAATGATTTTGTGACTCCCACTCTGGCTGCCACCTTATCGTGGTGGGGGAGTTTGCGTACCCGGATGATCCTAGGAGCTATGTTGTCGGGGGCTTTGTGCTCCCTGTAGGGTCTCCGAAGGCAAACAGGTCCTAGGTGACGGGTCAGACTAAGGGCAGCTCAGAACCTCCATGACCTGTGAAAGATCAAGGACCGAGACGTCGCCTGGTATGGCGGAGCTGGGGTCCCACCGTGAAGCCAGGCCTGGGGTTGGGGCTCGCGCACGAGCGCCTGGTGGTCAAGCCTTAGCCCATGGGGCCCGGCCGGGCTCAGCCCAAAGGAGCAATGTGGGCCTGCCCTCCTGTGGGTTCACCACCTGCAGAGGGGGCCATGGGGGTAGGGTGCAGAGAGGATTGGGTGGCGGTCGAGGGCGGGTGGCCCGGCAGCCCGGTCCACGCTCACAGCCCCTGGCTGTTGGGACATAGAATGTCACCTCGCTGGGGGGCAAGGAGCCTGAGCTTGTGCAGGAGGTTGAGAGATACCGACTAGAGATAGTCGGGCTCACCTCCACGCACAACATGGGCTCTGGTACCCAACTCCTGGAGAGGGGCTGGACGCTTCATTTTTCTGGCGTTGCCGACGGGGAGAGGCGGAGAGCTGGGGTTGCATTGCTTATTGCTCCCCAGCTCAGTCGCCATGTGTTGGAGTTCACTCCTGTGAACGAGAGGGTCGCGTCCCTACGCCTTCGGGTCAGGGACAGGTCTCTCACCGTTGTCTCGGCCTACGGGCCGAGCAGCAGTGCAGAGTACCTGACCTTCCTGGAGTCCCTGGGAGGGGTACTAGATAGTGCTCCGACTGGGGACTCCATTGTTCTCCTGGGGGATTTCAACATCCACGTGGGCGGTGACAGTGAGACCTGGAGGTGGGTGATCGGGAAGCACGACCTCCCTGATCTGAACCCGAGTGGTGTTCAGTTGTTGGACTTCTGTGCTAGTCACAGTTTGTCCATCATGAACACCATGTTCGAGCACAAGGGTGTCCATAAGTGCACGTGGCACCAGGACACCCTGAGCCGGAGGATGATGATCGACTTTGTAGTCATATCATCTGACCTTCTGCCACGTGTCTCAGACACTCGAGTAAAGAGAGGGGCAGAGCTGTCGACCAGTCACCACCTGGTGGTGAGTTGGATCCACTGGGAGGGGAGGAAGCCGGTCAGACCTGGCAGGCCCAAACGTATCGTGAGGGTCTGCTGGGAACGACTGGTGGAACCCTCTGTCAGGGAGGTCTTCAACTCCCACCTCCGGGAGAGCTTCTCCCAGATCCCGGGGGAGGTTGGAGACATGGAGTCCGAGTGGACCATGTTCTCCATCTCCATTGCTGATGCGGCCACTTGTAGCTGTGGTCACAAGGTCTCTGGTGCCTGTTGCGGCGGCAATCCCTGAACCCGGTGGTGGACACCGGAAGTAAGGGATGCCCTCAAGCTGAAGAAGGAGTCCTACTTATCTTCGTTGGTAGGTGGGACCCCAGAGGCAGCTGACAGGTACCGGCAGGCCAAGTGTGCCACAGCCTGTGCGGTCGCAGAGGCAAAAACTTGGGTCTGGGTGGAGTTCGGGGAGGCTATGAAAGAGGACTATCGGTCGGCCACGAAAAGATTCTGGCAAACCGTCCGATGCCTCAGGAGGTGGAAGCAGCTCTCCACCGGCACTGTTTACGGTGCAGGTGGGGAGCTGTTAACTCTGACTGGGGATGTTGTTGGGCAGTGGAAGGAGTACTTCCAGGATCTCCTCAATCCCATCGTCACATCTTCCAAAGAGGAGGCAGAGACTGGGGACCCAGAGGCGGACTCATCCATTACCCAGGAAGAAGTCACCGAGGTGGTTGGAAAGCTCCTCGGTGGCAAGGCTCCTGGGGTGGAGGAAATGCGTCCTAAGTACCTTAAGTCTCTGGATGTTGTGGGACTGTCTTGGCTGACACGCCTCTGCAACATCGCGTGGCGATCAGGGACAGTGCCTCTGGATTGGCAGACCGGGGTGGTGATCCCTCTGTTTAAGAAGGGGGACCGGAGGGTGTGTTCCAACTATAGGGGGATCACACTCCTCAGCCTCCCTGGTAAGGTCTATTCCAGAGTACTGGAGAGGAGAATTCGACCGATGGTCGAACCTCGGATTCAGGAGGAGCAGTGTGGTTTTTGTCCTGGTCGCAGCACACTGGACCAGCTCTACATGCTCCATCGGGTGCTCGAGGATTCATGGGAGTTCACCCAACCAGTCCACATGTGTTTTGTGGATGTGGAGAAGGCATTCGACCGTGTCCTTCGGGGCACCCTGTGGGGAGTGCTCCAGGAGTACGGGGTCCGGGGTCCTTTGCTAAGGGCTATCCAGTCCCTGTACGACTGCAGCAGGAGCTTGGTTCGCATTGCCGGTAGTAAGTCAAACCTGTTTCCAGTGCATGTTGGCCTCTGCCAGGGCTGCCCTTTGTCACCGGTTCTTTTCATTATTTTTATGGACAGAATTTCTAGGCGCAGCCAGGGTGTAGAGGGGGTCTGGTTTGGGAACCACAGAATCTCGTCTCTGCTGTTTGTGGACGATGTGGTTCTGTTGGCTTCGTCAAATCAGGACAGTCAGCGTGCACTGGGGTGGTTTGCAGCCAAGTGTGAGGCGTCCGGGATGAAAATCAGCACCTCCAAATCCGAGGCCATGGTTCTCGACCGGAAAAAGGTGCTTTGCCCTCTTCAGATCGGTGGAGTGACCTTGTCTCAAGTGGAGGAGTTTAAGTATCTTGGGGTCTTATTCATGAGTGAGGGACGGATAGAGCGTGAGCTCAATAGACAGATCGGTGCAGCGTCTGCAGTGATGCGGTCACTGTATTGGACCATCGTGGTGAAGAGAGAGCTGAGTAGGGGGGCAAAGCTCTCGATTTACCGATCGATCTACGTTCCGATCCTCACCTATGGTCATGAGATTTGGCTCATGACCGAAAGAACGAGATCGTGGGTACAAGCGGCCAAGATAAGTTTCCTCCGCAGGGTGGCTGGGCGCTCCCTTAGAGATAGGGTGAGGAGCTCGGTCACTCGGGAGGAGCTCGGAGTCGAGCCACTGCTCCTCCACGTCGAAAGGAGTCAGTTGAGGTGGCTCGGGCATCTTTTCCGGATGCCCCCTGGACGCCTCGCTGGAGAGGTGTTCCGGGCACGTACCATTGGGAGAAGGCCCCGGGGAAGACCCAGGACACGCTGGAAGGATTACATCTCTCGGCTGGCTTGGGAACACCTTGGGGTTCCCCGGAGGAACTGGGGGAGGTGTGTGTGGATCGGGAGGTCTGGGAGGCTTTGCTTGAGCCATTGCTGTTTTGCATAAAGTTATATATTCATTAAATAGTTATAGATTATTAACATTGTACAATTCATTGATTGTTCCATATTTGACTTATTGTGTAGAAATCTGGGGATCAACATGTACAACTTATACACAACCTTTATTTATTTTGCAGAAAAGAGCTTTAAAAGTGATTGTCAGTTGATTTAGAGATCCATCTAATCCATTGTTCATTAAGTATAGGGTACTTAATTTTCATGATTTAGTTGATTTGAAATTACTACAAATAATGTACCAAGCGAATAACAATACCTTACCAATAAACATTCAAAATATGTTTGAAAAAAGAGTAAGTAGTTATAATTTGAAGGGCATAGAAATCTTTTAAAAACCAATATTCAGAACCAAGATAAAGGAATGGAGTATTGCAGTGAATGGTGTAAAATTATCGAACAACCTCAACAAAGAAATCAAAGAATCAAGGTCACTTAAATTATTTAAAAAACGTATTAAACTTGATGTATTTCGTAAGTATGAAACTATGAAATAAGACAGTGGGCTAGGACAAAGCCAAAAATGTAATCTGTTAATAATGTTTAGAATGTTTGAAGTTTAAAATGTAATCTATTAGGGATGTAGTCTTTTAAATAATGGTTAAAATTAGGAAAGAAGTCGGTGGCATGTGACAAAGTCATAGAATTGCAATGATGTCGATTGATGAAGCTTTGCAAGATTGTATTGTAAAAAAGGGGCAGAATATATGACTTGTTCTTCCAAACTGCTACTTTTCATTCAATGGTTTGTAATGTTTTGTTAATTTTGCTTTACTGTTTTTCTTTTAAATGAATGAAATAAATCCTCAAAAAAAAAAAAAAGTTATAGGCCAATCTCCAACCTTCCTTTTCTCTCAAAAATTCTTGAAAGGGTAGTTGTAAAACAGCTAACTGATCATCTCAGAGGAATGGTCTATTTGAAGAGTTTCTGTTGTGAAAGTGTAGGTACACGGACCCACAACAGGGGGCGTAATGAACGGACAATGGAGAAAGGTAAATAACAAGTTTTACTGTTGTGAAACGAGCACAACGAATACAACAATTAACAATTAGGGGTCGAATCTGCTGGTGTCGTGTGGGCAGGCTCGAAGGTAGGAGACGTCCGTCTCAGTCGAACCGGAACCACCCAGATCTCCTCTGCCACCGAACCCTGGAAATACTGGAACCGCCAAGTCCCGAATTCCCAGGTGGCCACTGCCTCCGCTCGTCGGATCCGGTACTGCTGGCGGGAGAGAGCAACAACACACAGGTGTGGATGCGACAGCACCCAGCAACGGAGAGGGGAGAAGCCGCCTCCACCTCTTGTCAATATATAGCAGGAAGGTGAGTACTTATCCAAGCAATTTAGCTATCAGTAGTCAGCAGTCCTGAAAAGGTTTTAACAAGTTTTAGCTGGTTATTCAGAATATGAATGCAGAGAACGTTACCTCAGTCTTAAGGCGATATCTCGGCACTGAGGTGGAGACGCCGTCCTGATGATATACCCCCGTCCTGAGTGGAGTCAGCTGTGTCCAGTAATGGGTGACAGCTGTCACCCAGACTGCTCTCGTAAGGTGGCGGCACCCTCTGGTGCCTGGAGCCCGCACTCCAGGCAGGGCGCCCTCTGGTGGTGGTGGGCCAGCAGTACCTCCTCTTCAGCGGCCCACACAACAGGACCCCCCCCTCAACGGGCGCCTCCTGGCGCACGACCGGGCTTGTCCGGATGGCGACGGTAGAAGTCGGCCAGGAGGGCCGGGTCCAGGATGAAGCCCTCTTCACCCAGGAGCG
The DNA here is from genome assembly GCF_902500255.1 of Thalassophryne amazonica. Lineage (NCBI taxonomy): Eukaryota > Metazoa > Chordata > Actinopteri > Batrachoidiformes > Batrachoididae > Thalassophryne > Thalassophryne amazonica. The sequence continues at coordinate 6,890,755 of NC_047121.1, forward strand.
TTCTTCGGGGCCGTACCCCTCCCAGTCCACCAGGTACTGAAAACCCCGGCCCATTCGACGGACGTCGAGGAGCCGGCGCACGGTCCAAGCCGGTTCCCCGTCGACGATCCGGGCAGGAGGTGGTGTCGGACCCGGGGTGCAGAGGGGTGAGGTGTGATGGGGTTTTATCCGGGAGACATGAAAAACTGGATGAATCCGCAGCGAGGCCGGAAGCTGGAGCCTCACTGCGGCGGGATTGATGACTTTGAGGATTTTGAAGGGACCAATGAATCGTTCTTGGAGTTTGGGGGAGTCCACTTGGAGGGGAATGTCCTTGGTGGACAACCACACTTCCTGCCCAGGATGATACTTGGGGGCCGGGGCCCGCCGCCGGTCTGCATGGTTCTTCGCCCTCGTCCGGGCCTTCAACAAAGCAGAGCGGGCGGCACGCCACACCCGACGGCACTTCCGTAGGTGGGCCTGGACCGAGGGCACACCGACCTCTCCCTCGACCACCGGAAACAAGGGGGGCTGATACCCCAAGCACACCTCAAATGGGGAGAGGCCGGTGGCTGATGACACTTGGCTGTTGTGGGCGTACTCGATCCAGGCCAGGTGGGTACTCCAGGCCGTCGGGTGCGCGGCTGTCACACAGCGTAGAGTCTGCTCCAATTCTTGGTTGGCCCGCTCTGCTTGCCCGTTGGTCTGGGGGTGATATCCGGACGAAAGGCTGACCGTGGCCCCCAGTTCCCGGCAGAAGCTCCTCCAGATGTGCGAGGTGAACTGGGGACCGCGATCGGAGACGATGTCTGATGGTATTCCATGCAGACGGACGACGTGGTGGACCAGGAGGTCCGCTGTCTCCTGGGCCGTTGGGAGCTTCGGGAGGGCCACGAAGTGGGCCGCCTTGGAGAAACGGTCCACTATCGTGAAGACGACGGTGTTTCCCTGGGATGGCGGGAGACCCGTGACAAAGTCCAGGCCGATGTGGGACCAGGGGCGATGAGGCACGGGCAGTGGCTGTAGCTGCCCTGAGGTCTTTCTATGGTCGGCCTTGCCCCTGGCGCAGGTGGTATAGTCCCGGACGTCGGCCTCCAGGGATGCCCACCAGAAGCGTTGCCGGACGACTGTCACGGTTCTTCGCACCCCAGGGTGACAGGAGAGTTTGGAACCGTGACAGAAGTCCAGGACTGCAGCCCTAGCTTCTGGTGGGACGTATAGTCTGTTCTTTGGTCCGTTTCCGGGGTCCGGGTCACGGGTCAGGGCCTCCCGGACGGTCTTCTCCACGTCCCAGGTGAGGGCGGCCACGATAGCGGACTCCGGGATGATGGGATCCGGGGGAACCGACGGTTCCGTTTTGACTTCGTCTTCGTGCACCCGGGACAATGCATCCGATCGTTGATTCTTGGTCCCGGGACGGTAGGTAATCCGGAAGTCAAAACAGCCAAAGAACAGTGACCAGCGGGCTTGCCTGGGGTTCAGCCGCTTGGCGGTCCTGATGTACTCCAGGTTCCGATGGTCAGTGAAAACCGTGAATGGCACGGCTGTTCCCTCCAACAGATGTCTCCACTCTTCGAGGGCCTCTTTCACAGCTAGGAGTTCCCGATTGCCGACGTCATAGTTCCGTTCAGCGGGGGTCAACCTGCGAGAAAAGTAGGCACACGGGTGAAGAACCTTATCGGTCTTCCCGCTCTGGAAGAGCACCGCTCCTATCCCTGAGTCCGAGGCATCCACTTCAACCACTAACTGCCGGCTAGGATCGGGCTGCACCAGAACTGGTGCAGACGAAAAGCGCCGTTTCAACTCCTTGAACGCGGCTTCGCACCGATCCGACCAGGTGAAGGGGACTTTTGGTGAGGTCAGGGCTGTCAGGGGGCTAACTACCTGACTGTAGCCCTTAATGAACCTCCTGTAGAAATTAGCAAAGTTGAGGAACTGTTGCAGCTTCCTACGGCTTGTGGGTTGGGGCCAATCTCTCACCGCCGCAACCTTGGCCGGATCTGGGGCAACGGAGTTGGAGGAGATGATAAACCCCAGGAAGGACAAAGAAGTGCGGTGGAATTCACACTTCTCGCCCTTCACAAACAGGCGGTTCTCCAACAACCGCTGCAGAACCTGACGGACATGCCGGACATGAGTCTCAGGATCCGGGGAAAAGATGAGTATATCGTCCAGATACACGAAGACGAACCGGTGCAGGAAGTCCCGCAAGACATCGTTTACCAACGCTTGGAAAGTCGCGGGAGCATTAGTGAGACCGAACGGCATGACCAGGTACTCAAAATGGCCCAACGGGGTGTTAAATGCCGTCTTCCATTCGTCTCCCTTCCGGATCCGAACCAAATGATACGCATTCCTAAGATCAAGCTTGGTGAAGATTTTGGCTCCATGCAAGGGGGTGAACACCGAATCCAACAAGGGCAACGGGTATCGATTGCGAACCGTGATTTCGTTCAACCCCCTATAATCAATGCATGGACGAAGCCCGCCATCCTTTTTACCCACAAAAAAGAAACCAGCACCCATCGGAGAGGTGGAATTCCGGATCAACCCGGCAGCTAATGAGTCCCGGATGTAGGTCTCCATTGATTCACGCTCCGGCCGTGAGAGGTTGTACAGCCTACTGGACGGGAACTCACTGCCTGGAACTAAATCAATGGCACAATCATACGGGCGGTGGGGAGGAAGCGTGAGAGCCAGATCCTTGCTGAACACGTCAGCGAGGTCATGGTACTCCGCCGGCACCGCCTTCAGATTGGGCAGGACTCGGACCTCCTCCTTAGCTTGGGAGCCGGGAGGAACCGAGGAACCTAGACACTCCCGATGGCAGGTTTTGCTCCACTGAACCACTACCCCGGACGGCCAATCGATCCGGGGATTGTGTTTTAGCATCCAGGGAAAACCCAAAACCACACGGGAGGTGGCCTGAGTCACAAAGAACTCGATCACCTCCCGGTGGTTACCTGACACCACCAGAGTTACTGGAGGTGTCTTATGCGTGATTGGTGGGAGTAGGGAGCCATCTAGCGCCCGAACCTGCACAGGCGAGGTAAGAGCCACCAGAGGGAGCCCTATCTCCCTCGCCCATCTGCTGTCTAGCAGATTCCCCTCAGAGCCCGTGTCCACCAGTGCTGGGGCCTTCAGGGTTGAATCCTCAAACAGGATCGTGACTGGGAGTCGTGTAGCAACGTGGGTGTGTCCCACGTGAATGTTTTGGCCCACCCCTGGCCCAGTCTCTAGGGGCGGGCGTTGGAGTTTAACAGCTCGGGGCAGTCGTTTGCGAGATGTTCACTCGAGCCACAAACAAAACAAGCTCCGTGGGCCCGCCTCCTTTGTGCTCCAGGTGCCCTAAATGTTGCCCTGCTCGTGTCCATAGCTTCGTCAGCAGGGGGAGCCATAGGCGCACGGAGCGCAGGAACAGAGGAGCGTGGGGAGGGCGGAGCTCGATCGGACCCGGAAGGGAGAGGGACGACGCGTGCCTGGCCACGCCCTTCGCCTCGTTCCCGACGGCGTTCTTCAAACCGGTTGTCGAGTCGTATGACCAGATCGATGAGCCCATCTAAGTCCCACAGTTCGTCCTTCGCCACCAGGTGCTCTTTTAGGACCAGTGACAGTCCGTTTACAAAGGCAGCGCGGAGGGCAGTGCTATTCCAGCCGGATCTCGCCGCCGCGATGCGGAAGGCGACTGCATAGGCAGCTGCGCTCCGACGCCCCTGTCTCATTGACAGTAGTGCGGTTGAAGCGGACTCTCCTCTGTTGGGATGGTTGAACACCGTTCTGAGCTCCCGTACAAACCCATCGTATGTATGAAGGAGCCGTGAATTCTGCTCCCAGAGCGCTGTAGCCCAAGCGTGTGCCTCCCCGCGAAGCAGATTTATTACATAAGCTACTTTGCTAGCATCAGTCGCGTACATCACGGGACGCTGTGCGAAGACGAGCGAACACTGCATCAGAAAATCCGCGCACGTCTCCACACAGCCTCCGTACGGTTCTGGAGGGCTTATGTATGCTTCTGGGGACGGAGGAAGGGACCGTTGAACGACCAGTGGAACGTCACTTTCACGCGCAGGGTCCTCGGGAGGGAGAGCCGCAGCGGCGCCCGAAGGGCGCGCCTCCACTTGTGCGGCGAGAGCCTCCACCCTGCGGTTTAGGAGAACGTGCTGCTCGGTCATTAAATCGATCCGAGAGGTGAAAGCGGTGAGGATCCGCTGCAACTCACCGATTACCCCTCCCGAAGCCGCCGACGCGCCTTGGTCTTCCATTGGCCGTTCAACAGCCGGTTGACGCCCCTCGGGGTCCATGACGCTGGCCGAGATATCCTGTTGTGAAAGTGTAGGTACACGGACCCACAACAGGGGGCGTAATGAACGGACAATGGAGAAAGGTAAATAACAAGTTTTACTGTTGTGAAACGAGCACAACGAATACAACAATTAACAATTAGGGGTCGAATCTGCTGGTGTCGTGTGGGCAGGCTCGAAGGTAGGAGACGTCCGTCTCAGTCGAACCGGAACCACCCAGATCTCCTCTGCCACCGAACCCTGGAAATACTGGAACCGCCAAGTCCCGAATTCCCAGGTGGCCACTGCCTCCGCTCGTCGGATCCGGTACTGCTGGCGGGAGAGAGCAACAACACACAGGTGTGGATGCGACAGCACCCAGCAACGGAGAGGGGAGAAGCCGCCTCCACCTCTTGTCAATATATAGCAGGAAGGTGAGTACTTATCCAAGCAATTTAGCTATCAGTAGTCAGCAGTCCTGAAAAGGTTTAACAAGTTTTAGCTGGTTATTCAGAATATGAATGCAGAGAACGTTACCTCAGTCTTAAGGCGATATCTCGGCACTGAGGTGGAGACGCCGTCCTGATGATATACCCCCGTCCTGAGTGGAGTCAGCTGTGTCCAGTAATGGGTGACAGCTGTCACCCAGACTGCTCTCGTAAGGTGGCGGCGCCCTCTGGTGCCTGGAGCCCGCACTCCAGGCAGGGCGCCCTCTGGTGGTGGTGGGCCAGCAGTACCTCCTCTTCAGCGGCCCACACAACAGTTTCAGTCAGGTTTCAGAATTCATCGTAGTACAGAAACAGCATTAGTGAAGGGTACAAATGATCTTCTTATGGCCTCAGACAGTGGACTCATCTCTGCGCTTGTCCTGTTAGACCTCAGTGCAGCTTTTGATACTGGTGACCATAAAATTTTATTACAGAGATTAGAGCATGCCATAGGTATTAAAGGCACTGCGTTGCAGTGGTTTGAATCTTATTTATCTAATAGATTACAATTTGTTCATGTAAATGCGGAGTCTTCTTCACAGACTAAGGTTAGTTATGGAGTTCCACAAGGTTCTGTCCTAGGACCGATTTTATTCACTTTATACATGCTTCCCTTAGGCAGTATTATTAGAAAGCATTGCTTAAATTTTCATTGTTACGCAGATGATACCCAGCTTTATCTATCCATGAAGCCAGAGGACACACACCAATTAGTTAAACTGCAGGAATGTCTTTCAGACATAAAGACATGGATGACCTCTAATTTTTGCTTTTAAATTCAGATAAAACTGAAGTTATTGTATTTGGCCCCACAAATCTTAGAAACATCAATCAACTCAATCAACTTTTTTCTTATATAGCGCCAAATCACAACAAACAGTTGCCCCAAGGCGCTCCATATTGTAAGGCAAGGCCATACAATAATTATGAAAAACCCCAACGGTCAAAATGACCCCCTATGAGCAAGCACTTGGCCACAGTGGGAAGGAAAAACTCCCTTTTAACAGGAAGAAACCTCCAGCAGAACCAGGCTCAGGGAGGGGCAGTCTTCTGCTGAGACTGGTTGGGGCTGAGGGAGAGAACCAGGAAAAAGACATGCTGTGGAGGGGAGCAGAGATCGATCACTAATGATTAAATGCAGAGTGATGCATACGGAGCAAAAAGAGAAAGAAACAGTGCATCATGGGAACCCCCCCACAATCTACGTCTAAAGCAGCATAACCAAGGGATGGTCCAGGGTCACCCGATCCAGCCCTAACTATAAGCCTTAGCGAAAAGGAAAGTTTTAAGCCTAATCTTAAAAGTAGAGAGGGTGTCTGTCTCCCTGATCTGAATTGGGAGCTGGTTCCACAGGAGAGGAGCCTGAAAGCTGAAGGCTCTGCCTCCCATTCTACTCTTACAAACCCTAGGAACTACAAGTAAGCCCGCAGTCTGAGAGCGAAGCGCTCTAATGGGGTAATATGGTACTACGAGGTCCCTAAGATAAGATGGGACCTGATTATTCAAAACCTTATAAGTAAGAAGAAGAATTTTAAATTCTATTCTAGAATTAACAGGTGTCTAACCAGATCCTTACTCTGGATGGCGTTACCCTGACCTCCAGTAATACTGTGAGAAATCTTGGAGTCATTTTTGATCAGGATATTTCCTTCAATGCGCATATTAAGCAAATATGTAGGACTGCTTTTTTGCATTTGCGAAATATCTCTAAAATTAGAAAGGTCTTGTCTCAGAGTGATGCTGAAAAGCTAATTCATGCATTTATTTCTTTTAGGCTGGACTATTGTAATTCATTATTATCCGGTTGTCCTAAAAGTTCCCTGAAAAGCCTTCAGTTAATTCAAAATGCTGCAGCTAGAGTACTGACAGGGAGTAGAAGGAGAGAGCATATCTCAGCCATATTGGCTTCTCTTCAATGGCTCCCTGTTAATTCCAGAATAGAATTTAAAATTCTTCTTCTTACTTATAAAGTTTTGAATAATCAGGTGCCATCTTATCTTAGGGACCTCATAGTACCATATCACCCCAATAGAGCGCTTCGCTCTCAGACTGCAGGCTTACTTTTAGTTCCGAGGGTTTGTAAGAGTAGAATGGGAGGCAGAGCCTTCAGCTTTCAGGCTCCTCTCCTGTGGAACCAGCTCCCAATTCGTATTAGGGAGACAGACACCCTCTCTACTTTTAAGATTAGGATTAAAACTTTCTTTTTTGAAAAAGCTTATAGTTAGGGCTGGATCAGGTGACCCTGAACCATCCCTTAGTTATGCTGCTATAGACTTAGACTGCTGGGGGGTTTCCCATGATGCACCCAGTGTTTCTTTTTTATTCACCTCTTTTTGCTCTGTATGCACCACTGTCTTATTCCTGATTCTCTCCCCTCAGCCCCAACCAGTCCCAGCAGAAGACTGCCCCTCTCTGAGCATGGTTCTGCTGGAGGTTTCTTCCTGTTCCTTGCTCATAGGGGGTTGTTTTGACCGTTGGGGTTTTTCTGTAATTATTGTATGGCTTTTGCCTTACAATATAAAGTGCCTTGTGGTGACTGTTTGTTGTGATTTGGCGCTATATAAATAAAATTGATCTGATTTGATGTCCACTGTGAGAGACATAATCTAAAAAAAAAAAAAAAAAAAAAAAAAAAAAAAAAAAATCCGGAAATCACAATGTATGATCTTTTTAATAATTTATTTGTATTTTACTGCTACAAATAAGTATTTGAACACTTGTGAAAATCAATGTTAATATTTGGTACAGTAGCCTTTGTTTGCAATTACAGAGGTCAAACGCTTCCTGTAGTTTTTCACCAGGTTTGCACACACTGCATCAGGGATTTTGGTCCACTCCTACAAACAGATCTTCTCCAAATCTTTCAGATTTGGAGTTTCAGGTCCCTCCAAATATTTTCTATCGAGTTCAGGTCTGGGGCCTGTACTACGAAGCGGGGTTAACTTACTCAGATGTAACCCAGGGTCAACCTCTTAAACCGGGGTTGACAAAACCTGGTTTTCTCAAGTGGTGCTAATCGGTACTACGACGCTGAATAAGATGTTGATTTGTTGAACCTGTGTTAACCTAATTGGAGTTTGTGTGCGTTCACATAAAAGGGGCAGGTTGCAGCGTATGTCACCATTTTTCAATGATGGCGCGGCCACCTTACATTACCGAAGAAGGATGCACGATTATGCAGAGCTACGAGGAATTTAAATTAATGTTAAGGGGGAAATCGAACACATCGCCTGCCAATAACGCAAGACAGGCTTGTTGGCAATGTATTGCTGATCGGGTAAATGTGTACGTACAATTCAATTGTTCTCCAAATCTGTTACAGATGATTAACCTGTGGAATGTCTAATATGTGTAAAAAAATGACCTCCTTTCATTAATTGCGCCCAGATGCAACACGATTCAGAAGTGGGCATAGGCCTACTAATAAATGTTAGTTTAATTTAATGTTTCCTAAACAGTCTACCTTGACTCTATGATTGCTATTCCTAATCCTGTCAATATTTCAGATGTAATAGCAGTGCCAAACGCCAGGTGAAGATGAAATATAAAAGCATCCTTCAAAATGGTAGGTTTATATTCATAGCTTGATAAGCCCCACTTCGCCTAATTAATGGATATGCATTAGACCTATTTTGATATTACTAATTACCCACGATTGCATAAAACCCTTCTTTGATTTGCATTGCGGATAAATGGCCAGGGGAAACGACAAATGCATCCAACAGTTTAGATAGAGCAAGTACTACCTTGCAAATTATACGACATACAGTATTCTTGCTCAGATGTTCAGCATCACTGATGGAATACATAAATTGTCCACTGGCAAAATAGGCACAAGGCACGTTACCTGCTCGATCGTCGGGGCATTGCTACACTGTAAAAACATTGACTTGTTTTTACAGGAAAACGCTGGCAGCTGTGGTTACCAGGGAATTCCTGTAAAACATACAGCAGCACAGTAGATAACATTACAGACATAATATGTATATGGATTTACAGTGAATGAACCACAGCTGACTCACATTAAAAGAAATGTTGAATCTACAAACAAGAGCTCTCTTTTTTGTACATTTAACTGCTGTATTTTTTTACATGAATTCCCTGCTGACCACAGCTGCCAGTGTTTTCCTGTAAAAACAACAGTCTTTTTTTTTTAAGTGTACAGTGGGTGATATTACAGACTTCTGGCCCAATCAGCTGACAAAGATAACGAATTCCCTCAGCTGAGAATCTATATCTTTCATAGAGAATATCGTCCGGGTATGTCAGCGGATTCTGGCGGTCTTTAATAACCCTCGCCCTGCAAAGAGAGCCCCTCACAATTTGTGCCCCAATATCAAACGGATCATCCAGGTAGGCCGGCATTGTCTTCGGAGTGACTGAAGGTGGATGGACGGTACTTATAAAGGGAGTGGTTAAGCGAAAACCTCAAGCTAACCTAGAACATAACCTGCTCAGAGCAGGTTTGGCACACAGCATAAATTGCCATGGCAGGATACCTCGATCAAAACCTATCCACCTTTCGTAGTACGGGTTAACTGAGAAGTTACTCCACATGTCATCAACTTACTCCCGAAGTTACCATGATAAGCCAGTAACCCCGCTTCGTAGTACAGGCCCCTGAAGACTGGCCAGGCCACTTCAGGACCTTGAAATGCTTCTTACGGAGCCCCTCCTTCGTTGCACTGGCTGAAATTTTCATCTTAGGTGCATGTCCACTGTGAGAGACATAATCTAAAAAAAAACCAATCCGGAAATCACAATGTTTGATTTTTAATATTTTATTTGTATGTTACTGCTGCAAATAAGTATTTCAACACCTGTGAAAATCAATGTTATTATTTAGTACAGTAGCCTTTGTTTGCAATTACAGAGGTCAAACATTTCCTGTAGTTTTTCACCAAGTTTTCACACACTACAGCAGGGATTTCGGTCCACTCCTCCATACAGATCTTCTTCAAATCTTTCAGGTTTGGAGTTTCAGCTCCCTCCAAAGATTTTCTATTAAGTTCAGTTCTGGAGACTGGCCAGGCCACTCCAGGACCTTGAAATGCTTCTTACGGAGCCCCTCCTTAGTTGCCCTGGCTGTGTGTTTGGGGTCATTGTTATGCTGGAAGACCGAGCCATGACCCATCTTCAATGCTCTTACTGAGGGAAGGAGGTTGTTTGCCAAAATTTCACAATACATGACCCCATCCATCCTCCCTTCAATACGGGGCTGTCGTCCCATCACCTTTGCAGAAGAGCACCCCCGGAGTATGATGTTTCCACCCCCATGCTTCAAGGTTGGGATGGTTTCCTTGGGGTTGTTCTCATCCCCTAAACATGGTAAGTGGAGTTGATACCAAAAAGCTCTATTCTGGTCTCATCTGACCACAAGACCTTCTCCCATGCTTCCTCTGGATCATCCAGATGGTCACTGGTGAACTTCAAATGGGCCTGGACATGTGCTGGCTTGAGCAGGGGGACCTTGCTGCCCTGCAGGATTTTAAACCATGACAGCATCATGTGTTACTAATGTAATCTTTGTGACTGTGGTCCCAGCTCTCTTCAGGTCATTGACCAGGTCCTCCTGTGTAGTTCTGAGCTTTCTCAGAATCATCCTTACCCCACAAAGGGAGATCTTACATGGAATCCCAGACCGAGGGAGACTGACAGTCATCTTGTGTTTCTTCCACTTTCTAATAAATAATCATAACAGTTGTTGTCTTCTACCAAGCTGCTTGCCTGTTGTCCTGTAGTCCATCCCAGCCTTGTGCAGGTTGTTGTCTTCTACCAAGCTGCTTGCCTGTTGTCCTGTAGTCCATCCCAGCCTTGTGCAGGTTTACAGTTTTGCCCCTGGTGTCCTTAGACAGATCTTTGGTCTTGGCTATGGTGGACAGGTTGGAGTGTGATTGATTGAGTGTGTGAAAAGGTGTCTTTTATACAGGTAACAAGTTCAAACAGGTGCAATTAATACAGGTAAAGAGTGTAGAATAAGAGGGCTTCTTAAAGAAAAATTAACAGGTCTGTGAGAGCCAGAGTTCTTACTGGTTGGTAGGTGATCAAATACTGCAGCAGTAACATACAAATAAATTATTAAAAAATCATACATTGTGATTTCTGGATTTTTTTTTTTTTTTTTACATTATGTCTCTCACAGTGGTCATGCACCTATGATGAAAATTTCAGACCCCTCCATAATTTCTAAGTGGGAGAACTTGCAAAATTGCAGGGTGTTCAAATACTTATTTTCCTCACTGTATATATATATATATATATATATATATATATACACACACACTATATTATTAGTTAATCAGCCAATCACATGGCAGAAACTCTGTATTTAGTCATCTAGACTTATTGAAAATAACTTGCTGAAGTTCAGACCAAGCACCACAATGGGGAAGAAAGGGGATTTAAGTGACTTTGAATGTGTATTTGAGAAATTGCTGATCTACTGGGATTTTCATGCACACACACACACACACACACACACACACACACACACACACACACACACACACACACACACACACACACACACACACACACACACAAAGTTTTCTGTTATCATTCATATTCTCTGAAATATGGTCAAAATATGAAAAATTTTGTCAAGGTATTTAAACGTTTGAGCACAACTGTACATTATCTGATATTAATGTTTTACGCAGAAAGACATGGCATAAACAAAAAGTTCCCCTAACATTTTTTTGTTTCATTTGTGTAATGTGTCCTAATCAAGTTACAATGATGTAAAACAGTTTGAAATTAAATTTGTTTTGTTAACACAGTGATTGATATTTCAGATTGGTAGTATTGGTGTTTACAAAGAGAACCTGCACCCTCTCGGCTCTTTCTGGAATCAGTTTGACACCTATGCTCTCGATTTTAAACTGCACTCCTGCTGTAGATCTGCATCACCAAATTCTTGACAGAAAAAAGAAAACCCATCATGAAGCCGTATAATTAATGAGGTGATTATTATAACGCTGTGGGTTTAAATAATTTCTATTCATGTGCTTTTGAGCTGACTCACCAGACAATAGCACACTCTGTAGGCGACTCCCACTTTATTATGGAGTCTTCGGAAGCAAGTGTTTTATTATAACCCTGCGCCAGTCTGCTTTCCTTTAAGAAAAAAAAAAAAAAAACTGCTGCAGGCAGAGTTCATGATGATGGATTGGTGCGTTGCAAAAGGTAACTGTGAGAAAAATTCATAAAACCAAAAAGATGTTCTTACCATGTACAAGAGGAAAAAAAAACCTTTGGTGTTTTCTATCAAACACAACACTGATGATGAATGTCAGAGATGCAAAGAATTAGTGTAAATTGTCCTGAGAGGCAGTCACATTACCAACGGTCATCAAGACTACTGTTCTTTTCCTCTACACATCAGAAAGATATGCTGTTCAAGAAAGAATCCGATGTCTGTCAGAAAAGTAATGTACCTTTTTATGTTTTTCAAAAACTATATGGATTTGAATCACATGCGATTACATCAGCCAACCTTGAGCCCTCGTGCGCATGCGTGAGTTTTTTTCACGCCTGTCGGTTACGTCATTCGCCTGTGGGCTGGCTTTGAGTGAGGAGTGGTCCACCCCTCCCGTCGGAATTCCTTTGTCTAACAACTTGCTGAGAGACTGGCGCTTTGCTTTATCAAAATTTTTTCAGAACCTGTGAGGCAGATCGAAGTGGACACCATTTGAGAAATTCAGCTGGTTTTCGGTGAAAATTTTAACGGCTGATGAGAGATTATGGAGTGTTACTGTCGCTTTAAGGACTTCCCATGGAGTGGGACGTCGCACCGCGCTCTGAGGCGCCGTCGTCAGCCTGTTTCGAGCTGAAAACCTCTAAATGTAAGCCTCTGTTGACCCAGGACATTGTGAGAGAACAGAGAACTTTCAGACGAGGTCGGTATCAGCAGTTTATCCGGACATTCCACTGTCTAAAGGAGATTTTGTAATGAAAGACGTGCGGATGGATTGGCATGTCGGCAGGCAGCCGGCGCGGCGCGCCGCCACAGGAAAAACACCTCCGTGTTGATAACCATTTGTAAAAACCAGGCAGCTTTTGATGGCTTTCACAGCCATGATGGCCTCTACTGGTGGTTGGCTCTCACTGCGGTATTGTATCACTTCCTGTTCCAGAGCACAGCGGTGTTTTTCTGCATCTGTTAGCTGTTTAATCTGCGCAGTTAGATTGATCTAGATAACTAGATATCGATTTGTTTCACAGTGTAATCTTCACATGCCTTAACTAAAGCACTCCCTCTGCTGAATCACCTCTAAATTATTTACACATTATTCACTTTGTGTGTTTTTAGGAATCCGCTAGCTTAGTGCAGCTACTAGCTCTTAGCCGATTTAGCATGGCGGCTTCTCCTGTCTCTCCCGCACTTTTCTGCTCTGGGTGTGAAATGTTTAGTTATTCCTCGGCCTCCTTTAGCAGTAATGGTACTTGTAAGGTTGGTAAGGTTAGTCCTTACTGGCGCAAAGTGCCTTGATTTGACTTTCTTATGATCTGGTACTATATAAATATAATTATAAGTGAATAGTATATTGATGTGTATGTCTGTGTGTCGACATGTAGTAGTGAATTTATATTTATGTAAATATGACTGATTAGAATTGTTGGACTTGTACTAGCAGGGGTGGGCGCTAATAAGCTTTGCTTCAACCCACACCCTTTCGGACTCACTAGTTTTTTCTGTGTTTGTTTGTGGAATTGTTCATTTTTTTTCTATTTGAATATTTTGTGTGCCGAATTAAAAAACTTTGTCACTTGTCACTTTGTCACTTGTCACTTGTAATAACTGTAGCTTATTCGTAGCTTTGGAGGCCAGGCTGGGCAAATTGGAGACTCGGCTCCGCACCGTGGAAAATTCTACAGCTAGCCAGGCCCCTGTAGTCGGTACGGACCAAGGTAGCTTAGCCGCTGTTAGTTCCCTTCCAGCAGATCCCGAGCAGCCGGGAAAGCAGGCCGACTGGGTGACTGTGAGGAGGAAACGTAGTCCTAAACAGAAGCCCCGTGTACACCGCCAACCCATTCACATCTGTAACTGTTTTTCCCCACTCGACGACACACCCACCGAGGATCAAACTCTGGTTATTGGCGACTCTGTTTTGAGAAATGTGAAGTTAGCGACACCAGCAACCATAGTCAATTGTCTTCCGGGGGCCAGAGCAGGCAACATTGAAGGAAATTTGAAACTGCTGGCTAAGGCTAAGCCTAAATTTGGAAAGATTGTAATTCCCGTCGGCAGTAATGACACCCGGTTACGCCAATCGGAGGTCACTAAAATTAACATCGAATCGGTGTGTAACTTTGCAAAAACAATGTCGGACTCTGTAGTTTTCTCTGGGCCCCTCCCCAATCGGACCGGGAGTGACATGCTTAGCCGCATGTTCTCCTTGAATTGCTGGCTGTCTGAGTGGTGTCCAAAAAAAAAAAAAAAAAATGAGGTGGGCTTCATAGATAATTGGCAAAGCTTCTGGGGAAAACCTGGTCTTGTTAGGAGAGACGGCATCCATCCCACTTTAGATGGAGCAGCTCTCATTTCTAGAAATCTGGCCAATTTTCTTAAATCCTCCAAACCTTGACTATCCAGGGTTGGGACCAGGAAGCAGAGTTGTAGTCTTACACACCTCTCTGCAGCTTCTCTTCCCCTGCCATCCCCTCATTACCCCATCCCCGTAGAGACGGTGCCTGCTCCCAGACCACAAATAACCAGTAAAAATCTATTTAAGTATAAAAATTCAAAAAGAAAAAACAATATAGCACCTTCAACTGCACCACAGACTAAAACAGTTAAATGTGGTCTATTAAACATTAGGTCTCTCTCTTCTAAGTCCCTGTTAGTAAATTATATAATAATTGACCAACATATTGATTTATTCTGCCTTACAGAAACCTGGTTACAGCAGGATGAATATGTTAGTTTAAATGAGTCAACATCCCCGAGTCACACTAAGTGCCAGAACGTTCGTAGCACGGGCCGAGGCGGAGGATTAGCAGCAATCTTCCATTCCAGCTTATTAATTAATCCAAAACCCAGACAGAGCTTTAATTAATTTGAAAGCTTGACTCAGTCTTGTCCATCCAAATTGGAAGTCCCAAAAAACAGTTTTATTTGTTATTATCTATCGTCCACCTAGTCGTTACTGTGAGTTTCTCTGTGAATTTTCAGACCTTTTGTCTGACGTAGTGCTTAGCTCAGGTAAGATAATTATAGTGGGTGATTTTAACATACACACAGATGCTGAGAATGACAGCCCCAACACTGCATTTAATCTATTATTAGACTCAATTGGCTTTGCTCAAAATGTAAATGAGTCCACCTACCACTTTAATCATATCTTAGATCTTGTTCTGACTTATGGTATGGAAACTGAAGACTTAACAGTATTTCCTGAAAACTCCCTTCTGTCTGATCATTTCTTAATAGCATTTACATTTACTCTGATGGACTACCCAGCAGTGGGGAATAAGTTTCATTACACTAGAAGTCTTTCAGAAAATGCTGTAACTAGGTTTAAGGATATGATTCCTTCTTTATGTTCTCTAATGCCATATACCAACACAGTGCAGAGTAGCTACCTAAACTCTGTAAGTGAGATAGAGTATCTCGTCAATAGTTTTACATCCTCATTGAAGACAACTTTGGATGCTGTAGCTCCTCTGAAAAAGAGAGCTTTAAACCAGAAGTGCCTGACTCCATGGTATAACTCACAAACTCGCAGCTTAAAGCAGATAACCCATAAGTTGGAGAGGAAATGGCGTCTCACTAATTTAGAAGATCTTCACTTAGCCTGGAAAAAGAGTCTGTTGCTCTATAAAAAAGCCCTCCGTAAAGCTAGGACATCTTGCTACTCATCACTAATTGAAGAAAATAAGAACAATCCCAGGTTTCTTTTCAGCACTGTAGCCAGGCTGACAAAGAGTCAGAGCTCTATTGAGCCAAGTATTCCTTTAACTTTAACTAGTAATGACTTCATGACTTTCTTTGCTAATAAAATTTTAACTATTAGAGAAAAAATTACTCATAACCATCCCAAAGACGTATCGTAATCTTTGGCTGCTTTCAGTGATGCCAGTATTTGGTTAGACTCTTTCTCTCAGATTGTTCTGTCTGAGTTATTTTCATTAGTTACTTCCTCCAAACCATCAACATGTCTATTAGACCCCATTCCTACCAGGCTGCTCATGGAAGCCCTACCATTAATTAATGCATCAATCTTAAATATGATCAATCTATCTTTATTAGTTGGCTATGTACTACAGGCTTTAAAGGTGGCAGTAATTAAACCATTACTTAAAAAGCCATTACTTGACCCAGCTATCTGGACTCATCTCTGTGCTTGTTCTGTTAGACCTCAGTGCTGCTTTTGATACTGTTGACCATAACATTTTATTACAGAGATTAGAGCATGCCATAGGTATTAAAGGCACTGCGCTGCGGTGGTTTGAATCATATTTATCTAATAGATTACAATTTGTTCATGTAAATGTGGAATCTTCTTCACAGACTAAGGTTAATTATGGAGTTCCACAAGGTTCTGTGCTAGAACCAATTTTATTCACTTTATACATGTTTCCCTTAGGCAGTATTATTAGACTGCATTGCTTAAATTTTCATTGTTACGCAGATGATACTCAGCTTTATCTATCCATGAAGCCAGAGGACACACACCAATTAGCTAAACTGCAGGATTGTCTTACAGACATAAAGACATGGATGACCTCTAATTTCCTGCTTTTAAACTCAGATAAAACTGAAGTTATTGTACTTGGCCCCACAAATCTTAGAAACATGGTGTTTAACCAGATCCTTACTATGGATGGCATTATCCTGACCTCTAGTAATACTGTGAGAAATCTTGGAGTCATTTTTGATCAGGATATGCCATTCAATGCGCATGTTAAACAAATATGTAGGACTGCTTTTTTGCATTTGCGCAGTATCTCTAAAATTAGAAAGGTCTTCTCTCAGAGTGATGCTGAAAAACTAATTCATGCATTTATTTCCTCTAGGCTGGACTATTGTAATTCATTATTATCAGGTTGTCCTAAAAGTTCCCTGAAAAGCCTTCAGTTAATTCAAAATGCTGCAGCTAGAGTACTGACAGGGACTGGAAGGAGAGAGCATATCTCACCCATATTGGCCTCTCTTCATTGGCTTCCTGTTAATTCTAGAATAGAATTTAAAATTCTTCTTCTTACCTATAAGGTTTTGAATAATCAGGTCCCATCTTATTTTAGGGACCTCATAGTACCATATCACCCCAATAGAGCGCTTCGCTCTCAGACTGCAGGCTTACTTGTAGTTCCTAGGGTTTGTAAGAGTAGAATGGGAGGCAGAGCCTTCAGCTTTCAGGCTCCTCTCCTCTGGAACCAGCTCCCAATTCAGATCAGGGAGACAGACATCCTCTCTACTTTTAAGATTAGGCTTAAAACTTTCCTTTTTGCTAAAGCTTATAGTTAGGGCTGGATCAGGTGACCCTGAACCATCCCTTAGTTATGCTGCTATAGACTTAGACTGCTGGGGGGTTCCCATGATGCACTGAGTGTTTCTTTCTCTTTTTGCTCTGTATGCACCACTCTGCATTTAATCATTAGTGATTGATCTCTGCTCCCCTCCACAGCATGTATTTTCCTGGTTCTCTCCCTCAGCCCCAACCAGTCCCAGCAGAAGACTGCCCCTCCCTGAGCCTGGTTCTGCTGGAGGTTTCTTCCTGTTAAAAGGGAGTTTTCCTTCCCACTGTCGCCAAGTGCTTGCTCACAGGGGGTCGTTTTGACCGTTGGGGTTTTTCTGTAATTATTGTATGGCTTTTGCCTTACAATATAAAGTGCCTTGTGGTGACTGTTTGTTGTGATTTGGCGCTATATAAATAAAATTGATCTGATTTGATTTTACAGTGAGTATCTGAGAAATTGTTTAACAGCTGGACATGTTCCAACTTGTCCTTAAGGCTTCCAACGGAGGTGTTTGTCCTGTGGCGGCGTGCCGCGCCAGCTGTCTGCCGACGTGCCAATCCGTCCGCACATCTTTCATTACAAAATCTCCTTTAAACAGTGGAATGTCCAGATAAACTGCTGATCCCGACCTCTTCTGAAAGTTCTCTGTTCTCTCACAATGTCCTGGGTCAACAGAGGCTTAAATTTGGAGGTTTTCAGCTCGAAACAGGCTGACGACGGCGCCTCAGAGCACGGCGCGACATCCCGCTGCGTGGGAAGTCCTTAAAGTGACAGTAACACTCCATAATCTCTCATCAGCCGTTAAAATTTTCACCGAAAACCAGCTGAATTTCTCGAATGGTGTCCACTTCGATCTGCCTCACAGGTTCTGAAAAAATTTTGATAAAGCAAAGCGCCAGTCTCTCAGCAAGTTGTTAGACAAAGGAATTCCGACGGGAGGGGTGGACAACTCCTCACTCAAAGTCAGCCCACAGACGAATGACGTAACCGACAGGCGTGAAAAAACTTTTGCATGCACACGAGGGTTCAAGCTTGTCTATGTAATCGCACGTGATTCAAATCCATATAGTTTTTGAAAAAAATAAAAAGGTCAGATACTTTTCTCACAGACCTCGTATTTATTTTGATTTTACACACTGATGGAACATCACACCAACTCATCCCACTCACACAGCCATGGTGATAGTCTGAATTTTTGGCACACATGCTGGTTTCCTGTCTTACGCCAAAACAGGCTGTGAGCATGTGTCGTTTTCTTTTGTACACTGTTATTCAAAATGAAACTACAAATGCATGGTGCCAGCTTCATTAAAGGTGAAATCTTGTTATTTGAAAAGCTTTCTTCACATCATAGGTGATACATGGACCTCTTCTTACAAAAATTAAATAAATAAAATTTGGTAATAAAGCTTGGTGTTACGGTCACCAGAACATACAGCACCTTTCTTCAGAATGTGGTTTCTCTCCTGAAAGCATAAAAGCATAATAGTAGTCCTTCAGCCCTTAGTGACTGTGTGCCTCCAGCAGGTACATACTGCTATCTTCTCTTGCAATGTTGGCCCCTGTGGCCCCTGTGGAGCTTATATTTACTCTGTGCTGCCGTAAGCACCTTTCCTGGCAGATTATATGAATTAAGGCCTTATTATGTGCTCTGGCCATGAGCTTCATGTAGAGGTGATTTGTAATAAGGGCAGCGTTGAGGTGAGTCAGCAGTGACCGGCCTGATTATAGAAGCTGGACCTCAGGAGTAAAACCCTCAGATAATCCACAGGAAGCATAGACACTGTCGTACAGTTACAGTATATCTTTACTGTTAGCCAGTGGTAGGCACCACTAACCTAAAAATTAGCTTTAATAACCACAAATCCCTTAATGAAAAATGACCATATATTTATGTCACTTTTTTTTTTTTTTTTACTCATTTGGGAGGGCCTGTGATTTATATTCTGACTTGTATACTGATTAAAAAAAAAAAGTTTGTGATTCATGCATTCATTTTCTATGCCAGCAGACTCCATTTTGGGCTCACAGGGAGCTGGAGCTGATACCAGCATTCATAGGGAGTGAGGCGGGGTACACCCTGGATAAGACGGGAGTCTGTCACAAAAGGTTTATGAATCATTTTAATTGTGATTAAAAAATTGTGTTGGACTTTGCCAGGAATCAAAACTAATAAAAGTAGAGCACCGCGCTTGTAGAGTGCAAACCTCCGCTAACACTAGTTTCCAATTCCATAAATTTTGGTGATGGAAAATATTTTCAAGGTCAAAGTCCTGTCAGAAGTGACTTTTCATAAGCTAAAATATAATACAAAATATCAATCAAAAGGGCTTTTCAGTGTTAAAATCAAATATCCCGTAAATCCACAATATGGATCAGATGTGGATCTAACTTATTTGTAACAATGAGACTGAGAGTGATTGAGGTACTTTTGATTGAGATATAAGGCAAAATGTGCTGTGTAAAATATACTGTACATTAAATGGGGTTTTCAGAATTGTTTTCAAAAACAACTCAGGGGGACTCACAGCAGAACAGCTCATATGAGCGAACCAAGAAAACATTGCGCCGATGGGCAGGCGTGCACGATGCCACTGTGATGGTTCGTGCACGCGCAAACATAGTGCGAGCAGCTGTGGAAAAAAAAAATACATGCCACCCATGGCATTCGAAGCTGCACTTTCCAAAAGCTTCTGCCAGCCAGAAACTTTACCACTGAGCTACCATCGCTGGCCTGTAATTGGTGCGGGAAAATGACTGAAATTAACAAGGACAAGGACATAATAATTTTAAACTTTACCGTTTTCTACTGGTCATGACATATGATGTGTTAATATAACCCAGTGAAAGGTTGCACATAATACAATTGGAGCATAATGTACATCTGAGATGTTTCAAGCAGTGAAGACACCAGACCCAGTTTGATTCATAGGAATTAATCAATATTTTTTATATTCTTTTGTAGCAAAATGTTTCCACACACAAACAATATTTTTTTGTCCTAGAACTTCATGTGAGAATCATGAGTGTGTCGAGTCACGTACACACTTAAATTGTATTCCTAGTTAGCATAGTGAAAGAGGGTGCCGCATGGTGCCACAAGTAGGCAGACCTCTGAATGGTCAATCTAATTACAGAACCATGTAAAATCCCATTTCAGTGAACCAACTAATGACGACCAAGTTGGTACACCACAGTAAAGCACCTTCTCACTTTTTGCTTCACAAGAAAATAAAAAGTACTACTGCACGATTTACCCCACCCACACCCCCTTACATTCTCACCCAGTTATTGTACAAAACTGCCATTATACAGAACAGTACATTTAGGCAAGAAAAAAAAAGATGACCACCCCACATCAATGCAGCAGATACTGACAGGATACTGAGAAAGGCATCGAAATGTGTCAGGATGTCTCAGTTGATCATAGGCAGTTGAGTTTCATTCGAAGAATTGTCCTGCAGTGTGCAGCTCTGTCTCTGAGAGAATGAATGTTAAATGGATCACCTGTTGAATCATTTGATAAGTAACAAAAACCAACACAATTTCTAAATCATGCAATCAGGTGGAAACATGAATTTTGAGCAGTTTGATTTGCTTATCCTTCTCTTAAAATGTATACTGGCCTGTATTGGATTTCTAATTGAAATTTGTTCTTGTGTTGTCATTTGACCTGAGTCACTCTGTTTTGTTTGTGCTCCCAAGAAAGATTTACACCAAATAATTCATGTAGCTGTGGGTGTCAGGAAATCATTAAGTGGTGTGATTGATTATGAATGTGCTTGGTTCTATCCATCCGGCTGGGACATGTCTAGCCTGCATGGATACTGCTGTGATCAGGAGTGTGCCTATTGGTTGGAAACTATCATGTGGACAAAAACCAGGGAATGTACTCTTTAATGACTCATCTGGCACCAATACAAATATTAACTCAAAAACTGTAGTCATTTCACAAAGACTTCCTCACCTCTTGGCTGTCTTTTGAGCCATTGTTTTTTATGACCACTGGACTCATCTCAACTGTACATGTGTGTATATTGTTGCTTAACTGCAATATTTCTGTCTTTGCTTGTATGACAATTCCTTGTTGTGTTTTTGTTTACTTTCTTAGTATTGCCAAAGCAGATGGTCACCGCACTGAGTCTGTTCTGCTTGAGGTTTCTTCCTATAATCAAAAATGCCCGAGGGAGTTTTTTCTTCCCATTCTTGTCAGTGTGCTTGCACAGGTGGTGGGGGTAAGGTTAGACTTTGCTCATGTGTAGCACTTTGGGGTAAGTTGATTTGGTGCTGCATAAATACATCAAATGGGTTCTTATTGGTAATTTGTATTAGCACATACCACCTGCCTCTTAATCTTTTGAGAAACAGTTTGAACCTGAGCTTTAGCCACATCGAAAGGTTAGACAATAAAGAATTGTTGAACTCATGTTTAATCAAGAAAGAAATGTTTGTTTTGAACTGTTTTGCTCCATCTTGTTCATTTGGGCATTGATGAAGTTCCGTGTGCTTTCAGGTATAAATAACCTCATATGATGCATAACCTGAGGTAGAAATACAAGCCTGGCTTGTTGTGGTTCAGTGTTGCCAATATCTAAACCATATGGTATACAATAACTTTGATGAATCACATTGTCAATTTGAAAGTGACTGGAACGTGATTGAAAATAACAAAACTGCTCTATCAGAAGAGATGGGTATATTTCTAATCATTACTGAGAAGCAGTAATCTAGAGCTGCAACTCTGCTTGCTGATGAATCACTCAAAATCTTTGTAAACATGATCAAAAGCCCACATGAAAATAAAAATGACTGTTAGAATTTTCTATTTGCTGCTCTACTCTTGCAGTAGTCCCATTTCATGCCGAGGATCCTGGACTTTGTGTTGCTTTGGTTCACCACAGCTGAGGCAAATCCTCTTGACTTTGAATTTGTTTGATACAGATGTGGGGAAATCCACTTTGAATTTCACATCTTTATTTCCTCATTTTTTTCTGAAATACTCCCACATGCCCTGTGGAATGGAACTCATTTTCTACACACATTAAACTGCAAAAAAGCTGCAAGATTCGGTATGCTTTCAAGATGCAAACAATTTTTCAAATTCAGTTTGGTGGACTGTCAGATTTGTCATCATGGCCAGGAAACAATCAGTTTGAGTGTCATTTCTCACAGAATTCACATGGATGAATGTCATGCAATATTCCCTTCAGAACAGTCTTCCCTCTACACTCATGTCCATTTTGTTCTTTGTATAGGTTTATTGTTTCTCTGATCACCCACACCGTTAACCTGATTGTACTCAAACTGTGCTTTCCATGACCCACTCAGAGCTCTCAAAGGTTGTTTTTTCCTCCTCACTGTCATCGTATTGGAGCAGCATGCCATTAACAGACAGACTACGTTTAGTCCAGATATTACTGATCCTGCGAGGGTAGTTGCTGCGACACTGTGCTGTCCCCACATGACCCATGTCAAATGAGTGACTCCTCTTTGGTTTACCCTCCTGGGGCATCCCTAGAAGACGTCCCAGCATGGTGGTGGACTCGGCCCTTCCAAGAAGAGGTTCTTTATCAGACAGGGGCACTGTAGCAACTGCCATAGTGTTTGAAGTAGTGGAGGCACCAGATACTCCTTGCTGATCCTTCCCTGGTCCTCGCAGCTCAAGTGAGGTAAAGGCTCCTAAAAGGTGATCCAGGCTTGGTCGTGTTTTGGTGCCATGTGTGTGCTTCTTGAATTTGCTGCCGGGAAGGGTGTTGCTTCCGCTTCCCTGCATGTTGTAGCACTCACCAGCACCTCTTACTGGTTGGCTGTCCAATGAGTTAGAAGAGGATGAAGATGAAGAGAGGCTGCTCTGGAGTGATCCACACTTGAACTCTACCATTTCCTCACGCATGACCACCACTGTGGATTTGACCTGTGGTGGGGCACCATTGAATCTGTTCAATCCCCCATTTGTCTGGGAGTATGTGTTGCTCACCATGGGTAGTTTGCTTGTCTGGATTCCGTTGGTCACCTTGTATCGCACCATAAGGATGATGATAAACACCAACAATGTGGCAACGATAATGCCACCAATGACAAGGATCATGGTTCCACCCAGGAAACCACCGTGAAGTGACTGGCACTGTGGATAGTCATCCCTGGTGATAAACTGGATGCAGCCAACAATGTTGGTGGCAGTAAGTGTGGTAGCAGTGTCATCCCAGATGGCAAGGACACACAGGTCATATTGCATCCCTGGCACAAGATTTGTGACTAGGAAGGCTTTGTTCGTCATGGGAATCATCCTACAAACAGACAGAAACAGAAAACAGCACATTTTTAATATATATAGAGACTGTTTTGCTATGGAGTTCAAAACAAGGGTAAAGTTTTGTCTTATGTTCTCTTATTCACTTCTACTGGAGCAGATCATAGAAATAGCCAAACTGAAGGATGCTAAGTAGCTATTTGTATGCACAGAGTAATTTAGAAAGATTACCTCATTGCTCCTACGACTGCCATTCTGATATACATCAAGCAACAATATTGAGACCAGTGTACAATGGCCACTTTTTACAGAGTGTGTTGGGCAAATCTGATTTCTTGTATATTCCATCTGACATGCAATGTTCACTGCCCTATATTGCTACTAGGATTTGCACTCATGTTCTTCTAAAATAGAAAAGGTCTGCTGAAATTTCTCACACAGACCACGCTGAGCCAGCTTTGTGCACCACTGACACAATACCACAGTGTGAGCCATGTGTACATATATTCAATTACAAGTGTTATAAATGGGTCAGTTAAATGTCCATTAGTGTTAAGTCACACTTTTCTGATGACATATAATAAATCATTTCAGATGAAAAAGTAAGTCCCTTTGGCTGTTTCTTTGATTGCACTCGGAATCGCCGCAGCAAATCCAAGTAGGATCTGCATGTTGAATTGGCATGGTTCGCTCATACAAGCTGTTCTGCTGTGAGTCCCCCTGAGTTCTTCTCAAAAAACAATTTTGAAAACCCCACTTAATGTATATTTTACAGTAGTGTTCAGAATAATAGTAGTGCTATGTGTCTAAAAAGATTAATCCAGGTTTTGAGTATATTTCTTATTGTTACATGGGAAACAAGGTACCAGTAGATTCAGTAGATTCTCACAAATCCAACAAGACCAAGCATTCATGATATGCACACTCTTAAGGCTATGAAATTGGACTATTAGTAAAAAAAGTAGAAAAGGGGGTGTTCACAATAATAGTAGCATCTGCTGTTGATGCCACAAACTCAAAACTACTATGTTCAAACTGCATTTTTAGCAATCCTGTGAATCACTAAACTAGTATTTAGTTGTATAACCACAGTTTTTCATGATTTCTTCACATCAGCGAGGCATTAATTTAGTTGGTTTGGAACCAAGATTTTGCTCGTTTACTCCTGTGCTTGGGGTCATTGTCTTGTTGAAACACCCATTTCAAGGGCATGTCCTTTTCAGCATAAGGCAACATGACCTCTTCAATTATTTTGACATATCCAAACTGAACCATAGTAGGAGAAACATGCCCATATCATGATGCTTGCACCACCATGCTTCACTGTCTTCACTGTGAACTGTGGCTTGAATTCAGAGTTTGTGGGTCGTCTCACAAACTGTCTGTGGCCCTTGGACCCAAAAAGAACATGTCAGGTTTACCGAGATGGCGTGGCTGGACACAAATGCAGGATTCAGATGTCAGTAAAACAGAGTTTAATGAAAATACAGTCCGGGTTCGGTACACAGGTAGGCAGACCAAGATAAGAAGCAGGACCTGAAGCATTAGGCAGAGACAGCGTCAAAAACAGGCAGGCAGGTCAAAAACACAGGTAGACAAAAACAGGACAGAAATGCTCAGAAGAATAAGTGCTCAAAAGTGGCTCAAGGCTCATCAATCTCGCAAACAGACAGGGTAGTGGGTGTGACTAAAATGGAGGGAGTGATTAGCAGGAAATGTAAAACAGGTGTGTGAGGAGGGATCTGGAAAGGGTGTGGCAAGCTGGAGAGAGGATCACATGGAAATGCCCACCACCAAGCAGAGGACAGAGCAGAAAGATCCCACCACCAAACATGACAGTGACAAAGAATGGTAACTACAAAATAAAGAAACAAAAAGACACAACATATCATCATGACATCACCCCTCCCCCATGGCTGACTCCAGATGGCCCAGGCACCCAGGATGGGAAGCATGAAAGTCCTGGATCAATGAAGGGTCCAAGATGAACCGAGAGGGCACCCAGGAGCGTTCCTCCGGACCGTACCCCTCCCAGTCCAAAAGGTACTGCACCCCCGGACCACAGCGGCAAGACGAAAGAAGACGATGAACAGAGAAGACAGGACCACCCCCCACGAACCGGGCGGTCAGAGGGGGCTTGGCTGGAGGGGAAAGAGGCCTGGACATGGCTGGCTTGATACGACTGACATGGAAAGATGGATGTAAACGAAGAGACCGAGGCAGCTGCAGACGAACTGCCGCCAAATTGATGACCCTGGAGACAGGAAATGGACTGACAAACGTGGGAGCCAGCTTGCAAACGGTCCCACGGAGAGGGAGGTCCCACGTCGAAAGTCACACTCTCTGACCTGGTGTATACGGTGGGGCCAGGGTACGGGCACGGTTGGCCGCAGTCTTATAAGCAGACGACGTCTTAAGCAGAGTCTACCATGCCCACTCCCAGGTCTTCTGGCAACGCATGATTTGCGCCAAGGCAGATGGAACAGGTGAGTTCAAGTCTGTGGAGGGGAAAAGAGAGATAGCCATGGACAACTTGAAACGGAGAATACCCTGTGGAGGATGAAGGCAAGGAATTGTGTGCGAACTCCACCCAATGCAGTTGTGTGGCCCAAGAAGTCGGGTTGCTCGAGGCCAGGATCCATAACCCCTTTTCCAACTCTTGGTTCATCCGTTCAGCCTGACCGTTGGCTTGTGGGTGGAAACCAGATGTGAGACTCGCAGTTGCCCCCACCAACCTACAAAACTCAGTCCAAAAGTGAGAAACAAATTGTGGACCCTGATTGGAGACAATATCCATGGGGAATCCGTGGAACTTAAACACATTCTTAAGGAGGACTTCCTTGATGTCCTGTGACATCTTGGGGCACCAGAACTGCTGGTTAATTAACCAAGTAGTCTTTCTAATGCCGGGATGGTTGGCAAAGGGGTTGTCATGTGCCCATTGAATAACTTCCCTCCTCAGAGTGCCAGGGACTAAGAGCCTGTTTGCAGGACAGTCCTGAGGTCTAGGATTCCCCCTAGATGCCGCTCTCACCTTATCCTCAATGCCTCAGGTAAGAGCTGAAACAAAACAGGTGGAAGGCAGAACGGGTTGGGGCATAGGATGGTAACTGTCAGGTTTGAATTTACGTGATAAGAAGTCCGGCTTCCCATTCTTATTCCCTGGGCGGTAGGATAGGGTGAAATTAAATTTACTGAAGAAAATGGACCATCGGGCCTGTCGGGCATTAAGCCTTTTGGCAGCGCGTAAGTACTCTAGATTTTTATGATCGGTCAAGACGAGAAAAGGTACTTGTGCCCCCTCCAACCAGTGCCGCCACTCCTCCAAGGCCACCTTAACTGTCAAGAGTTCACAGTCACCTATGCTGTAATTGCATTCGGTTGATGATAACTTTTTTGAGAGAAACACACATGGATGCAGTTTATTGTCTGTGGCACCTACTTGAGACAGGACGGCCCCTACCCCTACATCCGAGATGTCCACCTCCACCACAAACTGCCGGCTAGGGTCTGGAAGGAGCAGCACAGGGGCAGACGTAAATCGCTTCTTTAATTCCTGAAAAGTCTCCTCACACTCCTGGGACCAGATGAACAACTGGTGGGTGGAGGTAAGGTTGTGCAAAGGAGCGGCTATGGTACTAAAATTTCTGATAAATTTCCTATAGAAATTGGCAAAACCAAAAAAGCGTTGCACTTCCTTACGACATTGAGGTGTGGCCCATTCGGATACAGCAGCTACCTTTGATGGATCCATACGTATCTCCCCCTCAGCCAACACGAACCCCAGAAAGGACAATGAGGGCCTGTGAAACTCACATTTTTCCACCTTGACAAACAGCTGTTTTTCAAGTAACCTGCGTAGTACAATACAGACATGCAGTTTGTGAGATTCCTCATCGGGGGAGAAAATCAAGATGTCATCTAGGTATACGAACACAAATTTATTCAAGTACTCTCTTAACACATCATTCACCAAACTCTGGAATACGGCTGGTGTGTTAGTGAGCCCAAATGGCATCACCAAGTACTCGTAATGGCCTGTGGGAGTATTAAAGGCGGTTTTCAATTTGTCGCCGTCCCTAATCCGGACCAGATGGTATGCATTGCGAAGATCTAGTTTAGTGAAAATTTTGGCGCCCTCCATGAGCTTGAACGCTGAGGAAAGTAGTGGTAAGGGGTACCGTTTTTTTACTGCGACCTCGTTAAGCCTGCGGTAATCAATACATGGCCGCAAAGACTTATCTTTCTTTTCCACAAAAAAGAAACCGGCACCTGCCGGGGAAGATGATGGCCGAATAAGCCCTGTGGCTAGGGATTAATTGATATATTCCTACATTGCTTGGCATTCTGGAGCAGAGAACGAGAATAATTTACCCCTAGGGGTACAAGACCCAGGAACGAGGTCAATAGCACAGTCATAGCTACGGTGGGGTGGCAAGGACTTTGCCCTGGCTTTGCTAAACACTAGTGCCAGATCATGATAACAGGAAGGTGCCCCTGAAAGATCTGGGTTAAGTTCTACAGCTGGCTCTCCGTTTCTGACTAAACAAGTGTGGGCACAGCTGGGCCCCCATGAAATAATCTGGCTGTTGGCCCAGTCAAAGTTAGGACAATTTTGTTTTAGCCAGGGGTGCCCCAAGATGGCGAGGTGAGTCATATTATCAAAGACATGGAAACTAATTTTCTGTGAATGCGCCTCAGAAAAAGTTAACTGGACTGACTGGGTGCGATGAATAATTCTCCCCAACAGACTGCCATCCACAGCTTTAACCTCCAGGGGGCGTGGGAGCCGATGTAATTTAAGATTCAGCCTCCTGACAAGAGAGGTATGAATTAAATTGGCATCAGATCCTGAGTCAATAAATACTGAGATTTGGACAGATGTTTCATCAGACTTAATTTTAGCTTGAATAGAATTGTGAGATGAGGAAATTTGGTTCAGACTCACCCGGATAGTTTGCTTGTTTGGGGGCGGGGCACCCCTGACCTGGCAACTTGTGATCAGATGGCCGAGCTGACTGCAGTAAAAACAACGCCCCTCGCAGTGGCGGCGCTGACGCTCCTCTGCTGAGAGCTGTGTCCTCCTAAGCTGCATGGGTTCCTCTTCATCCGAATTCGCTCGTCGGGATGGAGCCGCAATGGCGCACAACATAAAGCATGTCCGTGTTGGAAACCATTCAAAAGATTCAGATGGCTTTTGGTGGCTTTTCAGTTGAGTGAGTATCCGAGAAATTCTGTAACAGCTGGGCATGTCACAACTTGTCCTGTGAGACTTCCAACACGGACATGCTATTTGTTGTGCGCCATTGCGGCTCCGTCTCGACGCGCAGATTCCTCCACACGTCTTTCATTACAAAATCTCCTGTAACAGTGGAATGTGCCGCAAAAGTGCTGATGTCCACCTCTTCTGCAATTTCTCTGGTAGTCAGACGATGTCCCGGATCAACACAGCGTTCACTTTGGAAATGATCTGGTCATTTCATCCTGTCGATGGCCGCTCGGAGTGCGGCGCGCCCTCTGCCGCTGTGGGCCATTTTTAATCCGGTTGTAATGCTCCTTAATCTGTGTGACGTCCAGAGTATCCTCAGCAAAAGCCGTCTGAATCTTCCGAATGGTTTCCACCTGGCTGTCTCCCACAGTTTCTGGAAAAATTTGATTCAGCGCTGCTCTAATCGCTCAGCCATTTCCCTGACAATGAAAATCCAATGAAGGGGGTGGACCAGTGCTCACTCAAAGCCTGCCCACAGGCGATTGACGCAACCGACAGGCGTGAAAAAACTCACGCATGTGCATGAAGGTTCAAGCTTGGCTGATGCAAGTGCACATGATTCAAATCCATATAGTTTTTAAAAAAAATAAAAAGGTTGGATAGTTTTCTAACAGACCTCGTATATAGCCTGAGGAGGTGATCCGAGCAGCTGTCACTTTTCGTGTCAAACACCCGGGCCCACTGGGTGTGTCCTGCTCCGGGGACAGTGTGAGGTGAGGAGTTTTACTGGGATGGTCCACCTGTCAAACTTACAGAGGACAGATACCTCCCCCTCCGGTAATCGGCTCAATAATCTTAAGAGAAATATTGCAGGAAAAAAATAACACTAGTTTCTAAACTCAGGCAGGTAGACAATGAACTACAACCTTATTTTTATACATATGAGCCATCCTCTGAGCTGGAAAAATAATATTGATCTGAATGAGCAGATGACGGAGAAATGGAAGTGTCGGGACCATCTATGAAGTGCAAAAACAAGACACCTGAAAAATATTCAATAAATTCAGGTGTGGTGTCATCAAATTCACTGCACACATCAGTGGTTTCCTGTTGTTTATACTACAGCACTCAGTTTGGAAAATTGTCGTTGTAAAAAAGTTTTAGGATAATTTTTTTTACTGTTTAAATTTCCTACAGTGTCCATGTTATATGGTGTAGTGACACACATACTTCCAAACAATATAGACAACTTCACTGGTTTCATAAACCATATTTTTGGAGAGTTTCCAGTACCCTTTCAATCATTGACTGGAAACAAGGGGTGCTCTCTAGGGAGACACTTGTGTTGTCAAGTCCTGATGAGACATTTCAACTGCAGCTTGCCAGAAAGAACAGAACAGACTCAAATGTAGACTTCATGTTTTTGATTTAAAAAGTCTGCCTGTGTCCCACTCAACCACTGTTGCTGGTGAAAAAATTGTCCTGTGCCCAGTTTCTCCATTCACTTTTAGACGTGAGCATATTACACCTCCTATACTCACTCCACTGGCTTCCAGTTCGCTTTAGAATTGATTTTAAGATTTTAATGTTTGTTTTGTTTGTAAAGTTATTCATGGCCTTGCACCCTCTTACCTGTCTGAAATTTTAACTCTCTCCACTTACAGTAGGACACTATGGGCGGCATGAGTTCAGTTTTACATACAATCAGGCTTGGGGAGTAACGGAGTACATGTAACGGCATTACATAATTAGGATACAAAAAAAGGTAACTGTATTCCGCTACAGTTACAGAAAAAAGACGTATTCGGATTACAGGTATATTTAGTAAAAATGGGAATTAGTTCACAGGATTACAATTTTAATTCATTTTATGATATTATCTTTATATAATATATATTTTTTTTTAAACGAAAACATCCCTTCATGGACAGCGACATGATGTCTCCTAACCGGATGTTAATGCATTTTCAATGGAGATCAGCGACTGAACATACTCAGAAAAATGCTCACAAAATACGTGTTAAAACGCCATTTTGACCTGGATATCGAGCCAGTAAAATTAAATGACATTACATTATGTCAGGAAAGTATTAAACTTACTCTGACACACACACATTCCCAAATATTAGTGTTGAAAGTTACATGGATCTGTGCTGTTCAAGGTGCTGAGCTGAGGCGTCCTGCAGCTGCTGGTGTTCAGCGCAGCGCGGCTCCTAAAACCATTACAATACATTTATATACATATTATATTTTTACACAATTATCCTTTATTGACCGAGTTCCATTCATGAAATCAGTGGTGTGGGTACACATCTCTATGTGTGGGTGTGACTGTGAGTGGCACAGCGCGGGTCATTATAATCTCATTATTTTAAGGTGCAAATTAAAAAAAAACATCCCCAGTCTTGTCGAACAATTTTAATCACTAACGACAAGTATTTTAACTAGACATTGGTCTAGCAATGGAAAATATCAACTAGATATAAGTGAAGAGTTAATGGTCCGTGTCATATTTGATATTGGAGTAATCCAGAAGTAATTGAAAGTAATCAAATTACATTACTTCAATATTATGGTACTTGGATTACGTTACTGACTACATTTTTCACCAGGTAACTAGTAACTGTATCGGAATACATTTTTAAAGTAACCCTCCCAACCCTGCATACAATACATTTATTCTGTGAGCATCAGAGGGCTGCTGTCACACATTTACAAATTGGATTATGCACACCTAGGATCAATTTAAAGTTTTCAATTCACCTAACCTGCATGGCTTCGGATGCAGGTTAGGTGGAGGATGCAGGCGGGAGGATGCAGAGTATATGGAGGGATCCTATGCAACAAAGGGAAAACATGCAAACTTCATACAGAAAGGTCCCAGGCAGGAAGTGATCCCACAACCTTCTTGCTGTGAGGCAACAGTGCGAACCACTAAGCCAAGTACTATCACTGCACAGAGTAATAAGTGTTTTGTTTTTTGTATTTATGCTGTATGGCATGTGGAGCCAGACTGGCTTTAAAATTGTTGTCAATTTAAGCGGGTGCAACAATTTACCCAAAGCGACCCAAACTGACTCCAAATGACTAAATTTCTCTTTGGAATCCTGAAACAATAAACAAGGGATGTTTAAGTACATTTGCGTACTGGATTTTTTTTTTTTTTTTTTTTTTTGGGGGGGGGGGCATACAACGGACTCTGAAATTTAAGATCTGATGTTACGAGCCCTGACGAGGCAGCAGTGAATCCCACTGTACATCTGCAAAGGTGAGTGCTGTTTGATTTTCATGTACCGTTTTGAGAATGGAGCACATTTCTGAAAATAATTAGAAGTACTTAATTTAGTCATATTTGGAGTCAGCTTGGGTAAATTGTTGCACTCATCTGAGGTTGCTTTATTATTGCGTAAATGATGCATCTCATAAAAACTCACTCTGAACAGATCAGCAATCAATGCATGCAGTGGTGCTATTTGGCGCCAATCTCATCCTTGAAGTATACACTAATTAATACAAAGTTTCACAATTTATCATAAATTGGTGTTGTTTTAAGTATAAACTCAAATGCTGACCTCATATGGGGACAGTGACTCAACACAAATGCCTTTTGGATTTAGGTTCATGTTTTGGAAGAAAATGGTAAATTAACCAATTCTAGTCATCTTAAATCATGTGTGAAAGGGCCCTAACAAAAGATGGACAGCAGGGCCAGTACCTGCTGCAAGTTTAGTGGCATCGACGTCAGTTCCCAGAGGCAAAGAATATTGGAACTTCACGCCACTCCACATGACTGTTTGTTTGTTTTCACCAAATAGGTGGACAGTGATATGTGATACTTGTCACACTTTGACCCTGAGTGGGGCTTTGATTCTATTTTTCTCCCTTTCTTTTTATCACCATCTATTCCTACTTTGTTTTATTAATTGGTTATTTTCATAATGTGTTTATTCTATGTTACCTTTTTGCTTTGCCACTTTGTTTATTTGTTACTTTCATACTTTGGCCATTGTTCAGTTCCATTCTAGTTTGTTCTGCCAGGTTGTGTTTTCATTGTTTATAATTTAGCTATCATCTGTTTATTTTTTTTCAGTTTTCATTTCTGTTGTACTTTTATATTGGGGTTTGTTTTCTGTTAATTAGTCAGTTCCTGTTTAGTTTCGCTTGAGTATTGATTTTCTATTTTCTCATCAGTTCTCATGTAGTTTTTCTTTTGTACTTATGATATCTTGGTTTGCTTTTAGTTCCCATGATTCATGCTCTGTCCTGGTCGTCTAGTATTATATTCTGACCTTAGATTCCGTTTTAGCTCTGTTCCCACTTTGTCCTCATTTGTTTCCGTTCACTCCACTCCCTGCACCTGCCTCGTGTCTTTGTATCTCACACTTTGATTCTGTCTGTTTTGTATTTTCATTCATTTCCGCTCTTGCACCTGCTCACGTGTCTTTGTCTCTTTCATTACTCCACTCTGTGCTTTCCTTCCTTTACTATCTTGCACTGTGCACAACCTTTGTCTCCCCTGGTCACACCCACTTCCAGAGACTTCCACACACCTGCTTCACATCACCCTAATTTGTTTGCTCCTTATTTAAACCATCACAGTCTCACAGCTCACTGCTAGTTTGTTGTCTTGCACACATTCCAGCGCTCGTTTTCAGTCCTGATTTTGGCCTTGCAGTGTACCACATTTTTTGCTCTGTATTCCTCAGCCATGCCTCTTGCCTCATCCCAGATGTCAGTGTTTGCTCATGCCTCTGACCCCTGCTCAACCATGACTGCATTTTTGCCTGATGCTGATTGATCCTCTGCTCTGCTGCTTGATTACCTGTATACCGAACCGAGGCCTGGAATAAAGACCATGTTTCTTCTTACACCTGAACCTAGTCTGGGAGTCTGCATCGCGGGTCCAGCTGCTACGGTTGCCAGACAGCTGCCCACCCTGACAATACTTATTTTTTTTTTATCTCTCCTGTACGGTCAGTTAAAGGAGAAAGGATCATTTTTTTCAATTTGTATTTCATTAGTGAACAGGTACATTACTAAGGGCCCCTTCACACATAATACAAATAAGTACAACTCAGGGCAACTCACGGCGGAACAGCTCATATCAAATGAGCTGTTCCGTGAAGCACAAAAACATTGAGCTGATGGGCAGGCGTGCACGATGCCACTGTGACGATTCATGCACACTGTAATATAGTGCGAGCAGGTGCGCAATGTGGGCAGTTGTTAGTTTATGTCCATCCAAACATGGTACGTGTTCCCCAGCCATGATGTCCAGAACCAGATCTCCACAGCCACTCCTGTCGGCGGCCACACCCCCTGTCAGTTCAGCGCACACACCAATATGTCACTGTGTCTGTTTGCAAAGCCACACTCATGGGGCACTTAGACAAAATTCACATCCATTCTGACAGTGATCGTCTGCTGACTGTTGTCATGTTAATAGTGCGAATGGCCACACATTTTCTAAGTGAAATGTGAGCAGTGTTATGTTCATAAGTGACACCTGGAATTTGATCGACACCTGCCACGAGAGTGTTCGATGGGCTCACATAGTGCACGCTCTGTCTTTCAGCCACTGGTGTACACAAATAGATGGAGCAACAGGTGTATGAGGTGTTAGAGGCAGCTACAGTGTGTGATGGGGCCCTAATGTTGGTTTGTGCTAAAATGCTCAACCATTGCAATTTCCACCCCATGTGCAGCAATGGTTAGAATATTTGTACTGAAATAAAATTTTGCACAAAACATTTTCTCATCAAGATAAACAACTTTGAGTGGAAGCACCTTAAAGTCACATTTTTATTTTTGGCATACTGTAGAAGACCACCCTTTTCATCCAGGATGTCTCTGTACATTGCTGCATTCATCTTTCCCTCAATCCTGACTTGTCTCCCAGTTCCTGCTGCTGAAAAACATCCCCACAGCATGATGCTGCCACCACCATGATTCACTGTATGGATGGTGTTTGGTTTCCTCCAAACATGACGCCTGGCATTCACACCAAAGAGATCAATCTTTGTCTCATCAGAACAGAGAATTTTGTTTCTCCTGGTCTGAGAGACCTTCAGGTGCCTTTTGGCAAACTCCAGGTGGGCTGCCATGTGCCTTTTACTAAGGAGGGGCTTCTGTTTTTTAATAAATTTGCAAAAAATTCAAAAACACTTCTTTCACATTGTCGTTATGTGTGTACAATTTTGAGGGGGAAAAAAAGAATTTCATCCATTTTGGATGAAAGGATGTAATACAACAAAACGTGGAAAAAGTGAAGCACTGTATATATTGTCTGGATGCATTGAATAGATACAGTTGTGTTCAAAATAATTGCAGCGTGTTTTAAAAAAGTGAGTAAAGCTCAAAATCCTGAAAACAGCTTTTATTTCCATACGCACAAATGTAGTGTGAATACTGCACATTTTATTCCAAATCAAAACATGAACAAACATTAATCTGTTAATTCACAGAAAATGAAGAAAAAATAATTTTAGGCTGTTTAAAAATAACACTGTATGCATTTTTCTTTACACACTCAAACATTTACTGTATAAACTGAAAGATGCTCAAACATTTACTGTATAAACTGAAAGATGCTTGACAATGTATCTTTCCTGTGAATCACTGTTTTGAAAACACAAGGTTCGGTCAGATCGGCACACAGAAATGATCACACAGACTGCATTTTGCTAGAATAAAAAGGCGTATATTTATTCCCCACAAAAGCAGTTACCTCAAACACAAGTGGTTGCAGCGCATTTTTCTCTTACCGTGACGCCTTTAAGGTGGAGAGCCAACACCTTCAGCAGAGTGCGCCTGTCAACCGGCTGGGCGTTCGTACGTTAACCCGCAGCAGACTCTGTTGAAGCATGGTTCTACTCCCTCTTTTCTAGTGTGTCCGCGAAGGGAGGGTGAGTGGCCAACTCAACCTCCCTGGCGCACATAATTTCTTTAATCAACAGGCATCTGAAAGTTATTTCAAAGATATAATAAAAGCAGTTCTTCACTCCCAGTTCAGAATGATCCCAGCATGCTTCACTCCCAGTCGTTAGTGGCTACGAAAACAAAGTCGTGCTATCAGTGTAATAATAACAAGTACATCCAGCTTTTCGCTCTCAGTTCAGACTGACCTCAGAGTGCTAAAACAAAATTAAACAACAAATACATTCTCAGGGTTACGTTAAGACAGGTGCAAAACAGCACAATAACATTTATTATACAATCACTGAACTGATATTTAGTTGTATAACCACTGTTACCACATCTGTGTTGTATGGAGTCAAAAAATATCTGGTGCCTATGAACTGTTATTTCAACCAAGGACCATTGGACTATGGACTATATTCCACAATTCCGCTGCATTTCTAGATTTTGCCTCAGAAACAGCATTTTTGATGTCACCCCACAGGTTTTCTGTTGGATTAAGGTCCGGGGATTGGGCTGCTCCCTTGGTGGTGTGTTTGGGGTTGTTGTCTTGTTGAAACACCCATTTCAAGGTCATTTCCTCTTTGGTATAAGACCTCTTCTAGTATTTTGATGTATTCAAATGTATCCATGATCCCTGGCATGTGATAAATAAACCTGACACCATAGTACAAGAAACATCCCCAATATCATAATGCTCTACCAGGCTTCACTGTCTTCACAGTCTACTGTAGCTTGAGTTCAGTTTTTGGGGGTCATCTCCCAAAAAGAACAATCTTGCTTCCAGCAGTCCACAGAATGTTGCTCCGTTTCTCTTGAGGTCAGTCAATGTGTTCTTTTGCAGATTGTAACCACCTCAGCAAATGTCACATTTTTGAAAAAAATTGGACTTTGTGTGGGGGCTTCTTGTCCATAGCTTGACTTCACATAGATGTCTTTTAATTGTTATAGTACTCACAGGTAAATTTAGACCTTCTTCGATCACCCTGGAGGTGATCTTTGTCTGAGTCTTTACCATCCTGCTTGTTCTTCGATTCATTTGAATAGCGGTTTTTAGTTTTTCTTCCACATCTTTCAAGTTTTGTCGTCATTTTAGCTGAGCAGCCCATCATTTTCTTTGTTTTCCTCTCTTTAATCAATATTTTAATCAAAGTACACTGTTTCTGAGCAATGTCTGGAACAACCCACTTTACTCAGACTTTCACAGAATGCACGACAACCAGCATGTACATTTGCTGCCTCCATCTTTAAATAACAGCAACCTTGTTATTTATTTATTTATTTATTTTTTTTTTTTTTTTTCACAGAAATAAAAATGCAGACACTGCTATTCTTTTAAACAACATAATAATTACTGCCTCATTTCAGATGATGGACTGTCTTAAAGTTTAGCGTACATAAACAATCAAATGTATATGTATGGGTTCTAATTCTGATGTGTGCTATTATTACATTCAACTTGTAATAATTGTGAATTAATTGTTTTTGACTGAGGTGACTGGGTGGGAGAAATTTTGTTGCACTTGTTGCAATGACAATAAAATTATCTAAACATCTAATTCATTTTTCTTTAGTTTCTCTAAAGTAACCAATATTATTTTTTTTTCTTCCTGTTTTGATTTGGAATAGATGTGCAGTGTTCCCAATGCATTTCTGTCTATGGAAATTAAAGCTGTTTTCAGGATTTTGAGCTTTACTCACTTTTATAAAACACGCTGGAATTACTTTGAACACAACTCTGTGTGTGTATGTATGTATATATATAAATCCAGAAATCACAATGTATTTTTAATAATTTATTTGTATGTTACTGCAGCAAATAAGTATTTGATCACCTACCAACCAGCAAGAATTCTGGCTCTCACAGACCTGTTAATTTGTCTTTAAGAAGCCCTGTTATTCTACACTCTTTACCTGTATTAATTGCACCTGTTTGAACTTGTTACCTGTATAAAGGACACCTGTTCACACACTCAATCAGTCACACTCCAACCTGTCCACCATAGCCAAGACCAAAGAGCTGTCTAAGGACACCAGGGACAAAACTGTAGACCTGCACAAGGCTGGGATGGACTACAGGACAACAGGCAAGCAGCTTGGTAGAAGACAACAACTGTTATGATTATTTATTAGAAAGTGGAAGAAACACAAGATGACTGTCAGTCTCCCTCGGTCTGGGATTCCATGCAAGATCTCACTTTGTGGGGTAAGGATGATTCTGAGAAAGCTCAGAACTACACAGGAGGACCTGGTCAATGACCTGAAGAGAGCTGGGATTACAGTCACAAAGATTACCATTATTAGCAGATGAGAACAACCCCAAGAAAACCATCCCAACTGTGAAGCATGGGGGTGGCAACATCATACTCTGGGGGTGCTCTTCTGCAAAGGGGACAGGACAACTGCACCGTATTGAAGGGAGGATGGATGCGGTCATGTATTGTGAGATTCTGGCAAACAACCTCCTTCCCTCAGTCTTCCAGCATGACAATGACCCCAAACACACCGCCAGGGCAACTAAGGAGGGGCTCCGTTAGAAGCATTTTAAGGTCCTGGAGTGGCCTGGCCAGTCTCCAAACCTGAATTCAATACAAAATCTTTGGAGGGAGCTGAAACTCCAAACCTGAAAGATTTGGAGAAAATCTGTATGGAGGAGTGGATCAAAATTCCTGCTGCAGTGTGTGCAAACCTGGTGAAAAACTACAGGAAACGCTTGGCCTGTGTGATTGCAAACAAAGGCTTCTGTACCAAATATTAACACTGATTTTCACAGGTGTTGAAATACTTATTTGCAGCAGTAACATACAAATAAAATATATTAAAAAAATCATACATTGTAATTTCCGGATTTTTTTTTTTTTTTTTTTTTAGATTATGTCTCTCACAGTGGACATTCTCCTAAGCTGAAAATTTCAGACCCCTCCATGATTTCTAAGTGGGAGATCTTGCAAAATTGCAGGGTGTTCAAATACTTATTTTCCTCATTGTGTATACGAGGCCTGTGAGAAAAGTATCCAACCTTTTTATTTTATGTAAAAAATATATGGATTTGATATATATCCATATATTTGATATATGGATTTGATTTTTGCAAAAACCTGATGGATTTGAATCACGTGTGCTTGCATGAGCAAACCTTGAACCTTCGTGCACATGCATGAACTTTTTCATGCCTGTCGATTACATCATTTTCTGGCAAGCAGCCTTCGTGTGCGCTCGGCGGATTTTCATTGCAAGGAAAAAGACGGAAGGACTGGAGCAGCGCCGCATCACATTTTGCCAGAAACTGGGCGACAGCCAGGTGGAAACCATTCGGAAGATTCAGATGGCTTTCGGTGACGATGCTATGGGCATCACACAGTTTAAGGAGCAGTACAACCGGTTTAAAGACGTCCGCACAACGGTGGAGAGCGAACAGCACTCCGGTCAGCCATCAACATGCTGAAATTGTTGTGTGTGGGCCGCCAGAAGAGGAGGTACTGCTGGTCCACCACCAGTGGGCGCCCTGCCTGAAGTGCTGGCTTCAGGCACGAGAGGGTGCTGCCGCCATGGACACAGCCGGGGGTGACAGCTGTCACTCATTACCTCTTGACAGCTGTCACCCATCTACTCAACATCATCTCACTCCATAAAGACCAGACGTCATCTCCACCTCGTTGCCAAGATATCATACTTCATTGGAGCAGTACCAGATCCGACAGTTGGGGACGGTGATCACCTGGGAATTCAGGACTTGGCGGCTCCAGTATTCACCAGGTTCTGTGGTGGCGGAAATCGTGTGGTTCCGGCTCTTCTCAGGACGGACGTCTTCTATCCTCGAGCCTGCCCACACGTCACCTTTGTGGATTGACTGTAATTATATTCTGAGATTGTCTGTATATTCGTTGTGCACATTTCACAACATTAAATTGTTACTTTTTGGGTCATCTATTGGCCGTTCATTTGCGCCCCCTGTTGTGGGTCCGTGTCACAACACTTTCACAACAGGATATCTCGGCCAGCGTCATGGACTCCGAGGGGCGTCACCCGGCTGTTGAACGACCAATGGGAGAGCAGGGAGCGCAGGCGTCTGCAGGAGATGTGATTGGTGAGCTGCAGCACATTCTCACCGCCTTTACGGCTCGGTTGGATCAAATGACCGAGCAAAACATCCTCCTGAACCGCAGGGTGGAGGCTCTCTCCGCACAGATGGCGGCGAGCACTCAGGGCGCTGCTGCAGCTCCTCCTCCTGCTGACCCTGTGCAGGATATGAACGTTCCAGTGGTGGTTCAACAACCCCTCCCACCATCCCCTGAAGCATACATAAGCCCTCCTGAGCCGTACGGAGGTTGTGTGGAGACGTGCGCGGACTTTCTCATGCAGTGTTCGCTCGTCTTCGCACAACGTCCCGTCATGTACGCGTCAGATGCTAGTAAAATAGCTTATGTGATTGCTCTGCTTCAGGGTAAAGCACGCGCCTGGGCTACGGCACTCTGGGAACAGAACTCACGGTTGTTATCAGCATACACTGGGTTTGTGGGGGAGTTCAGAACAGTGTTTGATCAACCTAACAGAGGAGAGACCGCTTCAACTGTGCTGCTGTCAATGAGACAGGGACGCGAGAGCGCAGCCGCTTATGCAGTCAACTTCCGCATCGCGGCTGCGAGGTCCGGCTGGAATAACGTTGCGCTCCGCGCCGCCTTCATAAACGGACTGTCGTTGGTCCTGAAGGAGCAGCTGGTAGCTAAGGACGAACCGCGGGATTTAGATGGGCTTATCGATCTCATTATACGGATACGCGCCGCCCCTCTCCCTTCCGGGTTCGAAAAGGGGCCGCCCTCCCCACGCTCCACAGCCGCAGTGCTCTGTGGGGCAACAGCTCCCCCTGCTGACATTGTTAGGGAAATGCACAGGGCCAAAATGAGGAGGCTGATCCGCGGGGAATGTTTTCTCTGCAGCTCAAAGGAGCACATACAGAAAAACTGCCCCAAACGGCCAAAACGACAACACTCGCCCTTAGAGACTGGGCTAAGGGGGGGTCAAAACATTCAAGTGAGACACACACAGATTGCCGCACGACTCCCAGTCACAATCCTGAGCGGGGATTTAACCCTTCAAGCCCCAGCACTGGTGGACACGGGGTCAGAAGGGAATCTGCTAGACAGCAGATGGGCAAGGGAGGTAGGGCTCCCTCTGGTGGTGCTTCCTTCGCCATTGCAGGTGCGGGCACTAGATGGCACCCTCCTCCCTTTAATCACACACAAGACACAACCAGTAACTCTGGTGGTGTCTGGAAACCATCGGGAGGAGATTGAGTTTTTTGTAACTCCTTCTACCTCCCGCGTGATGTTGGGCTTCCCATGGATGTTGAAGCACAATCCCCGGATTGATTGGCCGTCTGGGGTGGTGGTTCAGTGGAGCGAAACCTGCCATCGGGTGTGTTTAGGATCCTCGGTTCCTCCCGGTTTGCAGGCTAAGGAGGAGGTCAAAGTCCCTCCCAATCTGACGGCAGTGCCGGTTGAGTACCACGATCTTGCTGACGTCTTCAGCAAGGATCTGGCACTCACCCTTCCCCCGCACCGTCCGTACGATTATGCCATTGATTTGGTTCCAGGTGCTGAGTTCCCGTCCAGCAGGCTGTACAACCTCTCACGACCTGAGCGCGAATCAATGGAGACCTACATCCGCGACTCATTAGCTGCCGGGCTGATCTGGAACTCCACCTCCCCGATGGGGGCAGGTTTCTTTTTTGTGGGCAAGAAAGATGGCGGACTCCGTCCATGCATTGATTACAGGGGGCTGAATGAGATTACGGTTCGCAACCAATACCCGTTGCCATTGTTGGATTCCGTGTTCACCCCCCTGCATGGAGCCAAAATCTTTACTAAGCTGGATCTTAGAAATGCGTATCACCTGGTTCGGATCTGGAAGGGAGACGAATGGAAGACGGCATTTAACACCCCGTTAGGTCACTTTGAGTACCTGGTCATGCCGTTCGGCCTCACCAACGCCCCCGCGACGTTCCAAGCCTTGGTTAACGACGTCTTGCGGGACTTCCTGCACTGATTCGTCTTCGTATATCTGGACGATATTCTCATCTTTTCTCCGGATCCTGAGACCCATGTCCAGCATGTACATCAGGTCCTGCAGTGGTTATTAGAGAAGCGACTGTTTGTGAAGGGCGAGAAGTGCGAGTTTCACCGCACGTCTTTGTCCTTCCTGGGGTTTATCATCTCCTCTAACTCCGTCACCCCTGATCCAGCCAAGGTTGCGGCGGTGAGAGATTGGCCCCAACCAACAAGCGGTAGGAAGCTGCAACAGTTCTTCGGCTTTGCTAATTTCTATAGGAGGTTCATTAAGGGCTACAGTCAGGTAGTTAGCCCCCTGACAGCCCTGACCTCTCCAAAAGTCCCCTTCACCTGGTCGGATCGGTGCGAAGCCGCGTTCAAGGAGTTGAAACGACGGTTCTCTACTGCGCCAGTTTTGGTGCAGCCCGACCCTAGCCGCCAGTTCGTGGTTGAAGTGGACGCCTCTGACTCAGGGATAGGAGCCGTGCTATCCCAGAGCGGAGAGACCGATAAGGTTCTTCACCCGTGTGCCTACTTTTCACGCAGGTTGACCCCGGCTGAACGGAACTATGATGTCGGCAATCGAGAACTCCTTGCGGTGAAAGAGGCTCTTGAGGAGTGGAGACACCTGCTGGAGGGAGCGTCTGTGCCATTCATGGTTTTCACTGACCATCGGAACCTGGAGTATATCAGGACCGCCAAGCGGCTGAACCCCAGGCAAGCCTGCTGGTCACTGTTCTTCGGACATTTTGACTTCCGGATCACCTATTGCCCCGGGACCAAGAACCAGAGATCGGATGCCTTGTTCCGGGTACACGAAGACGAAGTCAAAATGGTGCTGTCGGATCCACCGGTGCCCATCATTCCGGAGTCCACTATCGTGGCCACCCTCACCTGGGACGTGGAGAAGACCATCCGGGAGGCCCTGGCACGAAGCCCGGACCCCGGAACCGGTCCGAAAAACCGTCTGTACGTCCCACCAGAGGCCAGAGCTGCAGTCTTGGACTTCTGTCCCGGTTCCAAGCTCTCCTGTCATCCAGGGGTGCGAAGGACCATGGCAGTTGTCCGGCAGCGCTTCTGGTGGGTGTCTATGGAGGCCGACGTCCGGGAATATATCCAGGCCTGCACCACCTGTGCCGGGGACAAGGCAGTACATAAAAAGGCCCAAGGACTCCTCCAGCTGCTGCCGGTGCCTCATCGCCCCTGGTCCCACATCGGCCTGGATTTCGTCACGGGCCTCCCGCTGTCCCAGGGCAACACCGCCATCTTCACGATAGTGGACCGATTCTCCAAGGCGGCCCACTTCGTGGCCCTCCCGAAGCTCCCAACAGCCCAGGAGACAGCAAACATCCTGGTCCACCACGTCGTCCGTCTGCATGGGATACCCTCTGACATCGTCTCAGATTGTGGTCCCCAGTTCTCCTCACACGTCTGGAGGAGCTTCTGCAGGGAACTGGGGGCCACCGTGAGCCTCTCGTCCGGGTACCATCCACAGACGAACGGACAGGCAGAGCGGGCCAACCAGGAACTGGAACAGACCCTCCGCTGCGTCACATCCGCGCACCCGACGGCCTGGAGTAACCATCTGGCCTGGATCGAGTATGCGCATAACTGCCAGGTGTCTTCTGCCACCGGCCTCTCCCCATTTGAGGTGTGTTTGGGGTATCAGCCCCCGTTGTTTCCCGTGGTGGAGGGAGAGGTCGGTGTGCCCTCGGTCCAGGCCCACCTGCGGAAGTGCTGTCGGGTGTGGCGCTCTGCCCGTTCTGCCTTGTTGAAGGCCCGGACGAGGGCGAAGACCCATGCAGACCGCCGGCGATCCCCGGCCCCTGCTTACCAGCCTGGGCAGGAGGTGTGACATGCCCACCTCTTCCACAATTTCTCGGATAGTCACACGACTGAAAAGTCACCGAAAGCCGTCTGAATCTTCTGAATGGTTTCCACCTGGCTGTCGCCCAGTTTCTGGCAAAATTTGATGCGGCGCTGCTCCAGTCGTTCCGTCTTTTTCCTTGTAATGAAAATCCACCAAAGGCACAACACATGTCCTCACACAAAGGCTGCTTACCAGAAAATGATGCAATCGACAAGCGTGAAAAAGTTCACGCATGCACACGAAGGTTCAAGGTTTGCTCATGCAAGCACACGTGATTCAAATCCATCAGGTTTTTGCAAAAATTAAAAAGGTCAGATATATATATATATATATATATATATATATATATATATATATATATATATATATATATATATATATATATATATATATATATGACTGTACTTGTCTGAAAACTCTGCTGCTCAAATTTATTTAGAAGAAACTCTGGGGTGATCGCATTTTGG
Organism: Thalassophryne amazonica; assembly: GCF_902500255.1. Classification (NCBI taxonomy): domain Eukaryota; kingdom Metazoa; phylum Chordata; class Actinopteri; order Batrachoidiformes; family Batrachoididae; genus Thalassophryne; species Thalassophryne amazonica. The sequence continues at coordinate 6,934,725 of NC_047121.1, forward strand.
CTTTAGCTGGCTCCAAACTGAAGTTACCTTCCTCAGTTCAAATGTCAGCCTGACTGGAAAATCACCAAGGGCCCTTGGGCAAGGTCCTTAATCCCCTAGTTGCTCCTGGCGTGTAGTGAGGGCCTTGCATGACAGCACCCTGACATCGGTGTGTGAATGTGAGGCTTAATTGTAAAGCGAGTTGAGCATCTGATGCAGATGGAAAAGCGCTATATGAATGCAGTCCCTTTACCATTTCTGATTTACACACTATTTCTGACCCAGCAAATTAAATCAAAGCTCAAGACTTCTTTAAAATGGCTTTTAATACCTCATCGTGCTGTGACATGTTTTGCTTTGATGTGCCTCTTAATTATGTTGTATGTTTGCTTTTTACTGTAAGGCACTTTGTTCACTTTTTGGCTGCTGTAAAGAACAATTTCTAAATAATGATTGATTGATTAGATTCACCACTGGCTAGTACATGGGATGTCAGTCTTTGAGAAAAATCTTCATAAATCGTTTGGTTTGAAAATTTTTAAAATTAATTTACTTACATCAGATTTTTTTTAAAGGTGACAGCGTGAACTGAAAACAGCAGCACACAAGTGAACACTATTGAACAAAGCTTTTCACATAACAGAACACAATGCAGCATTAGAACAGAAATTCTTGTTTTCTGCAGAGCTCCATAGAACTTGTGTGAAGTAGGTTCACCCTGATTTTGTTTAAATATAACTGAGCAGCACAACTTCTGACTGAAATTTTAAGTCAGTTCCCAGAGATGTGCTGTCAGTCAGCTAAATCCTGGAAAAGTTCTGGCAGGTGGTAATCGAAGTGTCTCTCTACCAAACTGTGCACTCTCTCTTCTCCACACCAATAAATTTAATTTGTTACCACCAGAGATGCTGCATTACCCCATGATGAGATTTAAATTGCCTTGACAATATGTAAACATTTCTTTCATTATAGTTATATCAAGGTCTACCTATCAAAGACGAGATGTTTGTTGTTCACACCGACCATGTATCATCCCGAAAGGACAAGGACTTTATTAGCAAGCGCGTGACTTGGACTATATGTTACCCACCACTACCTGCACATACACAAACAGGCTCTTGTTGCTGTGCAGCATTGCAAGGAAATGCTTCTTGCAGAGCCTAATGAGACAAATGCTTTCACAACATTAATTTGTTAGCAATAGAAAGTCACAGACTTCCTGAATCTACAAATTCTTAGCTCTGGATTTTCCAACTTAAGATGATACCTCACTCAGATCCAGTTTGAGAAGCCACAAAATGTCACATCATACGGTGACATTTGACTCACATATATCATATGTGAAGATACAAAAAATATTACTATCCAAAGACTTTGCCATCTGTTGAACACTGGACACATTATGTCTTCAAGGATGTGGACAACAATATCAGCTAACAACGTAAAAAAAAAAAATATATATATATATACGAGGGCTGTCAATAAAGTAACAGTCCTTTTTATTTTTTTCAAAAACTATATGGATTTCATTCATATGTTTTTACATCAGACATGCTTGAACCCTCGTGCGCATGCGTGAGTTTTTCCACACCTGTCGGTGACGTCATTCGCTTGTGAGCACTCCTTGTGGGAGGAGTCGTCCAGCCCCTCGTCGGAATTCCTTTGTCTGAGAAGTTGCTGAGAGACTGGCGCTTTGTTTGATCAAAATTTTTTCTAAACCTGTGAGACACATCGAAGTGGACATGGTTCGAAAAATTAAGCTGGTTTTCAGTGAAAATTTTAACGGCTGATGAGAGATTTTGAGGTGATTCTGTCGCTTTAAGGACCTCCCACGGTGCGAGACGTCGCTCAGCGCTCTCAGCCGCCGTCGTCAGCCTGTTCAAGCTGAAAACCTCCACATTTCAGGCTCTATTGATCCAGGACGGTTTCAGCATTTTATCCGGATATTCCACTGTTAAAGGAGATTTTTTTAATGAAAGACGTGCGGACGGATCCACGCGTCGGGACGCAGCCGACGCGGTGCGGCGGCACAGGAAAAACACCTCCGTGTTGATAACCATTTGTAAAATCCAGGCGGCTTTTGATGGCTTTCAGTGGAGTGAGTATATGAGAAATTGTTTAACAGGCAGGACATGTTCCAACTTGTCCTTAAGGCTTTCAACAGAGGTGTTTTTCCTGTGGCGGAGCGTTGCGGCGGCTGCGTCCCGACGCGCGGACCCGTCCGCACGTCTTTCATTAAAAAATCTCCTTTAACAGTGGAATATCCAGATAAAATGCTGAAACCGACTTCTTCTGAAACTTCTCTGTTCTCTCACAACGTCCTGGATCAATAGAGCCTGAAATGTGGAGGTTTTCAGCTTGAACAGGCTGACAACGCCGCCTGAGAGCGCTGCGCGACGTCTCGCACCGTGGGAAGCCCTTAAAGCGACAGAATCACCTCAAAATCTCTCATCAGCCGTTAAAATTTTCACTGAAAACCAGCTTAATTTTTCGAACCGTGTCCACTTCGATGTGTCTCACAGGTTTAGAAAAAATTTTGATCAAACAAAGCGCCAGTCTCTCAGCAACTTCTCAGACAAAGGAATTCCGACGAGGGGCTGGACGACTCCTCCCACAAGGAGTGCTCTCAGGCGAATGACGTCACCGACAGGCGTGGAAAAACTCACGCATGCGCACGAGGGTTCAAGCATGTCTGATGTAAAAACATATGAATGAAATCCATATAGTTTTTGAAAAAAATAAAAAGGACTGTTACTTTATTGACAGCCCTCGTATATATATATATATATATATATATATATATATATATATATATGAGGTCTATTAGATAAGAAACCGACACTTTTATTTTTTTTTTAACTATATGGATTTGAACGACGTGCGATTACACCAATCATGCTTGAACCCTCGTGTGCATGCGTGAGTTTTTTCACGCGTCGGTGACGTCATTTCCCTGTGGGCAGGCCTTGAGTGAGATGTGGTCCAGCCCTCTCGGCTGAATTCCTTTGTTTCACACGCTGCTCGAGACGGCGCGCGTTGCTTTATCAAAATGTTTTCTGGACCTGTGAGGAATATCCGAGTGGACACTATTTGAGAAATTAAGCTGGTTTTTGATGAAGTTTAACGGCTTATGAGAGATTATGGGGTGTTTCTGTCAGTATAAGGACTTCCCACGGAGCGGGATGTCGCGCAGCGCTTCCAGGTGCCATCGTCGGCCTGTTTCGACCTGAAAACATCCTAATTTAAGGCTTAATTCACCCAGGACATCGTGAGAGAACAGAGAAGATTCAGAAGAGGCCGGCATGAGGACTTTAGAATCAGAATCAGAAGACGTTTATTGCCATTGCCAGTGAACAGGATTCACAGACTAGGAATTTGCTTCGGTACAATGGTGCAACATTAAGAAGAGATAAAATGCTAAGATAAAATATAACATATGTGTCAAAATAAGATAAAATCTAAGATAAAAAAAACAAAATATGAAATAAGAAAGGCTGTGTGCAACAGAAAAACAGAGAAACAGAAAAAACAGTGCAGTGGGAGGAGTGCAATTAAAAACCAAAGTACACTGTCTAAAGTGACCCGTGATAAGATGATAAAGTGACAGAGTTAAGCTTAAGGTGACTGAGTTATGATGAGTTCATGAGTCTAACGGCAGAGGGGAAGAAACTGTTCTTATGGTGGGAGGTTCTGGTCCAGATGGACCGTAGCCTCCTGCCCGAGGGGAGTGGTTTGAACAGACCGTATGCAGGGTGAGAAGGGTCAGCTGTGATCCGACCTGCTCGGCCCAGAGTCCTGGAGACGTGCAGGTCGTGGAGAGATGGAAGGCTACAGCCGATCACCTTCTCAGCAGAGGCCACAATGCGCTGAAGTCTGTGTCTGTCCCTGGCTGTGGCCCCGGCGTACCACACTGTGACAGAGGAGGAGAGGATGGACTCGATGATGGCCATGTAGAACTGCACCATCAGCTGGACAGGCAGCTTGGCCTTCTTCAGCTGCCGCAGAAACTACATCCTCTGCTGGGCCTTCTTGATGAGGGAGCTGATGGTTGACTCCCACTTGAGGTCCTGGGTGATGGTGGTGCCGAGGAAGCGGTGACAGACCACAGTGGTGATGGGGCTGTTGGTGAAGGCGAGGGGGCTGTGGCTTTCCTGAAGTCCACGATCATCTCCACTGTTTTCTGGGCGTTGAGCTCCATGCGAACATTCCACTGTTTAAGGACATTTTTTAATGAAAGACGTGCGCTCAAATTCGCCGAGTCGTTTCCGTGACGACTCGACGAATCTGTGAGCGCCGCGACAGGAAAAACACCTCCGTGTTGAAAACCATTTGTAAAATTCAGGCGGCTTTTGATGGCTTTCAACAAGTGAGTATCTGAGAAATTGTTTAACAGCTTGGGCATGTTCCAACTTACCCATTAAGGTTTCCAACGGAGGAGTTTTTCCTGTCGCGACCCCCCGCGGTCGGGTCCGGCCCGACATGCGACTCTGCCCGCACATTCTTTACAAAAATGTCTGTTAACAATGGAATGTCCGAATAAACTCCTCATGCCGACTTCTTCTGAAAGTTCTCTGTTCTCTGACCACTTACTGGGTCAACAGAGCCTGAAATGTGGAAGTTTTCAACTTGAAACGGCGAGATGCTGCCGCCTCGAAGCGCAGATCGCCGTCAGGCACCGTGGGCCGTCCTTAAAGCGACACTACCAGACCAAAATCTCTCATCAGCCGTTAAAAATTTTACCGAAAACCAGCTGAATTTATCGAATGGTGTCCACTCAGTTGTGCCTTACAGTTTTGAAAAAATTTTGATCAAACAAAGCAGCAGTCTCTGAGCCATTCTTAAACAATGAAAAAATCGACGAGAGGGTGGGCGACTCCTCACTCAAAGACTGCCCACAGGCGAATGACGTAACCGACAGGCATGAAAAAACTCTTGCATGCCCACGAGGGTTCAAGCATGTCTGATGTAATCACACGTGATTCAAATCCATATGGTTTTTGAAAAAAATAATAAGGTTGGATACTTTTCTAATAGACCTCGTGTATATATATATATATATATATATATATATATATATATATATATATATATATATATATATATAATTTTATTTTTTTACACAGACACACTGATTCTGCAGCATAGTGATTCTGCAGTGGATTATTGGTATTTAACAACCTTTTCCATAACCTTCTCCATAACCATTCAACATGTTTGAGAGCACTTGGGAAATCTTCCCCCCCATGTAGTTCTGATTGATTTATAATCACGCAATTGCCTGAGTGCGGGCAGCACCATGGGATAGTGAATAGAATGACTAAAGCAGCACAGTATGTGTGTAAGTATGAGCAATGAAGGCGTATCAATATTATTTCAAAATCAGCAGCCGGTCTCCCGTTGCACGGTATCTTTTAATTCCAGCATCTAATTTGAGTATCTCCTGACATGCAAGAGAGAGAGAAAAAAAAAAGAAAAACTGCACAGGCAAGATTACCTCTGCCAAATGATCGATGAGATCACACGTGTTCACGCCATCTGTTTCTCAGTCTACCATTTATCAAAAAAAAAAAAAAAAGAACAGATTTCAAACAATTTTTTGGAGAGATGCTTCCTGGATAAGAGTTGATTAAATTCACAGGTACACCCAGATTGGGCTCATTTTTCTCATTTATTGGTGTCGTAAAGAAGTCAGATTTGCATATGATTTTTTTTTTTTTAAATAAAATAACCCTTACCCCTGACAAAGTGAGGAACATTGAGGTAAATTTTGATCCTACATTGTCCTTTGACCTCCACATTAGAAATATTATGAGGGCTGCTTTCTTCCACCTGTGAAATATAGCGAAGGCTCGTCCCATCCTGTCTACGGCTGATGCTGAGACCCTGATCCATGTGTTTAGCTCTTGTAGATTGGACTACTGCAATGTTCTGTTTTCTGGTACACCGCAGTCTAGCATTAGGACTCTCCAATTGGTTCAAAATGCTGCAGCCAGACTTCTAACTTCTGAATGTTCGACCACATTACACCCATTTCATTGGCTTCCTGGACTGGTACTTCCCTACCTACCTGACCTACAACCCCAGTTCCAATGAAGTTGGGACGTCTTCAACCTATATTCAATTGAATACACCACAATGACAAGATATTTAATGTTCAAACTGATAAATTTTATTGTTTTGTGCAAATATTTGCTCATTTTGAAATGGATGCCTGCAACACGTTTCAAAAATGCTGGGACAGTGGTATGTTTACCACTGTGTTACATCACCTTTCCTTCTAACAACACTCAATAAGCGTTTGGGAACTGAGGACACTAATTGTTGAAGCTTGTAGGTGGAATAGTTCTGGTAACAATGTGGATGGTCTTTTTCCTCTTTTGTCTGGAGGACATGACGTCCATGATTTCCAAAAACAATTTGAAATGACAACTCATCAGACCACAGCACACCTTTCCACTTTGCGTCTGTCCATTTCAAATGAGCTCATTCCCAGAGAAGGCAGCTGTGTTTCTGTATGTTGTTGATGTTTGTCTTTCGCATTGCAGTTTTAACTTGCACTTGTAGATGTAGCGACAAACTGTGTCAACTGACAATGGTTTTCTGAAGTGTTCCTGAGCCCACGCGGTAAGATCCGTTACACAATGATGTTGGTTTTTAATGCAGTGCCACCTGAGGGATTGAAGGTCACGGGCATTCAATGTTGGTTTTCATCTTTGCCGCTTATGTGTAGACAGTTCTCCAGATTCTCTGAAACTTCTGATGATATTATGGACTAGATCAGGGGTGGCAAGTTCAGTCTTCGAGAGCCACCTTCCTGACACTCTTAGTTGTCTCCCTGCTCCAACACACCTGAATCCAATGAAAGACTCGTAAGCAGACTTTTAATGAGCCTTTCATTGGATTCAGGTGTGTTGGAGCAGGGAGACAACTAAGAGTGTCAGGAAGGTGGCTCTTGAGGACCAAACCTGGCCACCCCTGGACTAAATGATGGAGTAGATGATGGAATCCCTAAATTCCTTGCTATTGAATGTTGAGAAACATAATTCTTAAACTGTTGGACTATTTTTTCATGTAGTTGTTCACAAAGTGGTGATCCTCACCCCATCTTTGCTTGTGAACGGCTGAGCCTTTTGTGGATGCTCCTTTTATACCCAATCATGACACTCACCTGTTTCCAAACAGGTGTTCTTCGAACATTCAACTTTGCCAGTCTTTTGTTACCCCATCCCAACTTGTTTGAAACATGTTGCAGGCATCCATTTCAAAATGAGCAAATATTTGCACAAAAAATAAATAAATAAAGTTTATCAATTTGAACATTAAATCTCTTGTCTTTGTGGTGTATTTAATTGAATATAGGTTGAAGACGAGTTGCAAATCATTGTATTCTGTTTACATTTTACACAATGTGTTCTCAGGGTGCAGGACTACTTTGTGTCCCTAAGGTGAATAAGAAGTTTGCGGGTCACAGAGCTTTCTCTTATCGTGCCCCTGTTCTGTAGAATGATCTCCCTGCATCAATAAAACAGTCATATTCTGTGGAGACTTTCAAGTCCAGACTTAAGACACACTTACTTTCCCTTTTGTATGGCTAGCATACTGGCATAGTGTAGTTCTACGCTTTTTACTCTTTTCATTTATTTTATCAGGAAACTTCAACTTTACCTAAATTCTGTTTTTTTTAGTGAAGCTTAGGGCTAGTGGCCAATGATCACCTTAGTATTTCCTGTTTTTCTTGTTGTTTAACCCTCTGGGGTCTGAGGGCATTTTTTTGGACAGTTCACTCGCCTGGCATAAATGTTTTATTATTGCTGTTAACAGTTCTCCCTGCATCCCACAATCAAGTTTTATGTCTCTTTGTTTTCAGGACAACATGTGCTTTCAGGATATATATGCTTTTGTTGTATTTTATAAATGTAATAAAGGTTTACAATGAAAAATAAGAAAGAAAAAAGTAAAGCAAAAAATAATTTTCCACACACATTTATTCAAAACACACAGCAAACTATAATAAACAACTGTTTTAACACTTTATAAAGGTAATTTGAGGTCTTGTGTGAAAGACTGTGTAACAAAAAGGTTCAACCACTGAGAAAGCAACAGAGTTATCCAGTAACATTCACATGCAAACTAGTGGAGCAATCCTGATAGTTACACACTCTTTGTTTGAGCACGTGAGATTATCATCAGAGGCTCTCTGACTGCGTAATGGCGCAGGGCGCACTGGATGTAGTCATTGGAGCACCCAGGGGGGTATTCAAACGGGCCAACTAGTAACATATCACTCCTGACAATGATTTTTGGCTTTTCACGTGAGGTAAATCTGCCCTACAATTGGATATTGGAAAACCATGTGACGGTGAACCAATTCTGATTGGACACTCACATTGCACATTTCATCACACAGCTTCTATGAGGAGTACAAAGATGGCCAATGGCTGGCTCAAAAGTCCGCTAAGTTAACTTTTCAGCAAAAAAAAGTAAGTTTCTATCTCATATCATTAAAAACTTCTTTATAATTTAGCAAAGCTTGGTCTTAGCAGTCGTATACGACGGAGTCGGCCCCAGAGGATTAATGCTGGCAAATTATACTGTATTTCTTGTCTTTCTGATGCCTGATTCTGTTTTTTCTCTCTGTTTAAGGTGCAGCTCCATCCAGAGATGGGTGTGGTATTTGTGCTGGAGACTCTCCTGTCCTGTGCACCAACAGCATTTCATGTATATTTGTTTTGTGAATTGTTTTGTAATTTATCAATCAATCAATCAATTTTTTTTTATATAGCGCCAAATCACAACAAACAGTTGCCTCAAGGCGCTTTATATTGTAAGGCAAGGCCATACAATAATTATGTAAAACCCCAACGGTCAAAACGACCCCCTGTGAGCAAGCACTTGGCTACAGTGGGAAGGAAAAACTCCCTTTTAACAGGAAGAAACCTCCAGCAGAACCAGGCTCAGGGAGGGGCAGTCTTCTGCTGGGACTGGTTGGGGCTGAGGGAGAGAACCAGGAAAAAGACATGCTGTGGAGGGGAGCAGAGATCGATCACTAATGATTAAATGCAGAGTGGTGCATACAGAGCAAAAAGAGAAAGAAACAGTGCATCATGGGAACCCCCCAGCAGTCTAAGTCTATAGCAGCATAACTAAGGGATGGTTCAGGGTCACCTGATCCAGCCCTAACTATAAGCTTTAGCAAAAAGGAAAGTTTTAAGCCTAATCTTAAAAGTAGAGAGGGTGTCTGTCTCCCTGATCTGAATTGGGAGCTGGTTCCACAGGAGAGGAGCCTGAAAGCTAAAGGCTCTGCCTCCCATTCTACTCTTACAAACCCTAGGAACTACAAGTAAGCCAGCAGTCTGAGAGCGAAGTGCTCTATTGGGGTGATATGGTACTACGAGGTCCCTAAGATAAGATGGGACCTGATTATTCAAAACCTTATAAGTAAGAAGAAGAATTTTAAATTGTATTCTAGAATTAACAGGAAGCCAATGAAGAGAGGCCAATATGGGTGAGATATGCTCTCTCCTTCTAGTCCCCGTCAGTACTCTAGCTGCAGCATTTTGAATTAACTGAAGGCTTTTTAGGGAACTTTTAGGACAACCTGATAATAATGAATTACAATAGTCCAGCCTAGAGGAAATAAATGCATGAATTAGTTTTTCAGCATCACTCTGAGACAAGACCTTTCTGATTTTAGAGATATTGCGTAAATGCAAAAAAGCAGTCCTACATATTTGTTTAATATGCGCTTTGAATGACATATCCTGATCAAAAATGACTCCAAGATTTCTCACAGTATTACTAGAGGTCAGGGTAATGCCATCCAGAGTAAGGATCTGGTTAGACACCATGTTTCTAAGATTTGTGGGGCCAAGTACAATAACTTCAGTTTTATCTGAGTTTAAAGCAGGAAATTAGAGGTCATCCATGTCTTTATGTCTGTAAGACAATCCTGCAGTTTAGCTAATTGGTGTGTGTCCTCTGGCTTCATGGATAGATAAAGCTGGGTATCATCTGCGTAACAATGAAAATTTAAGCAATACCGTCTAATAATACTGCCTAAGGGAAGCATATATAAAGTGAATAAAATTGGTCCTAGCACAGAACCTTGTGGAACTCCATAATTAACTTTAGTCTGTGAAGAAGATTCCCCATTTACATGAACAAATTGTAATCTATTAGACAAATATGATTCAAACCACTGCAGCGCAGTGCCTTTAATACCTATGGCATGCTCTAATCTCTGTAATAAAATTTTATGGTCAACAGTATCAAAAGCAGCACTGAGGTCTAACAGAACAAGCACAGAGATAAGTCCACTGTCCGAGGCCATAAGAAGATCATTTGTAACCTTCACTAATGCTGTTTCTGTACTATGATGAATTCTAAAACCTGACTGAAACTCTTCAAATAGACCATTCCTCTGCAGATGATCAGTTAGCTGTTTTACAACTACCCTTTCAAGAATTTTTGAGAGAAAAGGAAGGTTGGAGATTGGCCTATAATTAGCTAAGATAGCTGGGTCAAGTGATGGCTTTTTAAGTAATGGTTTAATTACTGCCACCTTAAAAGCCTGTGGTACATAGCCAACTAACAAAGATAGATTGATCATATTTAAGATCGAAGCATTAAATAATGGTAGGGCTTCCTTCAGCAGCCTGGTAGGAATGGGGTCTAATAAACATGTTGATGGTTTGGATGAAGTAACTAATGAAAATAACTCAGACAGAACAATCGGAGAGAAAGAGTCTAACCAAATACCGGCATCACTGAAAGCAGCCAAAGATAACGATACGTCTTTGGGATGGTTATGAGTAATTTTTTCTCTAATAGTTAAAATTTTGTTAGCAAAGAAAGTCATGAAGTCATTACTAGTTAAAGTTAATGGAATACTCAGCTCAATAGAGCTCCGACTCTTTGTCAGCCTGGCTACAGTGCTGAAAAGAAACCTGGGGTTGTTCTTATTTTCTTCAATTAGTGATGAGTAGAAAGATGTCCTAGCTTTACGGAGGGCTTTTTTATAGAGCAACAGACTCTTTTTCCAGGCTAAGTGAAGATCTTCTAAATTAGTGAGACGCCATTTCCTCTCCAACTTACGGGTTATCTGCTTTAAGCTACGAGTTTGTGAGTTATACCACGGAGTCAGACACTTCTGATTTAAAGCTCTCTTTTTCAGAGGAGCTACAGCATCCAAAGTTGTCTTCAATGAGGATGTAAAACTATTGACGAGATACTCTATCTCCCTTACAGAGTTTAGGTAGCTACTCTGCACTGTGTTGTTATATGGCATTAGAGAACATAAAGAAGGAATCATATCCTTAAACCTAGTTACAGCGCTTTCTGAAAGACTTCTAGTGTAATGAAACTTATTCCCTACTGCTGGGTAGTCCATCAGAGTAAATGTAAATGTTATTAAGAAATGATCAGACAGAAGGGAGTTTTCAGGGAATACTGTTAAGTGTTCTATTTCCATACCATAAGTCAGAACAAGATCTAAGATATGATTAAAGTGGTGGGTGGACTCATTTACTTTTTGAGCAAAGCCAATAGAGTCTAATAATAGATTAAATGCAGTGTTGAGGCTGTCATTCTCAGCATCTGTGTGGATGTTAAAATCGCCCACTATAATTATCTTATCTGAGCTAAGCACTAAGTCAGACAAAAGGTCTGAAAATTCACAGAGAAACTCACAGTAACGACCAGGTGGACGATAGATAATAACAAATAAAACTGGTTTTTGGGACTTCCAATTTGGATGGACAAGACTAAGAGACAAGCTTTCAAATGAATTAAAGCTCTGTCTGGGTTTTTGATTAATTAATAAGCTGGAATGGAAGATTGCTGCTAATCCTCCACCCCGGCCCGTGCTACGAGCATTCTGACAGTTAGTGTGACTCGGGGGTGTTGACTCATTTAAACTAACATATTCATCCTGCTGTAACCAGGTTTCTGTTAGGCAGAATAAATCAATATGTTGATCAATTATTATATCATTTACAAACAGGGACTTAGAAGAGAGAGACCTAATGTTTAATAGACCACATTTAACTGTTTTAGTCTGTGGTGCAGTTGAAGGTGCTATATTATTTTTTCTTTTTGAATTTTTATGCTTAAATAGATTTTTGCTGGTTATTGGTAGTCTGGGAGCAGGCACCGTCTCTATGGGGATGGGGTAATGAGGGGATGGCAGGGGGAGAGAAGCTGCAGAGAGGTGTGTAAGACTACAACTCTGCTTCCTGGTCCCAACCCTGGATAGTCACGGTTTGGAGGATTTAAGAAAATTGGCCAGATTTCTAGAAATGAGAGCTGCTCCATCCAAAGTGGGATGGATGCCGTCTCTCCTAACAAGACCAGGTTTTCCCCAGAAGCTTTGCCAATTATCTATGAAGCCCACCTCATTTTTTGGACACCACTCAGACAGCCAGCAATTCAAGGAGAACATGCGGCTAAACATGTCACTCCCGGTCCGATTGGGGAGGGGCCCAGAGAAAACTACAGAGTCCGACATTGTTTTTGCAAAGTTACACACCGATTTAATGTTAATTTTAGTGACCTCCGATTGGCGTAACCGGGTGTCATTACTGCCGACGTGAATTACAATCTTACCAAATTTACGCTTAGCCTTAGCCAGCAGTTTCAAATTTCCTTCAATGTCGCCTGCCCTGGCCCCCGGAAGACAATTGACTATGGTTGCTGGTGTCGCTAACTTCACATTTCTCAAAACAGAGTCGCCAATAACCAGAGTTTGATCCTCGGCGGGTGTGTCGTCGAGTGGGGAAAAACGGTCAGAGATGTGAACGGGTTGGCGGTGTACACGGGGCTTCTGTTTAGGGCTACGCTTCCTCCTCACAGTCACCCAGTCAGCCTGCTTTCCCGGCTGCTCGGGATCTGCCAGGGGGGAACTAACGGCGGCTAAGTTACCTTGGTCCGCACCGACTACAGGGGCCTGGCTAACTGTAGAATTTTCCACGGTGCGGAGCCGAGTCTCCAATTCGCCCAGCCTGGCCTCCAAAGCTACGAATAAGCTACACTTATTACAAGTACCGTTACTGCTAAAGGAGGCCGAGGAATAACTAAACATTTCACACCCAGAGCAGAAAAGTGCGGGAGAGACAGGAGAAGCCGCCATGCTAAATCGGCTAAGAGCTAGTAGCTACGCTAAGCTAGCGGATTCCTAAAAACACGCAAAGTGAATAATGTGTAAATAATTTAGAGGTGATTCAGCAGAAGGAGTGCTTTAGCTAAGGCACGTAAAGATTACACTGGGAAACAAATCGTAATCTAGATAACTAGATCAATCTAACTGCGCAGATTAAACAGCTAACAGATACAGAAAAACACCGCTGTGCTCCGGAACAGGAAGTGATACAATACCGCAGTGAGAGCCAACCACCAGTAGAGGCAAGCAAGGCCTCTACTTTATGTTTTGTACCATGGCCCAAGCAGAGGGTCACCCCTTTGAGTCTGGTCTGCTTGAGGTTTCTTCCTCAGAGGGAGTTTTTCCTTACCACTGCTGCACTGGGGGTTAGTAAGGTTAGACCTTACCTGTGTGAAGCGTCTTAAGGCAACTCTGTTGTGATTTGGCACTATATAAATGAAAATAAATTGAAATAGAAAAACCATTAATGAACTATAGTTCGAGTCTTGTGTTAAAGGTGATAGAGAGAGGTTGAATGGGGCATTAATCCTTTTTCTGTGATGTGATATGTAGCCCAAAAAAAATTGGTTGGGTCTGTAATGGCTCAGAACCTTCCTAAAAGGCTCTCTGAAACAGCTATGTTACTATGCTGGGTTTAGAATGCCTCATTAGCTTTTAATGGCGTCGTTTTGGAGCTTATTTGGCAACCTCATTATGAAATGCACGTAGGTGTTGGCACTGATCGGTTGCCGTTGTTTGATTGGCTGCCCTTGCTCTCACTGAAAATGCCGCTAAGAGGATTAGGAAAGTCTCCGGTTCAACTCAGAACAGAATGAAAATGATCGCTGATTCACTCATTTCGCTGTCAATCAAAAATGGATTCAGCCTCAGACAGATCATCCAATCATCATGCAGAAGCTGGGCATCCGGGCCAGCTGAGGCCCGCCCACTGCCCCATAGAACCACAGACACGCAGAGCCTCCGATGGGCGGGACAAAGCCCAGCATTTATCCAATGACTCGTCTCGTTTTGCTGCACTTGTGTCGCTATTGAAGTCTGTGGACGACGGTTTAAAGCACTGTGAAGCTGCGGGTTTGAGTGAGAGGAAATCCGCGTCGTTATCAGTGATAAGAAGCTGATTCTGAACAAAAGTTGAGCGCGTTGTAGCGAAAACGAGACGACAGTAATCTTCACTAACTTATTTAACAGATCACGTTTCAACATTGCTGTTGAGTGATAAATCTTGTTCCTCGCCCACCAACATGAAGTCAGCCAGAGGCTGACTTTGACATAAAGTCCAGTCACAAAATAATAATAAAAAAACGATCCGAAATAAATTTAAAAACAAATTTAAAACAAAAGAAAATGTGATACTTACAGGCTGTACTGATTGCTGGGGTTAATTTTGTCGCAGAGTCGGAACTGACCCTCTACTGAGTATTAAATGCCGACTGAAGCCAGCTCGAAATCGTGCAAGGTTTGTGAAACAGTCCTCCTTGAAATGCGCAGAGCAAAGAAATAGTTGGCGGTTGTATATCCTGAGGATGCGGTTAAAAATGAATAAAAGCCAGTGATCGTGTACATTGCTTTATGTGGGAAGAATATGTAAAGATCGTAGTCCGCTGTGACAGCCTGGGAAGGCACACCTGTAGCTCGCCATTGCTCCTCTTCCAGTGGTAGGAATGGGTGGGCACAACCTTATGAATAATTAATTTCAAAGGGGTGTGTGTGAAAGGGTGTGGGTGTGTGTGTGTGTGTGTGGGGGGGGGGGGGTGCTATTGGTGAAAAAGTGACGTAACTTTTCTCTCAAAAACGGATTGGCCTGTTTTCTAGGGGCAATTCAAAAAAGGAGAAATACTTGAAATAGAGGTTCTGAAACTTGCTGGCACTTCGTGTGTATTCCCCACAGTGGGGAGACTCTGAACTAACACCAAAAACATGAAAAAGATGATTTTGATTCTCTATCCCCTTTAAACATCCTGAAAGTCCAACAATTTTATAACAGTACATTTTTTAACTACATTAACAAAAGTCTAATTTATCCCACTACGTGTTTATTTTGGACTTCAGTGCTTTTTGCAGGACAGCAACATTTTTGTTAGTAAGTGGAAGTCCAAATGATGTTATCATTATAACTAAGTTGGCAAAGTTTTGTCCTGTCTGAATGTTTGTCTTACAACTGCTGTCTGTGACAGTGCAGGCTTTGCCTTTTGCATCACCAGTTATACAACTTCATGATGTAGTGGTATAGAGGAGGATTTTCTTAAAAAGAAGATCTGAAAGTTTAGCTAGAAATTGCAAGAAGGTACATCTGAGATGCAAGCCTGGATGTGATTTGTTTTGGTGAAAGAATATCCTTCTCCACTCTACTCCACTATGAAGCTAAGAGCTGTGATGCAAAATGCAAAATCTGCACTGTGCACAATTTCTCCTATCAGAGCCACAGAAGCCTATAACTTCTTTTGGGTTGTCTAGGTGTCTTGGTGTCTTTCCTCACTCTTCTCCTTCTTGCACAGTCACTCAGTTACGGGGGTATGTAAATGTGTGATCAAGGTCATTTGGGTAGTTTCTGTTGCCATTATGATTTTAAAAGAGGAAATACAGTTGTTTGACAATAAATTACTTCACCCAACCACTAACCATGAGTGAAGAAAAAGTTTTTGTGTTAACATTCATATTCTCTGAAAAATGCCCCCCCCCCCCCCAAAAAAAATCTAACAATTCTGTCGGGGTATGTAAACGTTTGAGCACAGCTGTATATTGTTGAGCCTATCTCTATAATTTTGACCCTGCATGGTGTAGACAAGATACACAATAAATTCAGACTTGTGCACTCAGTTGTTGTTGTTTTTAACATTGTTAATGATATATGCTTTACAGCCATTACATTCTGGAAAAAGAAAACTTCAAAGACACCATTAAAAGCTTAAAATTACCAGGACATTTATGTCTATGATGAGCGTATGCAAACTCTGAGTTCGGCTGTGCCAGCGATTTGCTCACAAAAGCATGGCTTTGAACCTGAACTAAGGAGGTGCTTTCTTGCTTATTTGTTTGCTTTTAATACATTATCATGCATTTATGACTGATTATAAAAAACAAACAAACAAAAATCGTTATAATCATACTCTAGGCATACTTATCTGACCTAAATCAACATACGTATGAATAGAACACAGTGTTGTATTTGCAATTTTGTAGAAATGTATGTTGTGCCCTATTGCATCCATACAGCAGAATTGTGGTTAAGGCATCCAGAGATTTAATAACTGAAAATTCAGATTGTTCTCTTTTCTCTGATGTAGAGACTGCAGGCAGTAAAATCAGATAACCACATTATTAATCAGTTATTTGCAATGGTGACTTGCATTCAGGGCTGGAACAAAATAATATCTTTCTTTGGTCCTGCATACATCTCTAATCTTATACTGTCAGCTCATAAACAGTGCTTTGTATCTGTGTATTCTGTCAGTTTTTCATTGAGCAGTGCTCACCAGGATGTGTTGAAGAGACTGACTGCTCATTTTTTCAAGTATTTGACAAAACTTTAAGTTGTCAAAAAAGCAAATCTCAATCGAGCACCAATCACTTCATTGATTTCCACACAGGTATTTTTTATCTTAAATACAATGATGAAGATGTTTATATGGACTCTGCTTCTGCAAAGGCATACTGTGAAAGTATCAAAAGTATTTCTCATCAATTACATACAATACGCATGAAAATATTAACTAGCCTTCAGACAGCAAAGCGAGTACAATAAATAGATCTGGGTTTGAATCACACTCATACTGTCTATGTCCTTGAACAAGACAGTCTGCATTGTCTCAGTCCATCCAGCTTTAAATGGAAACCAACCTGGGAAAATACCCTTTGTTGGACTGGTGTCTCATCTAGGGGGAGTCATAGACTCTCATCCATTTCATGCTATGGGACCTGGAGGTAAACAGAGGCACCAACCTACCTCAGGGCTGATTTAGGACTTGTTCTTTCAGACAGCAGAGGTGTAAGATGGATGGAGCTGAACGAAAAATGTGTCCTGCAGATGCATCTGTATTGTTTTTGAAATTGATTCAGTGTGAGCTCAACTGTCATTGTTGAATGTCTCTGCTTTCTCATTTGGCATCATAAACTGATTTCAGAGATCTGTAAAATCTCAAGATGAGGTCTCTAAACCGATAGTTCATGGATTACAGGAAATTATGAAGGATACATAAGAGTAAAAGCCTATAATCCACATCATGTTGGATGTCTAATTAATAGTTAAGGGCACAGATTATTTTTTTTGTTTTCTCAAAAGCTGCACTAGCAATTCATATTTGTTGAAGACAGCATTCCCAGAAATTGTTGATTCAAAACAAAGAAATATCATGACAGATTAAGAAAAAAATAATGTTGATCTTCAAATAATGCTTGAAATAAAGTGAATGAGCGTCAAGAAGCCTGCAATTAAATGTCAGTTTAAGAAGCTGAGCAGCTAAGTGTGAAATTGACTAAACTGTCAACTTAATTTACAAGCTGCTTTGATCAGAAAGGCAGAGATCATTGTTGAATGAAATCTGGGAATTAGTCTTACCTGTAAATAAGGACTTCATCTTCAGAACAGTTGTACTGGAGCTGGTACATTTTGACCTTTGGAGTTGATTTGCTCACAGTCCACTTGACTAAAGCAGAAACAGCAGTCACTTCTGATACAGATACAGTCTTCTCTGGTAGAACTTTAGGCTCCCCCTTACTGATCTTGGTCGAGCTGGTTATATCAGAAAGCCCGGACTTGGACTGTGTGGTTCGGTTTGTCTCATTATTCAGGTGGGGGAGCTGAATGATTGACAGTTCAACAGAGGCTATAGATTCCCCAGCAGCATTAGCGGCTATGCAAGTAAAGGTACCGTAATCCTTTGAAGAGGTGATTGTTATGTCCAGGGTTCCATTGTCATATACAGTTGCTCGGGAGGAATTGCTGATCAAACGGTCATCTGGAGCAACCCAGTGCACTGTTGGCATTGGATCACCAACAGCTTTGCATCGAAGGCTAGCTGTTTGGCCTTCGAGCACGAGCAATTTGTGTGTATGTTGAGTGATCAGAGGGGGTTCACAAACAAATTCTTCCTCTCGCACAGACCAAAAGTAGCGCCCTTTTACACTGCTAGGAGAGGCACAGGTTTCCATATCATCCTCACGGTCGAGCCTTCGGAGCCAAAGCACCTCACAGTTGCAATGCAATGGATTTCCACCAAAGCTGAGGGAGAGTGGAGGTGCATACGGAGTGCTCATTATAACATTGCTCTGGGAGCGGGCAAATATGGGATCCGGTGGGAGCTTCTGCAAACGGTTAGAGGTAAGATCCAAGCGGGCCAGTTTATCCAAATCAGTAAAAGTCCCCTCAGCAATGAAGGAAAGGAGGTTATGATCCAGACTCATTTGATGGAGGTTTACCATCCTACGGATGGCTTCCCAAGGCACACTGCGCAAGTTGTTGTATGACAAATCCAGATCCTCCAGGGTCAGTGACAAGTCATCAAATGCTGCTTTGGAGATCTGATTCAGTTGATTGTTGTTGAGGATCAGATGTTGAAGGTTGATCAGTCCTCTAAGGTCATCTGGGCCAAGTTCAGTCAGTCGGTTACTGTCTAGGTGCAGAGATCTCAGAGTCTCGAGGTCAATGAAGGAGAAAGGCTGGATGTCGCTGATGGTGTTGCGCGACAAAGTGAGATCCACCAGTCCTGTCATGTTAGCAAAATCCTGTGTAGTGATCTTGAGAATAAAATTTCCACCGAGCCGGAGCTCCACAGTTCGCCGGTCAATGTCCGGCGGAACAAAGAGCAGGCCTTTGGAGGGGCATAATGTTCCCAGAGACTCTGAGAGGTTCTGACAGACACAGTATTTGGGACATGCATGGACCATCACGACTGTGGTTGCCAGAAGCAGGAGACTGATGACCACTTTGTCCATGTTACTTCATACACAGGGGACCTGCAAGCAAACAAACAGACAAACAGCAAGAAGAAAATCTGTGTTAATTTCATATAATCAGTTAAACTGTTTTGGCTCATTCAGATAACATCAGACTCTTGCTGTGAAATCCTTAGAATAATGTGAATCTCACATTACCACAGAATTCTTACTGCTACAGAAATTGCAGAGCTGTCCGTCTCCTCAAAAAATCAGCTGTGTATAACGGGAATCATTATCATATCTGATGAAATCCCACTATAGTCTTTAGGCCATGTGGGCAAAAATTGCTCATTTGATGAAATGGTCTGATTATCATCCTTGAGGATTTCTCACATTAGGACTCTCTTCCATTATAACATTTATATGCATCTATTTTGCAATGCAAAGCAGGTGTGAGGAATCGTGTGAGGAATCGTGTGAGGACAGTGTGAATGGTACCCAGGAGCTGTGCTAAGTAACTATTTTTAGTGATTCAGATGGGCAGAAGCTGTCAGTGCTGACATAAACATCTCTGTACGTAATGAAACTGTACTTTACTTCGTCAGTTCAAGATGTTCTCAGTATGAGTCGTCATTCAGTGATGCACTGTCCAAGTTCTTCAGATTGACGTGACATCAGCCCCTCTGTATTAACAGAGTCACACCCAAGAAATCATATTTCTGTGAAACTCTGCAATGATTCCAATTGATTTAACTTTAGTTTCAGTTAAGTTTGGGGGCAATTCAGGTAATAACACTAAGGGTCCCTTCACACATAACATGGTGTTGGGTGAAGGACTCAGAATCTGGGAGAAAAAAAACAAAAAAAAAAACGAAATGGAGAACCACAAAACATTCCATTTGCTGTCAGGAGGAACACACGGTCAGACAGGTGTGTATGATACTGCAGTGACGGTTTTGTGCACGCTCATGGTCACGTGCACAAACACAGTGTGAGCATGTGGAAAATTGCACATACAGCAGCGAAGCAAAAAATTTCGAAAAACACCACCATTTATGTAATACTTAATTCCTGTTATAAAGAGCAGATTTAGCCTCTTCCTAGACATACACCAGGAAGTAATGGAATGATGTGTATTACTGTTCCCTCTTTTATGTTTTACATGAATTACCTGATGCGCTCGTCTCATGAAGACATCAGCCGGGCTCTCGTCTCATGAAGCCCTGGCTCCTGTGTTATGAACACTTCAGCCGGCGTGGTGTGTCCAGTGCAAAGTAATCCACTGGTGACTGCATTGCAAATGTGATATGTGTTTAATTATTACAGTGTGGGCAAATCCTGCAAATACACATGCCTCACAAGGGCATCCCATTAGGTGATTTTCTGCATGGCACGGTATTCACCAGCATTGTGGTGCGCTGATGCGGTGGTCAGCTGAAGCGATATGTGTTTTAAGTTATTTCCACGTGAGGACAGCAAGCTAACGTCAGCGCCTCATGGTATAGTTATGCGAGGTCATATTCCACAAGCCACTACAGGTGTCCTCCAGCTTTGACTTGCAAGCACAGATATCTGAACAGCTGCCAGTTGCTGGGACATGCCCACCTTTTGTCTGCGGACCTCGCCAGCTCACAGAAAAATACCCTCACTCTCTGTTCTTTTTTCTGTGATTTTCATTTTATGTATGGACTGTATTATTATATTTTGTCCTGCAACTGTCTGATATCTGTGTTTTTAATGTATCACCTTGCATGCATGGTCAGGTCCAGCTGACAGTCGGCAGTCAGCTGACAGGCACTGTATGTCCACAGCAAAGCGTATGAGCAAAGTGATCTCACATGAATAAGTTCATGCCTTTACCCGTATTTGTTTTATTTGATCTCCACTCTTTCTGTCTGTTATGTAAACTACAATTTATGTGGTGGAAGTGACATCAGCCTGCCCAGCCGGCTTCACACCATGCCGCGCGCTCGGGCGCTGGCTGGTCCTCATGTGATCGTGTCTGTACAAAATTATCAGCAAGTCATGAGGGCCTGTCCACACCTGTGCATTGCATATTCACCAGCTGAGTTGCAGTTCCAGCAGCAAACTGATCAAGCAGCATTTCAATTAGATCAGATAAATAGAAGTGCATACTGAAAAGAAGAAAAAAACATATTTGAAAAATTCTGAAAGATCCTATCATTGGTCTGTGGAGACTTTTATGTGAAGATGTAACACTTGTTCCCTGTGACAACAGATAAGCATATGTTGTGAAGATGAACAAGTGAGTTTTCACTTATTCTACCACTGGCCTTTTCTTTTTTTTTTACTTTTCCAGATACAAATCTGTAAATGGAACAAGAGAAAATTAATTTACCAGGAGTTCTTGAAACAGATTTTTAAATTAGCTGAGACAACTCATTTTCAGCTATATTTTACTGGTACAGTGGTCCCTCGCTATAACGTGGTTCACCTTTCGCGGCCTCGCAGTTTCCCGGATTTTTTTTAGTGCAATTTTGCATGCTTTTTTTTTTTTTTTTTTTTTAACAGCACATTGTGTTCTGCGTTCTTATCAGGCGGGCTGGTCAAGGCACCGGTGTGCATTACCGCAATTGCTCTCACTGCCTCTGATGTGCTTAATGAGTCTGCAGGCTCGGTAAACGCAGCAGCGGGCCACTCACACCGCCCTCCTGTCTGCTGTGCGGAGCTGCGCCAAATCTGGCAACAGATCCAGAGACTACGCTCGCTGTTTTGATGTGGATGTTGACCACAGCCGCAGAGCTCCGTGGCCACCGAGAGAGGACTTGGATTCTTTGCGGGTCCCGCATCCATACCTCCGGATGCAGTGAGCAAAGGGAGAGTTCTGTGTGTGTCTGTTTATAATCTTCTCCCCAGAAGAAAAAGAGAGTGTTTACACAGGAGAGAAAAGTGAGAAAATGTTAATGCCTGTTTGAGAAAAGTGTATAAAGTGTGTAGTGAGGGGTTTTACAGCCTTAAAACATCTATAATAATTGCAAAAAATAGCACGGACTACTTTGCGGATTTTGCTTATCACGGGTTATTTTTAGAATGTAACTCCCGCGATAAACAAGGGACCACTGTATTAGGAATCAATCAATCAATCAATCAATCAATCAATTTTATTTATATAGCGCCAAATCACAACAAACAGTTGCTCCAAGGCACTTTATATTGTAAGGCAAAAGCCATACAATAATTACGGAAAAACCCCAACGGTCAAAATGACCCCCTGTGAGCAAGCACTTGGCGACAGTGGGAAGGAAAAACTCCCTTTTAACAGGAAGAAACCTCCAGCAGAACCAGGCTCAGGGAGGGGCAGTCTTCTGCTGTGACTGGTTGGGGCTGAGGGAGAGAACCAGGAAAAAGACATGCTGTGGAGGGGAGCAGAGATCAATCACTATTGATTAAAAGCAGAGTGGTGCATACAGAGCAAAAAGAGAAAGAAACAGTGCATCATGGGAACCCCCCAGCAGTCTACGTCTATAGCAGCATAACTAAGGGATGGTTCAGGGTCACCTGATCCAGCCCTAACTATAAGCTTTAGCAAAAAGGAAAGTTTTAAGCCTAATCTTAAAAGTAGAGAGGGTGTCTGTCTCCCTGATCTGAGGAAGCGTGATATCTTTTACAAACAACACAGTGGCTAAAATAAATTATTTGGTGGATTTACAAAAGCTTGCATTCTGAAATATGAGCCAAAACAAGATGTTTCCAAAGCTCTTTTAGTTAACAAGATTTTATAGACATAGTAATTGGATTTTACTGAATCTGTAATTGTATTTATTTATTTATTTTTTACTAGACATTAGACAAATATACTGTAAGGCATAAAAAGGAAGGTTCTCCACACTTCTGCCAGCCACAATCCGGTGCAACAAGGTCAGGATGACAGATGAAAACGAATGGTGGTGCAACACAAATGTCTGCATAATTAAATTATTTATTTAAAGGTGCATAACAAAATATAGTGACTGATGTTTCAATTTAGGGTTACATCTTCATCTGAGTCCTTGGAAACAATGGGTGGTAGAGCCCTTAATGAAGATCATAAACGGGTGTGATTGTGCGTAAAGGGGACATTGACTACCTAAAGATCCACATATATTTATCAAGGTGCTACATGTTACATCCGTCATTAAAGGCAAACCACCCACAAATAACTGAGAAGAGATTAAAAACCAAGCATAAAATGTTCACAAAAAGATATAGTCATTCTAGACACAATACAAGGACATAGGAAATATTAAAGAAAACAACTTAAATTAGTTAAATGGTAATACTGTAAGCAAAAACTTAGATTCCAATATCAGTGTGGTTTCAGTGCAGAAGGTTCCGGGTTCAAATCCCACCCCTGCCACATTTCTCCATGTAATGTGGAGTTGCATCAGGAAGGGCATCCGGCGTAAAACCTGTGCCAATTCAACATGCAGATTCACCTTGGATTTGCTGTGGCGACCCTGAGTCCAAACAAGGGAGCAGCTGAAGGGACTTACTTTTAGTGTACCTCTTAGAGAAGTGACCCTTTTTAAAAAGAAATCAGGGTTCCTGCCTTCTTACAATTTAAATGCCACTAAAGTCACTTTCAACCAATTAGTTGAGCAGGACATGGCCAAACTAAGTGTGCTTAGTTCTAAAAATAAATCAGAATCAGAAAAACCTTCTTTTTTTTTTTTTTCCGCAAAGTACTGACAAGAAAATAAGGAATTTGACTTTGGTTTGAGCTGCACTCTGAACAGGTATGTATAAACATACATTAAACACTCAATAATTCACATTAAAATGTGCAAATAAATTTAAATGTGCAATAAAAATGTGTGAAAAGGAGAAACAGGCAAACATATCGATGTTCTACATGAGGTATTTGAATTAGTGAGATTTTGGCAGGTTAAATTGTTCATCAGTGTGATGGCCTGTGGAAAGAAAGTGTTCCTGTGTCTGGTTGTCTTGACGTACAGAGCTCTGTAACGCCAACCAGGGGGAGGAGTTTAAACAGTGTGTGTCCGGGGTGTGAGGGGTCTGTAGAGATGTTATCAGCTTGCTTCCTGGTCCTGGACTGGTATAAGATCTGGATGGGGAGCAGGCTGCCTCCGATGACTTTTTTTTTTTTACCTGCAGAATTGACAGTTCATTGAAGTCTGTGCCTATCATGTTTGGAGGCAGACACCATATGGAGATGGAGATGCACAGAACAGATTGGATGATGGATGTGTAAAAGATGGGGGGGGGGGGTAATACAAATAATTTTTTGACAAATTCTTGTTAATAAAATATGACAAGAAGTAAACTGGATGTTACATTCTTTGGAATCTAGACAGGACAGTATTATTCTCCCTGCCGATAAGAGGGGGGGTGCTGTTGTTGTTACGGTGTTAAAGAATTATGAATGTGGTATTTTGAAACTGCTAAATGATGAAAAATACTACCAGCCTCTACTTTCTAACCCTACTTCTAGCATAAAAAATATGATTCGTGAATTTATTGATATATGTCATACAAAAGGTTGGATTGCTAATTGAGAGAAGGCTTTTCTTCTAAGTGAATAACCCTGTTGCCCAATATTTTATGGTTTACCTTAAATTCAAAAGCTTGATGATCCCTTGTTATGGCCTATTGTTTCTAGCATAGGGAGTCTCACTGAGCCTCTCACAATTTGTTGATTTCTTTCTAAGAAAATATGTTCACAGTTTATCGATTTAGTCCATCAGAATTCCTTGTAAATCTTATTGAGATTATTTTATCAAACACCTTTTTTTTGATACTCTGGCAAACTTTATTTACAACTACAAGGAACTTCAATAGGGAGTGCCTTTGCTCCTTCTTATGCCTGTTTGGTGATGGGTTTATGGAAAGAAAAACATATTTTCAACATTGAAAATTAAAATAAAACTGTGGCACAGGTACACTGATGATGCCCTTTTAATATGGCAGGCACACTCGGTGAACTAAATACATTTTTTGACTTATGTAAATTCCACCACAGGTTATTTTTCTTTTACCATGGAATATAACTTTTTAGTGCATTGACTTTTTAGATCTTACAATTTTTAACTACAGAAATAATATTTTACAATCCACCATTTACTGGAAACCTCTCAGTATGAATACTTTGCTAAAAGCAGACAGCAACCACCCGCCTTATCTAGTTTGCAACATACCAGTGGTCAAGTTTTTCCGAGTTAGAAGAAATTGTAGCACCACTACTAATTTTATGTCAAAAGATGTTCATCTAGCACACTGTTTTGAACAATGTGGTTATGATAAAACTAACATCTTTAAAGCATGGGATAGGGCTTTTAATACTGATCATGCCTCACTGCTTAAGAAAAAAATCGAAGTGTCTTACAACATCTAATTTTTTTTCTACTCACTATACCCCATTAGCAGGACACATAAAAAAAAATATTATTTGCAAATATTGGCATGTCCTGAAGAGTGGTTTGACACTTAAAGACATCTGTGTTGAGACGCCCAGGTTGGGCAAACCTGTTACATTCGAGACCGATAGGTCCATTTGGACATGGCCACTTCAGTCTCGACCACTTGGCTTTCCAGTTCACCTAAGGGATATTTTAAATGCAGTAATTTGATTTAAATTCTGGGCCTTTTGGTGAAGCTTAGGGCTAGTGGCTGGTGATCACCTTAGTATTTGTTTTGTTCTTCTTCTTGCTTAATGCTGATAAATTATACTGTATTTGTTGTCTTTCTGATGTGTGATTCTGTTTTTATTTCTCTCTGTTTGAGGTGCGGCTCCATCCAGAGATGGGTGTGGTGTCTGTTTCTGAGACCCTCCTGTCCTGTGAATTGTTTTGTAATTTGTGTTGGTGGCATGGCCCAGGCGGAGGGTCACCCCTTTGAGTCTGGTCTGCTTGAGGTTTCTTCTTCAGAAGGAGTTTTTCCTTGCTACTGTTGCCTGTGTGCTTGCTCTGGGGGTTGGTAAGGTTGGACCTTGCTTGTGTGAAGCGCCTTGTCATTTGTCGCTACATAAATTGAAATTCAAATTGACCCTCCCCACTCGCTAAGCAATATCCTATATCTTCATTTAACAACTGCAATGGCATCTTGTGGACTGGCCTATATAGGCCAAACAAAACATCAACTCAAATTATGGGTAGCTGAACACAAGACAGCATTTCATACCCAGAACTTAACTTATGCCATGGTGAGGCATTACAAGCAGGCTAATCATGGCTGTCCAGCATCATTAAGATTCTGGGGAAATGAGAAAATCACAGCCACATCCTGGGGTGGTGATACCATAAAAAAAAAAACAAAAAAAAACTCTTGCATAGGGATGCATACACTAGCCACTTTAGAACCTTTAGAGTTGAATGAGGAATTAAATTTAACTCATCTGGGATGAATGTATCTTTTTGGTAACATTTTGTGCTTGGTATTTAATCTTTTATCACTTACTTGTGGGTGGTTTGTTTTTAATGATGGATGTAATGTGTAGCACCTTGATAGATATGGGTGGATCTTTAGGTAGTCAACGCCATCTTTATGCACAATCACACCTGTTTCTGATCTTTATTCAGGGCTGCACAACCCATTCTTTCCAAAAACTCTGGTGAAGATGTAACGCAACATCGAAACGTCAGTCACTAGCTTTTGTTATGCACCTTTAAATAAGTAAATAAATTAGCAAGTGAATTAAGTCCAAAGGATGACCCTTAAGCCTTTCTCACATGGAAGGTGTGTGCGCCTGGTGTGTGTGTGTATATGGCAACTAGTGGTGTTCTCGAGTGCAGGCATGAATGTGTCACCAGTTTCTGTGGTAAATGTACCACAAATCACATTGCATACTGCCAATGGCCATAATGTCAATGGCAGTATGTCACATGATATGTGTCTGTTAGTGGTGTGTTTGTTGCATATTACTGCAGAGGGCAAACACATGGCATTTGCAGGTGATGTGTGATAAGTGTTTGAGTCACACTGGCGCATGGCAGCATTCTGTATGTCACTGTGACAAGTTGGAAAATGAGTGCTACACACATCTCTGAACATCACAAACATGCTGTCTGTCTGAGGGGGCTTTCAAAAGCAGTAGATAATCCATTAATACTAAAAAGATGAATGAGATTTTAAATGTATTATATAAGATGGTTACACTTGCTTCGATCTTCGAGTTTCTGTGGTGCATGGCTCTGCATGTTGGGATGATTGTTCTAATCTCTCTGCCTTCACCAACCATGCTCATGCTGTTTGGACAAAACTTAATCACAGTGACGGATTTCACATACCGCAGGTGTTATACTCTGCACACTTTGCTGACAAGATCAGCACGCTTCTGTGAATGTCTCAACAGCCCTCACACCAGGCCAACTCCAACAAATGGGTGGCCACACTTCATCTAACAAGATTTTAATTCCTCCAGACATTTGGATCATTAATTCCTAATATGCTCAAGAATCAATTTCAATCATCCTTTTTCCTTGAGCAACAGCTATTAATGACTACCTGCTTGTCTGCTTGCTTCCCGATGGCACCACGAGCAGGGGTAGCTGCATTTTAATGTTAATCACATACAATTACCATCATTCATTCATAAACACCGCTTCCCACATAGTACGAATAAGTACAACTCAGGGTGACTCATGGCGGAACAGCTCGTATGACCACCATGAAACCATTGCAGGCGTGCACAATGCCGCTCTGACGGTTCGTACACGCGAGAACATAGTGCAAGCTGCTGCACGATGTGGTTACTTTAGTCTTAGTTTAATTGTGTTTATCACATTTATTGTATTGTGCTTTAGTCACAGGTTTTGGTTATTTATCTTCAGTGTTTCTCATCAGATTATGTTCCATTTGTTATTTATTGCATTTTCTGTTTATCAGTTATCTTGTTTTATTTATTGCATTATTTTGTAATCACCGCTTTTGTTTATTCTCTGTTTTACCAATAATTTGTTTTGTCATCATCATTTAATGTATTCACTTATTTGTCAGCTAGCATCAGTCCCATACTAATTTGGGGTTATTATTAGTATTCCTGTTTTCTCCCTTTTAAGACTTGTCACATTAGTTCTTAGCTTTGCCCCTTTTGATTTGCTCATGCATTATTGTTGTTCTGGAACATGTCACGTTATTCACAGTTAGTTTTTCTGTCACTTACTTCTCTTCCTTTGCACCAGTTTGTTTTGCTCTCCCGCACTGTCTTGCTTTTCTTCCGTCTTCTTTGAATAATAAAACAAAACCCCTTTCCAGAACCTTCCACACACCTGTTTCACATCACCTTGATTAGTGAGGGCTTCAATAAGGAGCCCTCACAGTTCCACAGCTCACTGCCCGATTGTTGACTCTTCATTTTCTCGCCTCGACTTCACATGCTGTTTGCTCTTCAGTGTTTTTTGACCTTGCTTTTGTACTCCGACCTCCACCTCGCCATCACCCTGAACTCATCCTGTTTCTTGACTCTGCTTTTGTTTTGCTTGCTTCATTCCTCGACACCGTGTGAACGAACCCTGCCTGGTTTATGGACCATGACCCAGACTGTACCATGTCTGCTACCTTTGCCTGTAGGTTTGAGTTCCTGTGTACCAAACTCAGTACCTGTTTAACAGGTAAAGCCTTATATTCATCTAAACCCTACATGCCTGTGAGTCTGCACTGGTCTCCTACTGGTTCCTGTAGGAGCCACCACCCATCCTGATGGATTATAATGGACAAAATTCGCTGGTCCACCTGAATCCATTTTATGTGAGTTCTACTATATAGGCAGAGGAAGTTCAACCTGCTAAAAACAATGATGGTGAACCTCTACACTGCCATAATTGAATCCATCATCTCCTCTACCATCACCGTTTGGTATGCTGCTGCCACTGCTAAGGAGAGGAGCAGACAGCAGTGTATCATCCATGCAGCAGAGAAGGTGACTGACTCCAATCTGCCATCCCTACAGGACCTGTACACCTCCAGAGCCCTGAGGCGAGCAAGGAAGATAGTGGCTGATCCTTCTCACCCAGGACACAAAGTTGTTGTCACCCTCCCCTCTGGCAGATGGCTGAGGTCCATCAGGACTAAAACTTGAAGACACAAAAACAGCTTCTTTCTGTTCACAGATAGACTGAGAAATTATACCAGAGACCCCAATTTACCCTTCCTTCACCCCCACTCCCACAACGTACTAATTGATCATCTCTGCACTGAAAGGTACTGTGCATCTGCATGCCTTTGTACAGCCCCATTCCACTATGTTATATTTATTTGTCAGTGAACAGAGTTTTGCCCATTTGTCTATTTGAATCCTTTACTTCTTACAGAAGTATTTTCTTTTCTTGTTGTTTATGCACCAATTACTTATACTTCTTATTTTCCCTTTTTCTTTTTATTGTTGTTGACACCAGATCAAATTCCTTGCATGTGAGAACATAATTGGTGATTAAATTTGATTCCGATTGTGCTGTAGGTTGTTATAGACATCCTCAGCAAGCAGTGCAACCTTATTATCACTAAATAAACAATTATCATCCATAAATTTGAATGAGATTCTCCTGGCTGGAGATTTTTCCTGGGACTGGCTGTCTCCGGTCTCTGATAGTTTTAAATCTTTCTGTGACGCATTTAACCTCACACAACTAATTAATGGTTCAACTCATTCTAATCTCAAACACCCTGAGAAATCTTATCTTGATTTATTTTTGACAAATGCTCCTCATAAATACTCAGATATTGGTATATTTGCAAATGAAATCAGTGACCATTGTGTCATTGCCGCAATTAGACAAGCCAAACTTCCAATGTCAAGACCTTGAATTATTCTTAAGAGATTTTTAAGCATTTCAGAAATCAATATGATTTAAGGGATTTTTACTGGAGCAGAATCTTTTATTCATGATGTAGAACTAGACTGGAATACTTTTTGATGCTTTTATTTAAATCATAAATAAACTTATCCCCTTTCAAAAATTTTGAGTTAAAGGCTGAACCAATCCATGGTTTACTTCAGAGTTATCTAGTTTAATCAGAGAAAAGGACCTCACCTGGGTTAAAACCAGAAAAAAACAAAACTGAAGCTGACTGGCTGATTTTTATGCAGCTCCAAAACCATTAGAAATCTGATTTTTACCTAACCAAAATGACTACCAACCTTAATGATCCCAAGAAGTTTTAGAAAGTATTAAAGTCCTTATATAACCACAGATGAATTTGCCAGTCTGCATTGTGAAAGATTCCTGTACTTTTGCTGACAAATCTGATATTTTAAATAGCTTTGATGAACATTTTATTTCATTAGGTTCCCATTTCAATATTCTGAAAATGTAAGCGTAACAACCAGGAGGCTCACTCTCCACCAACTGAAATCAACTCCTTCTCATTCATTCAGTTTCATTCCTCTTGATATTAGAGATGTTCATAGGGCTTTAAAGCAATGAGATCTTAACAAATCAGCTGTTCTTGACATGCTTGAATCTTATTTTATTCAGCTCGTGGCAGACTTTTTTTTTAGCAGAGCCTCTAACATATTTTTAATCTTACACTTTCCAGTAATGGCATTCCCACCATCTGGAAATCTGCCATGAAATGACATGAATAAAGCAGTACGCCCTTATCATGTCCACATCTGCTGGCCCGGCCTGTCCAACCAGCCCTGCACTCATGTCCAGCGAGCGGCGCGCGCTGAAGGAGAGACACTGCAACATAGCTCATGTTGGTGAAGTGACATTCAGATCGCCAGCTGAGTGTACACATGATCAGACAGTCCTTTTCACATGGAGCAGCCTGCCGGTGTGCCCGCTGAGCAGCGCTTGTGTGAGAGAGAGAGAGATAATAATTTTGTATTTTATTAATTTATGTATGTAGATGGCTTTGTAGCCATTTTTTCAATATTTCTGTTTATTGTTTTGTTGTTTTTTTCTGTGTCATGGGGTCTGTGCTTTTTTATGCCATTCTTGGCAAGTATATATTTATATATATATATATATATATATATATATATATATATATATATATATATATATATATATATATATATATATATATATATATATATATATATATATATATATATATATATATATATATATATATATATATATATATATATATATATATACAGGGTTGGGTAGGATTACTTTGAAATGTAATCCAAAAGTAATCCAGTTGTATGTACATACATACATGTAATCCACATGTATTCTTTCAAAGTAATCCTACCCAACGAGGCGAAGTACCACTGGACTCATAAACATTCATTATTTGTATACTGATGTTTCCTGAATATGTGAAAATTGTCTGAATCTGAATACAATTCATGTTGAAGGACTATATTGCTGGACAATTATATATACAATATATGGACATTTATGTTATTGATTTTGTGTGTGTGTATATATATATATAGATATAGATAGATAGATAGATAGATAGATAGATAGATAGATAGATAGATAGATAGATAGATAGACAGATTATGTGATGTGTGCCTATGATGAGGAATTTGAGTTTATTGATTATTTTTGAGCAACCTGGTCTCACAGTAAATCGTGACTCAGCAGCACGGAATATACATAAATGTATTGGTTTGTGATATTGTGACGAAAAGTGCCTCATTTTAGTCACGGCAGAACAAATTCATTCCGTGAAGGCTGCACAAAATGAAAAGTGAAGCGGGGGGGAGGGTTCGGAGTGGTTATGGTTAGGGTGGGGGGAAAGGGTAAGATTACGTTATGGTTAAGGTTAGGGTCGGGAGAAGGAGTAGGCTTAGGAATAGTGAGTTAAAAAAAAAAAAACTGTCACGAAAATTTGACTCATTTCATCATGGGAGCACAAAAAAAATGTTAGACTGGGCTGTTTTGAGATATCTGTGTTTTGCTGTTCTGCTCACTTTGTTTGTTTTGTGGTTTTGTTGCGATAAGTATAAGTTGCTGATGTACGAGGTCTATTAGAAAAGTATCCGACCTTATTATTTTTTTCAAAAACCATATGGATTTGAATCACGTGTGATTATATCAGATATGCTTGAACCCTCGTGGGCATGCGAGAGTTTTTTCACGCCTGTCGGTTACGTCATTCGCCTGTGGGCAGTCTTTGAGTGAGGAGTGGCCCACCCTCTCGTCGAATTTTTCATTGTTTAGGAATGGCTCAGAGACTGCTGCTTTGTTTGATCAAAATTTTTTCAAAACTGTAAGACACAACTGAGTGGACACCATTCGATAAATTCAGCTGGTTTTCGGTAAAAATTTTAATGGCTGATGAGAGATTTTGGTCTGGTAGTGTCGCTTTAAGGACGGCCCATGGCGCCTGACGGCGATCTGCGCTTCGAGGCGGCAGCGTCTCGCCGTTTCAAATGAAAATATTGATATATTAATGACCTCATACCAAATTATTTTAATAGCCCAAGCTGAATTAATTTGCTTATGTGTCTGTGTGACTGAGACTTGGATGAAGACAAATCATCTTCCTGATTTTTAATGAGGCTTTTCAGGTTTCAAATCCCGCAAAACCTCGGAGAGGTCGCTGCGCTGAGAGATCTCAGTAACATTGAGAATTGCACTGATACGCTCTGATCACGCTTCACTTTAACCGCTGCACACAGACAACACAATTAACATCGCAACATAAAACTATTTTTATATTGTGCCTAAAACTCTAGTGAATATATTCTCTGGGTTTTTAGACGTTGTTATTGCGTTTATTTTATGTAAACATGCGAGAATCACAGTCTGTCTCTCCGTTATTTTCAATGGGAGCTGCTGTGAGCTACAAACACTTCCTGTTCATGTCATTCTGGGGGAAAGTGAAGTTTGCTCTTAAACATGTTGATTTTTGTTGGGACATGCCTATCTCAGCTTTTAATGCTTACCAGCCCAGTGAGTATAAGAGAAATTGTGAGGAGCTGGGCATGTCCCAACTTGTCCCCTGGCACTCCGAAACGGAGGTGTTCCTTTGTCTCGCTCCATCAGGGAATCGGTCGTGACGCGCAACGCCTCTGCGCGGCTTTCCATGACAAAATCTCTTGATAAAAGTGAAATCTGCTGGAAAATGGCTGATGTCCAGCTCTTGTGATAACCAGAGAAATTGCTCACAACGGTCCCAGCTCCACACAGCCATCCGTTTAGAAATGATGTGGTGTTTTCAGCCTCTCGATGGCGGCTCGGAGCGCGGTGCACCGTGCGCCATTGTGGGGTGTCCTTAAAGCTGTAGTAACAGTCCTTATTCTCTGTGAAGCCCATAAAATTTTCACAGAAAGCCAGATACATTTTTCGAATGGTTTCCAGCTGTTTGTCTCTAACAGTTTCTGAAAAAATTCTGATGGAAAAAAAGCCCAAATCATTCCGCCATTTCCTGACAATGAAAATCCGACGAGGGGGCTGGACCACTCCTCCCACAAGACGTGCTCACAGGCGAATGACGCAACCGACAGGCGTGGAAAAACTCATGCATGCGCACGAAGGTTCAAGCTTGGCTGACGTAAAAACATGAATCAAATCCATATAGTTTTTGAAAAAAATAAAACGGTCCGATACTTTTCTGACAGACCTCATATGTCTGAAATTCGGTTTGCGCTTATTAATATCTTAGGGACCTCGTAGTACCATATCACCCCAATAGAGCACTTCGCTCTCAGACTGCAGGCTTACTTGTAGTTCCTAGGGTTTGTAAGAGTAGAATGGGAGGCAGAGCCTTCAGCTTTCAGGCTCCTCTCCTGTGGAACCAGCTCCCAATTCAGATCAGGGAGACAGACACCCTCTCTACTGTTAAGATTAGGCTTAAAACTTTCCTTTTTGCTAAAGCTTATAGTTAGGGCTGGATCAGGTGACCCTAAACCATCCCTTAGTTATGCTGCTGTAGACGTAGACTGCTGGGGGGTTCCCATGATGCACTGTTTCTTTCTCTTTTTGCTCTGTATGCACCACTCTGCATTTAATCATTAGTGATCGATCTCTGCTCCCCTCCACAGCATGTCTTTTTCCTGGTTCTCTCCCTCAGCCCCAACCAGTCCCAGCAGAAGACTGCTCCTCCCTGAGCCTGGTTCTGCTGGAGGTTTCTTCCTGTTAAAAGGGAGTTTTTCCTTCCCACTGTAGCCAAGTGCTTGCTCACAGGGGGTCGTTTTGACCGTTGGGGTTTTACATGATTATTGTATGGCCTTGCCTTACAATATAAAGCGCCTTGGGGCAACTGTTTGTTGTGATTTGGCGCTATATAAAAAAATTGATTGAATTGAATTGATTGAATTAAATTCCACGCAGATTAAACGTAGCAGACATGGATTATTTGTTATAATTGTTTTAGCAAGTTTTCAGGGTATCATGCAGCAGTCTCTTATTAACGTGATGAAAAGTATAAAAAAATACATTTTTGTAGTATAATATTCATTTACAACGGTCATCGTGTGGATTCTCTATGTTGTTTTGACTGCAGCGACTCTCTGGCATGGAAGGGATTATGGGATACGTGAAAACCCCGAATGGAGTTGCTGGACCCTCTTATAATAGTTTCAGTAGCATTGCATTTTAATGAGAGTCACTTTCTGACTAAAATCTATATTTTTTCCTGAACTTGTTTTAAACAGGAGCTGAGCCAAATTTCTATAAGGAACTAGTAAAGCTGGCATTTCAAAGGTTTTTTTTGTGTTGTTTTGTGTCGTCCCATCCTGTCTTTGGCTGATGCTGAGACCCTGATCATGCGTTTATCTCTTCTAGATTTGATTACTGCAATGTTCTATTTTCTGGTTTACTGCAGTCCGGCATTAGGGCTCTCCATTTAGTTCAAATTGCTGCAGCCAGACCTTTGACATGAAGCAGAAAGTTCAACTACATTACACCCATTTTGGCATCCCTTCACTGGCTTCCTGTCCAAGTGAGATCAGATTTTAAGGTTCTGCTACTAGTCTATAAAATTGTTCATGGACTGGCACCTCCCTACCTAGCTGACCTGATTAAACCTTACGTACAGGCCCGGACTTTGCGTTCTCAAGGTGCAGGATTACTTTCTGTACCTAGGATGAATAAGAAGTCTGTGGGTCAAAGAGGTTTCTCTTATCGTGCCCCTGTTCTGTAGAATGATCTCTCTGCATCAATAAAACAGTCAGATTCTGTGGAGACTTTCAAGTCCAGACTTAAGATGCACTTATTCTCCCTTTCGTATGGCTAGCATATTGCCATAGTATAGTTCTACTCTTTTTACTCTTGTAATTCATTTCATTAGGAAACAGAGCGTTCTGTGGCCTCAACTTTACCTAAATTCTGGGTCTGTTAGTGAAGCTTAGGGCTAGTGGCTGGTGATCACCTTAGTATTTCCTGTTTTTCATGTTGTTTAATGCTAGCAAATTATACATTATTTCTTACCACCCATCCAGATATGGGTGTGGTATTTGTCCTGTCCTGTGCACCAGCAGCATTTCCTGTATATTCGTTTTGTGAATTGTTTTGTAATTTCTGTCTGTATTATGGCCCAAGCAGAGGGTCACCCCTTTGAGTATGGTCTGCTTGACGTTTCTTCCTCAAAGGGAGTTTTTTCTTATCACTGTTGCTCTGGGGTTAGTAAGGTTAGACCTAACTTGTGTGAAGCGCCTTGAGGCAACTCTTTTGTGATTTGGCACTATATAATGAAAACAAATTTGAAATGGGAAATAAATTGAAAAGTTAACATTAGTTAACTGTCAAATACTTAACACACTGTACTGTGATTTTTATTGATTGTTGTGTTTTGATGCCAAACAATATTTTAAAAATATGTAGTTACAATATAAGTACATATTGTAAATTTGTACTTTGTAAAGCACAGATTTTGGTAGGAGGGGTTGCCAAGCATTTAATGTGTGCTTGATTGCAGGTCGACAGGTTCCTGGTTAAAAAAAAAAAAAAAAAACATCAGTCAGAAAGGGCATTCAATGTAAAACGTGTGAGAAATCAACATACAGGTCCACCTCGGATCTGCTATGGTGACCTTGAGATGAGGGAATGGTTGAAGATACTTACTTTAGGGTCCCTTCACACATCACACAAAAGACGCAGAAACCGGAAGACAATCAGGGAACCAAAAATGAAATGGGGAACCACAAAACATTCCACCTGATGGCGGGAGGAACACACATTTGGATAGGTGTGCACAAAACTGCGGCGACTGTTTCATCCACCATCATGTTTGTGTGCACAAAAACAGTGCTGAGCACGTGGAAAGTCGCTCACACAGCAGCGGAGGAAAAAAAACCCCACGAATTTATAATACTTAATTCCTGTTAGACATCCGTCTAGACGTACAACAGGAAGTAATCAAATGACGTGGATTACTGTTCTCGTTTGCATGTTTTACATGAATTACCAGATGTGCTCGTCTCATGAAGAGCCGGCCAGCTCCTGTGTCATGAAGAGCCAGGCTCTCACATCGTGAGCACATCAGCAGTGAACCTCTGCAAATGTGATATGTGTTTTACCTATTACAATGTGGAGAAATCCAGGAGTGACACATTTGTCACAGAGGCATGTTGTTGGGTGATTTCCTGCATGGCACAATATTCACCAGCTTTGTGGTGCACTGATGCCACGGTGAGCTGAAGCAATATGTTTTAATTTATTCCCACGTGAGGACAGTATGCCAACATCTGCGCTTCACACTGTAGTTTTGCGACTTCATATCCTACAAGCCAGGACAGGTGTTCCAGAGCTGTAACGTGCGAGCACAGATATTTGATCAGGTGCACGTCGCAGGGGAAAATGCCCATCTCTGTCAGCGGACCTCACAAAAAAAGGCTCACTCTCTGTTGCTTTGCTCTGTGATTTTAATTTCATGTATGTATTATTACATGTGTGTCCTGCATCTGTCTGATGTCAGACTCTAGCTGGTCCTCATGAGGGCATGAGCGCCAACACACATATGTGCACTGCGTGTTCTACAGCTGAGGTGCAGGACACAGCAGTCAGTTGTTCCAGCACCAGACTCCGGGACCTTAAACAGACAAACACAGTTGACAATGTTGGATTCATGATGTGTGTGTGTTGTTGGTGGTGGTGTTGGGGAGCAACACACTCCACAACCCATGTGTGTGGGGGGATCGGCACAGTCACACCCATGTGTGTTGCTAGGTTACACCATTTTCGTGTAGCACTTTGACACTTTTCACAAACAGCTCGAATGTGACCGCCTGCTCTTTTCTAAGTGCCCAGCGAGCAGTGTTAGATGTTTGTGTGTGACACCTGGAATTTGGCCGACACCTGCTGAGAGGGGGATTGAATGAGCATGCGCAGGGCATTCGCTATCTTTTGGCCGCTTGTCTGCGCGGATGTTGTGGCAACGGGCATATGAGACATTTGAGGCGGCTCTGATTTTTCACAAATGGCATGGAATTCCTCCTTCATGTGCTAGTCAGTTTCAATTGTGTTATGTGTGAAGAGGCCCTTAACATGTCCACAAATTGTTTGTCTTTTGGCTTCCCCCATTTTGGTCAGAGTCACCATATCAGATCCAGTACAGAGCTACATTGGGATTTGCCAATTTGTTCTTCCTGACAGACTTCAGCTTTCCTGGAAGAAACACACTGTCCTTGTTGTTCAGCTCTAGGTCATTCATCCAAGTACAAATCAGGACCTAGTCAGCTTAGCGTCTGAGCTCTGATGAGATCAAGTAAAGCAGAACAGCTTAAAGCTGCAACTTTTTAAAAACAAACAAGAAAAAAGTAGATCAGATTTAAATCTCCCACCACAACTGGAATAAAACAAACAACAGTGGCAAACTGGTACATCCATCGTGATCAACCCAGTGGTGGAGGTTATGTTATCATCCCTCCCTTGCCAAGATCTGTGGTCACCTGCCTCTATGGAGTTAAATGGCATTCCATTGAGAACGAATGCAACACGTGAAACAAAGTAACAGAGAAACACTGGGGGGGAGTCGTGAGATAAGAGTCTGTCAAAATGTGTGTGTGCGTGTGTGTTTAGAGTATTGGAATTGGTTATGTGAATATTCTCCAGATGAATATTCCTGCACAGCTGCATGGCCATCTGTTTGATAAAATTTCAAGTGCCCTGCTGGTACTGCAGGGCTTAAGAGAGAGGACAACGATTGTGCTGATGGATTTCTTTTTCCCTGAAAGAAAGAAATCAATACCATCTGTCAATCAATTTATTACTGTGAAAAGGCCCATGCACTGTGCCATTGTGATGTATGTTGGAGAACTTTGCTCTTACCATTCCTTTTTTTAGTTGTCAAGAACAAGATTACTATTCTTGAGGAAAGCCCTCTTTTCATTGTCCAAATCCACAATAGTGAGGCTGCAACAGAGAGCAGCTCAGCAGTCTGACTGAGACCGAAGATCAGTGTGGAGCCAATGCACACAACTTTGTGAAGATTAAAGACAGTGAGAGGACACATTAGCAATGCAAATTTTACCCTTGTGGTCTCCGAAAAAATGGCAGGAGTGGAAGGTTGGTTATCAAGGCCCCAACAATTGTATCTTCAGCATGGAACTAATCATAATGCAAAGATTTGTATCATCAAAAATTAAATCCAGAAATGTTTTGTGAAGTCACAAAATAAGTACCAGCCTGTCATTATCAGAAGAACATATCTTAATTGTATATATCCATGCACACACAAAGTCAACAACTATATTTACAGTTGGAGAAGTCTTAAGCACAGTGGCTTGGTCAGATGCACAATGAGCACATATCAGTTGTAATTGTCAGTGCTCTGGTGATACCTGTTACACACAGCTGCAGACCAGATTACTGAATCTAAATCAAATCCGGACATCAATCAAGGCCAAAAAATGGCAGTTGGTGACCTGCCTTAGTCACACTAAAATTCAGTATAAATCCATTTTTTGATGTTTCTCTATCTCAGTCCATCTATTCATTGTCTGAACTGGAGGGTGGTGGGGGGGTGAGAGGCAGGGCACAAGATGACAGATTTTTTTTTTTTTTTTTTTAATGTGTAAAAAATATATACCCTACAGAAAAAAGTCAAAAAGTCAATTATTAAAGCTACAGTGTACATCATTTTGTTCATAACCTGATCCTAGTCAGTCATCTCGATTCCTTACAAGACCAGTGTCCACAAAAAGGCTGACACTTTGAGGAGCAAAGATAGGCAAAGGGATCACCAGTTTGTCAACAAATTTGTGACAATGAAACTTTGAAAAACAATGTTCTTCAAATGAAGACTGGAAAGGTTTTGCATATTTCTCCCTCTGCAGTGCATAATATCATTAAATGAATCTGGAGGAATTTCATTCTATGTATAAATGGCAAGGGAGCAGGCCTAAGATGAACATCTGTGCTCTCCAGTCCCTCAGATGGTACAGCAACAACAATTGTTCATCAATAGCTGATTAACTGGGCAAGGGATTTCTTTGGGAAACCTTTGTAAATCACTACAATACTGAGTTACATTCACAAATGCCACTTGTAACTTTAATGTGCAAAAATGAAGCCTTATGTTAACTTTATGCCAAAGAATTTTAAAATGGAAAATGCAATGACCACGACCTATACTGTTGCACAACGTAACACCTTGTCACACTAGAGCACGAATTGGACAAATGCCACACGAATTGACAATCAAATGACATTTGTGCTGCTTTCGAACTGCAATCAAACGCCTCATACAGCATTTCTACAGCAGTCGGCACATTTGTGTGTTGCTCGTGCTGGAAGACAGCCGGATGGCGGTGGAGTCAGTCGTACCACATTTGTGCTGCCATAGGAATGGACTTTTAAACGCGATTCATGCAATTAGACCTGCAGTCGAACTGCATTCAGCTGCATTTGAATTCCTCGGACAGCATTCATGGGGCACTTAGGAAATAGGCCAAACTGGCACAGCCAGCATGAATGTAGAGAACAGGTACATGACTGTCAATGTTGCATTCAAACTGTAAAATATTCGTATGGTGGTTGTACTGCTGACCCACCAGCATTCACAGCAGTCTGATCAC
Source organism: Thalassophryne amazonica (assembly GCF_902500255.1). Taxonomy (NCBI): domain Eukaryota; kingdom Metazoa; phylum Chordata; class Actinopteri; order Batrachoidiformes; family Batrachoididae; genus Thalassophryne; species Thalassophryne amazonica. The sequence goes on from NC_047121.1 coordinate 6,974,612, forward strand.
GTCCTGATTGTGGCCTTGATGAGCTGGACCCCTCCCACCCCCGCATGTGCACTAGACGTTGCCCAAACATTGCCCAATCACACTGAATACACAGTGTTAAGCAATTTAGTCTTTATATTAAGAATAATGTGTCCTTGTCCCAACTTTTTATTTTTTGTTTACTTGTTGGAATGTGTTGCAAACCTAAAATATAATAATGCACATCAACAAATAAATTAAATTTATTTGATCTGACCACATAAAACATGACATTTCTGGAGTTCATACAGTCTGCAATGAATTAAAAGTCAAAGTAAATGTAAAAATCAATATATATATATATATATATATATATATATATTTTTTTTTTTTTTTTTTTCTTTAATCTACATTTTCCATATCTTTCCAACTTTTTCTGATTTAGGTTTGTATTTTAAATTTCTTTATGTTAGTGGTTCTGTGATTGTGTGTGTGTTATTATTAGGTTATAATTTTATGCAACTTTTAACTAGCTTTGACTCCCCCCCCCACCCCCCATGTGTACCATTGATTTCTTAAAACATATTTTAATGGCTGTTTGAAAAGAACCCCACACACACACACACACACACACACACACACACACACACACACACACACACACACACACACATTATAAATAAAAATGAATGGAAAAACATAGTAAAAGATGTCGTTTGGCTTCTGTTTTTGGTCAGTGTTGCAAAAACAGATCTGTACTTTGATTTGGGACTAGTTTTATGCCCAGTGCCCTTCCTGAAGCTATTCCAGTGTACAAGCAGACGGGGCAGCAGAAGGACTTCAAACAGAAACCTTCTTTTTCAGAGGAAATTATACTAACCACTTCTCCCAAATTGGTCACGATTTTGTGGGTGACAAGTCACAAACAAGTGCCGGTGGACAGATAAAAATGGGCTCGGTGACCGTGTCATTCCAACCTCAAGCTTTCTACCAAGTGGACAATTATCGCTGTGGACATAAACTCTATACCACGAGCAGATTTACTGCATGACTACCATGCAGTGACAGCAGACAATGTGTCATCTTGTTACTGTGGAGAGGATTTGCTTTTCTTTTTTATATTTGTGCAAAGAAAATCATTTAGTTTCTTCTTTGTCTGTACAAAGTGTGTGCCACACTCGCTTACTTTTGCCTGAGGACACAGCTTGGTCATTATCAGATAACTTCAGCACCAAGGAAAGCATCTAGTACAGATGGTTAATGGCTGAAATTCTCATGACACCAAATACTAAAAATGTTCCAGTTAGTTTCATAGACCCTGGAAGTGTCTGAATCCAAAATTACACTTCCTGTTCATATTAGCAGTAATATGGATGCATTGTAGTCAGTATAAATTCAGTCTCATCAGAGAGATAAGGCCAGAGGTGAAGTCCTCCAAAGCAGTAAGAGGAGCAAGAGAACTGTCCATCTGGATAACCACAGCTTGGAATAAGTTTGAGAGGCAAGCTAGTCAAAAACTGTGAGAAGATTTTACTCTCTGCAAAAGATTGCTGGTATCAGAGTTCCTACTCGGAGACCTTGGAGCCCTAACTTAATGTTGAAGCTAAACATGAGTCACACAGTGGACGTGAATCCAAATGCAGATTGTTATGTCACCTGGGCACAATCCGTGAGTACCACTTGAATGGCTTTGTGCTTAAAGGTGATAGATAGAGGTTGAATGGGGCATTAATCCTTGTTCTGTGATGTGATATGTAGCCCAAAAAAAAATTGGTTGGGTCTGTAATGGCTCAGAACCTTCCTAAAAGGCTCTCTGAAACAGCTATGTTACTATGCTGGGTTTAGAATGCCTCGTTTGCCTTTAATGGCGTCCTTTTGGAGCTTATTTGGCAACCTCATTATGAAATGCAAGTAGGCGGCGCTGATCGGTTGCCGTTGTTTGATTGGCTGCCCTTGCTCTCTCTCTCCCTCAGCCCCAACCAGTCCCAGCAGAAGACTGCCCCTCCCTGAGCCTGGTTCTGCTGGAGGTTTCTTCCTGTTAAAAGGGAGTTTTTCCTTCCCACTGTTGCCATGTGCTTGCTCACAGGGGGTTGTTTTGACCGTTGGGGTTTTTACGTAATTATTGTATGGCCTTGCCTTACAATATAAAGCGCCTTGGGGCAACTGTTTGTTGTGATTTGGCGCTATATAAATAAAATTGATTGATTGATTGATTGATTTAAAAGAAAGCATTATTTATTTATTTTCATTGCTTTTATATTTTCTGTTGTGTTTCTATTCAGGGTTTTTTTTGCCTCTTTCTCTAAAATTGTATATAATAATCATTAGATTATTAATATATAAACAAAAATAAATTTAAGAAATATTACAATTTGAAAACAAATGCACCTGAACGTGATGACAGCTGCAATGCTAACTTTTAACATTGAAAATGCCATAGACATGCTAACACATTAGCATCGCTCCCATTTTTAAGTTATAAAATACATCTATCAACTGTTTCAGAAGAACATAACAGGTCAGTTTAACATAGAAAAGGTAAATAATACTCACAGATGTATGCTCTTTAGGGTTTTAGCAGGAGAAAATTAAGCAAAAGAAAGAAAGAATAATCGAAGCATTGCTTCAATCTGCGAAGCACTGCTTCGATTGGTTCAAGGTTCAAAGCAAAGCCGCGCTGCATAAAAGTTCTTTACGGACCCGCTGCAGGGTCTGTCATCAATACTGAAATGATCATTTTCCTGACAAACACCCCCCAAACAACGGCCACTCTGAAGGACCAATAACATAATCGTTAAGCACAAAGCTTATTGATGTCAGTGGATCGAGTCATTTCTTAACAATACCCAAAAGGAACCGGTTCTCGATACACATCCCTAGCTGCTAAGGGGTTAGCTCATTCCCTTTAGAAGAACAAACCAGAGCTAACGTGCCATTCTAACGTGCAATTGTTACAACAGGAATATGGCACAACACAAATTTAAAACAAAAGAAAATGTGATACTTACAGGCTGTACTGATTGCTGGGGTTGATTTTGTCGCAGAGTCGGAATTGACCCTCTACTGAGTATTAAATGCCGACTGAAGCCAGCTCGAAATTGTGCAAGGTTTGTGAAACAGTCCTCCGTGAAATGCGCAGAGCAAAGAAATAGTCTGCGGTTGTATGTACTGGGGATGCGGTTAAAAATGAATAAAAGCCAGTGATCGTGTACATTGCTTTCCGTGGGAAGATCGTAGTCCACTAAAACAGCCTGGGAAAGCACACGTGTAGCTCGCCATTGCTTCTCTTCAAGTGTTACGAACGGGTGGGCACAACCTTATGAATAATTAATTTCGAAGGGGAGTGTGTGAAAGGGGGTGGGTGTGAGTTGTGCGTGGGGGGGCTATTGGTGAAAAAGTGACGTAAGTTTTCTCTCAAAAACGGATTGGCCTGTTTTCTAGGGGCAATTCAAAAAGGAGAAATACTTGAAATAGAGGTTCTGAAACTTGCTGGCACTTCGTGTGTATTCCCCACAGTGGGGAGACTCTGAACTAACACCAAAAACATGAAAAAGAGGGCATTGGCTTGAGCCTTGAAAGTCAGTTTGTCATCAATAATTGTTCCCAAATATTTGTACTGGTGCACCACTTCCACCGGATCTGAGCCAAAGAGCACAGGACAGAGGGGAGGAGGAGATCTCCTAAAGTCAATATGCATCTTCTTTGTTTTTGAGGAGTTTATCCTTAAAAACGAGGCCTCACACCACTCAGTAAAATCAGACACCACAGGACCGTTCTCAGTGTCCGGGCCATTCAAAAGAGAGACAATCACAGTGTCGTCTGCAAATTTCAAGATATATCGGCCGCCGTGCTGACTTCTGCACTCATCAGTGTACAGGACAAAGAGGAGAGGCGAAAGGACACACCCTTGAGGTGATCCTGTGGAGGACAAGAGGACATCTGACAGAACATTGTTGACCCTAACACGTTGTGGTCTGTCTGTGAGAAAGTCTGACAGCCAGCAGACAAGGTTGTGTCCTATATTATAGCTGGACAGTCTCTGCGCCAAAATGTGTGGCTGAATACAGTTAAATGCAGATGAAAAATCAACAAAGACCATTTGAGCAAAAGAGTTATGGCTCTCCAGATGAAAGGAAATAAAATGAAGCAACATTCCCAAAGCATCAGCAACCCCTCTGCCAGACCTATAAGCAAATTGTACAGGGTCTAGCCTATCCACCACCTGGCTCAAAAGTTCAGACTGGACAATTTTTTCAAAGCTTTTCATAACTATAGATGTCAGAGCTACAGGCCTGTAGTCGTTATTTGACTTTGCTAGTTTGTTCTTTGGTGCAGGAACAATAATTGACTCCTTCCAAATTTTTGGCACACACTGACGGTAAAGATATTGTTGAAAAATAAAGGAGAAGATCTCAGATAATTGTTCAGCACAATTTTTTAGGATGCGTCCACTTATACCATCTGGACCAGCGCTTTTTCTCTCCTTTACTCTCCTGAAAATGCCAGTTAGTTTACTAGCCTCAACATTACTAATTTGGAGCTTACTATTAATGGGCCTAGGCAAGTTCCTTTTAAAACCAAAAACATCAAAACGATTATAAAAAAAAACAAAAACATTCAGTTCATTTGCCAACACCAAATCAGTCTTGTTATCACAAGTAATGGGGGCACGGGAGGTTTGCATCCCCATCATAGACTTGACACCTTGCCAGGCTGGGCGGGAGTTTCCTGAACTCAATAAATTTTCAATCTTGTCTTTGTATCTAGTTTTGGACACTTTAATTGTGTGTGTGTGTGTGTGTGTGTGTGCTTGGGGAGACTCACATGAGGAGTATTATTTGTACTGTGAGGAAACATCAGGTATGACATTTTGGTCATGTGGTGCATTTCTCTGTGCATGACCGGCCCAGTCTCACGTTTTATTTTGTGGTTCTGTGACAAGTCAAATTTTCATGACAGGGTTTTTTTTTAACTCACTATTACTATCACTACTCCTATCCGCAACTCTCACCTTAACCACAACCTAATCCTACTCCTTCCCCCCACCCTAACCATAACCACCCCTGACCCCCCCCACCCCCCACTTCACTTTTCATTTTGTGCAGCCATCACGGAATGAGTTAGAATGAAGTCGTGCTGCCGTGACGTAAATGAGGTGCTTTTCGTGACAATATCATGAACCAATAGAGTAATGTATTTTTTGTGCTGCTGAATCACGACTTGCCGTGAGACTGGGTTGGCATGACAGTGTTTATGTGTTTGTTTTGTCTATAAGTGGCCCTGTGATAGACTGGCGTCCTGCCCAGGGTGTACCTCGCCTCTCACCCTATGACTGCTAGGACAGGCTCCCACCACCCCATGACCCCTGATTGGTGTAAGCAGGTATAGAAAATGAATGAATGAATGCTCCAGCATGCAACTGCCTCATTATTGAAAACCCCAGCAACTGCAAAAGTCCAAGGAGAACCCAACTTTCATCTCCCTGTAGCAGACAGATGGTTACTTTTAGACTAGCAGGAGTTGCTGTGCATGTTGGAGTCAATCAGCTTCACACCCCCAACAGCAAAAGGACATTCTGGCCACTCAGAGCACAGCCTGGGTTTTTAGCTGACTGGTTAGAGCGTTTGCCTCCCATGCCAAAGATTGTGAGTTTGCGTCCCAAGGGGAGCAAGTGGGAGGAGTCAAACATAATCCAGCGAAAGACGCTAAATTTACATACTTTGTGTACATACACTTTTCTTACACATTCGTCTTCACTAACAGATACAGCTGCCAGCCGTGTTCAGTGAGCTGACTTTCCAGCACCCAAGGAGCAAAGACTGAATCCAGCTGCTTCTTGAGCACATATGACTCATCACTGTGGCTCATTCACGGTGGTATGATTTGATAAGAAACATCACAGGATGGTGGGCTGTAAAGCACCTGACCGCTGAGTGATGTCCGTAGCCGTTAAAATTTGTGTTGACACTATCTCACCGCTAGGCACTGCAACAAGTATATAGCGTCATCTACTGCAGCCATAAACAGAGTAACGTGTTTTTTTTTTCTTTGATATGACTCACTTGCAGTCTGACATCTCCCACATTTAGGAAATTATATTTGAAAATAAATGTAAGTAGAAAATCCCTTTCAGGATTTATAAGCCGACTCAGTCACTTGCCAATGTGGAAAATCCTGACAAAGGATTGAGATTATCAGAGTGGAAAATGGAAGCAGCACATTGTGGCTCAAAGCTGACACTTCTCTGGATGATAACAGAAGTAATCTTCCTGTTCAATCAAACAAACCCACGTCTACACACATTGTGGAAAATCATGTCTCCTGGATTAAAAAAAAAAGTAGTGGTTGAATGTAGAACAAGTAGAGCCTGAGAATCCCTTCAACCTGCACGTCTGTATGCTTGCTGCCTTTTCCAGGCAAGTGGTTGGATAATAGCATTTACATAAGAAATTTCAAACAGATGTAAAAAATACTCCAGCATACTTAATATCTATTTAATGTATTAATCACTAAATTACTAAATATGTAAACATGAAATAGACAACTGAGCAGGTAATGCTGTCTGATAGGATTTCAAGTCTCAGTATATACACTGGAGTTCAATTCCAGGTGTGTGGTCCAGGTGACTTGTCTCTGTCCATGGATAAGACACTTCAATCAATCAATCAATTTTTTTTATATAGCGCCAAATCACAACAAACAGTTGCCCCAAGGCGCTTTATATTGTAAGGCAAGGCCATACAATAATTATGTAAAACTCCAACGGTCAAAATGACCCCCTGTGAGCAAGCACTTGGCTACAGTGGGAAGGAAAAACTCCCTTTTAACAGGAAGAAACCTCCAGCAGAACCAGGCTCAGGGAGGGGCAGTCTTCTGCTGGGACTGGTTGGGGCTGAGGGAGAGAACCAGGAAAAAGACATGCTGTGGAGGGGAGCAGAGATCAATCACTAATGATTAAATGCAGAGTGGTGCATACAGAGCAAAAAGAGAAAGAAACAGTGCATCATGGGAACCCCCCCAGCAGTCTACGTCTATAGCAGCATAACTAAGGGATGGTTCAGGGTCACCTGATCCAGCCCTAACTATAAGCTTTAGCAAAAAGGAAAGTTTTAAGCCTAATCTTAAAAGTAGAGAGGATGTCTGTCTCCCTGATCTGAATTGGGAGCTGGTTTCACAGGAGAGGAGCCTGAAAGCTGAAGGCTCTGCCTCCCATTCTACTCTTACAAACCCTAGGAACTACAAGTAAGCCTGCAGTCTGAGAGCGAAGCGCTCTATTGGGGTGATATGGTACTACAAGGTCCCTAAGATAAGATGGGACCTGATTATTCAAAACCTTATAAGTAAGAAGAAGAATTTTAAATTCTATTCTAGAATTAACAGGAAGCCAATGAAGAGAGGCCAGTATGGGTGAGATATGCTCTCTCCTTCTAGTCCCCGTCAGTACTCTAGCTGCAGCATTTTGAATTAACTGAAGGCTTTTTAGGGAACTTTTAGGACAACCTGATAATAATGAATTACAATAGTCCAGCCTAGAGGAAATAAATGCATGAATTAGTTTTTCAGCATCACTCTGAGACAAGACCTTTCTGATTTTAGAGATATTGCGTAAATGCAAAAAAGCAGTCCTACATATTTGTTTAATATGCGCTTTGAATGACATATCCTGATCAAAAATGACTCCAAGATTTCTCACAGTATTACTAGAGGTCAGGGTAATGCCATCCAGAGTAAGGATCTGGTTAGACACCATGTTTCTAAGATTTGTGGGGCCAAGTACAATAACTTCAGTTTTATCTGAGTTTAAAAGCAGGAAATTAGAGGTCATCCATGTCTTTATGTCTGTAAGACAATCCTGCAGTTTAGCTAATTGGTGTGTATCCTCTGGCTTCATGGATAGATAAAGCTGGGTATCATCTGCGTAACAATGAAAATTTAAGCAATACCGTCTAATAATACTGCCTAAGGGAAGCATGTATAAAGTGAATAAAATTGGTCCTAGCACAGAACCTTGTGGAACTCCATAATTAACTTTAGTCTGTGAAGAAGATTCCTCATTTACATGAACAAATTGTAATCTATTAGACAAATATGATTCAAACCACCGCAGCGCAGTGCCTTTAATACCTACGGCATGCTCTAATCTCTGTAATAAAATTTTATGGTTAACAGTATCAAAAGCAGCACTGAGGTCTAACAGAACAAGCACAGAGATGAGTCCACTGTCCGAGGCCATAAGAAGATCATTTGTAACCTTCACTAATGCTGTTTCTGTACTATGATGAATTCTAAAACCTGACTGAAACTCTTCAAATAGACCATTCCTCTGCAGATGATCAGTTAGCTGTTTTACAACTACCCTTTCAAGAATTTTTGAGAGAAAAGGAAGGTTGGAGATTGGCCTATAATTAGCTAAGATAGCTGGGTCAAGTGATGGCTTTTTAAGTAATGGTTTAATTACTGCCACCTTAAAAGCTTGTGGTACATAGCCAACTAACAAAGATTGATTGATCATATTTAAGATCGAAGCATTAAATAATGGTAGGGCTTCCTTGAGCAGCCTGGTAGGAATGGGGTCTAATAAACATGTTGATGGTTTGGATGAAGTAACTAATGACAATAACTCAGACAGAACAATCGGAGAGAAAGAGTCTAACCAAATACCGGCATCACTGAAAGCAGCCAAAGATAACGATACGTCTTTGGGATGGTTATGAGTAATTTTTTCTCTAATAGTTAAAATTTTGTTAGCAAAGAAAGTCATGAAGTCATTACTAGTTAAAGTTAATGGAATACTCAGCTCAATAGAGCTCTGACTCTTTGTCAGCCTGGCTACAGTGCTGAAAAGAAACCTGGGGTTGTTCTTATTTTCTTCAATTAGTGATGAGTAGAAAGATGTCCTAGCTTTACGGAGGGCTTTTTTATAGAGCAACAGACTCTTTTTCCAGGCTAAGTGAAGATCTTCTAAATTAGTGAGACGCCATTTCCTCTCCAACCTACAGGTTATCTGCTTTAAGCTACGAGTTTGTGAGTTATACCATGGAGTCAGGCACTTCTGATTTAAAGCTCTCTTTTTCAGAGGAGCTACAGCATCCAAAGTTGTCTTCAATGAGGATGTAAAACTATTGACGAGATACTCTGTCTCACTTACAGAGTTTAGGTAGCTACTGTGCACTGTGTTGTTATATGGCATTAGAGAACATAAAGAAGGAATCATATCCTTAAACCTAGTTATAGTGCTTTCTGAAAGACTTCTAGTGTAATGAAACTTATTCCCCACTGCTGGGTAGTCCATCAGAGTAAATGTAAATGTTATTAAGAAATGATCAGACAGAAGGGAGTTTTCAGGGAGTACTGTTAAGTCTTCTTTTTCCATACCATAAGTCAGAACAAGATCTAAGATATGATTAAAGTGGTGGGTGGACTCATTTACATTTTGAGCAAAGCCAATAGAGTCTAATAACAGATTAAATGCAGTGTTGAGGCTGTCATTCTCAGCATCTGTGTGGATGTTAAAATCACCCACTATAATTATCTGAGCTAAGCACTAAGTCAGACAAAAGGTCTGAAAATTCACAGAGAAACTCACAGTAACGACCAGGTGGACGATAGATAATAACAAATAAAACTGGTTTTTGGGACTTCCAATTTGGATGGACAAGACTAAGAGTCAAGCTTTCAAATGAATTAAAGCTCTGTCTGGGTTTTTGATTAATTAATAAGCTGGAATGGAAGATTGCTGCTAATCCTCCTCCTCGGCCCGTGCTACGAGCATTCTGACAGTTAGTGTGACTCGGGGGTGTTGACTCATTTAAACTAACATATTCATCCTGCTGTAACCACGTTTCTGTAAGGCAGAATAAATCAATATGTTGATCAATTATTATATCATTTACTAACAGGGACTTAGAAGAGAGAGACCTAATGTTTAATAGACCACATTTAACTGTTTTAGTCTGTGGTGCAGTTGAAGGTGCTATATTATTTTTTCTTTTTGAATTTTTATGCTTAAATAGATTTTTGCTGGTTATTGGTGGTCTGGGAGCAGGCACCGTCTCTACGGGGATGGGGTAATGAGGGGATGGCAGGGGGAGAGAAGCTGCAGAGAGGTGTGTAAGACTACAACTCTGCTTCCTGGTCCCAACCCTGGATAGTCACGGTTTGGAGGATTTAAGAAAATTGGCCAGATTTCTAGAAATGAGAGCTGCTCCATCCAAAGTGGGATGGATGCCGTCTCTCCTAACAAGACCAGGTTTTCCCCAGAAGCTTTGCCAATTATCTATGAAGCCCACCTCATTTTTTGGACACCACTCAGACAGCCAGCAATTCAAGGAGAACATGCGGCTAAACATGTCAGATGCACCGTGTCCACCCAGCTGTTAATGAGTGTCAGCACAGACCGAGGAGGTAACCTTCTAATGGACCAGCCTCCCATCCAACAGGAATTGTTGACTTTTATCCAGATCCGACTACAAAATCCACAGATAATTCCCAGCTGGATGCTTCTGGAGACCTCTGAAGGATTTAGGTTTTTCTTAATTCCAGAAATAGATGGATGTATTGAACAACCTAAAACAAAATATGGAATTTGACACAATCCTCCCTACAGCATATAGAAAAAAGAAAAAAAAAATCAACCCAGAATGCATTGATTCTTTAGCATCCATTTTGTTCTTTTTTTTTCCATTCAGCTGAATTTCCGGTCCCATTGTTGAAGGTGCTTGAAGCCCATGTTTTATTACAGCATTTGTTTATGAGAAAGCCATGCTAAGTTAGCCTGATTCACACAGCAGGATTTTAAAATAGTTTGTAGGTTTCCAAAACCTGAGAGACCACACTGGTGGAGATAAAAAATCGATCGAACAGTGTTGTTCGTCCAGTATGTGGTGTGCAACCATACGGTGAAGTCAACACACCACACACGAACAGATTTCACATATGAACATTACCAGGTCAGACAGGCAATCTTGCAAAATCTCTTGAGATTAAACATGACTTCAGAGTAAACAAACTGAGATAGTTTGTGGACTATTTAAAACAGAGGAAAAAAAAAAAAAAAAAACGATACAAAAAGAAAAAGAAAAGGTGTTCTTTTTAACATGTTGAATATCCCTGATTTGCCCCTGATGTCCTTCCAAGCAGATCAGAGTGCTCTTAACACACCACACACAGCAGGAATTTTTGATAAAATTGTCTTTAGCGTCATCATGATTGTCGGGGTGTCCTTAAGATTGTTGGAAGGGGAAGATCAGGTCCAATATGGGCCACATTATCGTGCCGTGTGAACCAGTCTTTATGCAGTTTTACCAGTGCGTGATGATGACAGCTTTTCGAGGAAGTGCCTTTGGGTTATCTCAACATCTTCAAAATAAGACAAATAATAATAGTACGCCCCCTACAGTGGCTTGGATTTGAGAATTGTTAACGCTGTTTAGGTACAAAATGACCACAGTGTCCATCCATCCATCCATTTTCTTCCGCTTTATCCGGAGTCGGGTCGCGGGGGCAGCAGCTCAAGCAAAGCCGCCCAGACCTCCCGATCCACACACACCTCCCCCAGCTCCTCTGGGGGAACCCAAAGGCGTTCCCAAGCCAACCGAGAGAGGTAGTCCCTCCAGCGTGTCCTGGGTCTTCCCCGGGGCCTCCTCCCAGTGGGACGTGCCCGGAACACCTCTCCAGCGAGGTGTCCGGGGGCATCCGGAAAAGATGCCCGAGCCACCTCAACTGACTCCTTTCGACGTGGAGGAGCAGCGGCTCGACTCCGAGGTCCTCCCAAGTGACCGAGCTCCTCACCCTATCTCTAAGGGAGCGCCCAGCCACCCTGCAGAGACATGTGCAGAGAGGATGACCACAGTGTCCAAAACCAAATCCATATTCACTCCATTCTACACACTTTGCAACAAAATAACACCTGTGTGTCCATCACTTACTCACTCATCTTCAACTGCTTACTCCAATTAAGCATCGCAGGGGGATAAGGGGGTTGCTGGAACCTATTCCAGCAGTGTGTCCATCGTTCTGATGGAAACACACACCCACACACACACTTCCCTCTGCCTCCAAACATGACAGGCAAGACTTGTCAGCTATGGGGGGAAAAAAAAAAAAAAATCAACAGAGGCAGCCTGCCCTTCATCCAGGACTTATACCAGTCCAAGACCAGGAAGCAAGCTTGTTTACATTTCTGCAGATCCCTCACACCCTGGACACACACTGTTTAAACTCTTCCCCTCTGGTCGATGTTACGGAGCTATGTATGAAAAACAACCAGACACAGGAACAGTTTCATTCCATAGGCCATCACACTAACGAACAATTTAATCTGCCAAAAAACTCCTTAATTCATATACCTCATGTACACAACTTCAGTTTGTTTGTCTGTTTCTCCTTTGCACATATTTTTACAGCACATTTATCCGCACATTTTATTTGCATGTTTTATGTATATTTATACATGCTCGTACAGTGAGAGTACAGTTCAAACCATAGTCAAATTCCTTGTATTCTTGTATATACTAATCAAATAAAGGGTATTCTGATTCTGATTAATGCAGGGGAAACCATATGTCTTGCCATGACAGTAACATCCTGCACTAGTCTCCTGTCAAAATACAGAGAAGGACTTTAAAATTCAAAGCTCTCCCACAATGATGTCATCAAGAAGCAAAGAAGCTATATGTAGAATAAAATGGAGCCTTTATTGTCATTGTACATATATACAACAAAAAATGTCCTCTGCATTTAAGCATCCTAATTACAGTTAGACACAATCCAACCACCAGGAGCAGTGGGCAGCCACAGTCCGGCACCTGGGGACCAACTCCAGATGTAGAGACTCTGCCTTGGTCAGGGCAGAGGATGGAGCAGAGCCTAAATAAGCATGGAGGAAACTGGAGTACCCAGAGGAAACCCACGCAGACACATGGAGAACATGCAAACTCCACACAGAAAGGGTGGGAAGTGATCCCACAACATTCTTGCTGTGCTGCACCAGTGCTAACAACTAAGCCCCGAAAGACGTCTGTAATTTGGACCAGTGTCAATGTTGTCACATGTCAGTTCTGCAGATCGGGCATTTAGTGCAGAGACTAAGTTGATACATCAATGCATTGATCTCAGTCACATTATGCTGAACTGTTATGCTTGGGTTCACGTTGTCTCACAGAAGGTATAGACTTTCCTTTGATTTTCCATATTTCAGGTTTGCTGAGAAATAATGAAGGCAAAACCTTGCACACCCTGCTACCATGCTCACCCACCACATTCACTTGCACCAATTACAGCTTCACTTCTGTCTTGCTCCTGTGATGGCCATCAAAAGGAGAGGACATCTCGACAGAATTAGTCTGAGGGAATCTGGTTTCCAAACCTGATTGAAAACCTGCTCCCATTCCCTATTTTTGGCCCAGATTTCTGTCCTGATTTCAAAATAATGGAAACTGGCACATTTTTTTTTTAATTGCAGGCAAAATAAGCATGAAATCACAGTCCTTCCTATTACCAATAATTTTATTTCTGATTACATACGATCTGCACCGATATGCAGAGGTGGGACAAAGTCACTGTCAAGTCATTCTAAAGTCATCAATCTGCAAGTCCCAAGTCAAGTCGAGTCAGCTTGCCAACAGTTGGTGGTCATTATGACTTGAGGCTTGACTTGGTACTTGCTGATTCATGACTTGACAGTGACTTGACGGTGACTTTGTCCCCCCTCTGAGATTATGTACAATTCCCACAATGATTTTTTTTCTACATCCTTTCATTTTTCTATTTAATTTTTTTTCTGTTTTTCCCAAACTTTTCCAGAAAGCTAAAATTTCATTGGTTTTATGTTGCAGAGGAGGATCAGAGGGAGGTGTCTGTTTAGCCAATGGACTGTATGATTATTGATTATCCAACTAATTTTACACAAGATCACCCCCAATCTGTGTCAATTATATCCAGTTATTCACTTGTTTTTTGGAAAAAAAAAATTATCCTGAGTGTTTAAAACTTTCTCCATTGCCAAGAATGTCCTACAACGCTATCTTTAACTCATACAACCCCTGGCAAAAATTATGGAATCACCGGCCTCGGAGGATGTTCATTCAGTTTTTTAATTTTGTAGAAAAAAAGCAGATCACAGACATGACACAAAACTAAAGTCATTTCAAATGGCAACTTTCTGGCATTAAGAAACACTATAAGAAATCAGGAAAAAAAATTGTGGCAGTCAGTAACGGCTACTTTTTTAGACCAAGCAGAGGGAAAAAAATATGGAATCACTCAATTCTGAGGAAAAAATGATGGAATCATGAAAAACAAAAGAACGCTCCAACACATCACTAGTATTTTGTTGCACCACCTCTGGCTTTTATAAAAGCTTGCAGTCTCTGAGGCATGGACTTAATGAGTAACAAACAGTACTCTTCATCAATCTGGCTCCAACTTTCTCTGGTTGCTGTTGCCAAATCAGCTTTGCAGGTTGGAGCCTTGTCATGGACCATTTTCTTCAACTTCCACCAAAGATTTTCAATTGGATTAAGATCCAGACTATTTGCAGGCCATGACATTGACCCTATGTGTCTTTTTGCAAGGAATTTGTTCACAGTTTTTGCTCTATGGCAAGATGCATTATCATCTTGAAAAATGATTTCATCATCCCCAAACATCCTTTCAATTGTCCAAAATATCAACGTAAACTTGTGCATTTATTGATGATGTAATGACAGCCATCTCCCCAGTGCCTTTACCTGATCATGCAGCCCCATATCATCAATGACTGTGGAAATTTACATGTCAGTCATCTTTATAAATCTCATTGGAACGGCACCAAACAAAAGTTCCAGCATCATCACCTTGCCCAATGCAGATTCGAGATTCATCACTGAATATGACTTTCATCCAGTCATCCACAGTCCATGATTGCTTTTCCTTGTAACCTTGTTTTTTTTCTGTTTAGGTGTTAATGATGGCTTTTGTTTAGCTTTTCTGTATGTAAATCCCATTTCCTTTAGGCGGTTTCTTACAGTTTGGTCACAGACGTTGACTCCAGTTTCTTCCCATTCCTTCCTCATTTGTTTTGTTGTGTATTTTCGATTTTTGAGACATATTGCTTTGTTTTCTGTCTTGACGCTTTGATGTCTTCCTTGGTCTACCAGTATGTTTGCCTTTAACAACCTTCCCATGTTGTTTGTATTTGGTCCAGAGTTTAGACACAGCTGACTGTGAACATCCAACATCTTTGGAAACATTGCGTGATGATTTACCCTCTTTTAAGAGTTTGATAATCCTCTCCTTTGTTTCAATTGACATCTCTCGTGTTGGAGCCATGATTCATGTCAGTCCACTTGGTGCAACAGCTCTCCAAGGTGTGATCACTCCTTTTTAGATGCAGACTAACGAGCAGATCTCATTTAATGCAGGTGTTAGTTTTGGGGATGAAAATTTACAGCGTGATTCCATAATTTATTCCTCAGAATTGAGTGAGTCCATATTTTTTTCCCTCTGCTTGGTCTAAAAAAGTAGCCGTTACTGACTGCCACAATTTTTTTTCTTGATTTCTTATGCTTCTTAAAGCCAGAAAGTTGCCATTTGAAATGACTTTAGTTTTGTGTCATGTCTGTGATCTGCTTTTTTTCTACAAAATTAAACAACTGAATGAACATCCTCCGAGGCCGGTGATTCCATAATTTTTGCCAGGGGTTGTATTACACCCGCTTTCAGGCCTCAAATGAGTTTTGTTCTATTTTATTGGATTGGATTTTCACAAAGTCATCGATGGCCGGGTATCAAAAGTCGGAAATGGGAGACAGGCTGCAGTTATTTGAACACTGTAAGGTGACTGTACCCACCATTAACGGACATTGGTTGCACACAACCAGAATCTGTCCAGATAGCATACTTTTCTGATCTGTATCTATTAGAAACATCATAAATGATACTATTTGGACACATTCTGATCCTGTACAATCAATGTACATATTTAAGTCATGTTTGGTATTTTTCATTTTATACAGTAAAATGTACTCTGCAGTGTCTATTAGCTATTATTTTGAATTCAAATCAACACTTGTCCAGCTTGTTTCCTTTAGACAATCCTTTAAGTAATATAGTACTGTGCAGTAAATCTGTCTGGAGGAGGCAGTTCTCAAAAACTGACAACCTACAACTCAGATGTTTTACAGCCAGTTTTCTGTCAGTTGCCTTACTTGATGCACAGCTTCCTGGTGGAGTAGCACAGAGAAATATTTTCTTCAAAAAATAAATAAATGTGAAATTCAGGTAGACTTTGCAGGAAGGTACACGGAAGGCTCCAGCACAGATTTAATCTGTTTTCTTGTGTTAGAATCTTTTTTCTGTTCCACTCCACCATGAAGCTGTAGCTGGTGCAACAGACAAAAGTTGCTCAATGCACAGTTTACCTCCAATGACAGCCGCAGGAACCTATAGCTCCTTCAGAGTTATCATGGGTGTCTTGGTAGCTTCCCTCACTACTGTTCTTCGACCACAGTGACTCTATTTTTGAGAGCTGCTTACTCGAGAAAGATAAACCATACAGTATAAATAGTTTGTATTTCTTAATGACTGATCTAAATGAAGTCAGTCAGTCAGTTATTTTCTGACTCTTATCCAGGTTCAGGTTGCAGTGGCAGCAGACTAAACACCTCATCCCATACTTCCCTAAGGGCCCCTTCACAATGTTGGGCAAACAAAGCAGAAACCAGATGAAAATCCTTGAACAAAAAACGAAATGGGGAACCAGAAAACATTCCACCTGCTGTTGGGGTGGGTGGGGGGAGACACACAATTGAACAGGTGTGCACAATACTGCTCAGGTTTGAGCACATGAACAGAGTGCGAGCACCTGGAAAGTCACGCACACAGCAGAGGAGCAAAATATTAAAATAACACCACACTCTAAGAAATAAAATGTTTAATTTAATTGATAAAATTAAGGTAACTTTTTTCCACATAACTTTGTCAATTAAGTGCAAAATAATATTGGGATTTACGTAATAATGTTTCATTTGATTTAATTAATTTTAACTACAATATTGTTTTGCACTTAATTGACAATGTTATGTGAAAAAATGTACCTTAACATTATCAATTTAAATTCAATGTTTTATGCCTAAGAGTGTATGTTTCATTTTTTAGAGTGTACAATTTATAATAATTCCTGTTATAAAGCGCAGACTTAGACTCTGCCTAGTTGTACACCAGGAAGTAACGAAATGACGTGGATTACTGTTTCCCATTTTATGTTTTACATGAATTACCTGATGCGCCTCTCTCATGAAGACATCACCCGGGCTAGTGTCTCATCGAAGAGTCGGCTCCCGTGGCATGAACACATCAGCCTGCATGGCGGGTCTAGCGCAGTGTTCTGCTGGTGGCTGCATTGCAAATGTGACGTGTTTTAATTAATACATTGTGGGAAAATCCCACAGTCAGCTGAAGCAATATGTGCTTTAATTTATTTCCACGTGAGGACAGCATGCCAACGTCGGTAAAGATATAGGAGGTCATATCCTACAAGCCACTACAGCTGTGAGAGAGGAGTCGAATGGGCACTCACATGGCACTTGCTGTCTTTTGGTGGCTAGTGTGCATGAATGGTTGTGTGAGGTGGCTCCGATTTATCATGAGTGGCATGCAATTCCTCAGCTTGATTCATGTTATTTGTGAAGGGGCCTGAACATTGGCCAGACTAAGAATGACTTTTGACCACGTGGCATATTTCTCTGGGCATGATTCGATTCAGCTCACAAGTGCCTCATTGTTGAGGACCTCATTGTCTGTGAAGGCCAAGGGGATGCCACATTTCACTTGGATGTGGTAGATAGATCGCCACTTTCCAGAGGTCTCCATGTTCACATTGGCTGTTGGCCTGAGTGGTTGCCATCCATGACCCACTGCAGTTCCACAATGCAGTGGATGTGACAACAACCTGCACAAGTGCATGCTCCCAGACCTGACATAGTTGTTATGGATGAAAAAAGCACTGAAAGGTTTGGTTACCATGATGCATTCATAGGCCAAAAGTATGGAAAAAAGGAAAGTTGCTCTTTAATAGATTTAACATGGAGGGTGGTAGTGGGGTGAACTTGTTGTCCAAAACACATCAGAAAACTGATCATCCTTGAGTTTGCTGGCAAATGCACTTTGCTTTGACAGCCTGGAGTCCTGTGCTGCTGGAATTGTGACAGCACCATTTTTAACAAGTGCACTAAATGAAATGATGCATGTGAATGGATTATTTCGACCTTTTTGAGAATAAAAAAGCTTTGACACACTTCTGTCTTCATACATGTTTATTTATGCCAGGTGTCTAAACTTAAAATGTGGCCCCCATCAGCAAAGGTTCATCTAAACAGTGGAAATTACATGAACACAAGAGAGAGAAATCTGATTTTTATTCATCTTGGCTGTCCAGGCTTCAGTGTGGAAAGGCTTTGGATGAATACATTAGAGTGTGTTTGTACACACTGAGCTCTTCTCAGCTTTTTATTTATTTTTATTTTTTAGACCTTAGCATGATGTCAACATCACACAGCATGCCTCCTATGAGGGCGTACTGAGGAAATATGGGCGAACAAGAAAGAATGTTGTATTTATCTTAAATTCTTTCATTTATCAATTGATGGTTTCTTTAACAAGTTGCCATGGAGAGAAATGTCAGATGTGTTGTAATTATGGCCTCTTTCTTCCTTAAACATGCTCCTCCAGCAGACAACATAGTCACACTTTTATTGGTTATTAATCAAACAACATGAACCGCTCACAGTGGTACCCAGTGAAATCTCCCTCACACTGCAGCCCAAAATAGAAGCAAATTAATTATTACATTATTACATTACATTAACCTGTACCAATTCAGGGTATGTTAACTTCTATACGTTGTTTTGACTGCTATACTATCTAGAAGCGGATTTGTGGCAGCAGTGATGCCGCTGGACGTACTTTATATCCTCATCACACTAGATGCTGAATGACCCTGAATTGCGTCCGAACAAAAAGTCGAGGTGCATTCAAAAATGTCGGACAGCATTCTCAGAGCAGTCTAAACAGTTGGGCACAGTCGTGGGGCTGCCTCAAATGTTTTGCTCATGTTCAAAATAATTGTGGTGCTCGATGGAACCACTATTGAACAGCAGTGGAAGTGCCATCTGACTGCATTCCCAACAATCGGACCGTGTGAAAACGGTATTTGTGACATTCTGACTGCATTCGGGGGGGCGTTCAACATGGTTCCGCCATGGCCGAATGTCCCAACTGCCTGATCCCATCACAAGTGCACCTCGAGTGCAGCTGGATTATATTTCCTCCACCCACAATTTACGAGGTCTGTTAGAAAAGTAACGGACCTTTTTGTTTTTTGCAATAACCTTATGGATTTGAATCACGTGCGCTTGCATCAGCCAAGCTTGAACCTTCATGCACATGCATGAGTTTTTTCACGCCTGTTGGTTGCGTCATTCGCCTGTGAGCAGGGTTTGAGTGAGCACTGGTCCTCCTCCCTCATCGGATTTTTATTGTGAGGAAAATGTCTGAATGGCTGGAGCAGCAATGCATCAAATTTTTCCAGAAACTGTGAGAGACAGCCAGGTGGACACCATTCGGAAAATTCAGATGGCTTTCAGGGACGATTTTGTCATGAAAACAGGAGCGGAGGAATTCACCACAGAGCCGCTAATGGCGCGGAACGAAAGCACCTCCATGTTGCTCTCACAGGACATGTTGTGACATGCCCAGATCTTCGACAGTTTCTCGGATACTCACTCGACTGAAAAGCCACCCAAAGCCATCTGAATCTTCCGAATGGTGGAAGAGCTGGGCATGTCCCGTGAGACTTCCAACACGGAGGTGCTTGTTGTTGTGCGCCATTACGCGGCTCCGTCCTGACGCGCAAATTCTGCCGCACGTCCTTCATTACAAAATCTCCTGTAACAGTATAATGTGCCGAAAAAGTGCTATGTCCACCTCTCTTGGCATTTCCTCTGGTAGTCAGACGACGTCCCGGATCAACACAGCCTTCACTTTGGAAATGATCTGGTCGTTTCAGCCTGTTGATGGCCGCTCGAAGCACGGCACGCCCTCCACCATTGTGCGCCATCTTTAAACCGGCTGTAACTCTCCTTAATCTGTGTGATACCCAGAAAATCGTCCCTGTTTCTGAAAAATTTTTGATGCAGCAAAGCGGCAGTCGCTCAGCAATTTTCCTGACAATGAAAATCCGCCGAGGGGGCTGGACCACTCCTCCCACAAACCGTGCTCACAGGTGAATGACGCAACCGATAGGCGTGAAAAAACTCACGCATGCACACGAAGGTTCAAGCTTGGCTGATGCAATCACACGTGATTCAGATCCATATGGTTTTTGCAAAAAATAAAAAGGTCTGTTACTTTTCTAACAGACCTCGTAAGTGTATTTGTCATATTCTCACTGTATTTTGACAGCTGTCTGGGTAATCCAAATGTGTTCCACCAACACTGGTACCGCCTTCAGAAGCTCACACGCACGGCACATGCACAAATCAGTCGGGGCGGGTGGGAGCGCAGTCTGGGTGTTCAGATGGCTGTCCTCCATACTTCTTATTTGCCCTCATATGTGGCACGAATCCTGGTATTGGGGGTTTCATCTCTGAAATTTCTCAGAGGCAACAGTTTTATTTCGGGGAGGTGATGGTCTAGTGGTTAAGTTGTTTGGCTTGAGTCCAGAAGATCATGGGTTCAAATCCCCACCTGACTGGAAAATCACTAAGGTTTAATCCCCCTATTGCGTGTGTAGCGAGCACCTTGTATGGCAGCACCCTGACATTCGGGTGAATGTGAGGCATAATTGTGAATCGCTTTGAGCGTCTGATGCAGATGGAAAAGCGCTATATAAATGCAGTCCATTTACCATTTATATTGCACTTATAAAGTCACTATGGTTAATGTCAAAGTACACAATGCAGCAAGTACACTAACAGATAGAAAACGCTAAATATGAGTCAGTCATAAAAATCATAAGAAAAAAAAATCCAATTTATCAAAGAAAATATGCTTTTTGCACATTTCTGGTTTGGATTAGAATCTTTCATTTTTTTCAATATTTTTGTCCCCATATTAAGAGTTTACTGTATAAAATGTATGTACGTACATTTGGGTCCTGTCCAACTCCACTTTGCAAAAGCTCCTTTCAAGTAGACTGTGGGTTTCTGAAGTTTAGATGCATGCATAGCACTCGCCATCCAACTTGCCACTACAAGCCACAAAAACGTCAAACAAAGGACAATGGAACTTGCCAGGGTGTGTGAAGTCGTACAAAACAGTCATCACTCAACAAAACTCATCGTGAGACTGCCCTTTACACACCACAACACACTCCATCTGTATAAGAGGCTGGAAAGCACCAGGTTGTTCAAAAAGTCCAAATATATGAGAAAACTACAAAGCAGAGACAAATTTGACAAAACACGAGACAGATAGCTACAAACTATGCCCAGGTTTTAGCACACACAAACACATCTTGAACCACTTACTGCAATTAAAGGTCACGGGGGGCTGGAGCCAATCACAGCAGTCACAGGGCATGAGGCGAGATACACCCTGCCAGTCTGTCACAGGGCCACATATGGACAAAAACACACCTTCTCTCCCACACCTATGGAAAATTGAAAGTTTTCACCCAACCTGCATGTCTTTGGATTTGGATGTGGGAGGAAGCCAGAAAACCCACACAAGCATAGGGAGATCATCCAAACTCCACACAGGTGGAAATCAATCCCATGACTGTGCTGCCCAGGTTTTAGTACATGCTACTGAATGGTGAGCACAACACATCAGTCATTTCCACTAACACACCATGAACATATATTCTGTGTGAGAGGGGCTCCAATGTTAAACTGTCAACCTAGATTATTTAAATTAGGGTAACCAAACATCTTGTTTTCCCGGGACTTGTCCTGTTTTCATGTCCTGCCCTGGCCATCCTTGGTTTGTTTTTGAAAGTGATGAAAATGTCCTGGTTATCATTGGGCCATTAAACGGAGTAAACTTCGAGTATCATTTGAGTATCTAATTGCTGGGCCAAGTGTCCTGGTTTTTGGTTATCAAAGTATGGTCACCCTAGTTTAAATGCAGCCAACCAGATCAAACATTTCTTCAGTTCGCCACACAAGCATGCTTTGCATGTGAGCATTTGTTCACCTCATAGCCACGTTCTTGTTGGGGAAGTGTCATGACACGGACCCACAACAGGGGGCGTTAATGAAGGGACAATGGAATAGCCAAAAAGTAACAATTTAATGTTGTGAAGGTGCACAACATGATACAGACAGATACAAATATGTGTTATATCAATCCAACAAAAGGTGACGTGTGGCAGGCTCGAAGATAGGAGACGTCCGGTGAGAGAGAAGCCGGAACCCACACAAGCCTCACCACCAACGGACCTGAAGAACACCGGAGCCGCCAAGCCCTGCGCCCCAGGTGGCCACTGTCTTCAGCAGTCAGACCCGGTACTGCTGGCAGAAAACAGAAACAGTTCTGGATGAGTGTGAGTCTGCACACTCAGTAATCCCACAGTCTGTGTTCAGTTAAGGAGGGAGAACCTCCACCTCCAATCACACACTCGTGCAGCTCCTGAGTTAACCACTTATCTGAGTGGGGTGTGAGGCGAAGCCGTCGCAGTCCACACCAAACGCCAACTCCGCAGATAAGGCACACCACAGGAAAACGGCTGCAAAAAGAGATCAGACTAATACTCAAAGTTTAAGTCAGCAGAGAAAATTACCTGTATGGTAGACGATTTCTCGGCGAGGAGGTGGAGTTGCAGTCCGATCTTTATAGTGGTGGTGATGGGTGACAGCTGGTGTTGATTGATGACAGCTGTCACCTCCAGCGGCTCCGACGCCCTCTCGTGCTTGGAGCCCGCACTCCAAGCAGGGCGCCATCTGGTGGTGGTGGGCCAGCAGTACCTCCTCTTCAGCGGCCCACACAACAGTTCTTATCTCATGAAAACCATCACAGTTACAAATTCCCTGCATTAAAGACTGTGTCACTCCTGTTTGGTGTGCACACTTCATTTTGTGTGGAAAATCATTTATTTTTGTGCAAAGGCTCTCATATATTTTAATACAAAAATGAAAAAAAACTGCAAAACATTACATTTTTCTTTCAAATGCTCATAATTCCCCATGCTGGACACAACATAGGGCTTGTACAACAAAAACTGAAATGAATGGGTGGGTGAGAAGGTTAGTCCATCCCAGTCAGATAGTGTCAACAGTAATTCACAAATAACAAATGCTAAAACTGTATATAAATTTATACCAAATGAAAACAGTATATAATGATGATGACATGATTAGATGTTGGTTAAAATGAATGCACCAGATGAACTGAAACACCAACTTTGTTTTCATTATGTACAGTATCACAGACCTGGACACCATCTGCTTAACTTATCTGCTGAATGGTTCTGGAATGTGACAATAAGCAGAGGAAGGCATTCTCTGATCCAGATAGTGGGTACAATGTAAATGCCTTTGGGGAATACTCAAGTTATGAGACTAAGGAAACTGAGTGCAAAGGTGATTACAGGGTGCAAAAATGGCAGAATTCTTCAATGATTAAATTATTATTATCAATTGATATGTTTGATTGCATTCCTTGTTTCTTATCTAACATTACTTTATGAATTACCCTCGTGTGTGTATTATGTGTATATATATATATATCCGTGTTGGAAACCATTCGGAAGATTCAGATGGCTTTCGGTGGCTTTTCAGTTGAGTGAGTATCCGAGAAATTGTGTAACAGCTGGGCATGTCACAACTTGTCCTGTGAGACTTCCAACACGGACGTGCTTTTTGTTGTGCACCATTGCGGCTCCGGCCCGACGCACAAATTCCTCCGCATGTCTTTCATTACAAAATCTCCTGTAACAGTGGAATGTGCTGCAAAAGTGCTGATATCCAACTCTTCTGCAATTTCTCTGATACTCAGACGACGTCCCGGATCAACACAGCCTTCACTTTGGAAATGATCTGGTCGTTTCAGCCTGTCGATGGCCGCTCAGAGCGCGGCGTGCCCTCCGCCGCTGTGGGCCATCTTTAATCCGGTTGTAATGCTCCTTAATCTGTGTTACACCCAGAGTATCCTCACCAAAAGCCATCTGAATCTTCTGAATGGTTTCCACCTGGGTGTCTCTCACAGTTTCTGGAAAAATTTGATTCAGCGCTGCTCCAATCGCTCAGCCATTTCCCTGACAATGAAAATCCGACGAGGGGGTGGACCAGTGCTCACTCAAAGCCTGCCCACAGGCGAATGACGCAACTGACAGGCGTGAAAAAAACTCACGCATGCGCATGAAGGATCAAGCTTGGCTGATGCAAGCGCACATGACTCAAATCCATATAGTTTTTGAAAAAAATAAAAAGGTCGGAGACTTTTCTAACAGACCTCGTATATATATGTATATATATATATATATGTATATATATATAGCTTAGCACAGCTACTAGCTCTTAGCCGGTTTAGCATGGCAGCTTCTCCTGTCTCTCCCGCACTTTTCTGCTCTGGGTGTGAAATGTTTAGTTATTCCTCGGCCTCCTTTAGCAGTAATGGTACTTGTAATAAGTGTAGCTTATTCGTAGCCTTGGAGGCCAGGCTGGGCGAATTGGAAACTCGGCTCCGCACCGTGGAAAATCCTATAGCTAGCCAGGCCCCTGTAGTTGGTGTGGACCAAGGTAGCTTAGGCGCCGTTAGTTCCCCTCCGGCAGATCCCGAGCAGCCGGGAAAGCAGGCCGACTGGGTGACTGTGAGGAGGAAGCGTAGTTCTAAACAGAAGCCCCGTGTACTCCGCCAACCCGTTCACATTTCTAACCCTTTTTCACCACTCGGCGACACACCCGACGAGGAACAAACTCTGGTTATTGGTGACTCTGTTTTCAGAAATGTGAAGTTAGCGACACCAGCAACCATAGTCAATTGTCTTCCGGGGACCAGAGCAGGTGACATTGAACGAAATTTGAAACTGCTGGCTAAGGCTAAGCGTAAATTTGGTAAGATTGTCGGCAGTAATAACACCCAGTTACACCAATCGAAGGTCACTAAAATTAACATTGAATCGGTGTGTAACTTTGCAAAAACAATGTCGGACTCTGTAGTTTTCTCTGAGCCCCCCCCCCAATCGGACCGGGAGTGACATGTTTAGCCACATGTTCTCCTTGAATTGCTGGCTGTCTAAGTGGTGTCCAAAAAATGAAGTGGGTTTAATAGATAATTGGCAAAGCTTATGGAGAAAAACCTGGTCTTGTTAGGAGAGACGGCATCCATCCCACTTTGGATGGAGCAGCTCTCATTTCTAGAAATCTGGCCAATTTTCTTAAATCCTCCAAATCGTGACTATCCAGGGTTGGGACCAGGAAGCAGAGTTGTAGTGTTACACACCTCTCTGCAGCTTCTCTCCCCCTGCCATCCCCTCATTACCCCATCCCCGTAGAGACGGTACCTGCTCCCAGACCACCAATAACCAGCAAAAATCTATTTAAGCATAAAAATAAAAAAATAAATAAATAAGTAATATAGCACCTTCAACTGCACCACAGACTAAAACAGTTAAATGTGGTCTATTAAACATTAGATCTCTCTCTTCTAAGTCCCTGTTAGTAAATGATATAATAATTGATCAACATATTGATTTATTCTGCCTGACAGAAACCTGGTTACAGCAGGATGAATATGTTAGTTTAAATGAGTCAACACCCCCGAGTCACACTAACTGCCAGAACGCTCGTAGCACGGGTCGAGGCGGAGGATTAGCAGCAATCTTCCACTCCAGCTTATTATACTCAACAAAAATATAAACGCAACACTTTTGGTTTTGCTCCCATTTTGTATGAGATGAACTCAAAGATCTAAAACTTTTTCCACATACACAATATCACCATTTCCCTCAAATATTGTTCACAAACCAGTCTAAATCTGTGATAGTGAGCACTTCTCCTTTGCTGAGATAATCCATCCCACCTCACAGGTGTGCCATATCAAGATGCTGATTAGACACCATGATTAGTGCACAGGTGTGCCTTAGACTGCCCACAATAAAAGGCCACTCTGAAAGGTGCAGTTTTGTTTTATTGGGGGGGGATACCAGTCAGTATCTGGTGTGACCACCATTTGCCTCATGCAGTGCAACACATCTCCTTCGCATCATCCGTGAAGAGAACACCTCTCCAACGTGCCAAACGGCAGCGAATGTGAGCATTTGCCCACTCAAATCGGATAAGACGACGAACTGGAGTCAGGTCGAGACCCCGATGAGGACGACGAGCATGCAGATGAGCTTCCCTGAGACGGTTTCTGACAGTTTGTGCAGAAATTCTTTGGTTATGCAAACCGATTGTTTCAGCAGCTGTCTGAGTGGCTGGTCTCAGACGATCTTGGAGGTGAACATGCTGGATGTGGAGGTCCTGGGCTGGTGTGGTTACACGTGGTCTGCGGTTGTGAGGCTGGTTGGATGTACTGCCAGATTCTCTGAAACGCCTTTGGAGACGGCTTATGGTAGAGAAATGAACATTCAATACACGAGCAACAGCTCTGGTTGACATTCCTGCTGTCAGCATGCCAATTGCACGCTCCCTCAAATCTTGCGACATCTGTGGCATTGTGCTGTGTGATAAAACTGCATCTTTCAGAGTGGCCTTTTATTGTGGGCAGTCTAAGGCACACTTGTGCACTAATCATGGTGTCTAATCATCATCTTGATATGGCACACCTGTGAGGTGGGATGGATTATCTCAGCAAAGGAGAAGTGCTCACTATCACAGATTTAGACTGGTTTGTGAACAATATTTGAGAGAAATGGTGATATTGTATATGTGGAAAAAGTTTTAGATCTTTGAGTTCATCGCATACAAAATGGGAGCAAAACCAAAAGTGTTGCGTTTATATTTTTGTTGAGTTAATTAATCAAAAACCCAGACAGAGCTTTAATTCATTTGAATGCTTGACTCTTACTCTTGTCCATCCAAATTGGAAGTCCCAAAAAACAGTTTTATTTGTTGTTATCTATCGTCCTCCTGGTCGTTACTGTGAGTTTCTTTGTGAATTTTCGGACCTTTTGTCTGACTTAGTGCTTAGCTCAGATAATTATAGTGGGCGATTTTAACATCCACACATATGCTGAGAATGACAGCCTCAACACTGCATTTAATGTATTGTTACACTCGATTGGCTTTGCTCAAAATGTAAATGAGTCCACCCACCACCTTAATCATATCTTAGATCTTGTTCTGACTTATGGTATGGAAACTGAAGACTTAACAGTATTCCCTGAAAACTCCCTTCTGTCTGATCATTTCTTAATAGCATTTACATTTACTCTGATGGACTACCCAGCAGTGGGGAATAAGTTTCATTACAGTAGAAGTCTTTCAGAAAGCGCTGTAACTAGGTTTAAGGATATGATTCCTTCTTTATGTTCTCCAATGCCATATACCAACACAGGGCAGACTAGCTACCTAAACTCTGTGAGTGAGATAGATTATCTCATCAATAGTTTTATATCCTCTTTGAGGACAACTTTGGATGCTGTAGCTCCTCTGAAAAAGAGAGTCTTAAATCAGAAGTGCCTGACTCCGTGGTATAACTCACAAACTCACAGCTTAAAGCAGATAACCCGTAAGTTCGAGAGGAAATGGCATCTCACTAATTTAGAAGATCTTCACTTAGCCTGGAAAAAGAGTCTGTTGCTCTATAAAAAAGCCCTCAGTAAAGCTAGGACATCTTACTACTCAACACTAACAACCCCAGGTTTCTTTTCAGCACTGTAGCCAGGCTGACAAAGAGTCAGAGCTCTATTGAGCCGAGTATTCCTTTAACTTTAACTAGTAATGACTTCATCACTTTCTTTGCTAATAATATTTTAACTATTAGAGAAAAAATTAGTCATAACCATCCCAAAGACATATCATTCTCTTTGGCTGCTTTTAGTGATGCCGGTATTTGGTTAGACTCTTTCTCTCCGATTGTTCTGAGTTATTTTCATTAGTTACTTCCTCCAAACCATCAACATGTCTATTAGACCCCATTCCTACCAGGCTGCTCAAGGAAGCCCTACCATTAATTAATGCGTCGATCTTAAATATGATCAATCTGTCTTTATTAGTTGGCTATGTACCACAGGCTTTTAAGGTGGCAGTAATTAAACCATTACTTAAAAAGACATCACTTGACCCAGCTATCTTAGCTAATTATAGGCCAATCTCCAACCTTCCTTTTCTTTCAAAAATTATTGAAAGTGTAGTTGTAAAACAGCTAACTGATCATCTGCAGAGGAATGGTCTATTTGAAGAGTCAGGGTTTAGAATTCATCATAGTACAGAAACAGCATTAGTGAACGTTACAAATTCTTATGGCCTCAGACAGTGGACTCATCTCTGTGCTTGTTCTGTTAGACCTCAGTGCTGCTTTTGATATTGTTGACCATAAAATTTTATTACAGAGATTAGAGCATGCCATAGGTATTAAAGGCACTGTGCTGCAGTGGTTTGAATCAAATTTATCTAATAGATTACAATTTGTTCACGTAAATGGGGAATCTTCTTCACAGACTAAGGTTAATTATGGAGTTCCACAAGGTTCTGTGCTAGGACCAATTTTATTCACTTTATACATGCTTCCCTTAGGCAGTATTATTAGACAGCATTGCTTAATTTTTCATTGTTACGCAAATGATACCCAGCTTTATCTATCCATGAAGCCAGAGGACACACACCAATTAGCTAAACTGCAGGATTGTCTTACAGACATAAAGACATGGATGACCTCTAATTTCCTGCTTTTAAACTCAGATAAAACTGAAGTTATTGTACTTGACCCCACAAATCTTAGAAACATGGTGTCTAACCAGATCCTTACTCTGGATGGCATTACCCTGACCTCTAGTAATACTGTGAGAAATCTTGGAGTCATTTTTGATCAGGATATGTCATTCAATGCGCATATTAAACAAATATGTAGGACTGCTTTTTTGCATTTGCGCAATATCTCTAAAATTAGAAAGGTCTTGTCTCAGAGTGATGCTGAAAAACTAATTCATGCATTTATTTCCTCTAGGCTGGACTATTGTAATTCATTATTATCAGGTTGTCCTAAAAGTTCCCTGAAAAGCCTTCAGTTAGTTCAATATGCTGCAGCTAGAGTACTGACAGGGACTAGAAGGAGAGAGCATATTTCACCCATATTGGCTTCTCTTCATTGGCTTCCTGTTAATTCTAGAATAGAATTTAAAATTCTTCTTCTTACTTATAAGTTTTTGAATAATCAGGTCCCATCTTATCTTAGGGACCTCATAGTACCATATCACCCCAATAGAACGCTTCGCTCTCAGACTGCAGGCTTACTTGTAGTTCCTAGGGTTTTTAAGAGTAGAATGGGAGGCAGAGCCTTCAGCTTTCAGGCTCCTCTCCTCCTATATATATATATATATATATATATATATATATATATATATATATATATATATATATATATATATATATATATATATATATATCCACCACCACCTTTGGTGGAGTCCGCCATATGGACTGGGGGACTTAATCCATATGTGACACAAATGTTCCTGTACACAATTCCTAGCACTTTGTTGTGCCTCTCAGTGTACACTGTCCCAGCTTGCATCTTGCATCCTGCTCCTATGTGCTGGACTGTCTCTGGGGCACATTTGCATATCCTAGAACTTGGGTCCTGTCGGCTGTGGTCGACTCCTGCCTCTATGGATCTGGTGCTTAGAGCTTGTACTTGTGCTGCCATGATCAGAGCCTCTGTACTGTCCTTTAGACCTACCTTTTCTAGCCAGTGGTGGGTCTTCTTGATGTCAGCCATGTCCTCTATCTGTTGATGGTACATCCCATGGATAGACTTGATCTTCCATATCTCCTCCTCCTGTTCCTTATCATCCTCTGTCTTCAGCCCTCTGAGGCACTCTTGGAGCAGTTGATCTCGGGGGCCATCTTTCTAATATATTTAGAAAGTTGTTTCTCATTTTCTACTGTGGCTCTGACACTCACTGATCCTTGCCCTCCCTCCTTCTGTTGCTCATAGAGCTTAAGGGTGCTGGAGTTTGGGTGGAAACCTCTGTGCATTGTGAGGAGTTTTATGTGTGCTTATCAGTGGTATCTATCTTCTCCTGTGGCCAGCTTAATATCCCAGCTGGGTATCTGATGACTGGTAGGGCATATGAATTGAAGGCTCAGATCTTATTCCTACTAATGGGCTATATATAGGCAGACCTTTGCTCTCACCTCATACGTTTTCCATGTTATCCAAAGAGTTGTTTTATTTGTGTGAGGTTTATTCTCCTTCACTCAAACCCCAACACCACCAAAATGGCAACAAAGGTTTGGACTTTCAACTCAATTCAATACGTTTCAGAAATTTACACTTAAAATAATAAATTGTGTTTACTATTAGATATGTACTTATTGACTGGACTTGGGTTTGTAAATTATCAGTTAAAAAAAGCAAAATGAGCAGTAATTAGAAGATGGTAACTAAAGAAAAGTATTAGCTTTGGCTTAAGCGTTTCAGAAATTGTCTTCTTTTAAACATTGTTAAATCATAGACATAATCAAATAGTGACGCACTGTAGATAGGTCATACATCTGAAAATTACAACTAAATTATAGACAATATGTGGAAAAAAAAAGAGCTAATCCGCTTTTTATTTCTGAGGTGAAACAAAGGATTTCTTCAGTTTGAGTTAACTTGTATTTCCAAGACAGCATGTGAGGTTTCATTTCCAAATTAAACTTCCTTGAAATGTTTTACAGTGTGATGCCCCAAGGATGTAGACATTCAACACATCTACCTTCATGGAAAAACAATGTGTATTCAATTTGCAAAAGTGAGAGAGGAGTTGCTGTATATACAGTGCATCAATGGCACTCAATGATAGCTGACTGTGATACAATCTTGCAACAACGAGTAAGGAACCCTTGAAAATCTCAACCTGTCCAGTCCACTCCTTAGTCATGTATGTAACAACATCAAGGAACAAACAGGGCCAATCCTAATGCCATCGTCCTGCCTTCTTGCATGACAGCAGGTGCTCTGTCGGCACTGGCATTTCATGCTGCTGACAGTCATAAAACTGCTGAACGGTTTTGTAAATAAGGTCGTCATCAGTGATCCATCTCAAAGTGTTGACACACATACATTGAATCACCCATTGGACTTGACGTTATCACCCAGTCTGATATTCATCTCCTGTGATATGACTGCTCCCAAACCAACAAACCTGTCACCGCAGATTCACCTGGTTCCCATGTGAGGCCTAACATAGGGATGATTACAAGCAATTAGGTATGTGTGTAACATCCCCAGAGACACATCTGGATTAATCTGAATGACAAATATGGTTAGTCCGAAAACCTCCCAACTCTCCCGTGATTATCAGATTAAACACAAAGTTAACCTGATGCAAAAGATAGGGGATATCTCCATTAAAATATCACATAAATTGTGCTCAACAAAAGGCATAGGAGCAATGTTTATGGAGTATTTATCCACTGAGGAAAGCAGATAATCCCAGAGTATCCTCAGAGCAGATTTCTACTTGATGAACTATGATAAACTACACCCTGTGGCTCAGATTATCATTTCACAATCTGTAAATTGATCAAGCACATTGCCAGCCTTTCCTCACAGGGCTTTCCAGCCACACTTGAGGTGCCAAAAGTTCTTCCAGTATCAGGAAGATCTCAATTCTAATATTGAGTTGAGTCTTTATTTTCAGCAAAAAGTAGTTTTTGAAGCACATGTTAGGGGGTTGGACTATCAGCCCAGCAGAATGTGGGCCAGAAAGGGCCCATTGCTTCCCGCAAAATGAACCTACTCAGTTAAACCTTTTGGTACCCTTGATAAAGGATACTAGGTTTTTCCACTTTAGTTTCCTAATCTTGGTCAGGTTCCAAAATAAAGGAACCTAAAAACCTCTGCCTCAGTCAACCCCATGCTGGACACTGAGCCCAAAAAGTAGAGCGATGTCCCCACAGGTTGTACATGTACTGACCTGTTGGAGTCTCATTACCATTCTATGTCTGTTCAAGAGATGGTGACTTGTGACTTGTGAGAGTCCCAACCATTGCACTTATTATACTTGTAGGCAGGCCCACTAGCTCCCTGGAAAACCTTAGGTTTGTTCCTTCCATGAGCTGTCTTGCCTGCCTGCAGTCACTCAAGTGCTGCCATTGTTTTTGGTGCTGCTTCCTGATCCAGTTCTGGAGGGCGGTCTTCTGCACAGCAGTTGACAGCACATGATAAACAGGACACTGTTTAGATTTGCTGAGGCTTGTGAAAAAAACATACAAATGTAAATAGGTTATATCTCTGAAGGAGAGGTCACAGTGGATGACGTGTGGCCACGCTTAACGTCCTGTTGTGGTCTTAATATATTGTGTAGTGGCTGGGAAGTAAAAATAAAACCTTGCTCAATGGTCTCCCTGGACGACCAAAAAAAAAAAAAGAGAGAAAAAAATTAAGAAACATCTTGGAAGGAATAACAACAGCTCAGTCGTTCTCTTATCAGAGGCTGCCAGATGCCAGCCCACAAAGCCATCCCACACACAGCCTGAAGGTGCACTGCAACACCGACACTGGGGAGAGGGAGAGAGTGACTCAATGAGAGAGAAAGGAAAATGAGGGAAGACTATAGCCTGGGAACATTCACAAGGAGAAGTGGATCACTGTGTGGAGGAGGGTCGATCAGAGCAGACGGGGGCAGGGAAACGTGGATAGGTGCCGCCAAAATCGAAATTATGCCTGAGAAGCTTCACGACAAAAGTGGAGAAACAACTTCAAATTGGTAGATGGGATTTGACTGTGTGTGTGAGTGTGGGGGGGTGGTTTATGATGATTCCCATGGCAGATGTGTGGCATCAGAAAAGATGATGCAAATCACTCCATCGCTCCATCCATCACCGTTGTTACCCCTCCAACATAAAACACGAGAACAGCGACAATGCCACCATGCATACGTTACGCGCCAAAGCCTACAGGCTGCCATTCACTATGAGTGGAAGCTTTCAGAATTATACACAGATGGGACAAAAAAAACTACAGCACCCCATTCAAAGAGCACAAACCTCTGCCAACAGGAGTTTGCAATTCCACAAATTTTTACCTTGAAAAAAAAAAAAAAATCAATGTCAAAGTGCTGTTAGAAGTGGCTTCTCATAAGCTAAATTAGATGTGATCGAATGTCAGGAGAATGTATTTAGTTCATGTACTTGAATCTTTTTTTTTTTTTTTTTTTTGGGTGTGTTCAATGTTAAATTCTTCTTGGCTGTCAAATTATTCTCCATTGTATATTTTGATTGTAGAAGTCTTCTTATGAACTATTGTAAAATCCAGGACTGTTTAAAAATATCCAACACATTTTTCAGTTATTGCAGTTACTGAGATTTGGTTAAAAGAGTCTGTGTTGTGAAAGTGTAGGAACACGGACCCACAACAGGGGGCGCAAATGAACGGACAATGGAGAAGGTAAATAACAAGGTTTTACTGTTGTGAAACGTGCACAACCAATACAACAATCGACAATTTGGGGTTAAGCCGAATTCCACTGGTGTCGTGTGGGCAGGCTCGAAGGTAGGAGACGTCCGTCCAAGTCGAACCGGAACCACCCAGATTTCCTCTGCCACCGAACCCTGGAAGTACTGGAACCGCCAAGTCCCGAATTCCCAGGTGGCCACTGCCTCCGCTCGTCGGATCCGGTACTGCTGGCAAGAGAACAACAATCACACAGGTGTGGATGCGGCTGCACCCAGTAACACGGAGAGGGGAGAAGCCGCCTCCACCTCACGTCACAATACTGCAGGAAGGTGAGTACTTATCCGAAGCAACGGCTTTTTGTAGACAGCTGTCCTGCAATGCTCAACAAGAAAGACAATATAATAATGTAAGAAATACAGCAGAGAACGTTACCTCTATCTTAAGGCGATATCTCGGCACTGAGGTGGAGACGCCGTCCTGGTGATATACCTCCGTGCTGAGTGGAGTCAGCTGTGTCCAGTGATGGGTGACAGCTGTCACCCTGGCTGCTCTCGTGAGGCGGCAGTGCCCTCTGGTGCCTGGAGCCCGCACTCCAGGCAGGGCGCCCTCTAGTGGTGGTGGGCCAGCAGTACCTCCTCTTCAGCGGCCCACACAACAGTCTGTCCAGCTTGAAGGATATGATAGGATGAAACAATGGGGCAGTGATGGGTTTATGTTAAGTCAAATCATCAAAGTGAAATTACTCATTTCTAAGTAGAAATTTAGTATTAAATAATGCATGAAATTAAAATTGTTATTGATGATGCATTAAGATGGAAAACTCATATTAATTATGTTAAATCTAAAATCTCAAAAGCCATCGCAATTTTGGATAAAGCACAAGACTTCCCTTCCCAACATTTGTTAAGGCCCCTTCACACATAACACAACATTGGATGAAAGACACAGAAACCAGAAGAAAATCCGCGAACAAAAACGAAATGGGGAACAGCAAAACATTCCACCTGCTGTCGGGAGGGACACATGGTCGGAGAGGAGAGTGCGATCCAGTGGCAATGGTTTCGTGCACACTCATGCGCGTGCATGAACACAGTGCAAGCAGCTGGAACATGTTGCACTGCATCGTGCTGCTGTTGTGGACAAAATAATAAAAACCACACACTATAAAAATACACTGCAATTTACTGAATTCCTCTTATCGAGCAGACAATACAAGTATGAACCTTCTGTTCCTCTGTAGATGACCCACGGTCATAGATGTACAGTCATGAAATGAAACAAATGAAGCAGTGCAAGCTTATCGGGTCCACATGTGCTGGCCTGGCGTGTCCAGCGAGTGATGCACGTGTCCAGCTAGCAGCGCACCGAGGGAGAGACACCGCATCATGTGGACCACAGCTCACGTGAGTGATGTGACATTCAGATCGCCAGCCCAGACGGTCCTTTTCACACAGGGCAGCCTGTCGGTGTGCGTGCTGAGCGGCCTCTCCAGCCCGTGGCAAAGTTGATATATGTTTTCAGGTATTTCCACGTGAGGACAGCAGGCGCATGCACCTCATGGAGTAGCGTTGTAAGGTCATGTCTTTCAAAACATGGTATGTGTTCTCCAGCTGTGACTCGTGGGCCCAGAGATTTCAACATCTGCTGCTGTTAGCAGACATACCCACCTGTTTGTTCAGCGCACAGAAGAAAGTGTTACTCTGTGTTTCTAGTTCTGTGATCATTCATTTTAGTTATTTGTTATGTAATTGTGTATGTAGCTATTGTAGTAATTATTTACTGTATATACCTGTCCTGGCTGTGGTCTCTGTGTTTTTAATGTAACACATCGTGTACACTGAGCTGTCATTCCCAACTGTCATTGTGTGGCTGGCCAGTGATCAACTGAGAGGTGCCTTGGCATGCTGTGTGTCATATCTGTTCATAAATATCAACATTTCATGTAAGTATGCATGAAAGCCATGCGTGCCACATGTGTTTTGGTGGGGGGGCACACATGCCACATGTGATGCGTAAGAGCGGGAGCCTCACACACACGCAATATACATGCACACCACATGTGTTGAGGGGGGAGCCAACACTCTGGCACAGCACGTGTGTTGCTTGGGCACTTAGACAATTTTCACAGCCAGCTCGAAAGTATTCGGCTGTTCTCTATTTTCTTGCTGGCTGCACAAATGGCCCGACATTTTGTAAGTGCTCTGTGAGAGGTGTTGGATGTCCGTGTGTGGTACCTGGAATTTGGCCGACACCTGCCAAGAGAGGGATCAAATGGGCACTTGCAGGGCACTCTGTGTTTCAGCCACTGGTGTGTGCGAATGGTTGTGGCGACAGGTGTACGATGTGTTAGAGGCAGCTCAGATTTTTCACGAATTGCATACGATTTCTCATTCGTGTACC
Organism: Thalassophryne amazonica; assembly: GCF_902500255.1. Classification (NCBI taxonomy): domain Eukaryota; kingdom Metazoa; phylum Chordata; class Actinopteri; order Batrachoidiformes; family Batrachoididae; genus Thalassophryne; species Thalassophryne amazonica. The sequence goes on from NC_047121.1 coordinate 7,010,498, forward strand.
ATTCCGTCTCATTCATGCTATGTGTGAAGGGGCCGTTAGTTACATTATACCATTCATTACTTGCCCCATATATGATCTATTGCATTGAGGTTTGGGGAAACACATATAAAACAAATACAAATTAAAATTTGTATTACACAATAAAGCTATGAGAGTTATCAGTAATAAATCATATCGTGAGCCAACAAACCTACTATTTATCTGTTTACACATTTTGAAATTCTTGGACTTGGTTGATTATATCATGATACAAATCACGTATAAAGTAAAAAATAAATTTTGCCTTAACATGTCCAGGATCTGTTTAAAATGAGGGAGTCCACAGCTATAACTTGAGAGGAACATAAGTATTTGATAATTAAAGACACGTACTACTGTAAAAAAGTCATTGTGTTTCTGTAAAAGGTAAAAATTTGAAGTAACTGTTCTGATTGATTATCTGGTACTTTAGTTGGCTAAAAAGACTTTATGAAAGCAATACAATTACTTGTGATTATATAAAGAATTAGGTTAACTGACTTTGTTACTGTTTCTGTATTGTGTGTTGTGCACTATTGTTTGTTCTGTTGTGTTGAGATATTTTAGTTCACTGATTTTATACAAGTACAAGTATATATATATATATATATATATATATATATATATATATATATATATATATATATATATATATATATATATAAAATCCCTCGGTCTGGGATTCCATGCAAGATCTCACTTTGTGGGGTAAGGATGATTCTGAGAAAGCTCAGAACTACACAGGAGGACCTGGTCAATGACCTGAAGAGAGCTGGGACCACAGTCACAAAGATTACATTAGTAACACATGATGCTGTCTCATTCATTACCATGAACAAAAGACTGAAACTCCTTTGACCTGAGTACCCCATTGTAAACAGGGGACAAAGCCTGTCTCAGCCCCCCTCCCCATCATTAGGAGGGACAGCTGCCCTGTCATTAGGAGGGTGCTAACTAGAGCACAATAGTTGGCAATTAGAGCTATTGTTTAGTCACTATCCTATAGCAATCTGCCTTTCTTTAGGAGGGGTCTGGTTAGGTTTAAAACTCCAGCTTTTGTGGCTTCTGTTTAGTCTTCTCTACAAGAGTCAAGACAGAAGTCAGACTACCAGAGCAAGAATTTTAGCTGAGGAAGCTTCTGTGATTTGAAGCGAAATGTCCTCGTGTCAAACAACCCAGTCCAGTCGAAGATTCAAGCTTCTCTATTATGGAAACCGCCTGGACAACTGAGAGCCTACACAGAACCCTCTGTAATTGCAAACAAAGGCTACTGTACCAAATATTCACATTGATTTTCACAGGTGTTAAAACACTTATTTGCAGCAGTAACATACAAATAAATTATTGAAAAAATAATACATTGTGATTTCCGGATTTTTTATTTATTTATTTATTTATTTATTTTTTGTAGATGTCTCTCACAGTGGACATGCACCTAAGATGAAAATTTCAGACCTCTCCATGATTTCCAAGTGGAAGAACTTGCAAAATCGCAGGGTGTTCAAATATTTATTTTCCTCACTGTATTTTGTCAATATACCATACACCCATTGACCATGCAGACACACACACATTGAGTTAATCACTTACCAGATATTGTCTGCCTTCAGCAATGGAGACAAAATAATAATGGCGGAAGGCAACATTCAATATAGCAGGAAAACAAAAACCACAGCAACAACAGTGCTCAGAGAGCACAATACCCCCCACTGGTAAATGCTGCTTTGGTACAAACATATCAAGGTACAGACACCAACTCAAGAAACTGGCACTGTATGTTAAAGGGCCATAACAGGGCCATAACACTGCCAAAATGTGTCAGTGCTGTACAATATTACAATATGTTTATTATCAACCTATAACAAGGACTTTTATCAAGTTTTACAAAATTCAGCCAAAAAATGTGAGAGTTAATTTCAGAATGCAGGAACCCACTCATGAAACTGACAGAATCCAGATTTGTAAATCAAGGGTCATAACGCTGGTAAAATGGACCCAACATGATTATTTTGAGATTTGTGAAGCATTATTCTGCACCACGATCATATTACATCTCCCACTGATAACACTTTTTAATTGTCCTTTCGTCCTCCACATAAAGCAACTTCCTATTGGAGGGGGCTAAGAAATTACCAGGACAAGTTCATCCCAGCTAAGTAAATCAACATTTTGGAAAGGTATTTGTCACTTTTTATCCATTGAAGAATATTCATGAGCATTTCTGGATAGAGTGAAGACAGAACACAACTATTCAAAACTACTGATGATATTATTAAAATTATCATCATTAATATTTACTATTATTCACATTTTGAATGTGACTCTGCTATGGACAGTTCCCAGTGGTTGGAGCTGCTGCAAGACACTGCACACATTTTTTTGTAATTTGTTTATACATTATTTATACTTGTACTTTGTGACCTAAAGACATTGGTAAACCCATTTATACTACCAAAAGAGTTCATCCACATGAACAAAAGTCTATGGAGATCTGACAGAGTGACCATCAGGTTCTTGGTCACCTCCCTGACTAAGGTACTTCTCCCGCAATTGCTCAGTTTAGGTGGGCGCCCACCTCTAGGAAGACTCCTGCTGGGTCCGAACTTCTTCCATTTATGGATGATGGAGGCCACTGTGCTCACTGACACCTTCAAAGCAGCAGAAATGTTTCTGTACCCTTCCCCAGATATGTGCCTAGAGACAATTCTGTCTTAGAGGTCTACAGACAATTCCTTTGACTTCATGCTTGGTTTGTGCTGTGACATGCACTGTCAACTGTTGTCAACAGGTGTGCGTCTTTCCAAATCATATCCAATCAACTGAATTTACCCCAGGTGGACTCCAACTAAGCTGTAGAGACATTTCATGGATGAATCAATGGAAACAGGATGCACCTGAGCTCACCTTGACATTTCATGGCAAAGGCTGTGAATACTTATGTGCATATGATTTTTATTTTTTAGTTTTTGTTTATATATATATATATATATATATATATATATATATATATATATATATATATATATATATACACAACCCCTGGCAAAAATTATGGAATCACCGGCCTCGGATGATGTTCATTCAGTTGTTTAATTTTATAGAAAAAAAGCAGATCACAGACATGACACAAAACTAAAGTCATTTCAAATGGCAACTTTCTGGCTTTAAGAAACACTATAAGAAATCAAGAAAAAAAAGATTGTGACAGTCAGTAATGGTTACTTTTTTAGACCAAGCAGAGGAAAAAAATATGGAATCACTCAATTCTGAGGAATAAATTATGGAATCACCCTGTAAAGTTTCATCCCCCAAACTAAAACCTGCACCAAATCAGATCTGCTCATTGACATTGACCCTATGCCATGACATTGACCCTATGTGTCTTTTTGCAAGGAATGTTTTCACAGTTTTTGCTCTATGGCAAGATGCATTATCATCTTGAAAAATGATTTCATCATCCCCAAACATCCTTTCAATTGTCCAAAATATCAACGTAAACTTGTGCATTTATTGATGATGTAATGACAGCCATCTCCCCAGTGCCTTTACCTGACATGCAGCCCCATATCATCAATGACTGTGGAAATTTAGATGTTCTCTTCAGGCAGTCATCTTTATAAATCTCATTGGAACGGCACCAAACAAAAGTTCCAGCATCATCACCTTGCCCAATGCAGATTCGAGATTCATCACTGAATATGACTTTCATCCAGTCATCCACAGTCCACGATTGCTTTTCCTTAGCCCATTGTAACCTTGTTTTTTTTTTTCTGTTTAGGTGTTAATGATGCCTTTCGTTTAGCTTTTCTGTATGTAAATCCCATTTCCTTTAGGAGGTTTCTTACAGTTCGGTCACAGACGTTGACTCCAGTTTCCTCCCATTCATTCCTCATTTGTTTTGTTGTGCATTTTTTGATTTTTGAGACATATTGCTTTAAGTTTTCTGTCTTGACGCTTTGATGTCTTCCTTGGTCTACCAGTATGTTTGCCTTTAACAACCTTCCCATGTTGTTTGTATTTGGTCCAGAGTTTAGACATAGCTGACTGTGAACAACCACCATATTTTGCAACATTGCATGATGATTTACCCTCTTTTAAGAGTTTGATAATCCTCTCCTTTGTTTCAATTGACATCTCTCGTGTTGGAGCCATGATTCATGTCAGTCCACTTGGTGCAACAGCTCTCCAAGGTGTGATCACTCCTTTTTAGATGCAGACTAACGAGCAGATCTGATATGATGCAGGTGTTAGTTTTGGGGATGAAAATTTACATGGTGATTACATAATTTTTTCCTCAGAATTGAGTGATTCCATATTTTTTTCCTCTGCTTGGTCTAAAAAAGTAACTGTTACTGACTGCCACAATCTTTTTTTCTTGATTTCTTATAGTGTTTCTTAAAGCCAGAAAGTTGCCATTTGAAATGACTTTAGTTTTGTGTCATGTCTGTGATCTGCTTTTTTTCTACAAAATTAAACAACTGAATGAACATCCTCCGAGGCCGGTGATTCCATAATTTTTGCCAGGGGTTGTACAATTTGTTCATGTAAATGGGGAGTCTTCTTCACAGACTAAGGTTAATTATGGAGTTCCACAAGGTTCTGTGGTATAAGACCAATTTTATTCACTTTACACATGCTTCCCTTAGGCAGTATTATTAGAAAGCATTGCTTAAATTTTCATTGTTACGCAGATGATACCCAGCTTTATCTATCCATGAAGCCAGAGGACACACACCAATTAGTTAAACTGCAGGAATGTCTTTCAGACATAAAGACATGGATGACCTCTAATTTCCTGCTTTTAAATTCCTGGTTTTCCTGGTTCTCTCCCTCAGCCCCAACCAGTCCCAGCAGAAGACTGCCCCTCCCTGAGCCTGGTTCTGCTGGAGGTTTCTTCCTGTTAAAAGGGAGTTTTTCCTTCCCACTGTAGCCAAGTGCTTGCTCACAGGGGGTCGTTTTGACCGTTGGGGTTTTACATAATTATTGTATGGCCTTGCCTTACAATATAAAGTGCCTTGGGGCAACTGTTTGTTGTGATTTAGCGCTATATTAAAAAAAAATTGATTGATTGATTGATTAAATTCAGATAAAACTGAAGTTATTGTACTTGGCCCCACAAATCTTAGAAACATGGTGTCTAACCAGATCCTTACTCTGGATAGCATTACCCTGACCTCCACTAATACTGTGAGAAATCTTGGAGTCATTTTTGATCAGGATATGTCCTTCAATGCGCATATTAAGCAAATATGTAGGACTGCTTTTTTTTTTTTGCATTTGCGCAATATCTCTAAAATTAGAAAGGTCTTGTCTCAGAGTGATGCTGTAAAACTAATTCATGCATTTATTTCTTCTAGGCTGGACTATTGTAATTCATTATTATCAGGTTGTCCTAAAAGTTCCCTGAAAAGCCTTCAGTTAATTCAAAATGCTGTAGCTAGAGTACTGACAGGGATGAGAAGGTGAGAGCATATTTCACCCATACTGGCTTCTCTTCATTGGCTCCCTGTTAATTCCAGAATAGAATTTAACATTCTTCTTCTTACTTATAAGGTTTTGAATAATCAGGTCCCATCTTATCTTAGGGACCTCATAGTACCATATCACCCCAATAGAGCGCTTCGCTCTCAGACTGCAGGCTTACTTGTAGTTCCTAGGGTTTGTAAGAGTAGAATGGGAGGCAGAGCCTTCAGCTTTCAGGCTCCTCTCCTGTGGAACCTGCTCCCAATTCAGATCAGAGAGACAGACACCCTCTCTACTTTTAAGATTAGGCTTAAATCTTTCCTTTTTGAAAAAGCTTATAGTTAGGGCTGGATCAGGTGACCCTGAACCATCCCTTAGTTATGCTACTATAGACTTAGACTGCTGGGGGGTTTCCCATGATGCACTGAGTGTTACTTTTTAGTCACCTCTTTTTGCTCTGTATGCACCACTCTGCCTTTAATCATTAGTGATTGATCTCTGCTCCCCTCCACAGCATGTCTTTTTTCCTGATTCTCTCCCCTCAGCCCCAACCAGTCCCAGCAGAAGACTGCCCCTCCCTGAGCCTGGTTCTGCTGGAGGTTTCTTCCTGTTAAAAGGGAGTTTTCCTTCCCACTGTCGCCAAGTGCTTGCTCATAGGGGGTCGTTTTGACCGTTGGGGTTTTTCTGTAATTATTGTATGGCTTTTGCCTTACAATATAAAGCGCCTTGGGGCAACTGTTTGTTGTGATTTGGCGCTATATAAATAAAATTGATTTGATGTGATTTGATGTTGATGGCCGACCGGAGCGCGACTCGCTCTCCACCATTGTGTGGCCGTCTTTAAACCGGTTGTACCGCTCCTTAATCTGTGTGATGCCCATAGCATCGTCACCGAAATCCATAAGGTTTTTGCAAAAAATAAAAAGGTCCAAAACTTTTCTGACAGACCTCGTAAAAATATCAAAGCCAAGATAATGGGTTGCAAATGTAATGGCACCCTTTGGTATAACACACACATTTTCATTTTTATTGCCAGTATTCATTAGACCAGGGGTAGGCAACCTGTTCCAGAAAGAGCCATGAGGGTGCAGGTTTTCTTTGCAGCCACTGACTCCACCAGGTGATTTCACTGATTAACTGATTCCATCTGCTCAAAGTGATATTAATCAGTAAAATCACCTGGTGGAGTCAGCGGCTGCAAAGAAAACCTGCACCCTCATGGCTCTTTCTGGAACAGGTTGCCTACCCCTGCATTAGACAATTCTAGGGATGGATACATGAACATGTTCCAGTGATTGAATATGTCTTGGACTTTATTTACATCAAATACAAATAGTATGGTGCTGTATGGTAAATCTGTGTGGAGCAGACAGTTCTCAAAAAGTGAGTAACTGTGCAAACAGAATGGCATGAAGTGACAGAAAATGGCACATGCATGCATCGGCTGTGCAAGTGCCAACCATGACATGAAGTCATTAGTTAATTTATGCACCAGCTTGATTGAATTCTGATGAATATTTGATCTGAACTGTGAATAAGGAATGCTATATTAATTATCTGCTGATGTGACTGCACATAGAGGGTAACATATTTGATGACAAAAACTTAAGAAAATGAGTCACTATCACAATCTGTGCACAACACCAGCACTGAGAGATTGCAGATATAAACAATGGGCCAACTGCAGTATTTCTTCCATAAACAAGATTGGTAACGAATGGGAGCTTAATAGCTTTGCAGATTTATGTTATTCAAATGGGTTGAGTGGGCATGACTTTTACTGCTATCTGCAGCTTCACTCTTATTTTTGTAAAAGATTAAAAGTAAAATCCTAAAAAAATCCTAATCCATGATTGCTACCAAATGTTATTCATATATTTATTGATGCTGACAACTCAGAAAGCAAGCATGATCTCATAAGTCAGTAAATAATATTGCAGCACCATATCACTCAATAAGGACAATACAGATTTTGTAAGGGCCCCTTCACACGTAGTGCAAATTTGGTTGAATTGCACATGAAGTGCGCATGAAGCAGGAATCATATGCAATATGTGTAAAATTGTCGCTGCCTCCAACGCCTCGTAGACCTGTTGCTATGACTATTTGCACACACCAGTGGCTGAAAGACAAGACTGTGTGCCATGCGAGCCTATCAAACCCTCTTACTGCAGGTGTCGCCCAAATTCCAGGTGACACACATGAACAATAACCACGCTTGCAAGGCTTCTTAGAAAATGTGTGGCCATTCGCACTGTTAACATGACAATAGTCAGCAGATGACCACTGTCGAGGTGGATGTGGAATGAGTCTAAGTGCCCCACAAGTGTGGCTTTGCAAACAGACACAGTGACACGTTGGTGTGTGCACTGAACTGACAGGGGGAAGTGCCACCTACAGGAGCAGCTGCAGAGATCTATGGTTCTGGATGTCACAACTTGTGAACATGTACCGTGTTTGGGACAGACATGAACTAACAACTGTCCACTGTGATGCTCCGTGTGTCTGCTTGCTGTCATCATGTGGACATACATAAGGGCCCCTTCACCACATAGTACAAATCAGGGTGACTCATGGTGGAACAGCTCATATGAGCGAACCATTGAGCCGACAGGCAGGCGTGCATGATCCCGGTCTGATGGTGTTGTGCACGCGGGAACGCAGCTGTGCAGCTGTGCGATGTGGTTACACACAATTTGAATAACTGAAATATATGGAAAAGTTCTGCCAGACAGACAATGCATGTTTGATATCTGGATGATGGGTGGTCATACCCCACAGCCAGTTTTTCAAACCCCACTCTTCTAGATGGGCAGTGTTGCCTCAAATTTGAGCATTTTTACACAAATGTTAACGTCATGAGATTTCAGGCTATTTCAAATTGACCAAAACTCAAGTAAAGTTTTGCCTGATGGAAAAGCAAACTTTACCATGCCTAATCAATCTATTTGAAGGGCAATTGGTGCAAATTTGATCAAAATTAAATCCCAGTGAGGCCATGTGGACAACTACATAGGCAGCCACCTGATTTTTACATAGACAGCTCATTAGTTTAAGTTCTGTGTTTGGTTTCCATGTCTATGCAAACATTAACACAGATGGTACACCCTAAGTGCTTGCAAGTAGAATTAAAAATTCCCAACCTTTCCCAACTTTAAATGCTTCAGGTTTAAGGCAGTAAAACTGCCCATCTGTCACTCTCAAAAGATAAAAGAAACACCAAGAACTGTTGGCAAACAAGTTTGTCTGCAGTATTGTCAGATTTGACACTTGATGATTAGGCACCATTTGCACAAACACTCATGCAAACAAGATGAGTGTATTTGTGCAAAATGCTCTGAACATATGGGACACTGTTATATAATTCATACCTGCAGGTGTTGAATGTAATATTTGGGAATGAGAAAAACAAGAAGGTTTATATGCACAGCACATTGACAAAATGACACTTTTCCTGTGGATAGTATTTTTATGTGCATTTAATATACTGAAAGTAAGCTGCTGGCGAAGATTACAATCACATATCATTATTTATGATTCTGCAAGCTACAAAAAACAGGTTTAACCATTGTTTCACTGCAGATAGAATGTGTTTGACCAGTGATACAGGTGACTAGTAATTAGCTTTGGAAAACATTAATAAGCAAATACCGTGAAGTGCTTTGCAAATACCAGATTTTCCCAATGATAAGAGATTCACATTTCTGTACTGTGCATGCAGTAAACATCGCTGTCACAGACCAGATGCTTGAGGAGCTCTAGTGCTTTGTCATGCGGCTGGCCAAAAGACAAGAAAAGACTTTCCATCAGCAGACACTTGGACAGCAAAGCTACCTGATAAATTATTGTACTCAGTGAACCTCTTTCATGCACACTGTGACAACTGAAGCCTTATGCCAAAGCCTTCCACAGACCTCTGTGACATCCATCACCCACTGGGAGAAAACAGCAGACAAAAAGACTTGACAGTCTGTTTTCCAGGCAATTCCCTGTTTTGTAGCCTATGTGTGAACTTGTGGCAAAGACATAAAAGTAGAGTCACTTAAGGAAGAACGCCGGCACATCACATTCAAGTCTAAATGACTCTAAGGCTCACATGTTATTTAGAATGATCCTGCCTGATAGGTTGATGTTACTTTTCTTTAGGGAGGTGATGGTATAATGGTTAAGCATTGGGCTTGAGACCAGAGGATCCTTATTTCAAACCCCAGCCTGACTGGAAAACCACTAAGGACCCTTGGGAAAGGTCCTTAATCCCCAGTTGCTTCCGGTGTGCAGTAAGCACTTTGCATGGCAGCACATGACATCGGTGAGTGAGTGTGTCTGTGTGAATATCTGAATGTGAGACATAATTGTAAAGCACTTTGATCGTCTGATGCAGATGGAGTGCTATCTAAATGCAGTCCATTTACTTTTTGTCCATCGTCACCCCTCCCCTATACCCAACATCACTACCATTTCCACCTTGTAGCACCAAAAATAAACATGGATGCCAATCTGGGAACAGATGTGGGTCCAGTCATCTGATGTAATGCTGTACTAAAGGGCAGATTGTGATGGTTATCCTACAAGATGGAGTGAGGAATCACAGTGTCTGAATTTGTGATTGTCCTGGATCAAGGCCACATTCCATGAGTTCAGTGACTTTCTGTATTCTACTATTAAAGGTTTATTTTTATACAATGTCAGTGTCAAACTTGTAGAGGTGTGCAGTGGCATTCATGTCTCTGGGTCCTCTATCTTTTATACTGAGAGACTGATGGAAAGACCTTAAGAGTCATGGGGTCCCTGGGCAGATGTGTTTGATGAGACCAACACCTCTGCAGGAGACATGAAGGTCCAGCTCTTTAGATTGCTGGGCTTCCCTGTCTTACTGCAATTTGTGAGGACTTGAACCAGTGACCCACAGTGATGACTGGATATCTTTGGTTGTTTCTCACTTCAGGAGCATCATCAGGTACCTCTGGGAATAACTAGATTGAATGGCTACTTAAGTACACTCATATGAGGAGCATAACTTGCATTGTGAGCGAATGTCAGCTATGACATTTTGGCCATTTGTCTTTTCACCAATTTCCTTTCTCTGGGCATGATCCAGCATGCAGATGTCTCAGTACTGAGGAGCACAATGGCTGGATAAGGCCAGTAGTATGCCCCACTTCAAGAGGTGGCTACTTTCAAGAATCGTGAATGGATAGGTTGTCTTCTTGGGTGTTTGACATGACACATGGCACCAGCATATGCTCCCAGACCTACAGTATTTGTCTCAAGAAGAATGCTACTGGTAATCTATCACAGCAACCCCCTTCTCCTTACTGTCAACCACCATGATGTGTTGTTGGTTGATCTGTACCTGCTTGTCATCTTGAACTTAATGATCAGTAGGATCTTCATGATGACATTCTCCAGCCACCTTCAGTGGTGTCTACCATTTGCACATAGGGTCTGTCCATTCATACTTGGCACAGATGTTACTGCTATATGACTATACTCTGTCTTTCCCAACCTGTATCTAACACCCTGCTACTATATGATTTATGGTGCCAGGGTATCTTTGCATAGGGTGCACCTTAGGTCCTGTCTGGTGATAAAACTCTCTTCGTAGATAGCTGGTGCTGGTCTTGTGTTACCATGATCAGTACTTCATTACTGTGCTTCAGACAATCTTTTATAGTCACTGGTAATATTCTGTCGATCACCCACTTCTGTTGGTCCATACCATGTAGGTTGTAGTGAGGTTTGGTCCTTTTTCTTTTTCTTCCTCATTTACCCTCTGTTACCTTTGGTCTGATGTACTCATTGAGCAGGATGTCCTCTGGGGCTGTCTCCCTTATGTAACTAAACCAATGTTTGCGAATCCTGGTCATGGGGATCCATAGTACTTTGGATTTTTCAATTCTCTCTGCTTGAATTGCACATAGGAAACCAAATCAGATGATCTGGTCTGAGAAGCTCAGGGACAAGTGGATTCCAGAGGACCAGGATTGGGAAAGAATGTACCAAACCAAAGGTATCAAACTAGTTCCAGAAAGGGCCAAGAGGGTGCAGGTGTTCTTTGCAACACACACTCCAGCTCCACCACATGATTTCACTGATTAACATCATTTTGAGCAGATGGAATCAGTTAATCAGTGAAATCACCTGGTATGCATGTTCTCAAAGAAAACTCACACCCACTTGGCCCTTTCTGGAATCAGTTTGACATTTCAAGGAACCTAAAGGATGACCCTTTTTTTCCCCCAGAATAGTAGCTTTGATACAGAGCACTTAGCCTCCATCTTTTCATCAGTGGTAAGCTTTCAACATACTGATGTTTGGCTGGAAGTAAATGTGCATCATGCGCAGCTTCCTTGACTTGATATGTATGGCTTATATTTACACAGATGTTTTAAAATGCAGTACTTTCATTGCTTTGCATAGTACATATTTATTCACCTTAAATACATTCAACAAAAATATAAACGCAACACTTTTGGTTTTGCTCCCATTTTGTATGAGATGAACTCAAAGATTTAAAACTTTTTCCACATACACAATATCACCATTTCCCTCAAATATTGATCACAAACCAGTCTAAATCTGTGATAGTGAGCACTTCTCCTTTGCTGAGATAATCCATCCCACCTCACAGGTGTGCCATATCAAGATGCTGATTAGACACCATGATTAGTGCACAGGTGTGCCTTAGACTGCCCACAATAAAAGGCCACTCTGACAGGTGCAGTTTTATCACACAGCACAATGCCACAGATGTCGCAAGATTTGAGGGAGCGTGCAATTGGCATGCTGACAGTAGGAATGTCAACCAGAGCTGTTGCTCGTGTATTGAATGTTCATTTCTCTACCATAAGCCCTCACCAAAGGCGTTTCAGAGAATTTGGCAGTACATCCAACCAGCCTCACAACCGCAGACCACGTGTAACCACACCAGCCCAGGGCCTCCACATCCAGCATGTTCACCTCCAAGATCGTCTGAGACCAGCCACTTGGACAGCTGCTGAAACAATCGGTTTGCATAACCAAAGAATTTCTGCACAAACTGTCAGAAACCGTCTCAGGGAAGCTCATCTGCATGCTCGTCGTCCTCATCGGGGTCTCGACCTGACTCCGGTTCGTCGTCGTAACCGACTTGAGTGGGCAAATGCTCACATTCGCTGGCGTTTGGCACGTTGGGGAGGTGTTCTCTTCATGGATGAATCCTGGTTCACACTGTCCAGGGCAGATGGCAGACAGCGTGTGTGGCGTCGTGTGGGTGAGCGGTTTTCTGATATCAATGTTGTGGATCGAGTGGCCCATGGTGGCGGTGGGGTTATGGTATGGGCAGGTGTCTGTTATGGATGAAGAACACAGGTGCATTATATTGATGGCATTTTGAATGCACAGAGATACCGTGACGAGATCCTGAGGCCCATTGATGTGCCATACATCCAAGAACATCACCTCATGTTGCAGCAGGATAATGCACGGCCCCATGTTGCAAGGATCTGTACACAATTCTTGGAAGCTGAAAATGTCCCAGTTCTTGCATGGCCGGCATACTCACCGGACATGTCACCCATTGAGCATGTTTGGGATGCTCTGGACCGGCGTATACGACAGCGTGTACCAGTTCCTGCCAATATCCAGCAACTTCGCACAGCCATTGAAGAGGAGTGGACCAACATTCCACAGGCCACAATTGACAACCTGATCAGCTCTATGCGAAGGAGATGTGTTGCACTGCATGAGGCAAATGGTGGTCACAGCAGATACTGACTGGTATCCCCCCCCCCAATAAAACAAAACTGCACCTTTCAGAGTGGCCTTTTATTGTGGGCAGTCTAAGGCACACCTGTGCACTAATCATGGTGTCTAATCAGCAACTTGATATGGCACACCTGTGAGGTGGGGTGGATTATCTCAGCAAAGGAGAAGTGCTCACTATCACAGATTTAGACTGGTTTGTGAACAATATTTGAGGGAAATGGTGATATTGTGTATGTGGAAAAAGTTTTAAATCTTTGAGTTCATCTCATACAAGTTGGGAGCAAAACCAAAAGTGTTGCGTTTATATTTTTGTTGAGTGTATTTAGATGTTCTCAGCTGCCTTCAGAAATTACTTTATTACTTTATATTTTATATATGAATGCAGTTTTTAATCAAGCCTGAATTCTCTGTATAGACAGATGCAGATGACAATTATTTGAATGTGAATAGTTTGGTCTGTTGGAACAGATGATTAATTGTACAAAATCAAGGGTTATGAGGGAGATTATGCAGCAATGGGTTGAAGAATTGCTATGAATTTTTTTTTTTGTAATAAGAGTTGCATAAATTGGCAAGCTGCCATTTTCCATAGTGCAATGTTTTCAATTTATTTTCATTTATTTATATAGCACCAAATCACAACAAAGTTGCCTCAAGGTGCTTCATACAAGTAAGATCTAACCTTACCAACCCCTAGAGCAAACACACAGGTGACAGTGGTAAGATAAACTCGTAAGTTTGTCATGTTTACATATTTCTAGCATTTTTTTGCAGAACATTTGTTTTCCAATAGTAATGCAAATAGAACAGAAGGACAATTACAGAATGCTGTCAACAACATTAAAAGATGCATGTAAGTTTAAAATTGTATGCATCATTTAACGGGCACTTCTCACCTGTTTGGCTTTCAAGATAAATAATATGTGTCCTTTTTGTGTTTGCAAATCATTTACAGTATATGTTATACACGCTGGTAATTGGTTTTGTTGCTTCATGACTTTCACAGCTCTCGGTACGATGTGAACACACATTCATTTCTTGATACCAGTGATGTCCTCACAACCATCTCTTTCAAGTCCCTCCTATGAACACCTTCAGCTATTTACACAAGTATGTATATGATCAATAAATACAAGGTCTATTAGAAAAGTATCCGACCTTATTATTTTTTTCAAAAACCATATGGATTTGAATCACGTTTGTGATTAACTAGACATGCTTGAACCCTCGTGGGCATGCGAGAGTTTTTTTCACGCCTGTCGGTTACGTCATTCGCCTGTGGGCAGTCTTTGAGTGAGGAGTCGTCCACCCGTCATCGCTTTTTTCATTGTTTAGGAATGGCTCAGAGACTGTTGCTTTGTTTGATAAAAATTTTTTCAAAACTGTAAGGCACAACTGAGTGGACACCATTCAATAAATTCAGCTGGTTTTCGGTAAAAATTTTAACGGCTGATGAGAGATTTTGGTCTGGTAGTGTCGCTTTAAGGACGGTCCATGGCGCCTGACGGCGATCTGCGCTTCGAGGCGGCAGCGTCTCGCATTTCAAGTTGAAAACTTCCACATTTCAGGCTCTGTTGACGCAGTAAGTCGTCAGAGACAGAGTAACTTTCAGAAGAAGTCGGCATGAGGAGTTTATTCGGACATTCCATTGTTAACGGTCATTTTGTAATGAAAGAACGTGCGGGCAGAGTCGCATGTCGGGCTGGACCCGACCGCGGGGGGTCGCGGCAGGAAAAACACCTCCGTTGGAAATCTTAACGGGCAAGTTGGAACATGCCCAAGCTGTTAAACAATTTCTCAGTTACTCACTTGTTGAAAGCCATTAAAAGCGCCTGAATTCTACAATGGTTTTCAACACGGAGGTGTTTTTCCTGTCGCGGTGCACACAGATTTGCCGAGTCGTCACGGAACGACTCGGCGAATTTGCGCGTACGTCTTTCATTAAAAAAATGTCCTTAAACAGTGGAATGTCCGCATAAATTCCTCATGCCGGCCTCTTCTGAATCTTCTCTGTTCTCTCACGATGTCCTGGGTGAATTAAGCCTTAAATTAGGATGTTTTCAGCTCGAAACAGGCCGACGACAGCGCCTGGAAGCGCTGCAGGACATCCCGCTCCGTGGGAAGTCCTTACACCGACAAAAACACCCCATAATCTCATCAGCCGTTTAAACTTTTCACAGAAAACCAGCTTAATTTCTCGAATAGTGTCCACTCGGATATTCCTCACAGGTCCAGAAAAATTTTGATAAAGCAACGCGCGCCGTCTCGAGCAGCGTGTGAAACAAAGGAATTCAGCCGAGAGGGCGGGACCACATCTCACTCAAGGCCTGCCCACAGGGAAATGACGTCCCTGACACGCGTGAAAAAACTCACGCATGTGCACGAGGGTTCCAAGCATGATTGGTGTAATCGCATGTCATTCAAATCCATATAGTTAAAAAAAAAATAAAAGGGTCGGTTTATTATCTAAGAGACCTCGTATACCTGTGCTCCATGGTTTCATCATAAATATTGACCAGTAGACCAGTGCACCAAACCATTTCCTTTTTCCTTTCGAGGAGTGATCCCACATATAGGTGGCACCATGTTAGGATATGAGTAGTGGGAGTATGACCAACCAGTCGGCATGTATTTTGTGGACTTGGAGAAGGCATATGAAGAGGTCCCTTGTGGTGTTTTGTGGGTGGTTCTGCGGGAGTATGGGTTACTGCAAAAGCTGCAATGCATGATTATATGACAGCTCAATAGACATTTAAATAAATCCCTGTCATTTGATTGGTGTATTGTATATCATGTGACAGTTATAATTTGTATTGAGGGAAGAGGAATATGCTTATACAGATGCATCAGTTTGATAAATGCAGATTTTGTTGTACTTATCCACTTACTCCATTTAATTTTTTTTTTCACACGATGGAATTTATAGCCTTTAATATGCACAATTTGATAATTGAAGGTCCTGCACTTAACATCAACCTTCATTCTCATGTAATGGTATTACCATTACCAAACACCTCTGCCTCGAAACCTCATCACTCCATGAGCTCTTATCAGACATCTCCTTAGCTCAAAGGCGAAGGACCAGACATGTGCACATCTCTACGGAGACAGTAAATCTCTCTATGACACTTTCACCATGTACTGATACACTTCTGTTGACCAAGTCCAGGAAGTCATTTATCTTTGTTGTGATCAATATCAATCAGAAACTCAGACACTCCAACTCCTCACTGAGCTTCTCAAATACTGCAATCAAGGCACCCATTGATTCTTTAAAGATCACAGCAGAAATCAAGAAATAATGAAAAACTAAAAATAGCAATCACAACAAGTTGTCTTACAGTATATTATGTGTCTATATCCTTTGAGATATTCTTGAATAAGATACACGATACACTATCATCTATTCTTCAGATTATGTGATGCAGTTGAATGTACATGTATAATCCAAATGCACAATGTTTTCTACAAGGAATTATATGTGTTTTATGCATTATTCATTCAAAAATCACTTAGCAAATGAGATTCTCATAAACAATGTATAGCACATTAAAGGACGGGATGTTCTTATATTACATTCTGACTAGTGCAAAAGCGATAAGCCACATTTCAAACAAGCAATTAGAACAAAAATACTAAGTTGTAAGTGGAAACTTCTGATGTGCACTGCAGAAAAAAATACTGTCATCAGCACTACTGAGTGAGACCCTATTTTTATTTTTGCATCACTGTGTTCTCTGTATGTATGCTAACTCTGAATGCTTATGTTTGACCCTATTTTGCTGACTGTTTAAATGCATGTTTATGTGTCCTAACCTAGATTTGTAATTGTTTCATTGATAATTGTCAACTGGCACAATCCAGTTTCTGTTCAGTGTTGATTTTTCGTAGAGGACATATATTTGGCCTCAGTTGTGCACTCCTCACCATGTTGGTCATAAACAGAGGTGTAATCATGCACATTGTTGATGCAATAGTATTCTAAGGTTCTTGAAAGTGATTGCACTACATGACCAACAAAAATCCATTTTAACTCTCTGGGATCCAAGGACATTTTCTCAATTTTAAAATACAATGAAAAAAGAACTGACTTAATTGAAATGTTTCAATTGGTAACACCTAAATGAATAAAATTCTTTGAAATTAAGTTAATAAATTAGATTAACATGTGTTAATCTATGGGCCCGGTCACATGGCACACGGCAAGAGCTGAACAAAGGAAAAAAAAAAGTCACAAATGATAATGCACTTTTCCCATCACTGAAAAGCCTGTGAATCAAGAGCACAAAAAGGAACAAAACAAACCATAACTAATGAAAGAAAAACGAAGCGCAAGTTGACCCTGATGCTCTAAAGAAAATCAAAATGAAACATTCACAAAGACATTGACAAAGACACTGGATATGAGGTCAGGTGCAGCCATCCCTGTGCTCATGTCCGCAACACCTGCATGTGTGGGATCTGTTGTCTTGACAACAGGTGAGAGATGTGTTTGCCCTTCCCAACAACAACATGTCTGCATGCCACAATCTGTAATGTGTGAAAATAGTTAAAGTAGTTGATAAAACGTTCTTGCCACTATTGTTTCTATATGATATGAGTGAAATGTCGCGCAGCGGCGTGAAGCTCACGGTATGGGGCGTCGAAAACAGGAAATGCCAATTCTCAAATCCACAGTAAAAAAAACAGGAAATGTTCAAATGTCAAACACTTCCTGGATTGACAGACGAGAGCCAATGGAATCTTGCGGGAACTCAGTGGCAAGCTCACACTAAATAGGAAGTGCCAATTTATCAGTCACAGGTGAACAGGAATGTTCAAATGTCAAACACTTCCTGGCATGGGTGGAGCTAGAGCGGAGGCCAGGTTTCACTGGACTCCCCTGAAATCTGATTGGACACAGATGACTGACATGTCACAGCATCCACATATCTGGTTGAAAGAGCTGCATTTCAAATCAGTGAGTCACATTGACTGCTAGGTTCCTCCTGTCCAGTAGTTTTGCTGTGTACCACAAAAAAAGTTCTAATCCACTATGAAGAAAAAGAAAAATGTTTGCCTCAGATCTGAACTGAACACGTCGTTTGAACTCTGGACTTCTAGTCACACCAAACGTATATTGGTGAATAAACGACCATATTTTATGCCAGAAATGAGGTCCTGCTTGTTAAAAGCAGCATTTCTCCTTTAATTCGGGTTTTCTTATATACATATGTTTAAGCTAACAGACAGCAGCTGGTTCATGCTCTCTTGGCTTATTAGTGCAGCAGATAACTGAAACAATCCTTCAAATGGTGATACAAGCATCAAATTCAGCACAAATACAGCTGGATCAAAATAATTGGAGCAACTTTAACTTTTGACCCCTGTACAAACTGAAAACTGACCTTTGTCACCATTCTTGCTGCTGCTTTTACCTCATAACTCCATAACATTCAGTCAGAGATTGTCCAAACTATATATTTTTTGAAATCTTTATGACAGGTAAATAATGTCATGTAATTTTCTATATGATTGGAGCATCTTTTAATTTAGACCAGGGGTGGGCAGCTTGTTCCAGAAGGGCCAAGAGGGTGCAGGTTTTCTTTGCAGCCACTGACTCCACCAGGTGAATTTCACTGATTACTGCTCCTATGCTCAAAGTGATATTAATCAGTCTCATAACCTGCACCCTCTTGGCCCTTCTAGAACAGCTGCCCACCCCTGATTTTGACATCTGTGTAATTCTTCAATTGACCCCTACCTGGCTGCCTATTGAAAATTCAAGTGGCCAATCATTTTTTTTTTTTTAATGTCTATGGATTATTTGTGGCAAATATGATGTTTGTATCACCATTTGCAGGATTCCACTCTAAATATTCTCTTATCTGTTGCTCTATATATGAGATGTAAGATGCTGCTCCTCAGTGTTTCTCAATTGCCCTCAAAAGTATTGGAACACTTGGTATTTCACACATTTTAATTTGTTTATTCCATTTGAAATACATTTTTAATTATCTTCCTTAACTCAAACTGAAAGCAAATCTCTACAACTTGATATAAAATGAATTAAAAATATAAAATCCAGCTTCCTGATGAAGTGGTGTAGAGGAGGATTTTCTTAAAAAGAAGACCTGAAAGTTCAGCTTCAATTTGACAGAAAGTACATGTGAGATGAAAGACTAGATTTGATGTTTTGGTGAAAGAAACTTTTGTATTTCTTCATAACTGATGTAAATAAAGTCCAAGACATAGTCAGTGACTTGGAAATGTTCATGTTTCCATCCCCTGACTTGTCTGAAGAAAACTGGCAATAACACTGATTATTATTTACAGGTTTTATCAAGTTTTAGAGATTTGCTTTCAGTTTGAGTTTGAGGAAGATGATTTTAGAAATTTGTATTTCTAGTATTTAAAAAAGTGCTGTGTGACCAGGGCTAAAGATCCTATCACACAGAGCCCGACTGAGGCCAGATGGCATTGGAATGACACATCCATCCACAGTCAGGAAGTGTCAAGGTGCGGTCTTAAGATGGACGGATATTAACTTAATTTCAAAGAACTTAATTAGAACTTAATCTGTTCTGTTAATTTTCCAGGTTATAAAATAACATCTAAAAGAGAAACTCACAGTAATCTGGACATCCAAAGACCATCACCAGATCCATTGACTGAAATATTATAGTGAAGAAATACATGTGAGAGAGGAGTGTGTTCCCTGTCAAACTCAGTCTGGTGGAGCCTCAAGGTCCTGCAATTCATTTATTGATCGTCACTGCTCACTGCTTCCTTTGACAAGGTAAAACCCTCAGAAGGACATATCTGAGAGAGACTTCATCCGTGTTATCCACTGTACTTCAAAAATCCTCCACCTCCAAACTCAGTCCACTGCAGGGGAAATAGGCCACATCAGGCTGAACTGATGTATTTCAACTTCTCAGTCTGCTTTATTACAAAATGTACTATTTCAAGGAGTGTTATGTAAAAATATAGATGCACCGGAAGGATTTTCCACAGTTCTTGCTACTCCCACTAATGCTGATCACGGCTGCCCACAACAACGTTTTCTTTTGAAAAGGTTTTTCCCACTGGGAAAATAAGGCATGAGTAGCAGTTATAGATTCTGCTGGAGGCGGTTGGACCTAAATGCAGATAAAAACAGGATGGATGAATCCAATTTCTCATTTGTCATTTCTTGTAGCCAAATGATACACTGGACTGTCTGATAACATTGGCAATTATTATGTTTGTGTACACAGTTAAAAATATGTCCATGTGCTGATGCTCTGCGGCCCCAAGGTCACTATAAATGCAAGTGATTCTTTGACACACAAATTCATCTCAAGGCCTGCAAATCGCTGCAGGTTTCTGCTGCACTTTTTATGTATTCTTAAGAATAATGGAGGACTCTGATCTCATGAATCCCTTTAAAAAGCATTTTTAAGCCACATAAGTAATGCTGATGTGATGCAATAAGATGCAATATAATGTGCTTGAGTAAAAGATTTCTATCCGTCTGTCAAAAGAAAAGAAAAAATACAGCCTTGAAGCTGTAATGAAAGTGAAGCTGCTAATTGAGGAAGGAGGCAGGAAAGGAACAAAGTGGAGAGATTTCACAAGTAGATGAAGCAGGTGAAAGGAGTTTTATTTGCAAGTGAATTTTCTAGGATGGCATCACAAAAGACCACAGAGTCCTCTGTTTGCAAGTTTGCACTTCTTTTATTCTTTTCAGGCTGACATTCGCTTGCAAGTATTTGCAGCTTTCTCTGTGAACCAGCAAAGCAGACTTAAAGACAGGGAGGCTGCTGCAGCTTTTTAACAGCATTAGTTCAGCTCCAGTGCCTTTCTCACAATGAACTTGAGCTTATTTATCACAGACCAGTGATTGGGTTTTCACAGATATTGTGCACAGTGTGCAAGAGGTGGCTGAAATTTAATTATTTTGCTTTTGAGCGCTGGTGTGAATTTTCATTGGTTAAATAATTTATATAAAAAATAAAGAAAAACACTCACACATGTCCCAAATGAGAAGTACCGTATATAAGACTTGTGCCTAAAATCCAACAGTAAATCGGAGGGACAAGATGGCGCCTGTGTGTGTTCCGGCTGCTGCTTGCCTGTTACCATGTCGTTTTTCTGTTATTTTCCTGATTGTGTGTGCTGTCATATCAGCTTTGACGGATAGCGATTGCGTGAGTGCAATACAGATTTATGATTGCGACTCTCTTTTTAAAATTAAAGAGACAATGGAATGCCTCTTTCATGACTGGGATAGCTACAAGCAAACTTTCCCACCTCCGTTTGTGTGTTCCCCCTCCTCCCGGGAATACCTGATGTTGTGGCGACGTCCAGGTAGTCCGAAAAAGAGGAGAAGAGGCTGCAGAGCGGGTGTCCAGGTTCGGATCAGACAAGGAGTGTGGCGTGCGGCTCGTGGATACCGGAGTTACAGGTGGCTTCGCCCAGTTCCACTCTTGCAGGGCCATACGGCTGGCGGTGTGGCCCTGTTCACGCATCCCACCACTCCTCTGTGTTGCCGGACTCAGCCTGGACATCACTGGGTCCCCGATGGACGAGTCGCTTGGGTCCCGGGTCCGTTCCTGCTTTCCGTGTTTACATCTCGGTAGCAGCGTGGGTTTCGCCGGTACAGTGGTGCCTCACGTGACCGTGGGAGATGTCTGCAGCCTATCCCGCTGTGCTCAGCGGATTCGACTACTGCCTCATTGTTGAGTCGCATTGGATTATTGAATGCGCGCTCTATTTCAAATAAAGCGTTCTCCATTAATGAGCTTTTTGTCAGGAAAAACTTGGACTTTCTTTTCCTCACAGAAACGTGGCAGAGGGAAAATGAATGCATCCATTTAAATGAGCTCTGTCCTGCTGGTTGCTTAGCAGTGGGTAAGCCCCGCCCCTGTCGCGCGGGGGGAGGACTGGCTGCTGTGTACCGGGACCGGTACACATGCAGACTGTCGGATACGAGCCACGCCCCCTCTTTTGAGGCGCTCATGATGGAAGTTGGTTCCTCACATAAATTTTATAGTATTTTGATCTATCGACCTCCTGGCCCTGCTGGGACTTTTCTTAAGGCTTTTACTGACTTTTTATCATCTATAATTAGATTGGAAAAGGTCTTAATTTTGGGTGATTTTAATTTCCAGATTGATGTTGATACTTCCACTTCAGCAAGAGAGCTTATAACTATGACAGAGACTTTTAATTTTAAACAGTATGTGTCAGGTCCCACTCACAACAAGGGTCACACGTTGGATCTGGTTTTTGCACTGGGCCTGGAAATTACCAATGTATGTGTGGAGGATGTTCTTCTGAGTGATCATTGTTGTGTTTTCTTTGATTTGATGGTGCCATCTGAGCCTCGACCTGTTTCTACTAAGGCAGAAAGGAGAATTATCACAGAGACAACAGCTACGCTTTTCTGTGATACGTTCAACCCTTTACTTTTTAATGATTTCACTGAAACTGATTGTTTCATGAGTAGCTTTAATAGCCACTGTGCCACTATCTTGGATCAAGTGGCACCACTTAAGGCTGATGGAGCTCCTCGTGAAAGTTTCTGTCCTTGGATAAATGATGGGATTATGACTCTAAGGAGAACATGTCGCCAGATTGAACGCTTATGGAAGTTAACAAAACTGGAGGTTCACAGGCTACATTTAAGAGACTTAATATCTTCCTTAAATAGAATGATAGAGGAGACCAGGACGAGTTATTTTAATCACCTGATTGCCTCCAATAAAATAAATCCTAAAGTGCTTTTTGACACAATCAGCTCTCTTGTGTCACCTGCTGCTGTCACTCCTGTTATCTCTAAAACTAGTTGTGAGGAGTTCCTGGATTTCTTTATTAATAAGGTTAGAGTTATAAAGGACAACCTGCCTCCATGCCATGGTCCCCAGCACTGGGAACCTCCCACTCAGTGCTGGGCCTCATTTGAGCCTGTTACTGTAGAGGACATCTCAACCATCATGAATAAAGTGAAGCCATCCTCTGGTATTTTGGATGTTCTTCCATTTAAACTGTTTGTAAATGTATTTGACTCCATCGGGCCCTACATTGCTAAAATGTTTAATATGTCTTTATCGAGTGGTGTGTTTCCCTGTTATTTTAAACATGCCATTGTGGAACCACAGTTAAAGAAAGCTGGATTGGATTCTACAGAACTCAAGAACTTTAGGCCAATATCTAAAACCCCTTTCTTGGCCAAAGTCTTGGAAAAGGTAGTCCGTGCTCAGTTTAGATCGTTTTTGCAGGCTAACGACATCCATGACAGTTTTCAATCTGGGTACCGTGAGTTTCATTCTACTGAAACAGCCCTGTTGAAGGTGTCTAGTGACATGATGATGGCAGCTGACACTGGCAAATGCTCTGTGCTGATTCTGCTTGATCTGTCTTTGGCGCTTGATACCGTTGACCATGGCATTCTGATAAACAGATTGCAGGATTTGGTTGGAATGTCAGATTGTGTTTTAGAGTGGTTTACCTCTTACCTGACTGGTAGAACTTTTAGTGTGATGGTGGGCAATGCAGTGTCAGAATCTGCAGATCTTCTGTGGGGTGTGCCGCAGGGATCGGTCTTGGGACCTGTTTTGTTCTCGTTGTATCTCCTTCCTCTCAGCAAGCTGATCCAGCAGTTCAGTGATGTGTCCTATCATTTGTATGCTGATGATCTGCAGTTGTACTGCTCTTTTAAGACAACTGAGCCACAGAAACTCTGCTCCTTCACAAATTGTTTGGCCAAAATTACAGAATGGCTCACTGAGAACAGTCTGCAGTTAAATTCCAATAAGACTGAGACTCTGATTGTAGCACCAGATAGTGCTGTACCTGGAATTAAGCAGCATCTCAGTAGCCTAAGCTGCACGGTCAAAAGCAGCCTGCGTAACCTGGGTGTCATTTTGGATGGAGGGATGTCTCTGGAGCAGCACACAAATTATCTGGTTAAGAACTGTTTTTTTCAAATTCGGAATATCTCTAAGCTCCGTAAGATGGTGACTTTAAAAGAGCTTGAGATGACTGTTCATGCGTTCATCTCATCGCGTTTGGATTATTGTAACAGTCTTTTCACCTGTCTGAATAAGAAGGAGTTGGCTCGCCTGCAGGTTGTGCAAAATTCTGCTGCGCGCCTGCTTACCCGCACCCGCAGGAGGGACCATATTACTCCTATCCTTAATACTTTGCATTGGCTGCCTGTCTCCTACAGGATTCATTACAAAATCCTGGTATTGACTTTTAGAGCTCTGCATGGACAGGCACCGGAGTACATCAGGGACCTGATCCAACCTTATGCTTCCTCCAGGAGCCTCAGGTCGTCCAATCAGAACCTGTTGATGGTTCCTCGGACTCGTTTTAAAACTCGCGGGGACAGATCTTTTAAAGCGGTGGTGCCTAGCCTCTGGAATGAGCTTCCCTGTGCCCTTCGTTCTCTGGACTGTATAGATACTTTTAGAAGGCAACTAAAGACGCATTTCTTTAAGTTAGCTTTTTAGCCTAATATTGTATTTTATTGTTTTTATATGTTATTTTTAGATTATTTTTGTATGCCATGTGCAGCGCTTTGTGACCCTGGTCTGTGAAAGGCGCTTTATAAATAAAGCTTACTTACTTACTTACTTACTTAAAAAAAGCCACTGTAAGAGGTTAAAACATATGTCCTACCAGAGTAGGGTCTGAGGCAGAATGACATATGAAGGAGGATTCGAATGGCACTCGTGGAAAATCTGAGCTGCACTCAAACACCTCATACAGCAGTCAGCACCTCCATTTGGGCACAGCACATGCACTCTACATTTGCGTGCCGCTTGTGCCGTAAACCCATTCGAACAGCAGGCACGATGAGGTCGCACGGCCATTTGAGCAGGCTCACAACATTCACACAACATCTCAAATGCAGTTCAGACAAATTGTGATTTGGCTGAGGGGCTGCACGAAATCATGGCTCATGTCAAACTGTGGCCGAATAGCACAATCTGGGCAGCCTTCACACCAGTGGCTGAATGTCAGCGATTGCCAGACAAATGGCCATTTGACCCACCCTCAGCCGGAGTCCAAGTGCCATCCATGAACATCCAACACCACTCGCGGAACACTTAGAAAAGGTGGGCCATTCATGCTCCCAGCATGAAAATAGAGAGTAGGCAGACCACCGTCGAGCTGGCTGTGCAAATGACCCTACATTTTCTAAGTGCCCCGTGAGAGTGTGTAGTGTGTCGCCCCTCCCCCTGAGCAACACATATGGTGTGTGTCTTCCCCATCAATCAATCAATCAATCATTTTTTTTATATAGCGCCAAATCACAACAAACAGTTGCCCCAAGGCGCTTTATATTGTAAGGCAAGGCCATACAATAATTATGTAAAACCCCAACGGTCAAAACGACCCCCTGTGAGCAAGCACTTGGCTACAGTGGGAAGGAAAAACTCCCTTTTAACAGGAAGAAACCTCCAGCAGAACCAGGCTCAGGGAGGGGCAGTCTTCTGCCATCCACCACACAAATAAAGTGGCATGAGAGTGTGTGCTCTCCACCCATTATGACATATTCAGCATGTCCCTTTGGAGGAACATTGTGAGGCGAGAGTGCGAGTGACAGTGAGATGTTCAATTAAAAGAAACTGGTGAAATGAAAAAAATAGAAACAATGAGGACAACAGCCTGAGCTCATTCATGTGTGATGGCTTTGTTTTGCTCTGCAGATACGAGGGTGCGTCCTGCTCAAACTAATTCTCTCAGCTGACAATGGCAGGGTGAACACAATGTGTTAAATTAAAAGAAATAACAATAAATAATACTAAAATGACCACCATGTCACAAGAGCTCAGCCACACATGTGCATTGCTCGAGCTTGTTGAGAGGTGATCTCCATGGCAGATATGTGTTCTCCAGCTGTGATCTGCACCAGACAGGTGGGCGTGTTGGCGACAAGCCGCTCCTGCTCAGCGCTACTCACATTTGGGGAACACATATGGTGCCATGCAGAACACAACCTCACAAGACGCCACCACAAGACACGTGCATCGGCAGGGTCTCCTCACATGGTAATAAATAAAACAACATATGACCTTTGTAATGTGGTCACCGGCGCATCAGTGTGCGCTGGACAGAGGGACACATTGAACCGGCTCATCAAAATATGCTTATTTAGGGTCTGTTCCTTCTCCACCCCTGACAAAGACAGTGTCTACATCTGTTGAGTTGGTCCCTGTGTGCCAGACTGTGGCAGCCTACTGCTCCTGGTGGTTGAACTGTGTCTAACTGTAATTAGAATGGGTAAAATGCAGAGGACAAATTTTGCTGTAAGTATATATGTGTAATGACAATAAAGGCTCCATTCTATTCTGTTGTATTCTATTCTATTCTATTCTCATGTCCTTATATTGAGTAACAGCTCAGGCTGTGGTGTGCACATGTGCTGCACTGTTACTGTCTGTTGCAATTGTTAAAAAATTATTTTCACATGCAAAAAAAGGTAAAATGTATACCTCAGTGCAACGTTTAGGGCTCCTTCACACATAACTTAAAGTTGGGCGAAATAAGCATAAACCAGCCGTAAAAGGGCAAAAAAAAAATTCACCTACTGTCGGGAGGGACACACGGTCAGACAGGCGTGAATGATCCCACGGTGATGATTTCATGCACACTAGTATACGCATGCATGAACACAGTGTGAGGACATGCATCATGCTCACACAGCAGCAGCAGCAATTACATGCTGAACATATGTGCATAAATCATCGAAAATGTGTAAGAACAAAATAAAGAGAGAGCACAGAACATCATATGAACAATGAATGTATTGTTTTAATGCAAGACAGTCATGTTACTGGTAACTGGTCAATACAAGAATGATCCTCCTACTGGACGTAAACAAGGACGTAATGAACTGACATGGATTACTTTCTTCCTTTTATGTTTTACATGAATGACCTGATTGCTGTAGTATAACCAGCAGGAGACCACTGATGTGATCAGTGAATTTTGTGTCACCACCAATGAATTCATTGAATATTTTTCTGGTGTCTTGTGGGAGGCAGCCAGAGCACCCGGAGGGAACCCGCATGAATGCTGAGAGAACATGGAAAGTCCACATGGAAAGGACCCAGCTGGAGAGGTACAACCTTCTTGCTGTGAGGCAACAGTGCTAATCACTAAGCCACCGTGCCACCCACATCCAAGTCTGACATCCATATAGTAAAATATAAAGGCCCCTTCACACATAGTGTGAAGTTTGGTCAAATGTGGCGAAACAGCGTGAAACAGTTCGAATTAGTGCACCACAAAACATTGCGCCAACAGACAGGCGTGCATGATCCCCGTGTGAGAGTTCATGCATGCGACGATGTCTTTCGAACAGGAACACAGTGCGAGGTGTGCCACATCACTACATTGATGTGGAATCAATCAATCAATCAATCAATTTTATTTATATAGCACCAAATCACAACAAACAGTTGCCCCAAGGCACTTTATATTGTAAGGCAAGGCCATACAATAATTACGTAAAAACCCCAACAGTCAAAACGACCCCCTGTGAGCAAGCACTTGGCGACAGTGGGAAGGAAAAACTCCCTTTTAACAGGAAGAAACCTCCAGCAGAACCAGGCTCAGGGTGGGGCAGTCTTCTGCTGGGACTGGTTGGGGCTGAGGGAGAGAACCAGGAAAAAGACATGCTGTGGAGGGGAGCAGAGATCAATCACTAATGATTAAATGCAGAGTGGTGCATACAGAGCAAAAAGAGAAAGAAACACTCAGTGCATCATGGGAACCCCCCAGCAGTCTAAGTCTATAGCAGCATAACTAAGGGATGGTTCAGGGTCACCTGATCCAGCCCTAACTATAAGCTTTAGCAAAAAGGAAAATTTTTAGCCTAATCTTAAAAGTAGAGAGGGTGTCTGTTTCCCTGATCCGAATTGGGAGCTGGTTCCACAGGAGAGGAGCCTGAAAGCTGAAGGCTCTGCCTCCCATTCTACTCTTACAAACCCTAGGAACTACAAGTAAGCCTGCAGTCTGAGAGCGAAGCGCTCTATTGGGGTGATATGGTACTATGAGGTCCCTAAGATAAGATGGGACCTGATTATTCAAAACCTTATAAGTAAGAAGAAGAATTTTAAATTCTATTCTAGAATTAACAGGAAGCCAATGAAGAGAGGCCAATATGGGTGAGATATGCTCTCTCCTTCTAGTCCCCGTTAGTACTCTAGCTGCAGCATTTTGAATTAACTGAAGGCTTTTCAGGGAACTTTTAGGACAACCTGATAATAATGAATTACAATAGTCCAGCCTAGAGGAAATAAATGCATGAATTAGTTTTTCCAGCATCACTCTGAGACAAGACCTTTCTAATTTTAGAGATATTGCGTAAATGCAAAAAAGCAGTCCTACATATTTGTTTAATATGTGCTTTGAATGACATATCCTGATCAAAAATGACTCCAAGATTTCTCACAGTATTACTAGAGGTCAGGGTAATGCCATCCAGAGTAAGGATCTGGTTAGACACCATGTTTCTAAGATTTGTGGGGCCAAGTACAATAACTTCAGTTTTATCTGAGTTTAAAAGCAGGAAATTAGAGGTCATCCATGTCTTTATGTCTGTAAGACAATCCTGCAGTTTAGCTAATTGGTGTGTGTCCTCTGGCTTCATGGATAGATAAAGCTGGGTATCATCTGCGTAACAATGAAAATTTAAGCAATGCCCTCTAATAATACTGCCTAACGGAAGCATGTATAAAGTGAATAAAATTGGTCCTAGCACAGAACCTTGTGGAACTCCATAATTAACCTTAGTCTGTGAAGAAGATTCCCCATTTACATGAACAAATTGTAATCTATTAGATAAATATGATTCAAACCACCACAGCGCAGTGCCTTTAGTACCTATGGCATGCTCTAATCTCTGTAATAAAATTTTATGGTCAACAGTATCAAAAGCAGCACTGAGGTCTAACAGAACAAGCACAGAGATGAGTCCACTGTCTGAGGCCATAAGAAGATAATTTGTAACCTTCACTAATGCTGTTTCTGTACTATGATGAATTCTAAAACCTGACTGAAACTCTTCAAATAGACCATTCCTCTGCAGATGATCAGTTAGCTGTTTTACAACTACCCTTTCAAGAATTTTTGAGAGAAAAGGAAGGAATAAATAAAACAGAAAAACCAGCTGCTACCTGTGGAAACACATCACACCGCTGATGTGGAATAATAATGATAAAAAAGAAAAACTACCACCCACAGGATTCATACCTGCACTTTACTGATTGCCAGCTCGAAACTTTACCACTGAGCTACCGTCACTGGCCTGTAAACAGTGCAGGGAACATGCCTGAAATCAACAAAGAGATGAATATATTTAAAAAAAAAATTAAACCATACACCATAAAAAACACAGCATTTTATACTGAATCCCTACAGTCCTGAAATGACATGAATAAGAAGCAGTACGCTCTTCTCATATCCACATCTGCTGGCGTGTGTCCAGCCGACCCACGCACATGTCCTGCCTGACACGTATCTTGTGGACGGCGCACCAGAACTGTCAAGTTCAGTAAACCTTTCCTCGCCAACAAATGTATCAAAGAGGCTGGTTTCCACAGCTCTTCCCAATGCCCAGACAATGCAAGCACTGACCAGTGGAAGAGCCAATATTCACTTGGGCTAAAATTAAAATATTCTGTCCAGGTCGCAAATGGCAACCTGGTCAACCAAATCAAACACTTTGTAAAAATCAACACAGGCTTCAAACAAGCATAGTCAATATTTGCGTTAACTTTCAATGAGTACTCGTCAAGGTAGGATATGGTTGATTGCTGACTTTGTGGGAAGGAAGCCAGAATGCACAGTAAATAGCTGCAAGACAGACAGAGATTACTTTTGAGACATCCCAATCTCACAAAAGAATCTTTCCATCATAATAAGCAGGCTGATGGATTTATTAGATTTGATGATGTTCTTCTAGTCTTCCTTGTGTCTCATTTTTAGTGTTTAATATGAAATTAAATTATTTCTTAGAATGCTTTCTTAATAACGTGCATTCAAATGAGCTCTAATTAAAAATAAATAAATAAAAAAAATCTGAATTTGCCTTTGTAACAGTTGCCATATTCTTACTCTATTACTGAATATTCTTGGCAGACATGAAAGTAATCTTCACAGAATAAAATGATCATCTTTTTACAACTTTTTAAATTTACTTTTGTTGACACTATCATCTTATTTTCATTTGTTGCTGTAGTGCCTATTAAAAAAAGAAAAAAAAAAACTGGCTATTGAAAATGACAAAGAAAAATGTGTGAAGTCTTTATGCATGTCTTGCTTTTGTTGAAATTCAATTGCCTTGCAGGTCTGTGATGTGACTAATATTCATGCGTATGACTCAAATTACAGTAATGAATGAGAAGGCACAAAGAATTGTTACGCCCACCACCAGTCACCACTACAGTAGCTTTAATTCATTTTCATAAAGCAAATCACCAGTTTTTTATGGGATTGCATCTTGACAATTATATCTACACCCTGTAGAATTCCCACCAAGCTTTAACACTTACTTAAACAAGGAACAGATTCATCCAGTGCTGCCCACAGGTGTTTTCTCCTGATTTCCCCAAAAGACATTTCAATATACTGTCTGGTCCAGTCTGAAAATTATCATTTGTCTTTTTTTTAACATAATGCATGGAGCAATCTTATCCAAACCGTGGTTAATCTCATACTGACCTGCAGCTGAAATGCTCTGCTTCTACACAGGGAAAGGTAACATTAGAAAGAGAAGATGGAATCAGGTGAGCAGAATGGGTGGGTGCATTGTCATGATGGAGCTGCCACCTTTTCGCTGACCACAGAGCAGTGTACATCAACACAAAGGCAATGTATGACCTCCCGATAATACTCTATTAATATTTTGGCCTTCTGGTGCTTATTCATGATGCAACACCCCACGGCAGTCAAACAAAATGGTCAACTTGATGATAACATTGTTTTCCTTGGCCTCAGTGATGCTAAATATTTCCATTGCAATGACTCAAATGTGGTTTCTGGGTCATACCCGTAAACAAATGACTCATCACCGGTGATGACGGTGCTCAGGAAGTCAGGGTTCACATTCCAGCATGTCCTGCGAGACTTCAGATGCAGTTCTTTTTGCTCCACTGCACAACTTCCACTGACAAACCCACAAACCCAAAATTTTGCTCATGAGTGGGGCCAAGTTGGCGTTTGGGATTGATAGATGGGTTGGGGCTGCATCTGACATTTTATGGACACTGTAGTGGACAATCAATGGTGCAGAAAGAGCTGAGCCAGAAAGTGAGACTCTAGATTTGCTTTCCTATCCTCACCTGTGCATGAACTTTCAGTAATGACTGAAAGGATGAGGTTAGAGGTGTGGATTCCTCCATCAGGTATCTGAGCTTACACTCCCAGACAGGGTGAGAAGCTTGACTATCTGGGCATCACCAGCTGAGGATTTCCAGGCATCTGTTGAGGGTGCCCCCTGGTCCTTTCCATAGGTGCAGTCTTCCAAGCATGTCCAGTGGAAACATATTCTATCGTTATAATACAATATACATCCATTGGACATATAATATTATATTATTATATTTCCCAGTTGACTAGAGGACTCGGCTGAGGATATTGAAGTGTGGAATGAGCTGCTTGCTCTACTGTCACTTTGACTATGACTTGCACAAGCTGCAAAGAATGAATAAATGAATGAATCCTCTTTGTGCTCTGTTGTAAATCAGTGCTGTTGTTATGGTTTTACTGCATATTTTCTAACATGCAAATCTGTCATAAATCAGGCCCTTTAATTGGGATAATGTCAGAATATTGTTCGACATAAACTGTTAATTTCAAGTGATGAGTTGTGTAGCCCTGTTGTGTCACAGTGTTACGTGCGGAGAAACACTACCCTTAACATTGACAATGATCATAACCATAATCAAAATAGAGATGACTGTTCTGAGATGACTCTGAATTGAGACAAATGATGCCAATGTCTCCCCATCCACCACTAAATGACATGATGGGGTTCCTTAACTCATCACATATTGGTCAGTGGTACTGACCAAGTGTAAAAATGTGTTACCACAGTACCAGGCTTGGCTAGGGAAGGAAAATTACTTTGAGCAGCTGCTGGATGGAAAAGAACTCTAGAAATGCAGCCCTTCCTTGAGACATTTAGCATATTCAGGAAGTGCAGCGACTCTATTAGCTTCCTTTATGTAAATAAATGTTAATAATTCTCATAGAATTCCCTTGACGCTTTACTTTCTGCATGTATGCTTAGCCTTTCTTAATTGATGCCTGCAAATGCACAGCTGTTGTGCTCAATTTGTGGCAAGCTTACACTGTACAATACTGTTTTAATTGCTTTGGGGGTTTCAATCACTTTATGGGTTCAGCTCTTTGTGTAGAGGCTTGACACACACTAACTCTCTCTCTCTGGGCCACCTGGATTATAGTCGAACAAACGCTCCTGGCAAACTGGAGATGCATAAATCTTTGAAGTGAAGGAAGTGACAGAAAGTTGATCAGACTTAATTTGTGTGATAGTGCCACTGGGCCTTTTCTGCTCTTTGTTTCTAAATAAACGGTGGGATTGTGTTATGATCCAACACACTAAGAGGTGCTCAAGTGATAAAAGGGATCACCTGCTTCAACAGAGGGTTTCAATGGAAGGTGCTGAGTATCTGGTGGAAATATAGTTTTAACGTCAGTTACATACAGTCAGGTGCATAATTTGTTAGACTGGCACAATTTTTGTAATGCTGCTTCTGTTCACCTCCACAGTGGAGATGAAATGACATAAACAAGATGTTCCAAACAAGACTTGCACCTTTAAATGAATGGTTTAAGCAAAACATCTTTTTGACCATTTCTCAAAAACCAAGCAAGAAACAGAAGAGTGAGGGAAACCACCAAGACAACCAGACAACCCTGAAGGAGATCTAGGTTTAGTTGTATGTCTTCAAATCAAATCAAATCAATTTTATTTATATAGCGCCAAATCACAACAAACAGTTGCCCCAAGGTGCTTATATTGTAAGGCAAAAGCCATTCAATAATTACAGAAAAACCCCAATGGTCAAAACGACTCCCTATGAGCAAGCACTTGGCGACAGTGGGAAGGAAAAACTCTCTTTTAACAGGAAGAACCCTCCAGCAGAACCAGGCTCAGGGAGGGGCAGTCTTCTGCTGGGACTGGTTGGGGCTGAGGGGAGAGAATCAGGAAAAAGACATGCTGTGGAAGACAGCAGAGATCAATAACCAATGATTAAATGCAGAGTGGTGCATACAGAGCAAAAAGAGAAAGAAACACTGGGTGCATCATGGGAACCCCCCAGCAGTCTAAGTCTATAGCAGCATAACTAAGGGATGGTTCAGGGTCACCTGATCCAGCCCTAACTATAAGCTTTAGCAAAAAGGAAAGTTTTAAGCCTAATCTTAAAAGTAGAGAGGGTGTCTGTCTCGCTGATCTGAATTGGGAGCTGGTTCCACAGGAGCGGAGCCTGAAAGCTGAAGGCTCTGCCTCCCATACGTCCCATACATCCTGACTTATGCTCGCTACTTTGTAAACCAAGTGGGTCACCTGACAATAACAAGAGATTAGGTTTTCTATGATCTGGTGTTATGTAATTGATATAGTGAAAACATACTGTTATGGCTTGACATGAATTTAACTGAGAAACATCAGGTCAAGTTGGGTGTCCATGATCTAATGAGAGAGTGGAACTTAATCCAAATATATATGGTTTCTTCAAGGTTTTGGGAGTTTGCACAGTGAAGGCCACAAACACACTGTAACAGGTTAATAAAATTCAGGTGAGATGGCTGTGAGAAGAAGTAATATCCTGAATATGTTGGGCATGTAATGATTTATTTTCAGGTAATCATGTGATGGTGGGAACGGATGGATAAAGATACAGACAGAACCCATATTTAACTCAGCTAACTCAACCTTTATTTCTAAAATACATTTTAAAAAAGCACAAGCTTTTGTACAACAATCATTTCCACATAAATTCAGCATTATTTCACCAGAAAAGACGGAGGAGGCGATCACAGCCCTGCAGCCACACGGGCTGCTTGCTGTTGCATTTGCTGAGTGTCCATAATTTCAAAGCGCCACCAAATATCACCTAGGTACTGCTTAAAATGGCCTCATTTTTGCTTATATCTGATATTAGAATGACTTAAGAAGTATTACCTTGTCATCTGATGGTTAATAATCCCATTAATCCATTTGATCGCTTTGGGTGAAGACAGTCCATCCACAGGAGCTGCTGGGCTTTAAAATAACGCATGAACAGTGGAGGCAGGCCAATATGTGGGGGGCGGTGGGGGACCGTTTGGTCGGTGACAACGGTAGAGCTGAGTTCACTCTATAACAGAGTGTACTTTAGTCTATTTAGGCTAGGACCAAATGTTATCCCAGCAGAGTAAAATTCATTCAGCAAAATTTACTGTGTACAGAGTTAGAAGGTGATCAAGTAATAATATGTATATTACAGGGGTGAGATCCGTTCAGCTCCAAGCCCAATGCGAGCGATGATGCACGGAGAGGTGCAGCTGCCTGTAGTACATAGAGATATCATAGACACAATATTTCACATTATTTACATCATCCATGGGATGGAACGGACAAATATCTGTGCTGAAAGGTCTATTATGGACATAACAGCCTGTTCAGATTTGCAGCAGCAGGCGCTGCGCAATGGGGCATGGTGCTTTCCGTTTGATAGTGTGCTGTACACATTCACTGTAAATGATGAATGTGTGCCACATGCAGTGCGGTATTTCATCAGCTCCTGATTGCACAAGTTCTCCTACTTAGAAAGATGAGAGAGGTCTGTAATTTTTAACATAGGTACACTTCAACTATGAGAGACAAAATGAGGAAAAAAATAACAAATTCGAGGAAATCACATTGTAGGATTTTTAAATAATTTATTTGGAAATTATGGTGGAAAATAAGTTTTTGGTCACCCACAAA
Organism: Thalassophryne amazonica; assembly: GCF_902500255.1. Classification (NCBI taxonomy): domain Eukaryota; kingdom Metazoa; phylum Chordata; class Actinopteri; order Batrachoidiformes; family Batrachoididae; genus Thalassophryne; species Thalassophryne amazonica. The sequence continues at coordinate 7,045,704 of NC_047121.1, forward strand.
CAAGCATGATTTCTGGCTTTCACAGACCTGTAACTTCTTATCTAAGAAGCTCTTCTGTTCTCCACCTGTTACATGTATTAATGGCACCTGTTGGAACTCGTTATCTGTATAAAAGACACCTATCCACAGCTTCAGTCAGACTCCAAACTCAACCATGGCCAAGACCAAAGAGCTGTCAAAGGACACCAGGAAGAAAATTGCAGATGTGCACCATGCTGGAAAGAGTGAATCTACAATAGTCAAGCAGGTTGGTGTGAATAAATCAACTGTGGGAGCAATTGTGAGAAAATGGAAGACATACAAGACCATTGATAATCTCCCTCGATCTGGGGTTCCACACAAGATGTCATCCTGTGGGGTCAAAATGATCATGAGAACAGTGAACAAAAATCCCAGTACTACACAGAGGGACCTGATGAATGACCTGCAAAGAGCTGGGACCAAAGTAACAAAGGCTACACACTATGCAGAGAGGGACTCAAATCCTGCAGTGCCAGGCATGCCCCCCTGCTTAAGCCAGTACATGTCCAGGCCCATCTGAAGTTTGCCAGAGAGCATATGGATGATCCAGAAGAGGATTGAGAAAATATCATGTGGTCAGATGAAACCAAAATAGAACATTTTGGTAAAAACTGAACTAGTCATGTTTGGAGGAAGACGAATGCTGAGTTGCATTCCAAGAACACCATATCTACTGTGAAGCATGGGGGTGGAAACGTCATGCTTTGGAACTGTTTTTCTGCAAAGAGGACAGGACGACTGATCTGTGTTAAGGGAAGAATGAACAAGGCAAAGTATTATGAGATTTTAAGCCAAAACTTCCTTCCATCATTGAGAGCACTGAAGATGCAACGTGGCTGGGTCAAACACACACGGCTCGGGCAACGAAGAAGTGGCTCCGTAAAAAGCATTTCAAGGCCCTCGAGTGGCCTACCAGTCTCCAGACCTCATCCCCATAGAAAATTTGTTGAGGGACTTGAAAGTCCGTGTTGCCCAGCGACAGCCACAAAACATCACTGCTCTAGAGGAGATCTGCATGGAGGAATGGACCAAAATACCAGCTACAGTGTGTGCAAACCTGGTGAAGACTTACAGGAAATGTTTGTCCTATGTCATTGCCAACAACGGTTATGTTACAAAGTATTGAGCTGAACTTTTGTTATTGACCAAATACTTATTTTCCACCATAATTTACGAATAAATTCTTTAAAAATCCGACAATGTGATTTCCTGGATTTTTTTTTCTCATTTTATCTCTCATAGTTGAAGTGTGCCTATGATCAAAATTACAGACCTCTCTCCTCTTTCTAAGAAGGAGAACTTGCACAATCAGGGACTGACTAAATTATTTTTTAACCCACTGTACATGTTATTACATATCAATATTTCCTTTGCCCTCCCTGGACGGGGTCCAGTGGAAGTGGACATACGTGCTGTTATGACACCGTTATAATATGTAGACTCCGTTCAGATGATGCACAAACTGGACATAGACCACTATCAAATGTGCGTCCCATGTGTTTTGAAACTGTGCAACACACTCGGGACAGCCAAGCGAATGGGACCAAATACGTAGACTGCCCTGAGATGGCTGTCCATTGGTCATCAGACTGCACTTCAATACTTCCCAACTGTGGCTGGATGTGTCATTCTGATGCCATTCGGCCTCAAGTGGCGTATATGTGAGGGGTATTACTATGAGAGTCATGATACAAAAATTAGTTAACTTATATTTGAAGTGCAATGATTAATCTTATGAGAACGACACATGAATTTTGTTGTTTGACTTAGGATCCAGATGTTGATTCCAGACCATTTCTTTATGGCTATTTTTCTAACTTCCCTTTGTGACAAAAGTGATTTTGGCTCCCTGATATTTCTGGATGAGATCTCCTAAAATGTTACTGTTGCTGCAGGGATTTGGATATCATTACCACTCACCCTCAGCCTTTTCCAGCTTCTGTATTCATGACAAATGGCCTCAAGGCCATAGTTCATTCCTGGTACCTTTTGCATTGTATGTTTGCAGTGACGTGTCTTGCACAGAATATCACCAGTGATAGAATGCAGGACGCCTTTTTTAGCACAGTTTATAATGTTCTGAGGAGAAGTGATCCCATAGGATGTTCACCGGCTGACTTTCCTCTCTGTGTCTTTGATTGCTGTTCTTTCATCTTTTGTGAGCTTGGAAATGGCACAAAATTGCTGCATAGGATGATGTATGACATTCCATCTCAGAAGCGTATGAAAAATAAATTAGATTTCCCTACACCGTTTCAGGATCAGACCTCCACACCACACTCCAGTCAGCACATCTACCTCTGTGTTCTTAGCCACACTGGAGCCATGTTCACATCAGCTGTGTTGCAATTCATTTGTTCAATCTTTGGATTGTTCACGTACATATTTACTGCGGACGTGTCTTTTGTTAGTGTTTAAAGATCAGATTGCATCACGAGTCAACTGAAGATGTGTGCCTCTCCTTCCAAATAAGATTTTATGACATAAACAGTGAACAGAATTAGAAACAAGTAAAGCTACCTGTATTCCCAGATGCCAGTATCATAAAAAGACTCTAAAAGGCTTTCAGACTTCAAAGAGTACTATTTTAGATTTAAATACAGACAATGGAACGTCCCAAAGTCCCTCACAAGTGGTGCCTTTAATAGTGGTAGGCATTGACAGATAGATACATAGATCTATCTATCTTTAGGTCTAAGGGACCTTGGCCAAGGTATGTGTCCCAACATTGTTCCCTGTGAATGTGAAGACCCTGGCAGTAATAGGACTGGACTTATACTGAGCACAGACAGACGGATGGACGAAAGGACGGATGTAAGGGGCCATATTTTGGCCTCAGGTAAAAACAATAATGTACACAATGTTAAAAAAAATGCTCACCAATGTAAACTGTAATCACAACAGAATTGCCCTGATCAAACTGTAATAACAAAAGAGATTTCACTGATCACAACAAGCTTGAGGCCAGTAGAGAAAAAAACAAAAACAGACTGCTTTAATCAACCTTTGTCTTTTTGTTCTATCTGTTCTATGTTTGTAAAAGTAGTCTGTCTGAAGTGGTTGTAAAGAAGGTTAGTATACTGACTTTCCAGTAGATGGTGGCTTTAACAGTGTTTATATGAAGTGATTTTTTTTTTTATACATTATCAAAAATTGTGATTCATTAATTTTCTTTGAGGCAGTTTGATTGTTGTGATTGCAAATTCAAGAGTATTAATTAGTCAAGTATTTATAGTACAGTGGTCTGACAACCCTTTGTGCTCCTGTGACATTACTGTACTGCCGCCTTTATTAACGTAAACTCTTTCCTCATGAAAGCTGACCTTTGGAAATAATGTGGACCCACATTTCATATAAAATTGCAGGAGGGAAGTTATTTTCTTTGGCAACATGGCGGCTTAGTGGTTAAGACTGTTGGCTTACAGGAAGAAGGTCATGGGATCGACCCCCATCTGTGGCCTTTCTGTGTGGAGTTTGCATGTTCTCACCATGTTTGCGTAGGTTGCCTCTACGTGCTCCAGCTTCCTCCAACATCCAAAAGACACGCAGGTTAGGTGGATTGGGAACTCTAAATTGTCCATAGGTGTGTGTGTGTGTGGGTGTGAATGTGTTTTTTGTGTATATGTGGCCCTGCCACCTCACGCCCTATGACTGCTGGGATACACTCCAGCTCCCTGACCCTTAACTGGAGTAAGCGGTTGAAGGTAAGTGAGTTATTTTCTTTATGCTTTGATCTTAACCTGTTGCTATCAGGCATAAAGTAAATAACTTCCTTGGTTTCAAGTTAAGCACAGGGGTTTTCTGCTAGTTTACGTCCTCTTCAGATTTGCAGGCAAAGAGCACAAAAAGAAAGAAAAACAAAAAAGTCAAGGCTGTCCATGAGATCATCCAGGAGCATGGGAAGTAGAGGATATTAGCTGAATAGAGATTGAGGAGGAGGAGGCGTTGCAGACATTAGGCATTCATCTGCTTTATCAAGAAGAGGTTTGGTGGATGACTGTTGCACCCATAAATGATATGCTTACCTTGACACATTGTGCATATAATCTGTGTTCTTGCCAGAAAACTCATTTCTGAGTACACATCTAAATAGCAATGTGCTTAATTCAAGTGCACTGGAGTCTTAAAGGCAAACACAAATGACAATCTGATTGAAGTACCTCATGATCCATCCAAAGAATGCCTATGATCAATTAAAAACTACGTGCAACCCCTTTGTGCATTGTGCCTTTCTTTGCACTCAGATTGTCACAGCATGAAATGCAAAGTGGAGTTGGAAAGGCCCATTTCTACTTGCACAACATGCTTTCAATGTTGCACAACAAAACTGCCTGTGTTAAATGAGTGAAGTGTTGAATGTAACATGAGAAAGTCCCTAACTGCTCAATATTTTAAGTGATAATTTAACACTTTTTAAAGTTTTAACTTTTTAGCGCTGTGATAGCATTACCTACCTACATTGTAAGGAGTGTTTCCTGTGACACACATCTTAAGACTGCAGAAGACAGATTTCAACTAACACGGCATGTACACTCGACCCCTCCAGATTATATGGACCATATCATACTGTGTTACATCATGTATGAAGGCGGCCAGTACAAACAAAAGAGTAGATATGCACAATTTTTGGTTCCCCTGCTTGTATCAGAAAATGTGCTAGCAAGCCAGTTTTTTTAAGGTGCTAATAAATTAACAAGCTCTATCGGTGTTCCACAGTTGCTTGTTTGTCTGTGAAATTGCAGATGTTATCACATTGCAACACAATGTCCTGTTAGACGATGTGTGCTCAGTAATTTGAAAGTTACCATCTGTGCGCAAAGGGTATTCATCAAGATATCACACTTATTAATAGCAGGATGAAAGAGGGAACTAACTGAAACAATGCATAATGGATTGCCATTCCGAAAAGAAAAGCTAGAAAGTGATATCGACTCTGAGCTTGTCAGATCTCCTTTAGTTAAAAATGATTTACAGAGCTTTTTCTCACAGAGTGCTAAAAATACATCAGCTAATTGTGCTGGTGAAGGCTTCCTTTCTGCTTCTGACAACCAGTTCATTCCTGTCTCTCGAATGTCACCATCTGTTTGTCACAGCCAGGTAAAATGTGGGCATGTCCTTGGCCTTCTCAGCGGTTGGGGTCTTCAACACTGAGGCACCTACATTCTGGATTATGTCCAGAGAAACAAATCATATATTGTTGCTTCCAATGCAAGTGATACATTTAATCTTACTCTTCCTAAGTAACTGTTTGTTTCACTAACTGGTGATTTCAGAGGAGAATAATGCCATGCTCAAATCCTCACTCATATACAAACAGCATATGGTGGACAACAGAGGTCAATGGCAAAGAATCATTAAAAAGAAAGAAACAAACAAAAAAAAGACTGCACTCCAATCTTGTTATTACACACAATTTGCTAAAAAAAATTAAGTAAATCAAATCACTAGATGCAATTTTGCAGTGCTCAACAGACCCTAGTCCAACATTCTTGTCGTCAGGGTCATGGTGGGTTAAATATTGATTCATCCATCCATTTTCAAAAACTCACTTATTCCAGTTAATGCGTCACTGGGAGGCTGGAGCCGATCCCAACAGTTACTGTGCCAAAGGGAGGGTACACCTTGGGCAAGTAGGGGTAAATTTGAATTAATTCATTTTCTGAACCTGCTTGGTCCTGTTAAGAGTCACTGGACCCAAACCCAGTGGTCACTGGGTGAAATGAGGGGTGCAATCTGGACAAGTAGTTTGGACGAAATCTGTCAAACCCAACATAAAGTGAATCTTTATCCAGAATCCAGATCCGGAGCGAGATCACCTCAAAAATTCAGTGGAGTCTTCCATGCCCTAATATCTATCTGTGGTGCAAATACGGTGAGAATCCATGAAGTAATTTTGAAGTAATCCTTCAAAGCCTATATAAAGAAAAATCTTGATCCAGAATCTGGATCCAGATTTGGATTACCTCCAAAATTCAGTAGAGTCTTCCATGGCCTAATATGTATCTGTGGTGCAAATTTGGTGGTAGTTTTGATGTAATCTTTCAAAGCCTGTATTTTTAATGAAACTTTATCCAGAATCTGCATCCAGATTACCACAAAAATTTAATGAAGTATTAAATTCATTAAATTTAATACTTTTTGCATGAGCACAAATCATGAGCACGCATGTGCTTGTACTCATTAAATGCTCGTGCTCGAGCATTTAATACGCATGAGCGTATATAATAATGAAAGCAATAATAATAAGGCGACATCAATCAGCTAACAAAAGCATGTGTGGTGCATGTGTGTGTGTGCCTGTGTGCACGTGTGCAGAGTGCAATGGTACCAAATGTATGGAACCAAATTTGCACTCTAAATGGAATCAAACTGCACTCTAAAGGCAATGCAGCAAAAATGGGATTAATTAATCCATGTCATGTGACATACAAAGCACCAATCAAATGACAAGGATCCACTCAGCCGTTATATAATGGGAACTATTATTATTACTCAAATGACAAGGTAGGCTCCTACCTGTGCACAACACAGTGTCCCTGGACTGACTAACTCAGTCACTCACTTTTCGGGTGTCCAGACACTGCTCACCACAGGGAATAGTGATGCACTTGTTTATTACAAATAGAAATGCCATGAAAAGTGTTAATTTCAAGCATTAAGTACAAAGTAGTTTTGTGTGTGTGTGATTCTGATGGCTGATTTTTGTTTTAATCCATTTGTCATGAGAATGTTCTCTGTCAGTGTCCTCACAAGCATCGAGATACAAATGTGTGCATGTGTAAGACTTTTATACTAAATGAAACCTCAAAAGTTACTAGTTACTCTAAAAAACACTAATGTTTGAACTACTTTCTGCTTTAGGACCCATAATTATGAATTCTGATAATGAAAAAAGTGTTGGTTTTTTTTTTTAATTTGGGCTAATGGAAACTGAAATATTCAACACCACATGAGAGACCTCTGCTCAAGACAAACACCATCTTTATTCAGATATTGTACATTAGCTTTGCTGATTTCATCAAAGTGAAGCTTTAACACCAACAGAATGAACCAAAGAAATGAATGCAAAATTCTAAAAGCAGCAGCAAAAAATATCCCAAATTATTTGATAAAACATACTGGCTTTTGATGGTGACCACGTCAATGTGTATTGAGAACTCTTAATTATATCATCTTTTGCAGAGTGTCTACTGGTTTTCACAGGGGTGCCGAAAAGGGGAGAATAAGGAAAAGGATTCTAGGGGCCGTGATTGACAACCCTAACCCTATTACTTATCAAAGTACTCCCAAGTCATTTTTTGTTTTTTAGGGGGGTGGATGTCAGTATAAACTTGGTATTTTTTTCATATCCATACCCTAAACAATCTGACAATAACTGGTCACCATAAATTACAAATCTTTCATTTTAAATTTTCTAAGTCAATATTCTATATACCCGAATCCTAATATAATAGTGTGGTTCCATCAGGAACAGAGGTGACTGACTCCCAAATGGACCAGGCTACAGTTACAAAACACATCTTTGCACACTCATTCTAGTAGCCACTAGAATACAACAACACCTGTAGACACATCCTTTCCAAATACAGTATGAGGAGACAAAAGACATGTTTTGACTAATATCTGCCAACGGTGTCAAGCCATCACGAAACTGAAGGCAGACAAGGGATTTATCCACATTAGAACAAATTATACTGTGTGTTAACAGTCAGAGCAGCTAAAGCAGGATTTTAATTTGCATTAAAACAGAATGAAACACTCTGAGAGGCGTGTTTATATCTTTTGACCAATTCCTTCATTTAACAAAGAGAGCAAACATTTTCTGAGTTTCTATACTTGGTTACAAAATAAAAACAAAGCATGGAGTTGTTTATTAGCATTTTTAATATTTTTTTGGTAGCAGAAGTACTCTTTTGTGGGGATGGCATCTGTCCCAGCGAGTGAGGCTCTCATATTACACTTAGTCATCAACACTCTGGCTGTGTGAATACGTGGCCAGACTCAACAACGTGGCTGTGTGACTGAGTGTGGTGATGTGGAGAATGATGGATGGTTATACCCCCGTCACCTACAGCTGGAATCACAAAGAGTGCCATCGGAGTTATGAACTGGTGCACATCTGAAAGGTGTCAGATTCCAGTTCCAAAACCTTCTGACAACCACCTGCGGAAGTCGACACAGTTGGTCAAAATTGCCCGGTGGCCCTGAGTGTGACGCATATGTTCATAGTTATCCAAGTGCCATCGAGATGGGACACCTATCTGATGGCAATCCATGTAATTTAATGACCATCTGACCACAATTTACATATTCCGATGGCAGCATAGACAGAATCTGAAATGATCTGATTGAGGCTGATTGAGCTCTGAGATCGATCGGTCACAGCAAAGCCTGATGACACGTTGTGCCACATTTGTCCACCTCCAATGGACCCTGGCCAGGGAGGGCGAAGAAAATACTATGTAATAACATGTAGGTGGCAATGTGCACACGTTAGAGGCTTGGTGCAGCGCCACAATGCAGTTGAACAGGATGTCATCCCTGTAATGCACGTGTTATTACGTGTCCACCTCCTAAGCCTGTAGCAGGTATGATGTGGAAATGTTTGCCCAACACATGACAAACATGTAACTCACCGCCGGCACCTCGCGTTGCACAGTGCAGTGCAAACAGCTGGTCAGGTCCCTTCCATCCGCTGCGCTGTGTGCTAGAGACATCGATCAGCTGACAAAAGCATAATACATGTCTGGTATAAATAAATCCCACGTGAAGCACCGTGCCTCAACGATAATCCAGTTACAGTTGTGTTATGATGCATATCAAGTAAAATGAGAACAACAACAAAAAAAAGAGTTTAAAAAAGAGGAAAGAGAAAGTCCACTGGCTGGATCTGAAAGTTGCGCACATGTGGGAAGTTCACGCACCGCCAGCACAGCTGACCAACACTTATGATGTCCAGCCGGATGAATAAAAGCTCGCAATGCAAGTATATACTTATCAAACACCTAAAGGGATTTTTCACCAGACTAACAGCAGGTGGTCACTGACAGCTGTCAGTGCACTCAGATGCACATCAGCTCCAGTGCTCATATGTGCAAGTGCGCCCCATGTGCGCATGCGTAGTTGCTGGTACAGTGTTTATGGACACATATACACGCAGCTGAGCGAACATTACAGCCACACACGCGCACACTCCGTCATGTGAGACACACACTGATGAGAGGTCAGTTTAGCACTGGGAATGTGAGGACACACAGAGATTTGATTGCGTGAGTGAGTGAGTGAATGACAGCTCCAATGTCGTGCCGTCTGACAGCAGTCTATGTCATCTGACTGTTGTCTGAAATATGTTTGGGCTGCATCCTGCAGGTGTGGACGAGGCGGTCCGGATGTGTTCGGACCGTGGCTGGCCATGCCTCTTTTTCTGCCGACTGTGTCGGATTATGGCAATAATTGCCATGTCAGAATGGGTCCTCCACATTCTTGCTATGTCTGATGGGGACCTTATGGTTCAGATTATTCAATATTAACATGCTGATTTCCAAGAATTTGAATCTGCAAACAACATTGTGACTCTGTGGGAGCGTATTCTCTTTTGATCAAGTATGTCAGGACCTACATACTTGACATTCAGTAGTCTCATTGCTCTGCCTGTTAGAACCAATGTTCAGTCTGACAAACTCATAGAGAGATTTGGATATTTTTATGTCTGCCAAGGATGAAATAAAATCATCTGCATTTATTTATTTTTCTGTCTGTCTGTCTATCTGCCTGTTAGCAGGATTACATCAAAACTACTGCATGGATTTTGACGATATTTTCATCAATGATAGATGTTAAGCCATGGAAGACTCCATTAAATTTTGGAGGTGATCCACATCCAGATCCTGATTCTGGATCAAGTTTCAATTTACAGTATATAGGTGTTGAAGGATTAGTGTTAGCAGGATTACATGAAAACTACGACACAGATTTTGACAAACCTTTCACCACAGACACATGTTAGGGCATGGAAGACTCCATTAAAATTTTGAGATGATCCAGATTCTGGATCAAGTTTCACTTTTTTATAGACTTTGAAGGATTACATCAAAACTACTTTGTGGATTCTCACGGAATTTGCACCACAGATAGATATTGGGACATCATTTGAAGAAGAGGTGATGGGGATCCCAGCAAGGCTTGACAGCATTGTAAACCAAGCTGCTGGATCCTTTCTCATTTCAGACAAAATGCATAATGACACCACTTCTAACAGCTGAAGTGTGCATGTGGATTTTATTTTTGATAAAATAAAGGTTTTCATAATGGACAAAATAAATAATGCAGATACCAATATGTTCAGGAAAGGCTCAAAGCAATTGAAGTTATCAGCCAACTGATGTATTGGTTGGGTTCTAGCTTTAATCATTGGTAATTATAGCACACATATTAATAAGTCAGCAAATCCTTTACACAGAGCCTTTCTTCATAACCATGAAATAAATTGAAATCATAGTTCACCTATTAGTGAGTGACTGACTGACTGACTGACTGACTGATAGAGAGAGATGCCACACTGGTCAGTGGATTTGCATTATTTTGAGATTGTATAGTCAATATGATAACAAAGTAGAATGGCAGGGCCACTAACATATAAATACATGTTAGCAACATTGTCATATCTATATCTACCGTTTCCAAATGGTAGAGATGGATCCGGTTTCAAAACAGGATAAATTACAGCATACACCCAAACATACTGTTCATTATTATCACTTTACCAAGGCATTGCTAGGCCGGTATCGTAGATTTATGTCGACGGTACCTGGCTTTACCCGCCTGCTGTGTGTAAACAAAGGACATCACAGCGCGCAGCCCAAGAACTGTCCGCAGAGGGGGAAAAAACAAAAACTACAAAGGCGAGAAGTGTGTGTTGGTCCCAACATGGATATTCCGGATGATTTTCTCATGGATAGTAGGACAATGAACAGCAGCCAAAGCAGCCAGCTTGATGAGGATGCACTGCCGAATTTGGAAAACAGTGCGCGCCAGCTGACACAACAAAAGTTAAGTGAGCCAACTTTTTATGTACGCATTACGTGTTGTGTATCTCAGTAAAAAATGATAATGCAAATAACATGCTGTTGTCATGCATTTTCTGAGTCCCTCCATCCATGCTCATCTAACTCGGGCAAATATTTGTCATTTTGGGCGACTGGTCATGAACGTCGGGCCTCTGAAAATGCATACCGCCCTCCAACAGCATATTATTTTATTAGTCTCAGCTCGTTGTTCACATCATTTGTTCAGCTGAAGAACTTCAACAGAACTAGCTGGAAAAGTTGCTTCACCAACCTACAATTGCCACTTCACCAGTCTAGACAAATTTGTAACATTTTATATATATATATCGTAGAATGCTCATTAAAAACTAAAAGACAAAACAAATTGTATAGGAAGCAAGCCAGGAATAGCCTTTAGGGAAATGATCACTGTAAGCCAGTAAGTGTGATTGTGATGTTGAAGGGTCTTATCATTCTACCCACACACCACAATAAATGTAAGCATAATCCACAATATTTTCCAGTTTGCATTTTTATATATGCACAATTTAAGCTTTTTAACTTACATTTTGGGGGGAGGGGTCACCTTAATTAAATACTTTTAACTCGCTATTTCGAAGCAGCAGAGCAAATAAGCTCCAGCCACTCTATGTGCAGAACGTGTTGCAACCCACAGATGACCAAAGACTACACTCACTCATCTTAAAGTGCTTACTCCAGTTATGGGTCACGGGGAGCTGGAGTCTATCCCAGTAGTCATGGGGTGTGAGGTGGGGTACACCCTGGACAGGACGCCAGTCTGTCACAGAGCAACATACAGACAAACAAACACATTCACATCCACATGCACACCTACAGACAATTTAAAGTTTCCAATCCACCTAACCTGCATGTTTTTGGATGTGGGAGGAAGCCAGATCACCCGGAGGAAACCCACGCGAACACGGGAACATACAAACTCCACACAGAAAGGACACAGGTGGGAATCAAACCCATGACCTTCTTGCTGCGAGGCAACAGTGCTAACCACTTATCCACCATGCTGCCTGACTCAAGAGTACCATGAGAAAATAAATACGAAAGGCTAAATATGCAGGCTTATTATGTGAGTGTGACGTTTGCTTTCTTACGTCGTTTCCAAAAATAGAAAGGCAGTATGCTGAAAAGAGATAGAGATCAAGCTTTTTTCTTTCTGAAAGGCGAAGCTTGGACCTGAAGAATCGTTTTGTGACAGTGGGCTAATTTTTCCTTTACAAGAGACAACTTGGCATAATTCACTGTGCAGTTGATATTACAGTGAAGATTCATTGCAAAGTTGACTTTTACAAATGTTCAGCACTGGGCAGAATGTGGCATGTTACAGAATATTCAATAAAGTTTCCTTAAAATTCATCACCATTCCTCCCTGTTGTCTTAAAATGCTCTATATACATATGCATAACAGAAGCTCAAAGTCTATAACTGTGTAAAAATCACTGTTGCCTATGAACAGGCTCCAGTATGTGGCTTGATGATGTAACATCCTTTGTTGGTGCAATGCTATGAGCATAAATACAAGAGCAACACCTCTCTTGTAAAACTTTAGTACAACTGTGACTCATATGGAAAACCTCCCAGTGATGTTACAGCATGTGCAACATTAGAGTTTCCATGACCATGTAAGGGATTGTTGAAGTATTTCAAAGGTTCCAGTGGAAGGGGGGAAATGACCATGTTGGAAACCTAGCCATTGCTAAAACATGTAGAATGTAGAATGAAGAATGTAGACCAGTAATGGAAGATCTCTGTTCACCACAGACACCTCATGATGGCCATGTGAGGCCTCGTGAAGCATTTACTATTTTCTCTGTGGACCACTGGATAACGGTGTCTATTCAAAAACAAAAAAAGCTCAAAGCACAATACACTTGATTTCCCTTAGAAGTCTTTTTTAATAGACACTACCCTGTAGTGGACACAAGAAAAAAGGTCAAATGATTCATGAGACCTCATGTTACCATTACTACAGACACCCCCCTGAACCACTCTACAGAACGCCACTTGAACCCGCTTGTGTTTTCCAAGGTAAGGACAAAGTTTCAAACTGTGAGCTTCCAAGATGCATATCTATGTAATTGGATATTTTTTTTAATCTGAAACCTACCATATATATTTATTTATTCATTTATTTATTTTTTTTAGATATTTTTAAGTTTGGGCTTTTCACTTGGGACATAAACTATTTTAATCAGTCAGGTATTGATTTAGAACACTAACACTATCACAGGCTAAACAGTTCTACATTGTGAGTCTATGAGGCAAACTAAAACCCTTAAAGTTAGGGCCTTGTCACAACTGAACAACTGAAAATATCACAAGTATCTGGTGATTGCATGTTGTTTGTTGATGATGTACTCCTTCCTGTTGTTGGCAGAAGAACAAATAGTTCTACAACAATCCACTTGTAATGACTTCGTGGAGATTGGCATCGCCAAAACAGGAGAAGGTTTAGGTAAGGAGCTAACTGTCCGCCCAGGTATGTTAAAAAAGTGTTTTTTTTACATTGACTAATATTTACTGCCAGACACTTCAAACAATATTTAAGCTGTCAAAAATGCTTTAGTTTGTTAGTTTTGAGTTTGCCTCATAGCCTTACATTTAAAAAGCTGTGTTATGGTGTTAGAGCTCAAAATCAATGTTGCATTGTTTAAAATCCTTTTTGTCCCAACTGAAAAATTTTAACCCAAAAACATCTCAAAGTAGGAACTAGGGTTACAAATCCCAGAATTTCCCTTTTAGACTCACCAGTGCTTGAGGACCATTTTTATATCTGAACAGGAAAGGTAATACCTGTCTGTGGTAACACAACATAAAGTTCAAAAGGGAGAGCTTACCTATATTGTGTGGTATTGTGCCATATGGTCCCGCAGAACTACCTCAAGGCCCGGCATTCACAGTCAGACAGCAAGACGCAACCAGTCAGCCTATAAAATAAAATAAATAAGAAAATAAGAGAGAAAAACATTTTTGAGAATGTATTTGGATATAGTTTATACTCCCACCTCCACCACACAAACACACTGTTATATTGGAGAACAGAGCAGCTAGGTCTCAGTTAGGTGACATGTAATTCCTGCAAGCAGGTGATGGAATAACATGTCCTTGTAACATGTTGACCTCTGTATTCAGAGGAAACAGGACAAATCTGATGCACACTCTAAATATATGTTAAGAATAATTATATGCATGTTTGATATGATCCAGTCTTGGAAGCAAGTTATGAAACCTGTTTAAAATTCAAACAGCGCTGTTATGGTTTACAAAGAATTATTGTCTTCAACAAAAGCCTATAAAATCTCCCACAAGCAGCACATAGAAAGGAAAAGAGATTAGACTGTTTGAGAGAAAAGCATTAAAACAGAGCATGGGGGGTTCTTATAGGGCCACCACTCCCAAGTGACATTACAATGTCAGTGAGGATGGAAGGCACATTATTTGTCTGTTTATTAGCTTATTTCTGTGGCCATTAGTCCTATCAGCTGATCAACATTCCATGTACACTATGGGGGATCAGGATTATTTGACTTGTTGTGTGTTATTTTATAGATGCATGTATGCTTAATGGTGTCATCTGAGTGGGATGAAGTATGTGGGTGTCCATATATTCACAGTGTTTAATACATTTGTGATCTGAGACTGTTATTTACAAGGTCTGTGAGTGCAGGTAGGCTGTTGTCACGTGATGCAAATTCAAACACCAAGTCTTCTTTGCTTAGGGCTCCTTCACACATAGTATAGATGTGGTCGCATTGCACATGAAGTGTGCATGAAGCAGGAATCATATGCAGTACGTGTAAAATCATAGCTCTTTGTGCACATCAGCATCTGAAAGACAGCGTGTGCGCTGTGTGAGCTCATTGAACCCTCTCATGGCAGGTTTCCGCCAAATTCCAGGTGACACACATGAACATCTAACACCGTTCGCATGGCACTTAGAAAATGTGTGGCCATTTGCACTATTAGCACAACAACAGTCAGCAGACAATCACTGTCGAGCTGGATGTGAAATTTGTCTAAGTGCCCCACGAGTGTGGTTTTGCAAACAGACACACTGACCCGTTGGTGTGTGCGCTGAACTGACAGGGGGCATCTCTGCCAACAGCAGCAGCTGTTGAGATCTCTGGTTCTGGATGTCCCAGCTGGGGAACACATACCATGTTTTGACAGACATGACCTAACATCTGTCCACTGTGAAGTGCATGTGTCTGTTTTCTGTCCTCACATGGACATACATAAAAACATATATTGCTGTTGCGATGGGCTGCAGCGAGCGCACGGTGCACACATTGACATGCTGTCCCAGGTGAAATGGACCATCAGATCATAACACACAGCAGGCGATTTGAATGTCATGCCACACACGTGAACTCTGTTCCATATGACGTCCTGCGGCATCCCATCCACAGGACAGACGTATGTGTCGGTCCGGACACATACGTAGGGCCGGCTGGACATGCCAGGCCAGCAGATGTGGACATGATCAGAGCGCACTGCTTCATTCATGTAATTTCATGACTGTACATCTGTGACCATGGGTCATCTACAGAGGAACAGATGGTGCATGCTCGATAAAAGGGATTCAATATAATGCGGTCTTCTTATGGTATGAGTGTTTTTTTTTAAATATGTTTATTTTCTTGCTGATTTCAGGCATTTTATGTACCTTTCATAGGACAGCGAAGGTAGTGCAGTGGAAAAGTTTCTGTCTGGCAGTCAGAGGTTTTGTAAATTGCAGGTTCGAATCCCACAGGTGGAATGTATTTTTGATTTTAATTTTATTCCACAGCAGCTGTGCAATGTGGTTCAAGCTGCTCGCACTGTGTCCCCGCTGCCCCGGTTTTGTGCATGCTCATGCGTGTGCACAAAACCGTTGCAGCGAGATCATTCACACCTGCCCGACTGCGTGTCCCTCCCGACAATGGCTCAATGATTTCATGTAGGCTGTTTCGCAGTGATTCCGACTTATTTGCAGTGGTGGGCACAGATAACCAAAAAATTAACTTCGATAACAGATAATCAGATAACTGAAACGTTATCTTCGATAAAGATAAAACAATAAACCACCCAAAAATGTATGTACGGAAGTTACAGATAAATTCCAATATTATCTCTGGCACATTTACAACTACTAGTAAAACTAATTTAATAGCTTCTAGTAATATTAAAAGTAACAACAGACCCAAACAATGAGACCGCACTTTTTTCTTTCAACATTCTGCCCCTGCTGGAAATTCCTGTTTACTACAGCGCTCCAAGCACAGCGGCACCCCAAGAGCAGCCATAAAGCCATCTCTCTATCAATTACAATGCTCCGGTCAGGCGGAGGTCTTGAAAAATAAAGTCATGCTGAGTTATGGTTTTGATTTATAAATAACATTAATACCGATAGAATAACTCCATTAATGTCAATTCTGTCATTTGTACAAAGTTAAAATATAACATATATCTTTTAATGTTGAATAATGCACTAATTCTGAGGTTTTATAACAAACAGACAGATCGCAAAGGATTCTGGGTAAAAGTGCCTCTGCTAAACACCGATTGGTTCAGTCATTCATTATGTAAACCAACACGTTAATGTGACGTCTGTCGTGTGTTGGTGTTTAAAGATAAATGTGCTTTTGTAAAATATTCCATTTTTTTATTTGTAAAAACAGGCATTTTTACGGCGCCCCGCAAGTGTCATCGCAAAATGTTTTGCATGTGGAGAGAATGTGCGCACGTTTTATGATGTTGTAAAACATGCTTTACACTGTGCAAGATGATTTTTCATGCAGGAATTTTTTGGACCGAGTTTCAGGTTAATCGTGTGTCCTGCATCATGTAGTGTACGTGGAGTATCAAGCTGCGGTCAACATCTGACGACCACCTCCTGATCGCCGATCGTATGGTCGAATGAGAATCAAACCTGTTTGATATATTATTGTACCTGTGCAAACACTGCAGAGCTGGCTTGTAATGTTATTATTATTATAATTAATATTATAATAATAATAATTATTATTATTATAATAATAATAATAATAATAATAATTATTATTATTATTATAATTATAATAATAATAATAATAATTATTATTATTATTTTGCTGTTTTGTTTTGTTTTTAAACTTCATTTGTAAAAAAAAAAAAAAAAGCCATTTGCAAAGCCAAAAAGTCGATTTGACAATCATCTGATATAACCGGGGTCAAAATAAATAGAACACTGCCATCTACTGGTTCCCAGATGCTTAGTACTTAGGGCGAATACTGCCATGAACACTACTGGCCAGTAGATGGCAATAGAGGCCTTGAAAACAAAATTCCAAATAATCCCTGTCTGCTACATTTAAAATGCGTGGAATTTAACAAACGCAAATACAAAAGCAACGTCTATAAACGCAGATAATATATTCAAGAGAGTTTTAGGCACTAGAGTTTAATGTTGTCTGTGGAGCCTGAACAGAGTGTCTGAAATGCATTTGTCCTGTCGTGACGTACTGAGATTACATCATCGTACCCATAATGCACTGCGGGGCACAGCATGTGCTCACAAAACCTTAAGAAATAGCACATTACTTTAAAACTAAAACATATATCTGATATTTTCACTTTATAAAACTTCAGACATGACAGTAATTTTAAATAACTTGTCCAAAATTAGTTTGGTTAAAATTTGAACCATAAGTTAAAAATGTATGCCTCTGGATGTCTTAGGTGATATTGCCAGCATATCAGTATGGTGTTAAAGGAAATGTGTTTTTTTTTTTTTGTCTTGTCTTGTCTTGTCATTTCTCCTTTGTCTGCAGAAGATTGAGATGCTTTTCATACAAGCAGTTTTCTTCTGTTTGCAGAGGTTATAACTGTGCGTCTGTTACAAAACCTTTAACAGGTGGGTGCTGAACTGATTTTAAAAATGCTTGTCACTGTTCAGCTTCGTTTATTAGTTTAAAAGTTACCTGACAAAAATTAATCAGAAGATAATTGATGTGATAATGGTTTTTAAAGTTATCTAAAAAGATAATCCAATAATGAAAACATTATCTTCGATAATTATGTTATCGGATTATCGGAAGTGTGCCCACCACTGCTTATTTGTGCTATGTGTGAAAGGGGCCCTAAGCCATGTCATTGTATATTTCATGTCACTTTAGTTAAGGTGTAGTAAGTTGCATTGCCTTGTGTGTATGTTGTCATCATTAATTTTTATAGAGCAATTTGTGACATTCATGAGACTAAAGTGAAAGATGATAAAAAGGTGATAGCTTGTCATATCACTGCAATGCTCTCAGGGGAGGTAATGGTCTAGTGGGTAAGCATTTGGCTTGAGACCACAGGATCCTCGGTTCAAATCCACACCTGACTGGAAAATCACTAAGGGCCATTGGGCAAGATCCTTAATCCCTTAGTTGCTCCCGATGTGTAGTGGGTGCCTTGCATGGCAGCAGCCTAACATCGGGGTCATTGTGAGGCACTGATGTGTAAAGCGCTTTGAGCATCTGATGCAGATGGAAAAGCACTATATAAATGCAGCCCATTTACGATTTATTTTCCATGCCATACACAGCAGGTACATTTTAGGTACATTGCCATACACCTGCAGCAAGGAACTGTACAAACTAAAAGTAAGACTTAATCCTAGTACAAATAACTTTTACATCTTGTTTAGACAGGTCTGGTGGATTATACAACCACTTATGAGTCTCTCATTCATCTGTCTGTTCACTCACCCACTGTGTTTTACAGAGGATGTGACAATTACTTTTCCAAATGACTTGGAAAAAGACAAGACTTGAAAGGACAAATGCATTCTACAGACAGTAAGTGTTAAAGGTACGAGCAATGCACAGCCACAAAAGTCACTCCTTGTTTAGCTCATTAACATGCACTTTTACAATGATCCCCCTGAGCAGTTTTTTTGCAGATCATACATTCCACTTATGTGTGCTAATTGAGCATTGTCCTCCTGCTGTCCAATTAGTGAGTGTACTTACAGTTGTGCTCAAATGTTTACATACCCTGGCAAAATGTTATAATTTTTGTCTATTTTCAAAAGAATATGAATGATAACACAAAACTTTTTCACTCATAGTTTGTGGTTGTGTGAAGCCATTTATTGTCAGACCATTGTGTTTACTCATTGTAATTCATAATGACAACAGAAACTACCCAAATGATCCTGATTAAAAGTTTGCATACCCCAGTTCTTCATGCCGTGTATTGCCCCCTTTGACATCAATAACAGCTTGGTGTCTTTTGTGGTAGTTGTGGAAGATTGTCTTTATTTACTGTGGTGGTAAAGTTGCCCATTCCTATTGGAAAAAAAAAGCATCCAATTCCTGTAAATTCCTGGGCTGTCTTGCATGAATTGCATGTTTGAGATCTCCCCAGGGTGGCTTAATGACACTGAGGTCAGTAGGCTGAGATGGCCACTCCAGATCCTTCATTTTATTATGCTGTAGTCAATGACAGGTCAGCTTGGCCTTATGTTTTGTTACGTTGTTATGTTGGGATGTCCAAGTACGTCCCATGTGCAGCTTGTGGGCTGATTAGTGCAAATTTTCCTCCAGTTTTTTTTTTTTTTTTTGATAACATGCTGCATTCATCCTGCCATCAATTTTGACCAAGTTTTCTGTTTCTTTGTAGCTCACACATCCCCAAAACATCAGTGATCGACCTCTGTGCTTCACAGTAGTAAGGGTATCCTTTCATCATAGGTCTTGTTGACTCCTCTCCAAATACAATGTTTATAGTTGTGACCAAAAAGTTACATTTTGGTCTCATCATTCCAAATGACTTTGTTTTCTGTGCTGTTTGGTGTATTGGAAGTAGGATACTTTGTGGCATTTGCATAGTAATCTTCTGGCAATTCTAGTAATCTTCTTTCTTCTGGCAACTTGACCATGCAGCCCATTTTCCCTCAATTACCTCCTTATCGTGCATGTTGAAACAGCCACTTCACTTTTTTCAGACAGTCCTGCATTTCAACTGAACTTATTTGTGGATTTTTCTTTGCATCCTGAACAATTTTCCTGTCAGTTGATGCTGGAATTTTGTTGGTCAACCTGACCGTTTTTTTTTGGTTCCAATCCCCAATTTTCCACTTCTTACGTAATTAGAGCTTGAACACTGCTGATTGGCATTGTGAGTCCCTTGGATATATATTTTATATCCATTTCATGTATTATAAAGTTCAATTACCTTTTCTTTGACAATTACTTTGCTTTCCCTATGACTCATAAACCAGAAGCATCAGTGCAACACAGGATGAAAGATGCAAGGGTCTGTCAGGAGCCCAAATAAATCACTGACCTTTTACACACACACACATACTGATTACAAGCAAACAGATCACAGCTGATGATGGTTACCTTGTATCACCATTCAAACCTGTTTGTGTCAATTTGTGTGTATGTTATCAGGTCACAATCACTAGGGTATGTAATCTTTAGATCAGGGTCATTTGGTTAGTTTCTGCCAGCATTATGATTTCAAAAGAGTAAACACAGTTGTTTGACAATGAAAGGTTTCACACAACCACCAAACATGAGCAACCCAATTTACTTTTTTCAGTTTATTTTCATTTATATAGCACCAAATCACAACAGAGTTGCCTCAAGGTGCTTCACACAGGTAAGGTTGAACCTTACTATCCCCCAGAGCAGCAGTGGTAAGGTAAAACTCCCTCTGAGAAAGAAACCTCAAGCAGACCAGACTCAAAGGGGTGACCCTCTGCTTGGGCCATTAAGGCTTTTCAGGTTTCAAATCCCGCAAAACTTCGGAGAGGTCGCTGCGCTGCAAGATCTCAGTAACATTGAGAAGTGCATTGAGACGCTCTGATCACGCTAAACTTTAACTGCTGCACACGGACAACACCATTAACATCGCAACATAAAACTATTTTTATATTGTGCCTAAAAGTCTTGTGAATATATTCTCTGGGTTTATAGATGTTGTTATTGCGTTTATTTTATGTAAACATGGGAGAATCACAGTCTGTCTCTCTGTTATTTTCAATGGGAGCTGCTGTGAGCTACAATCGCTTCCTGATCATGTTGTTCTGGAGGAAAGTGAAGTTTGCTCTTTAACATCTTAATTATTGTTCTTTACAACACTGTTTGTCCTCTTTGTTCCAGACTAATATATATAATATGTCTGAAATTCGGTTTGCGTTTATTAAATTCCACGCAGATTAAACGTAGCAGACACAGATTTTTTGTTATAATTGTTTTAGCAAGTTTTCAGGGTATCATGCAGCAGGCTCTTATTAACGTGATGAAAAGCATAAAAAATGACATTTTTGTAGTATAATATTCATTTACAATTGTCATTGTGTGGATTATCTATGTTGTTTTGACTGCAGCGACTCTCTGGCATGCAAGGGATTATGGGATACATGAAAACCCTGAACGATACTAACACAATTTACAAAATGAATATACAGGAAATGTTTCCAGTGTACAGGGCAGGATGGTCTCCAGCACAACTACCACACCCATTTCTGGATGGAGCTGCACCTTAGACTGAGAGAAAAAAACAGAATCAGGCATCAGAAAGACAAGAAATACAGTATAATTTGTCAGCATTAAACAACAAGAAAATACAGGAAATACTTAGGTGATCGCCGGCCACTAGCCCTAAACTTCACTAAACGACCCAGAATTTAGGTAAAGTTGAGGCTGCAGCCTGCTCTGTTTCCTAATAAAATGAATTAAAAGAGTAAAAAGCACAGAACTATACTATGCCAGTATGCCAGCCATACGAAAGTGAAAATAAGTGTGTCTTAAGTCTGGACTTGAATGTCTCCACAGACTCTGACTGTTTTATTGATGCAGGGAGATCATTCCACAGAACAGGAGCATGATAAGAGAAAACTCAAACTTCTTATTCACCCTAGGGACACAAAGTAGAAAAAAGCAAAGAAAAAAAGTTTTTGTGTTCAAAAATTCTGCCAGGGTATGTAAACGTTTTAGCACAATTGTAAATAATTTAAAGATGTTGCTGTTGCTAAATGTTGTGAATAACCATAGTCACAGCATAACTGACAAATCACTGCATCACCACATTTTCAGGTTTACAGTTGTGGTGCCAGTCAAAATGGGCAGAATTAACATCTCAAAGCTATTTTATTGTTTCTATCTTTTTTCTCAGAGTTAAAGCTTCATGTGGTCATGTGAAACAACATTGATACGCCAAAGTGAAATTTAAATGAGGACCCTTCCCACAAAGCAGACTCTCCAGGACTCACTTTCAGCTGGCTGGTTGAACAGTGTACCAATGCACCAACAACAGAGGTTAGGGAGGAGGATTGTTTTTGTAGGCATGAGAGAATCTAAGACAAATTATACAAGTCATTTTGTGACACCCAGTGCTGCACTTTAATTTCCTGCACATTCGGGAGTGATACAACTCACATTAATTCTCACAATTGTTTCAAGTTTACAATTTGGGAGAACAGCTCCATTATCAAATGATATGATGGTATTCTCAATATGAACACTGTTGCATATAAGTGACTAAGCTGACTTGCAAGACAATGCTAACGAGTACTGAAACTTTACAATCTGAGGTCCATTTGTCATTAGTATTTTATATATGTTATTATGTATATTATATTTTTATTTTTTGTACTTTTTTATGGGTTGCTTTTTAGCATATTTTCATCTTTTAATTCTTTTTGGTTGTGTTTTCTGTGTTGTGTGAAGCCCCTTGAGGCGATTTTATCATGAATTGGCACTATATAAATGAATAAATGTGAAATTTGATTTGATTTTGGTTTGGTTTGACAGGACTGTGCAAGATTGAACTCCACAGCTGCACAGGGCTACATGTGATCAAACTCCACAGCTGGATTCAAGAAGGAAAGTTAAACTTGTCCCATACTTGAAATGTCTTTTGTCTTCACAACCCTTGGGGATTGCTTGGGACCTCACTCTTCATGAGAACTTTACAAGAATGAGGTGTGATTGGTGGGAGCTGAAGGCATTGAGGGGTCTGCTGGCTCGTCTGTACGGCCTGCAGCATGTTGGGAGCCAGGCAAGTTCTCTTTGTCAGCAGTTGAGTTTTGGCACAAGCAGTGTTCTTCAGCTGCAGCTTCTTGCAATATCAATTCTTTTCCATGGTCCTTGTTGCAGAAGTACCACGTCTGCATAATGCTTCATTTCAGAGCTGCAACTTGTCACGCTGTTGTTGCCATTTAACCTTATATGTTTCACCAGTGGCATAGCTGAGCAACGGGTCACCTGGAACTGAAAAGTACCTCACTGCTGTCTTCTTAACTGCTGGAAACCTTCACAGAACAGGAACAGCATTCTCTGTGTTTTCACCCTGTCACGTTCTTTCTCTTTCTGAAGGTGGGGCAGGCTTTTCTCATTGTCCACCTTTTTCCTCTCGTTCTTTTTTCATGGTCTTCTGATGATCAGAAGTACACTAAAGGATTGCTGCCTTCTCCTCCTCCTGCATTTTGATTTAATTTTTAATGAAATTTAAATTTCATGTGGCTTCCATTTCCTTAGCAGCTTTCAGAAGGTTTGTCTCCTCTGAGAGCTTTGTCTTCAGTCTGTTTGATCAGACTTTTATTTTCCTTTGGGGTCTTCATGGTCTTTCGTCTGACCATCTTAGCTTTCAGTCCTTCTTCATGGAACAACCTGTCAGGTTCTTTCTGTTTCTGAAGGTGGGTCAAGCTTTCCTCCACATCTACATTTTTCCTCTCTTATTGTTCTTTGCTCACGGTCTTCCGATGATCAGAAATAGACTGACGGGTGGCTGTCTTCTTCTCCTCCTTGATTTTGATTTCATTTTAAAATCTGACTTCCTTCTCTTCTACAGCTTTCAGAATGCTCTTCTCCTCTCTGAGAGCATTCTTTGCTGTTTTTTTCATATTTGCACCTGTAATGTCCAATATTATACTTGACAAGACGATTTTTGAGTATTTACAAAACAAAAAGGTTTGTGATTCAGGAAGCAAAGAGAACACCATGTATCATGTCTGGGAGAAAATAAAATAAAAATATGGGTAACATTTTCACAGAATTAACAGTACATTTTCCTTTATGGCCCAGTCACACAGCACTTAATGAAGGGCAACGAAGCCAAAACGAAACAAGAAATATGGACTTTCGTTGACTTTCGTTGGCATCATTTAACCTTTGCTCAGCTTCGTTTCTTCAGCTGGCGCTTTCATCAGGATTTTTAAACTGTTGAAAAATTTGAACGAAGGGCAACGAAAACCTCAATTCGTCCGTGTTTTGTTTTGCTGTCGTTCTTGATGTTTTTTAATTGTTTGTTTAGTTTTTGTAACGTTATTATTTAGTTTGACTTCATTTGACCAGCTGAATGTTTTCACACATTGCTGAAGCCAGTTTGTGAGTGCTGCTGCTGACACTGCGTTTATGTACCATCGGAAATTACAGGGCAAATGCAGCCTGTTTGCTTGGATTTTTTTATCTGGGTGGAGGTCAGCTTCAATGGACTCAGACACCTTATATAGGCCAGAATTATGATTTTTTTGTGTTGATACACAAAACACGCTTATTATTTTTTATTAAATATAAGAATGTGAGTGTAGGAATGACAATCCAGCCCTTATGTACATGTGGCAACAGGTAGATAATTCAAATGATTATATAAAGAGCTGTTCGGGAAGGCAGAATTCACGTTGTGGATTAGTGGCAGCTGGTGGAATAACTGCACATGCAGAGTCAATGCACGTTCACATGGACTGATCAATTTACTTTTACAACTTTAAAAAAAAAAAAAAAAATATATATATATATATATATATATAGCTTAGTAACGTAATACATAGAGCAGTGACCACGGCACACCAGAGGTTTATTTTTTTTTATAATTGGAGCAAGATGGAGCATGCAGCGTGTTGTCAGACTGTGTGGATTCCAATGATGAAGGAGATGTTCTCCTTTCTGTTCTGGTTGAGGAACCAGAGCAAGTGGTCCCACTGACATGCACACAGATCTCCACAGCTTCTGTTTGCAGTTTCTACAGGACTCAGGCGCTATGGGCTCTGTCCGTTTAAAGCGTCAAGAACGTTAGCTTTGGTTTTGTTTAGTTCCTCCTTTGTCCCATTTGCACTCTTGCTTCGCAGGCTATTCGGCGATAAACCTCTTTCGTCCACCTTTTCTCAACTAATTGTGAATTTTTTTACTTTTTTCCTTTCGTTCAGGAATCATTGTGTGCCGTGTGACTGGGCCATTAAGCTTGTGGAAATTTACTTTAATGTGGTGTATTGTTCATGCCCGTTGAACCATGTGTTTCTCCCGACAGCAGGTGGAATGTTTGCGGTTCCCCATTTTGTTCTTTTTTGTTTGCGGATTTTCTGCCATTTTCTACTTCTTTCACCCAACTTCTTGTTATATGTGAAGGAGTCCAAAGCGGCATTCTCACTGGATCAGCCTCAAAGTACATCAGAAGAAATTCCTCACATATATCTTGATGTCTGAATAAAAAAATAGAATTCAGATTAGGGGACAAATCGTATCTGCAGACTTTCCAATTATGAATTTATGATTTACTGTTAAGCAAAAATCAATCTATCTTTTTTTTTTCAGTTTCTTTGAGTACAATGAAAAAATAAAAAAACAAAACACACACATGCACAAAGTTGTTTGCCTCAAAATCTATGCAGAAGAATATGCATTAAAATGACTCCATCAGTCAGTCTTCACACAATGTGAGCTGACAGTCAGAATTGATGGGACCTATATCAAAGTGAGGTTTTTCATTTTCTTTCACAGATCAGCTCAGAAAATGACTCCACACAGTGGCTGGTGTTTGGATTGTGGCTCCAACCAAAATTGCTCCACATTTGCTGCGTTTATTCTGGCCAGATTTCATTTACTCTCACTTCACAGTGAGTTTGGGCCAAAGTGACAACAACACATGGTGTCATGTCTATTACATTTCACTGAGACATTAGGGACTGGCTCATATCCAAGATCAAACACGAACACACACACACTCTTCCACCATCATCATTACCTGCTTTTTGTTTGCGGCTACGAGGCAGCAGAGACACCAAGTTCTCAGTGACATGCCAAGTCCCCCCTGCAACAATGTCCCACACTGCACCTCCCCTGGAGAAGTGTAATCACATTTTCCGCAAGGGTGGTTGTCATGCCCCTGAGGAAAGGGCTTATCGAATTTGCACATTGTCATTACACAGCCGTGTGGTTTCCGTCATATCTGCTGTCCACTTATCCAACCAGAGCGGTTTAAAACAGCACACACATACTTGTTATGCTGGAAAAGCTGGAGATAAAACGCATGAGGAAATTACAAGGTGGGCAATGAGAAGGGTCTTTCTTTTATCTTTTTCTAATTTTGGTCTGCTTCATATGTTCAGAACAGCAAAAACACAATTCAGCTACAGCAGAAGTGGAACACCAAGTGTGCAACACCCCTGGCTTGTATTGAGTGTAAAAGTGATTCATGCAGATCATTGTGGTTCACTAATGCCATACCATATGGCTCTGTATGACCTTGATAATTAATCACATCCGTCCAAAATTTAGAAATTGTATCCTTGGCTAAAACCAAATTTAAGGGCCCCTTAACACATAACACGATTGAAGCCGACAGGTGCGCTAAGGAGGAATTCCATGCCACTCATGAAAAATCGGAGGACCCTCAAACGCCTTGTACACCTGTCACCACAGCCATTTGGGTACACCAGTGGCTGAAAGACAACAAGTGCCCTGAGAGTGTCCATTCAACCCCCCCTCTCGGCAGGTGTCAGCCAGATTCCAGGTGCCGTACATGAACATCCAACACTGCTTGCTGGACACTTAGAAAAGGCAGGGCTATTCACGATCCCAGCACGATAGTGGAGTGCAGATGACCGCATTCGAGCTGTCTGTGAAAACTGTCTACACGAGTGTGGTGTTACCAAGCAACACACATGGGTGTGACTGTGCCGAAACCCCCAGCACATGTGGCATGGCAGTATGTTGGCCTGCCCCCTCAACACAAGTGGCGTGCGTGTGTATCGTGCCTCCCCCGCCCCCCAACATGTGGCCTGCGTGTGTGTCACACACCCCCCACACACACACACCACATGTGGCATGCGGGGGGTGGACACTTGCATGACATGCTGATAATTATGTACAGGCAACATCACATGGGGACCAGCCAGCCATGTCTGAGTGCACACAGCACAGCAAGGTGCGTCTCCGCCACTCACTGACAGATGGAAATGACGGCTCAGTGTACACCACGTGTTAAATTAAAAACACAGAGAACACAGCCAGGACAAGTATGTAAATAAATACTACAATAACTACATACACAATTACATAACCAATAACTAAAACAAATAATCACAGAACTGTCAGGTTTCAGCCTGGATCTGGGGTTCTGAGTTCATTTTTGCCTCCTTTCTTTTACTCACCGTCTGCCCCGGCTTTGATTTATTAGTTGCTTTATTTTTGTCGTGTTTATTCTTTGTTCTGTTTTGCTTTGCCACTTTGTTTTCTTTGTTACTTTTATTCTTTGGCCATTGTTCAGTTCCATTCTTGTTTTGTTCAGTCAGTCTGTGTTTTCATTGTTTATCATTTAGTTATCATTTGTTTGTTTTGCTGTTCTCATTTCTTTTATTATCTGTTGTGCTTTGATGTCAGGTTTTGTTTATCACTTAGTCTCTGTTTTACTTAGAGCTTGTTTCTAGTCTTAGTCACGTTCAGTTTAGTTTTGCCTCAATGTTTATTTTCTTATTGTTCTCTGATCAGTTCTTATGTAGTTTTAATTTTTTACTTATTATCTGATGGTTCGCTTTTCTGTTCTCATGTTCATGCTCAGTTCGTTCCGGTTCATGGTGCTTTGGTATTCTGTCCTTGGGTTTTGATTCATGTGTTCTCTTTAGTCTTCATTCCATTTGTTTGTTTTCACTCTGTGCCCCTGCACCTACCATTCACCCTATTGACGTTTCAAATCCCGCAAAACTTCGGAGACTTCGCCACGCTGTGAGATCTCAGTAACACTGAGAACTACATTAAGACATTCTGACTGGGCTGCACTTTAACTGCTGCACACGGACAACACCATTAACATCGCAACATAAAACTATTTTTATATTATGCCTAAAACCCTCATGAATATATTCTTTGGGTTTATAGATGTTGTTATTGCGTTTGTTTTATGTAAACATGCGGGAATCACAGTCTGTCTCTCCGTTATTTTCAGTGGGAGCTGCTGTGAGCTACAATCGCTTCCTGATAATGTCGTTCCTGGGGGGAAGAGAAGTTTGCTCTTTAACATCTTGATTATTGTTCTTTACACACTGTTTGTCCTCTTTGTTCCAGACTAATATATAAAATATGTCTGAAATTCAGTTTCTGTTTATTAAATTCCATGCAGATTAAATGTAGCAGACACGGATTATTTGTTATAATTGTTTCAGCAAATTTTCAGGGTATCATGCATGCAGTTTCTTATTAACGTGACAAAAAGCATAAAAAAAATACATTTTTGTAGTATAATATCCATTTACAATTGTCATCATGTGGATTCTCTATGTTGTTTCACTGCAGTGATTCTCTGGCGTGCAAGGGATTATGGGATATGCCAATAGGGCGAATTGTGTCTTCGTTTCTCATTCTGATTCTTTCTGCTTAGTGTTTCTATTCACTCATGCTCTTTGCACCTGCTCACATATCTTTGTCCTTTTTATCACTCTACTTTGGGTTGTCTCTACTTCACTATCTTGTACAGTGCACAATCTTTGTCCTCCAAACACACCCCCTTTCGAGATCATTCACTTTCATGTGCACCTTGTTAACAAAAGTCTATTTAAAGTCCTCCCAGCCACCATGCCTCTGCCAGTTTATTGTCTTTGCATACTTACCAGCTCTTCATTCAGTCCTGTTTTGTCTTGCCATGTACCTAAATCCCACTTTGTATTTTTGAGTGCGCCTTTTTGCCTCAACCCAGCTATCTGTGTTTGCTCATGCCTCTGAACCCTGTTTGACCATGACTGTGTTTTTGCCTAACCCTGTTTGTACTTCTGCTCCGCTGATTGATAACCTGTGTACCGCACCTGAGCCTGAAATAAAGACAATGATTTCTTTTACACCTAAGCTTGGTCTGGGAGTCTGCCTAGAGGTCACCCTCTTTGGGTGCCAGACCCACACAGCCTGATAAGAACAAAGGAACAGAGAGTGACACTTTGTTCGATGTGAAAAGGTGGGCATGTCCGTGTGAGCCACTGCTGTGAGATCTCTGATCCAGCAAGTCACAGCTGGAGAACAAGTACCGTGTTATGATGGATATGACCTTACAACTCTATACTGTGAGGCGTGTATGTGTGCTTGCTGTCCTCACGTTGAAATACATAAAAAAAAACATTGCAAAGGACTGTGTCAGCCTGCACATCGGCATGCTGTGCCAAGTGAAAAGGACTGTCTGATCATGTGTACACTCATCTGGCAATCTGAATGTCACATCACCCACGGTTATGGGAGTTATGACGCGCTGTCCTTTGGCGCACTGCTCACTGGACACGCCGGGCCAGCAGATGTGAACATGATAAGAGCGCACTGCTTGATTCATGTCATTTCATGACTGTACATCTATGACCATGGGTCATATACAGAGGAACAGAAGGATCATTCTTGTATTGCCCGCTCAATAAGTTGGATTCAATATTAGAAATTGTGTTTTTTTTTCTTTTTTTCAATGCTGTATTGTGCACGCCTGTCAAACTGTGTGTCCCCCCGACAGCAGGTGGAATGTTTCATCGTTCCCCATTTCATTTTTTTTGTTGGTGAATTTTTAGCAGGTTTCTACTTCTTTTGCCCAACTTTGTTTTATGTGTGAAGGGGCCTTAAAATATGTTTGTTTCCAAATTGCTTAATTTAAACAGTTATGACATGGAGTTTGGCCTTTGTGTCACCCAAAGTTAAAGGTCATGTAAGTAAGAGAAATTTGATATGATTTCCTATTAATGTTTCACAATAATCATAGATGGATCAGGACAGGTTTCCTCGAAATAAGCATTATAAAAAAAGTTTAACCTTTGCCTCTGACTTTGACTTCTGACCAATGTCAAATTTAAATAACTTTGTCCTTGGCTGACTCCTATTATTCCACCACGTTTTGTCTAAATTTGTCTGGGAAATGTATTTCTTTAAGTGGGAGTGGGGTCTTGTCTTGGACTACTCTTGTTAATGAATACATTAATGCTATGTGCACAGATGGACAGACACACAAAATCCAAAAACCAATACCCCCACATGTGCTGCTGCTGTAACAAGATATAATTATTGGAAAAAAAATCATGACAGATCAGGTTTGACTGAATGCGCAGGTACCGCACATCACCACACCAAATCTTTGGCTCAGTATCCAAGTCTCACCTCCATACAGTAAGAAAGAAAGCACCTTTTTCTCCTGCATAGTTATGAGCATTGACAAACTCCTCTGCTCAGCACGTTTATGACTCTTCTCATGCATCTCTCAATGTCAAAGTCCATGGACCCAGAGGCATGAATGCCACTGCTTAGACAATCGAATGTCTCTTTAAGTTCAACACTTTTCCCCATACAGATATGGGACATCATTGAAAGCCTGGATAAGAACCTTTAATCCAGCACAAACACAAACCCAAACACTCATCTCCACTGTTGTAATCATGGTATCTGTTGATTCTGCAAAGATCAGAGAATCAGCCGCAATGTGAAGGTAAGTAAAACTTTCCTCACAAACAAAGGCATCTGACATATTGCCTTACATAACCTTATCCAACAACTGGTCCACTGAACAGTGTAGGAACGAGAACATCCCTGACACATGCCAGTATTTGCTAGGTAATTACTGTACTGTATATAAGCTGGTTATAATGTGCATCAACTTGTAGTAGATATTGCAAATTTTGCAGCTGCCCAAGGTAGTGCCAGGATGGAACAATCACTTGCTATGACTATGGATTATAGTGCTTTAGATTCCTCTGTAAGACTGCTGACAGTCACTAGACTATCTCTGTCTGTTCTCTGTGCCATGTCAAACAAGTCCTCCAAAGATTCACAAAACACTGTTTCATCTTTCTTCTGCTTGTCTGTATTGCGATTCTTGGTCTTTTTCAATGTTTTCCATTTTCCGAACACCTTTTCTAACTTTGTGATCAGATGCTGCTTTGCCCTCAGTGGGATTCTAGCTCTCTCCCAAAAAGGAATTACCATGTCTATAGAGGTCACCGCAGCATCATGGACAGTTTTCTTCAAATTAGTGTGTTTGAAGAAAAATACCTTGAGTATTTGCCCATTTGAGGGCAATTTGTTTCCCTTTATTTCAGTCGGTGGAACCAATAAGGTATACAAATGTTCTACTTCTAGTAGCTGACATGTTTTACTGAAGTTTCCAGTTAACGGTTAAGCATGTTAAGTCAGCAAGTGTCTCTTTTTACATTTATCTCATGTTAGATTCACCATCACCAAAGATCTGAAAGAAAAGAAGCTGTGAATTGAAGCAAAATTTTCAGCTTGTAGCCTAAAATAACATTTTTGAAAGTATGTTGTTTGTGAGAAATATTTAAACCCAGGTATAGTTTTAAATTGAATATAAAATTATACTTTAGTTACACTCAGGTGGTTAACTTCTATCCTCTTTATAAGTGATGTGATTAGATACTGGATAATGGATAACCTATTGCACGGGCACTCGGGCAGCGATAATTGATATATTTACAACCTTCAGCTATGATGTGCTACCTCTAAATATTAATGACAAAAAAACATTATGACAAAAATATCTGGCAGGCTTTCTTTTTTCCCAAAGCATCATAAAATGAAGGGGTGAAAGTAATAAATTTCCAACTTTTATTTTTTTGAACCACCCTACTGATCATCTGCAGAGGAATGGTCTATTTGAAGAGTTTCGGTCAGGTTTTAGAATTCATCATAGTACAGAAACAGCATTAGTGAAGGTTACAAATGATCTTCTTTTGGCCTCAGACAGTGGACTCATCTCTGTGCTTGTCCTGTTAGACCTCAGTGCTGCTTTTGATACTGTTGACCATAAAATTTTTATTACAGAGATTACAGCATGCCATAGGTATTAAAGGCACTGCGCTGCGGTGGTTTGAATCATATTTATCTAATAGATTACAATTTGTTCATGTAAATGGGGAGTCTGGGGAGCATATTTCACCCATATTCAGTGGTGGGCACAGATAACCAAAAAATTAACTTTGATAACAGATAATACGATAATTGAAAAGTTATCTTTGAGAAAGATACACCGATAAACCACCCAAAAATGTATCGGAAGTTACAGATAACCGATAAATTCCGGTGTTGTCTATGGGACATTTGCAGTTACTAAAGAGCTGAAATTGATTTTTAACATGATCACTTTTGAAAGCATCAAAAGCCGTAGAAGACCTAAAGAATAAGCAAGAATATTTGACCATGCTGCTCCCTGCAGGAAGCAGCAGCGACAAATCCTGAGAGTACCCACAAAATCAACTCTTTACTAATCATAATCATTTTTCTTTCAACATTCTGCGGGAAGCTCTTGTTTACAACATCGCTCTCACCACAGAAGCACACGAAGAGCAGCCATAAGGCCAGTTCCCTATCAATTTCAACACTCCGGTGAGGCGGAGGTCTTGAAAAATAAAGTCATACTAACTTATGGTTTTTTGAAAATACTGATAGAATAACTCCATTATTGTCAATTATGTCATTTGTACAAAGTTAAAATATAACATATATCTTTTAATGTTGAATAAGGCACTAATTCTGAGGTTTTGTAACAAACACAGACCGCAAAGCATTCTGGGTAAAAGTGCTAAACAGTGATTGGTTCAGTAATCCATTATGTAAACCAACACGTTAATGTGACATGTGTCATGTGTTGGTTTAAAGATAAATGTGCTTTTGTAAAATATTCCATTTTTATTTGTAAAAACAGGCATTTTTTGCGGAGCCCTGGAAGTGTCATCGCAATTGCATGTTTTAAAACTTTTATGATGTTGTAAAATGTGCACTCAATATTAGTGAGTAAGTAAGTAAATTTATTTATATAGTGCCTTCCACAGACATAAGGCCATGTACACACATTGTTGGGTATTTGTAAAACCGAATATCTTACCCTTTCAGTTTGGGGAAAAACTTCATCCACACTACGTCATTTAAAAAAAATCCATCCACATCGAATCCTGACATATGTTGGACACAATTATTGGCACCTATTAATGAATTTACAGCAAATCATCACTTTTACAGCCAGTTTTCTTTATACAAGTCAGAGGATGTACACATGAACATTTCCAAGTCATACATTTCCAGATGTCTATAACTTAGTTATCATGGTTGTCTTGGTGGCTTTCCTCACTCATTTTCTTCTTCCCCACTAACTCAGTTTTTGAGAACTGCCTCATCCACATTTATTTACTATAAAGTACCATACTGTTTGTATTTCTTAAAACTTGATGTGAATCCAAGACATATTCACTGACACTTATTTTGACACTTATCTGTCCATCTCTCTATAGGTATGTCAGTCCATCTGTGATTTGTGCACAAACGCATATTTTGCATAAACAATTAGACTTCACTGGTTTTATTTTAAACTTTTATTTTTGTGCATTACACAATAAAAATGATTCAATGAAGAGTGGTTAAAAAATAAGTATCATTCACAGTTAATGAGTTTATTTTGGAGTCTTCTGTGATGTATTGCCATAACTGTCATCTCTGTGGGTGTGGCCTTTTTATAGATCTGTTCATTTCCTGCTCTTTATCACTTTGGCTTCAGCTGGATGATGGGGCACTGAAGCATGTGAACTAAGCAATTTATTAGTTAAATTGCACAATAATGCTTTGTGTAATGTTTATGATGATAAGCGGTGATGTGTCAGTGTGCAATTATTTGAAAGGTACTTTTATTCTTTCAAAATATGATGAACACAACTACTCTCTAAAAGTTTTTGGTGAAAATATGCTTTATTCTCAAATGAAAGAACTATTTACAGGGAACTGTCTATGGTGCTGAACATGTGTGATCATCAGCATACATGTTATAAATGAAGTGATTTATACATTTTAATGGTTGCAGAAAATGTGAATTTGAATTTTATATATATATATATATATATATATATATATATATGGCTTGGAGTAGTTAGATTTATTTTTTACACTTTTCTTTTTTTGATGTAACTGATTTAAAGCAACATGTGTCGAATGGCCTAATTTGACAGTTTCTTTGTGTATAATAAAAAGCAATACAGCCCAACCAAACATAAAAATCCTACAGCAACAGACCATTTGTTTGCAGCCACCCAAATTCATTTGCCATTTCACTCTACCCCTGCATTACCTCCATCGACTTCGGGAACCACTGTTTGAGATTTTTTTTTATAATCCATGTCTTGTGAGTCACAGAGCTCCATGATGATTTGGTTGAGCAGGGTTTGAAAAGAACAGAAATTGAAGCCAAACAGAAGTCATGTGACTTTATCAATCACTGTGGTTTTAGGGTGGCACACTGGCCAAGTGATTGGCACTTCTGCCTCAAAGGGAGAAGGTGCCAGGTTTGCTTCCCACCTAGTCCTTTCTGTGTGGAGTTTGCACGTATTCATTGTGTTTACATGGGTTCCCTCCAGGTGCTCTTTTTTTTATTTATTTATTGAAGATGACCTTGAAATTATGTTTGTTCATTGTGGGTCAAAAAAATAAATGATTAAAATGTTGTAATTTTCATTGACATTAAATAAAGGATGAATTTAAGAAGTGCTTTTTGAGTTGTATGAAAAAAAATAGGTTTCACAGGGCTTATTTTACAATCTGTGGAAATACATTTCTAAACTTGTGCTTGGTCTGGGAGACAAGCTGCTGTACAATACAACCACAATTGGAATATGTGCAGTAGCAGCAGCCCATTTCCACTAAAAGCAACAGGCACAGAAGCAATTCTTCAACCTGGAAATGTTTTTCAGGATTTCTCACTTTAGTGTTTTTGGCATCTGTTTTAAGATTCCCTTGACTGATGTAAACTTGCAGAAAAATATTAACTCTTTAATAACATTCCACCCAAACACACGCACACACACACACACACACACACACACACACACACACACACACACACACACACACACACACACACACAC
This sequence comes from Thalassophryne amazonica, assembly GCF_902500255.1. Classification (NCBI taxonomy): domain Eukaryota; kingdom Metazoa; phylum Chordata; class Actinopteri; order Batrachoidiformes; family Batrachoididae; genus Thalassophryne; species Thalassophryne amazonica. The sequence continues at coordinate 7,080,912 of NC_047121.1, forward strand.
ACACACACACAGAGCGGTCAATATACAGTAGTGTTCAGAATAATAGTAGTGCTATGTGACTAAAAAGATTAATCCAGGTTTTGAGTATATTTCTTATTGTTACATGGGAAACAAGGTACCAGTAGATTCAGTAGATTCTCACTAATCCAACAAGACCAAGCATTCATGATATGCACACTCTTAAGGCTATGAAATCGGGCTATTAGTAAAACAATTAGAAAAGGGGGTGTTCACAATAATAGTAGTGTGGCATTCAGTCAGTGAGTTTGTCAGTTTTGTGGAACAAACAGGTGTGAATCAGGTGTCCCCTATTTAAGGATGAAGCCAGCACCTGTTGAACATGCTTTTCTCTTTGAAAGCCTGAGGAAAATGGGACGTTCCGGACATTGTTCAGAAGAACAGCGTAGTTTGATTAAAAAATTGATTGGAGAGGGGAAAACTTATACGCAGGTGCAAAAGAAAAAAAAAATATAGGCTGTTCATCTACAATGATCTCCAATGCTTTAAAATGGACAAAAAAAAAAAAAAAAAAACAGAGATGCGTGGAAGAAAACGGAAAACAACCATCAAAATGGATAGAAGAATAACCAGAATGGCAAAGGCTCACCCATTGATCAGCTCCAGGATGATCAAAGACAGTCTGGAGTTACCTGTAAGTGCTGTGACAGTTAGAAGACTCCTGTATGAAGTTAATTTATTTGTAAGACACACCTTTTTATAGCCATCAGTTGGGACTGAACTAGCTGATATTAAATTGCATTGACAAGGTGCAGGATTTATTTCTAATTACTGAAAGATTTCAGCTGGTGTCTTTTTTGCACCTTCCTTTCTTCAGTTCAATTTTTTTTCCTTCGTCAGTTCACAATATTATGCATAACTTAATTCATGGATATCTATGGTTTGATTTCTTTGTATGTGTAGATTAATTGCATTGTTAATGACATATGGTGAAAATTTAATGTCAAGGCTTCACCACATTTGGGGTCTACACACTTGGGTGTGTACCTTGTAGTTTTTGTCACCGCCTGGACATTTGACATGCATCAAATTATGATTGGCCAAACAAACAAAAGGAGGAGTAAGTAAGTTTGAATATTCATGTGTGAAAGAACAAAAACATGTTTGGGACGTGACTTTGAGGGCTCTTTGCTTTTACCCATCATGAGATTGTTTTGTGTGACATCTTGGAAATGAGAAACCTGGATCAGTTGGGACTGATCCAGCTGATATTAATTTGCACTGACAAGGGGCAGGGCTGCTTTCTAGTTACCGATAGATTTCAGCTGGTGTCTTGGTTTCCCATGCCTTTTAAACCTTCATTTCTTCAGATGTTCAAAAGTGTTTTCCTGTCATTTCACATTATTACACACATCCTAATTTACAGTGTATCTGTAAAGTATTCACATCACTTCACTTAATGGATTTATTGGGTTGTCACTGAAGTGGTGAAAATTTCATGTCAATAGCATGTTTAGAAATATATTTAATGAGTAAAATGGTGATGTGGTCAATACTTTTTTTACCCACTGTGTACACACAAAACTCTATGACCATATATTTTAACCTACTCAATGAAGTCAGTCTTTAATATCTTAAGTGCTTAAATCACATTTGTTATGTTGAACAGATTATGCTTTATATTAATCTATAACAGGAACATATCACACATTCATGTATGATTCATTCAGAGTTCTCTTCAGCTCCATGGGTAGTTTATCTCTGGAAGCACTTAATAGTGCACTCATGCACTCCTGTTTTGATCCACTTTGTGAAACACACACAGTAAAATTGCCAGTGTTAAATTAACACTGACAGTGTACATATGGTCCCACTCTGGTCAGAGCAGGACCATATGTACACTGGTAGTGTTAATTTAACACTGTCAGTGTTCATTTTTCACTGGTGATTTTACTGTGTACACACAAATTAAATGGTTCATACAAACACTTGTACAAATATTATCCACTCTGCAGAAACACATCTGATTTTTTAAAAAAATGTTTTAAAATTTTATGTATTTCACTTATTCATTTATTTTTAATTGTTGCCATGCAACTGTTCCTGTGGAACCAGCTCCCAATTCAGATCAGGGAGACAGACACCCTCTCTACTTTTAAGATTAGGCTTAAAACTTTCCTTTTTGCTAAAGCTTATAGTTAGGGCTGGATCAGGTGACCCTGAGCCATCCCTTAGTTATGGTGCTATAGACTTAGACTGCTGGGGGGTTCCCATGATGCACTGAGTGTTTCTTTCTCTTTTTGCTCTGTATGCACCACTCTGCATTTAATCATTAGTGATTGATCTCTGCTCCCCTCCACAGCATGTCTTTTTCCTGGTTCTCTCCCTCAGCCCCAACCAGTCCCAGCAGAAGACTGCCCCTCCCTGAGCCTGGCTCTACTGGAGGTTTCTTCCTGTTAAAAGGGAGTTTTTCCTTCCCACTGTCGCCAAGTGCTTGCTCACAGGGGGTCGTTTTGACCGTTGGGGTTTTTCCGTAATTATTGTATGGCTTTTGCCTTACAATATAAAGCACCTTGGGGCAACTGTTTGTTGTGATTTGGCGCTATATAAATAAAATTGATTTGATTTGATGCAACTCTGCATTTTATGTACGTATTTTATGTGTGTATACCCTTGGTATGGTCTCTGTATCTGGGACCTGTAAGTCGTCCTCCAGAGCAGCAGGTAATCCTGTTAAGTGCATGGCTGAGGGGTCGGTCGTCCACCCAAACCTGAGGTGGCTCATGTGGGTGGGCACCTGGAACTTCCTTTTCACTCAGCAGGATGACCAGCTTCCACAACTGTTGAGGGAGCTTGGAACATTGCACTTCTTGCACTGACGTGGAAGTGGACAGATTTTTTTTTTTTTTTAGCAGATACACCAAATTTTTGTCTGGTCGTCCCATTTGTTGGTGTATGGAGGGAGTGGCAGTTGTTTTGTGAGATCAGCTCCATTCAGTGGAGTCAGATATTATCCCTGGATCCACTGGGTGTTGTGTCTGTTGTCTCAGTCCATGCTCCAACTGTGGTGCGTGATGTCTTATTGAGGGAGGGATTTAATTCACAGCCTCAGTTACTGATTGACAACTGCAACAGAGGTGACACTTTATTGGTCATGAGTGATTTTGAGGTGACCACTGGCACTGGCACAGCTTGCTTTGGGGAATGCATTGATAACTGTGGTGAAACATGGCTCAGTTCTCCTTGACTTTGCAAAAGGTTGTGTGCTACTAGTTGCTGCATTATGCTTTCAGTGTCTGGATACACAGAGCTGAACACAGTATGCTCATACCACCTAATACCTAATACCTTGGCAGATACCAAGGTATTAGGGGTGGTAGGTATAATAATCAATGCGTATTTGATGGAGAATCCCACATCTTGACTCCACATCACTTATAAATAGGACATCCCATCACTGATTCAGTGTCGTATGATCTGTTCCCTTCAAACTCATCCAGTGCTACATTTCTCTGGAGCTTTATCCCTGTTATCTGAGGGTGTTACAGGATTGGATAGGTGTGCTGGATCCCCACAGTTTTTGAGATGCAGGCTGGCCGTGGTCTTGGTTGTACCAAAATCAATTCAATCAATCAATTTTTTTTTATATAAACAAAATGAATCAGAAACCTTTTAAAAGCTGAATTTAAAAAGCTCACAGGGTGTAACGGCGGATAACTTCAAAGAGAAGTTAATATATCTCCCCTGAGCATTTCCTGCTCTGACACAACCTTTTCTCCAGCTGAAGAGCAGACAAAATTATGTTCTGTAGAGAGAAGTCATTTTTTCCTGCTTTAAAAAGTATATTTGTTTTTCTACTGTCAGACCCTCAGGCTCAATTTTGCACTGGAAGACTGCAGAAACATAAAGAATAACAACAATAAATGCAAACGTATTTTGCCCTGAACCTGGACCTGGAGTATCAAACACCACAAGCACACATCAAATCTATCCCCAGAAGCTGTATTGATCCTGCGAACTTCATTCTGGCTTATTAACCTGGATGCAGAATTTAAAAATTAAGTGTATTTCATCTGAGTTGTAGAGGAGTAAACTGCTTCCTGTATAGTATATACAGGTTTACAGTCGCAAAGTATAAATAGTGCATCCTATGATGGTCCATAAATACAGCATGAACACAACCCTTGTAATTTCCCACCACTGACAGAGAAAACAGCTGCCTTTATTGTCATGCTATCTGGTTCCCCAGCTGACAGAGACATCAAAATCTTGACACACATCCTGCACATAGCAAATTCATGGCTTCTGCATACACTACCAAAGATGAAAGCCACGAGCTGTACAAGGCTTGTGGCAATAGATGTACTGTAATGAGAGCCTTGGGACCTGGTTTAATGAGACAGATTAGTGAACCATGATAGTGCTCTCATGCACAGCTGGAAGTGGGTGGTGTGACTGGTAGCATCAGCGTGTCAGATGGAGGACACATTCACCTCAGCTCCCAGGAAATTCTTAAATTACAAATTAGCATACAGAGTGACAGAGGAGACCAGGCTGTGAAAGTTGATGACTAAAATCAATAGATTCCACAGATATTAACTTCATATTGTGCAAATGTAAAAATAAATAAAGAAAGAAATAAAGAAATAGTACTTGCACAAGCTATTTGTGTTTACTTAAAGGCATTAATTTGTTGTGCATACACGGCATCTGCATTGTGGTCATAAAAGAAGCACACTCGCTCCTTTCAACATCACTAGTCACACCAACAATACAGCCTCTGGAGCATTTGCTGGACTTGGACAAGTTGACTGGAGTATTCAAGCAGTGAACAGGGCGAGTGGTGAAGTCAGCAGATCACATCAGAGCGCAGCTCGTCTGAACGATTATAACAAGAAGTTAAATCTGTTACAAACATAGGAATAAATACTGTTGCAGCTGCAGACAAGAAGGAAAAACACGCAACTGTTTTATCAAGCCTTGACAATGTAAACAAGTCAAATAATTACATTTTTATAGACAGCTCAAAATGTTTTCTGCAGCTGCGTGCACGGGGGCAAATGGGCCAGTTGCAGCCTCCTCTATGATGCATGAGGTAATTAGAGCCATTTTCAACACGCAATTTGCAGAATAAAATGATTAATCCGCCACAAAATAATTATTTTATATTGGCAGCATCCAGTTCAGAGCGCGGGGCAGCCGGTAGAACAAAGAACGGCGTCCAGCTGTGAACACAGCGCATCTGATTTGCATCCACCGCAAATCACATGCAAAGCAGACATAATAAAAACGTTTTATTCATGGCCAATCTGTATGCAGTCACTACAACTTATTTTAGTTCGTGATATGGACATGATGGGCATGCAAAATATCCATTTTACACACTGTCCCAGTCCTCTGCCAAGCCGCAAATCCCTGTCGGTTGCGGATATCAGCAGATGACGGCGAATACATAGCGCATAGATTGAGTATGTATTGTGTATGTATTGAGTATGTATGGAGTATGTAAGGCGGATGTCATCCGCAGCAAAAATTTCGTGCAGCTCAAAAAATCCTGGTAACAGAAAAATGTGCCTCTGTGGAAATTGTGGACGTGTGCAGGTGTCGGCTGCATGCATGTTTCACGCATAAACGCCAGTGGGACAGGGCTAATGACTCAGTCAAGAATTTCTCTGAAAATATAAATGCCTGTCTGAATCAAGCGGCAGACATTATGTGCATTAAAAACGTTACATTTGGTCGAGTTACTCTTCTTGTCTAAATCCGCTACACATGGAGTGGTACCTTAAAATCCTAATCCCTGATTTATGCTTCTGCAGCTCTGTACCTCCGTGCCATGCAAAGACATCGAAAAGTGTGACAGTTTTAATATTCTCCATCATGTCTTTATGCAATTTTTCTGGATTATGCTGTTACCAGGTGATTTCACTGATTAATATCACTTTGAGCAGATGGAATCAGTTAATCAGTGAAATCACCTGGTGGAATCAGTGGCTGCAAAGAAAACCTGCACCCTCTTGGCCCTTTCTGGAACAAGTTGCCCACCCCTGCTCTAGGGGTTGGTGAGGTTAGACCTTAATTGTGTGAAGCGCCTTGAGGCAGCTTTGTTGTGATTTGGTGCTACATAAACTAAATAAAATGAAATTGAATTGAATTGTTGGTGCTATACAATGTAAAGCCAAGGTCACTGTTGCTGGCTGCCTTCAATTTTTTTTAGACTTTTCAACTTTTATTTATTTATTTTTTTTTTTCACAAGGAGGGAAAATGAAAACAAAAACTAGTGCCTTCAGCAAGAGTTAAAGATAAACTTTTCAGCACAGGCATGGTGTTGTGGTGCTTTATGAATCACTTTCTAGTTAATTACTTAATGATTTGCTCATAACTTATCAAGAGGCATTTTTACGGCGTTGCACTTTCTCTTGAAGCAGATTGGACAGATGGGTACATTTTTTTTTGTTTTCCACAGAAATTGTCACATTATGAGTCAGAACTTATTCATGTTTGTTTTTCTTTTGTCACTTTTTATTCACTGCTTTTGAAAACAGTCTTTGTGTTGTTCCCATTTTTTAGTTTAGTGATTAATCAATTTTCAATCAATTTTATTTATATAGCACCAAATCACAACAAACAGTTGCCGCAAGGCGCTTTATATTGTAAGGCAAGGCCATACAATAATTACGTAAAAACCCTAATGGTCAAAACGACCCCCTGTGAGAAAGCACTTGACGACAGTGGGAAGGAAAAACTCCCTTTTAACAGGAAGAAACCTCCAGCAGAACCAGGCTCAGGGAGGGGCAGTCTTCTGCTGGGACTGGTTGGGACTGCGGGAGAGAACCAGGAAAAAGACATGCTGTGGAGGGGAACAGAGATCAATCACTAATGATTAAATGCAGAGTGGTGCATACAGAGCAAAAAGAGAAAGAAACACTCAGTGCATTATGGGAACCCCCCAGCAGTCTAAGTCTATAGCAGCATAACTAAGGGATGGTTCAGGGTCACCTGATCCAGCCCTAACTATAAGCTTTAGCAAAAAGGAAAGTTTTAAGCCTAATCTTAAAAGTAGAGAGGGTGTCTGTCTCCCTGATCTGAATTGGGAGCTGGTTCCACAGGAGAGGAGCCTGAAAGCTGAAGGCTCTGCCTCCCATTCTACTCTTACAAACCCTAGGAACTACAAGTAAGCCTGCAGTCTGAGAGCGAAGCGCTCTATTGGGGTGATATGGTACTATGAGGTCCCTAAGATAAGAAGGGACCTGATTATTCAAAACCTTATAAGTAAGAAGAAGAATTTTAAATTCTATTCTAAATGCAAAAATGCGTAAAAATGCAAAAAAGCAGTCTTACATATTTGTTTAATATGCGCTTTGAATAAAATATCCTGATCAAAAATGACTCCAATATTTCTCACAGTATTACTAGAGGTCAGAGTAATGCCATCCAGAGTAAGGATCTGGTTAGACACCATGTTTCTAAGATTTGTGGGGCCAAGTACAATAACTTCAGTTTTATCTGAGTTTAAAAGCAGGAAATTAGAGGTCATCCATGTCCTTATGTCTGTAAGACAATCCTGCAGTTTAGCTAATTGGTGTGTGTCCTCTGGCTTCATGGATAGATAAAGCTGGGTATCATCTGCGTAACAAAGAAAATTTAAGCAATGCCGTCTAATAATACTGCCTAAGGGAAGCATGTATAAAGTGAGTAAAATTGGTCCTAGCACAGAACCTTGTGGAACTCCATAATTAACCTTAGTCTGTGAAGAAGAATCCCCATTTACATGAACAAATTGTAATCTATTAGATAAATATGATTCAAACCACCGCAGCGCAGTGCCTTTAATACCTATGGCATGCTCTAATCTCTGTAATAAAATTTTATGGTCAACAGTATCAAAAGCAGCACTGAGGTCTAACAGAACAAGCACAGAGATAAGTCCACTGTCTGAGGCCATAAGAAGATCATTTGTAACCTTCACTAATGCTGTTTCTGTACTATGATGAATTCTAAAACCTGACTGAAACTCTTCAAATAGACCATTCCTCTGCAGATGATCAGTTAGCTGTTTTACAACTACCCTTTCAAGAATTTTTGAGAGAAAAGGAAGGTTGGAGATTGGCCTATAATTAGCTAAGATAGCTGGGTCAAGTGATGGCTTTTTAAGTAATGGTTTAATTACTGCCACCTTAAAAGCCTGTGGTACATAGCCAACTAATAAAGATAGATTGATCATATTTAAGATCGAAGCATTAATTAATGGTAGGGCTTCCTTGAGCAGCCTGGTAGGAATGGGGTCTAATAATGTTGATGGTTTGGATGAAGTAACTAATGAAAATAACTCAGACAGAACAATCGGAGAGAAAGAGTCTAACCAAATACCGGCATCACTGAAAGCAGCCAAAGATAACGATACGTCTTTGGGATGGTTATGAGTAATTTTTTTTTCTAATAGTTAAAATTTTATTAGCAAAGAAAGTCATGAAGTCATTACTAGTTAAAGTTAAAGGAATACTCGGCTCAATAGAGCTCTGACTCTTTGTCAGCCTGTCTACAGTGCTGAAAAGAAACCTGGGGTTGTTCTTATTTTCTTCAATTAGTGATGAGTAGTAAGATTTCCTAGCTTTATGGATGGCTTTTTTTATAGAGCAACAGACTTTTTTTCCAGGCTAAGTGAAGATCTTCTAAATTAGTGAGATGAGTGAGTTCCTCTCCAACTTACGGGTTATCTGCTTTAAGCTGCGAGTTTGTGAGTTATACCACGGAGTCAGGCACTTCTGATTTAAAGCTCTCTTTTTCAGAGGAGCTACAGCATCCAAAGTTGTCTTCAATGAGGATGTAAAACTATTGACGAGATACTCTATCTCATTTACAGAGTTTAGGTAGCTACTCTGCACTGTGTTGGTATATGGCATTAGAGAACATAAAGAAGGAATCATATCCTTAAACCTAGTTACACCGCTTTCTGAAAGACTTCTAGTGTAATGAAACTTATTCCCCACTGCTGGGTAGTCCATCAGAGTAAATGTAAATGTTACTAAGAAATGATCAGACAGAAGGGAGTTTTCAGGGAATACTGTTAAGTCTTCAATTTCCATACCATAAGTCCGAACAAGATCTAAGATATGATTAAAGTGGTGGGTGGACTCATTTACATTTTGAGCAAAGCCAATTGAGTCTAATAATAGATTAAATGCAGTGTTGAGGCTGTCATTCTCAGCATCTGTGTGGATGTTAAAATCGCCCACTATAATTATCTTATCTGAACTAAGCACTAAGTCAGACAAAAGTTCTGAAAATTCACAGAGAAACTCACAGTAATGACCAGGAGGACGATAGATAACAACAAATAAAACTGGTTTTTGGGACTTCCAATTTGGATGGACAAGACTAAGAGTCAAGCTTTCAAATGAATTAAAGCTCTGTCTGGGTTTTTGATTAATTAATAAGCTGGAATGGAAGATTGCTGCTAATCCTCCGCCTCGGCCTGTGCTACGAGCGTTCTGGCAGTTAGTGTAACTCGGGGTTGTTAACTCATTTAAACTAACATATTCATCCTGCTGTAACCAGGTTTCTGTAAGGCAGAATAAATCAATATGTTGATCAATTATTATATCATTTACTAACAGGGACTTAGAAGAGAGAGACCTAATGTTTAATAGACCACATTTAACTGTTTTCGTCTGTGGTGCAGTTGAAGGTGCTATATTATTTTTTCTTTTTGAATTTTTATGCTTAAATAGATTTTTGCTGGTTATTGGTAGTCTTGGAGCAGGCACCGTCTCTACGGGGATGGGGTAATGAGGGAATGGCAGGGGGAGAGAAGCTGCAGAGAGGTGTGTAAGACTACAACTCTGCTTCCTGGTCCCAACCCTGGATAGTCACTGTTTGGAGGATTTAAGAAAATTGGCCAGATTTCTAGAAATGAGAGCTGCTCCATCCAAAGTGGGATGGATGCCGTCTCTCCTAACAAGACCAGGTTTCTCCCAGAAGCTTTGCCAATTATCTATGAAGCCCACCTCATTTTTTGGACACCACTCAGACAGCCAGCAATTCAAGGAGAACATGCGGCTAAACATGTCACTCCCGGTCCGATTGGGGTGGGGCCCAGAGAAAACTACAGAGTCCGACATTGTTTTTGCAAAGTTACACACCGATTCAATGTTTATTTTAGTGACCTCCGATTGGCGTAACCGGGGGTCATTACTGCCGACGTGAATTACAATCTTACCAAATTTACACTTAGCCTTAGCCAGCAGTTTCAAATTTCCTTCAATGTCGCCTGCTCTGGCCCCCGGAAGACAATTGACTATGGTTGCTGGTGTCGCTAACTTCACATTTCTCAAAACAGAGTCGCCAATAACCAGAGTTTGATCCTCGGCAGGTGTGTCGCTGAGTGGGGAAAAACCGTTAGAAATGTGAATGGGTTGGCGGTGTACACGGGGCTTCTGTTTAGGGCTACGCTTCTTCCTCACAGTCACCCAGTCGGCCTGCTTTCCCGGCTGCTCGGGATCTGCCAGAGGGAAACTAACGGCGGCTAAGCTACCTTGGTCCGCACCTACTACAGGGGCCTGGCTAGCTGTAGAATTTTCCACGGTGCGGAGCCGAGTCTCCAATTCGCCCAGCCTGGCCTCCAAAGCTACGAATAAGCTACAGTTATTACAAGTACCATTACTGCTAAAGGAGGCCGAGGAATAACTAAACATTTCACACCCAGAGCAGAAAAGTGCGGGAGAGACAGGAGAAGCCGCCATGCTAAACTAGCTAAGAGCTAGTAGCTGCGCTAAGCTAGCGGATTCCTAAAAACATGCAAAGTGAATAACGTGTAAATAATTTAGAGGTGATTCAGCAGAGGGAGTGCTTTAGTTAAAGCACGTGAAGATAACACTGTGAAACAAATCGTTATCTAGGTAACTAGATCAATCTAACTGCGCAGATTAAACAGCTAACAGATACAGAAAAACACCGCTGTGCTCTGGAACAGGAAGTGATACAATACCGCAGTGAGAGCCAACCACCAGTAGAGGCAAAAGAATGAACCAACAGTGAAACAGATTTTCGGACTGTCCATCATAAAATTAAATATGTCAAATGTGACAACATTACATAGCACATTTTGGATAATGTACAGAAATACTTATTGTTTTTTTTTATTTAATAGTATCTATTTGTAATGATTTGGACCAGTGATTTCCAAGGTGCGGGCTACAGCCCCATGTTGGGCAACAAAGGCAGACCCTGATGGGCCATGAAGGTAATTTATTTGATTAATTACGTTTGATTATTTTTAAAATTTTATTATTTTTAAAATGTTATAAGTTAAAAAAATAAACAAAACATGGAGTTTTAATAATGTGTTAATTTTACTTTTTTATAATTAGAATACACCAGTTTTTCTATTTGTAGTTATTCTAGTAATTAGTAATTATAATTCTAATTACATAATTAGAAACACACCAGTATTTCTAATAATACGGAGAGGTTGGATGTAAAGTATTTACCTCCACCAATGACGTGATGTTTTCATTGGTGTTTGTTCACCGTTTAGCAGGATAACTCAAAAGATATGGAGTTAAAATTGTCTCATTAATATTTGTAAATGCACACAGGGTGATCTACAAATAATCATTGATTTGCAAATGTGTTCAGATATCTACAAATGCAAATTTCATATTTGTAACTTGTAAATTGGTCTTTGCAAATAATGTACACTCAACAAAAATATAAACGCAACACTTTTGGTTTTGCTCCCATTTTGTATGAGATGAACTCAAAGATCTAAAACTTTTTCCACATACACAATATCACCATTTCCCTCAAATATTGTTCACAAACCAGTCTAAATCTGTGATAGTGAGCACTTCTCCTTTGCTGAGATAATCCATCCCACCTCACAGGTGTGCCATATCAAGATGCTGATTAGACACCATGATTAGTGCACAGGTGTGCCTTAGACTGCCCACAATAAAAGGCCACTCTGAAAGGTGCAGTTTTTTCACACAGCACAATGCCACAGATGTCACAAGATTTGAGGGAGCGTGCAATTGGCATGCTGACAGCAGGAATGTCAACCAGAGCTGTTGCTCGTGTATTGAATGTTCATTTCTCTACCATAAGCCGTCTCCAAAGGCGTTTCAGAGAATTTGGCAGTACATCCAACCAGCCTCACAACCGCAGACCACGTGTAACCACACCAGCCCAGGACCTCCACATCCAGCATGTTCACCTCCAAGATCGTCTGAGACCAGCCACTCGGACAGCTGCTGAAACAATCGGTTTGCATAACCAAAGAATTTCTGCACAAACTGTCAGAAACCGTCTCAGGGACGCTCATCTACATGCTCGTCGTCCTCATCGGGGTCTCGACCTGACTCCAGTTCGTCGTTGTAACCGACTTGAGTGGGCAAATGCTCACATTCGCTGGCGTTTGGCACGTTGGAGAGGTGTTCTCTTCACGGATGATGCGAAGGAGATGTGTTACACTGCATGAGGCAAATGGTGGTCACACCAGATACTGACTGGTATCCCCCCCCAATAAAACAAAACTTCACCTTTCAGAGTGGCCTTTTATTGTGGACAGTCTAAGGCACACCTGTGCACTAATCATGGTGTCTAATCAGCATCTTGATATGGCACACCTGTGAGGTGGGATGGATTATCTCAGCAAAGGAGAAGTGCTCACTATCACAGATTTAGACTGGTTTGTGAACAATATTTGAGGGAAATGGTGATATTGTGTATGTGGAAAAAGTTTTAGATCTTTGAGTTCATCTCATACAAAATGGGAGCAAAACCAAAAGTGTTGATTATATTTTTGTTGAGTGTATTTGCAAATATAAAACTTAATTTGTAAAAAAAAAATAAAAATTACATTTGTAAAACTGGAAATTGTATTTGTGAACTGAGTTTCAGCATTTGTGGATCACCAATTACACGCATTCATTGCTGTCCTCTGTGACGTCATTTTGAGACATTCTTTTCGGGAACACAGATCCACAAACAAATGCCGACTGATTTACAAATACACACTCATGCACACTGGATATCCACTAGATGGCAGTGTGGTTCCATTCATTTCCATTTCCACTTCAACTGTGAGGGAATGCAAAAATAAATAAATAAATAAATCAGAAAATCACCTTGCATGTTTTCTAAATAAATAATTTGTATTTTATTGAATGAAATAAGTATTTGATACAATAGAAAAACAGACCTTAATATTTGGTACAGAAACGTTTGTTTGCAGTTACAGAGCTCAGATGTTTCCTGTAGTTCTTGACCAAGTTTGCACACTGCAGCAGGGATTTTGATCCATGCCTCCATACAGATCTTCTCCAGATCTTTCAGGTTTGGAGTTTCAGCTCCCTCCAAAGGTTTTCTATTGAGTTCAGGTCTGGAGACTGGCTAGGTCACTCCAGGACCTTGAAATTCTTTTTACGGAGTCCCTCCTTAGTTGCCCTGACTGTGTATTTGGGGTCATTGTCATGCTGGAAGACCCAGCCATGATCCATCTTTCTTACTGAGGGAAGGAGGTTGTTTGTCAATGGCAAACTTCTGGACATGTGCGGGCTTGTTCGACAGTCATCTTGTGTTTCTTTCATCTATATCTAACATATCAAGCTGATTGCATGAGCGTATGTGTGTTCCCTATGCACAGACACAGTAATTACGCATTTCCACCAAACTTGGTATGGTGACAGGGGGCACCAAGGGAGAGGTCACTGGGGCCCTTTTGTTGAAAGTGTACAAACACCAGCCCGGTCTCACGTGTTTTTTTTTTTTCGTGCTCCCATCATGAAATGAGTCAAATTTTCACAACTTTTTTTTAACCCACTATTACTGACCCTGCTCCTACCCCCAACCCTAACCTTAACCATAACCTAATCCTACTCCTTCCCCCAAACCTAACCATAACCACCCGACCCCCCACTTCACTTTTTTATTTTGTGCAGCCATCATGGAATGAATTAGAATGAATTTGTGTTAACATGACAAAAATGAGGCGCTTTTTGTCACAATATCAAAAAGCAATAGATTAATGTATATTTTGTGCTGCTGAATCACAACTTGCTGTGAGACCAGGTTGCAAACACAAACACACAAACACACACATGGTCAGCCATATAGTGTATATTAGATCACAACTTGCTCACTGGAGCCCTTAGTATTTTTTTTTTTCCCCAATTAAAATGTACCTGCTGTGTACGGCATGCCAGAGCATTGCAGTGATATGACATGCTGGCACCTTTTTATCATCATTCACTTGAGTCTCATGCCACAAATTGCTCTGAAAATTCATGATGACACCATACACACAATGCAATGCAACTTACTACACCTTAAATAAAGTGATATGAAATATACAATGACATTGCTAAAATTAAACTCTATTACTCGTGCATAGAAGGGGTAACTCAGCTAATTTTCAAATAATTATGCCAACAGTTGCTGTCTTTTCACCAAGCTGCTTGCCTGTTGTCCTGTAGTCCATCCCAGCCTTGTGCAGGTCTACAGTTTTGTCCTTGATGTCCTTAGACAGCTCTTTGGTCTTGGCTATGGTGGACAGGTCGGAGTGTGATTGATTGAGTGTGTGAACAGGTGTCTTTTATACAGGTAACAAGTTCAAACAGGTGCAATTAATACAGGTAAAGAGTGTAGAATAGGAGGGCTTCTTAAAGAAAACTAACAGGTCTGTGAGAGCCAGAATTCTTGCTGGTTGGTAGGTGATCAAATATATATTTCATGCAATGAAATGGAAATTAATTATTTAAAAATCATACAATGTGATTTTCTGTTTTTTTTTTTTTTGTTTTGTTTCTTTCTTTTAGATTCTGTCTCTCACAGTTGAAGTGTACCTATGATAAAAATGACAGACCTCTACATTCTTTGTAATTGGGAAAACTTGCAACATCAACAGTGGATCAAATACTTGTTTGCCTCACAGTATGTGTGCTCCAAGACATGACAACATGACCTGAAGTATCACCTCTCATACAAGGAACTTGACTGGTTTCCACAGCATGTTTTAATAAGGTGAAACATGATTTGTATATTTTAAAAACTATCAATATTCACTTAGTCTCTTGTGCATTTTAAATCATAAACTATAGTAACAGGGTTGCTACTCCTGGATTAATCAGCTGTTTACACACCATTGATCCATATCGAGCACTGAGCTGTTTCTCGGAAGGAGCCTCAGGGTAAGGGTGGGCATGATCAGGTGGATCATTGTGTGAAGTGCACATGCCCATACTCTTAGGGGAAGCGATATTGAACAGACATTAGATCCAGATTTGAAAGCAACAGAACCTTGCAAAGAATCTCGTTTTAATTTATAAGTAACTTTAAAACCACAAGAGGTGCCTGCTTTACCTGCATACCTGCAAATAATTTCCTCAGGGTTATGTAGAGATATGATCATGTAGTTTGAGTTTTAGAACATACCATGTTGTCCAGAGTATAAGTCACTTGTTTATTTCTTTATTTATTTATTTTATAATAGTTTGGGAGGTTCTGCGATTTATACTCCAGGGTAGACTTATATACTGAAAAACAACACACTCGTTAACATATATGTGCCGTGGACATGAACGAGTGAAGTTCTTCAGCATCTCACCATGTCATTTAGGTCCTTTAGACTTTTATTTGTTAATTAAATGCTTCTGGGGAGCATTAGCATGGCTACAAACCTTCAGCTTCTGGTGGACTAAGGCCCCCAGGCTCCCCAACTATGGCTCCTCTTAACCCCCCACCATTTTAAGTATTTTTCTTTATTTGCATCTCACATGCCTGGAAAGTCCTCACCATCTCATTTAGGTCCTTCACACTTTATCTTCAGTAAATGCTTCTGGGGAGCATTAGCATGGCTAAAAACCTTCAAGCAATTTACACACTAAATAGTCATTCACTGACCTCATGTGTTGTCAAAATGCAAGCTGCCTCTCGTTTTAGCGTCCCTGGATTCAAAGTCGGCTGATCATTTAGCATTTCTAGTTTCAGTGTCGACTGTGCACAGAATTGCGTGAGATCTCCTCTGTTCACATGAGATCTCCTGTTTCTCTGTTTTAAAATGTTATATTCTTTTTTTTTTTAATTGAGACAAACAAGTAGAGGATAAACATACCAGTGCAAAAAAAAAAAAAAAAAAGAAACAACATAATACACAAAATCCCAAATTAAAGAGTCGCTAATAGAAAGGAGAGACTTTCACTCCAGGGAGAATTATGCTCCAGTGTGACTTATAAGTCTGGAAGCATGTGCTTATGTAAGATGTCACTTTCATCCAGGACCTGGGATGCCATATACACACATGCCAGTAAAAAAATTGGACTTGAACCGAATATGACAGTGTGTCCAAAGTTTTGATTGGTACTGCATATGATTCCTGCTTTCACCATGAGCACCTCCTGGGTTTAGCATGTTTTGTTTGTCCCTCACTGTCATTGGTTGCACTCTTATTGTTGTGACAGGCACCTTTATTTTTCGACTGTATACATCACTGCGACTGTCACTCTATCTCTAATGGTTCCTCTGTGCACTACCCCTTAATTCATGGGGGTAATAACACTCATCTGTGATTTTACTCATACGTAATTATGCCTATCAAAAGCTAAAAGTGTATCTGCTCTGTTCAAACCACCATGAGTGAAAGCAATGCTGCTCTGCAGGTGCAGGTGGGAACCATCAGTCACTTCCTGGAGAAAAACGGCGGGTCTCATTCAACACATTCAGTGCTAACACATTTAAGAAACGCAGCCCAATTTGACTTGCAGATTGCATTTCATCTCTTCTTCTTAACATCCCAGTCATTTTAACGCATCTTCTATATCCGTATCTGGAACCCATTTTGCCATAGTACCGCTCATTCCTCATCACTTACCTGAACTCTTTATCTGCTCCTTTCCCCCAAAAGCAAACCTGAAACAAGCAGGGATTAGCTTGGTGTCAAGGCAGCTTTGTCACCGGGATAATGTGGAGGACAATGAGTTCTGCTGCGACAGGAGTAAATGATGCCCATTTTCTCTGAGAAAGACATGATGATGGACGGAGAAATGAAAAGACTCATAGATATCTTAAGACCCTAATCCAGCTTTGGAAATCACCCCCAAACCCTCCACCCATTTTGCTGAGTGTTTGTCCAGTTCCAGTGATTTAAATCATCAAATCATTGTAGTACAGGCTGCACGTGTGCTGAGTGAAAGCATGTGCTGGTAAGAAGATTAGCTGAATGTCACATTTTTGTGAAAAGAACACGTTAACATGTCTGCGATTAAAGGGATCAAAAGTTTGATTTTTCTTCCTTCTTTTATTGTTTGGTGACAAATTTGTAAATTAGTTCAGGTACTCCCATTAAACTCCTGACTTCATGCAGCATTCTCAGTATTTGCCAGATGTAGTGACTGGGGAAGGCAGAGGAGATGCCCATCTTTCACCTGACTTCGGTTGTCTACCTGGTGGTTACCATCCAGGACCCTAAAGCAGTTCTGTCAAGTGGTGGAAGCAGGGACGTGTTGCAGGAGCACATGCTTCCACACTTGACTTGACGACTTGAAGATTGCCCAGAGTCAGGTCAGAGGCATTTAATATTGAATATCTGCTGATACAGAGTCTCAATCCAATACTTGCAGGACAGGATACGCTGTTAGTACATTAATATATGCTATACATTTGAACAGCTTCATAATCAGTCAATTCAAGTTTCTTTTGTATTTATTTTATTATTTTTTTTACAAAATAAAAGCGTAAACAACTTGATTTTTTTTTTTTAAACTTCACTCTAACACAATTCCACTTATGTGTTGTGAAGTAAGAATACTCAGAGTAATGTTGACTGAATGACATGGATAAAAGACTTATCCTAATAATTTTATTATTATTATCATTATTATTGGTGACTAAATTGACTGTAGGTGTGAGTGTGTGAATGTTTGTCTATAAGTAGCCTTGTTATAGACTGGCATCTTGTCAAGTGGGTACCTCACCTCTCACCCTGCAACTGCTGAGATAAGCTCCAGCAACCCCATGATCCTGAATTGGAATAAACACGTATAGAAATTGAATGAATGCATTATGATTGTTGTTATTATTATCATATGAAACGAGAGTGCTCTGAGACAACAATATCCCCCGCTGGCAAATGCTGCTTTGGTACAAGTGCTTGGTACATACTGATAACATTTCAATGAACCAAGTTTCCAAAAATTCCTCCTAAAAATGTGAAAGGAGTTGATTTCAGATTGATCTGGATCTGAATGTTGATTTGACAAGTTTTGCAACGGATGCCCTTCCTGATGCAACTTTCCATACATTAAAAAAAGGGCAAAGGTGGCTTTGAACCAGGAATCATCCACACTGGAAAAAAATTACACTTAACTGCTTGGCCACTAGTTGCCCAATCCAGGGATTGCATGTGCCTGTGAGCATGACCGGAAATAGGCCTCATGCAATATTTTTTGTGGTCAACTTCTTTACATTTGAAAATATACATCCATTCCTGCATTGAATGCTTACAAGACATCCATCCATCCATCCATCCATCCATTTTCTTCTGCTTTATCCGAAGTCGGGTCGCGGGGGCGGCAGCTGAAGCAAAGCCGCCCAGACCTCCCGATCCACACACACCTCAGCCAGCTCCTCCAGGGGAACCCTGAAGCGTTCCCAAGCCAGCCAAGACACGTAGTCCCTCCAGCGTGTCCTAGGTATTCCCCAGGGCCTCCTCCCAATGGGACGTGCCCGGGACACCTCTCCAGGGAGGCGTCCAGGGGGCATATGGAAAAAATGCAAAGGGAACCTCAGCTGGCTCCTTTCGACATGGAGGAGCAGTGGCTTGACTCAAAGCTCCTCCCTGGTGACCGAGCCCCTCACGCTATCTCTAAGGTAGCGCCCAGCCACCCTGCGGAGGAAACTCATCTCGGCCGCTTGTACTCGCGATCTCGTTCTTTCAGTCATGAGCCAAATCTCATGACCATAGGTGAGGATCGGAACATAGATTGATCAGTAAATCGAGAGCTTTGCCCCCCTGCTCATGTCTTGCCTCACCACGACGGTCCGATACAGCGACCGCATCACTGCAGATGCTGCACCGATCTGTCTGTCAATCTCACACTCCATCCTTCCCTCATTTGTAAACAAGACCCCATAGATACTTAAACTCCTCCACTTGAGGCAAGGACACTCCACCAACCTGAAGAGGGCAAGGCACCTTTTTCCAGTCGCGAACCATGGCCTAGGATTTGGAGGTGCTGATTTTCATCCTGGATGCTTCACACTCAGCTGGAAACCACCCCAGTGCATGCTGAAGGTCCTGATTTGATGAAGCCAACAGAACCACACTGTCCGCAGACAGCAGGGATGGGATTCTGTGGTTCCCAAACTGGACCCCCTCTACACCCTGGCTGCTCCTAGAAATTCTGTCCATAAAGGGAATGAACAGAACTGGTGACAAAGGGCAGCCCTGGCGGAGGCCAACGTGCTCCAGCTGTGGTTGTACAGGGACCGGATAGCCCTTAGCAAAGGACCCCAGACCCAGTACTCCCGGAGCACCCCCCACAGGGTTCCCCAAGGGACACAGTTGACTGCCTTCTCCAGATCCACAAAGCACATGTGGACTGGTTGGGCGACCTCCCATGAACCCTCGAGCACCCAATGGAGGGTGTAGAGCTGGTCCAGTTTGCCGCGACCAGGACAAAAACCACACTGCTCCTTCTGAATCTGATGTTCAACTATCGGTCGAATTCTCCTCTCCAGTACTCTGGAAGAGACCTTACCGGGAAGGCTGAGGAGTGTGATACCCCTATAGTTGGAATACACCCTCCGGTCCCCCTTCTTAAACAGAGGGACCACCACTCCAGTCTGCCAATCCAGAGGCACTGTCCACGACCGCCATGCAATGTTGCAGAGGCGTGTCAACCAAGACAGTCCCACAACATCCAGAGACTTAAGGTACTCAGGACAGATTTCATCCACCCCAGGAGCCTTGCCACCGAGGAGCTTTCTGACCACCTCGGTAACTTTTACCTGGGTGATGGATGAGTCTGCCTCTGAGACCCCAGTCTCTGCTTCCTCTTCGGAAGACGTGATGATGGGATTGAGTAGATCCTCGAAGTATTCCTTCCACCGCCCGACAACATCCGCAGTCAGGGTCAACAGTTCACCACCCGCACCGTAGACAGCGCCGGTGGAGAGCTGCTTCCACCTCCTGAGGCATCGGACGGTTTGCCAGAATTTCTTCGAGGCCGACCGATAGTCCTCCTTCATGGCCTCCCCGAACTCCTCCCAGGCTCCACGGACAACAGCATTAAACTCTAGTCCCTAAAACGCTCTTGAATATATTCTCTGTGTTTATAGATGTTGGTTTTATTTGTGTTTGTTAAATTCCACGCATTGTTGGAGTCTGTTGTTATTTTTAATATTATTATAAGCTATTAAATTTGTTTTATTAGTAGTTGTAGATGGGTCAGAGGTAATATTGGAATTTATCTGTTATTGGTTATCTGTAACTTCCGATACATTTTTGGGTGCTTTATTGTTTTATCTTTATCGAAGATAACTTTTCAGTTATCTGATTATCTGTTATCAAAGTTAATTTTTTGGTTATCTGTGCCCACCACTGCTTTTGGACTTGTTGATAACATTCTGGATGGTCTGTTTGGTCTCTGGTCCAACAGACAAGCATTCATTTCTTCCAAACAAATTTAGAAAAACTGACATGTCTGACCACAATGCACATTTCTACTCTGTGATGGTCCAAGCCAGATCCCCAGAGACCTAGATGTCACTTGTGGAAAAGGTGGACATAAGATTTTTTTTTTTTTTCCACAGAAAACCTTTAAGTGGCATTTGTGAATGTAAACCTGTGTTGTTGTGCTTGACAAAGGTCTCCTAAAGAATTCCTTTGCACATGTGTGTCATGGTGCAGAACAGTGGCTTAGTGGTTAGCACTGTAAGCTCACAGCATGAAGGTCATGGGATTGATTCCCACTTGTGGCCTTTTAATGTGGAGTTTGCATTTCTTCCTGTGTTTATGTGAGTTTTTTCCAGGTGCTCCAGGTTCCTCCCACATCCAAAGACATGCAGTTTAGGTGAAGTGGAAACTGTAATTTGTCCGTAGGTCTGCGGACATGAATGTTTGTTATGTTGTTTGTTGTTCATTTGTTGCTAAACCCCACCTCACGCCCTATAACTGCTGGGATAGGCTCCAGCCCTGCATGAAACGTAATTGGAGTAACCCGGTATAGAAAATTGATGGATGTGTGCTATGCTTAGTCTTAATTGAACCCAAAATGTGGACAAGACAGATATTGTACTTTCTTATCATAAAAGGAGCTGAGACAGTCCAAAGAAGGGGTGCAGTGCAAAATGTTAAATGGAAGGAGGCAAGTCAGTGTAGGGAAGAGGATTAACAACAAGAGCCAGAATGAGGAATTTGAGAAAATAATCAAGCAACCAAATCAAAACAATGAGCAACATTAATAGTGGCACAGAAATGAGCAGAAGAGCAACAGGTGCTGTGACTGGAATGTGGAACAGCTGTGCGAAACACCAACGACTGGGCCATGCCTAAAAATACACAGACTAACAATCATAGAAAAAAAAAAATCAGCCTAGGAGGAACCCAGGGTGAGTATACCTTAATCCCTATATAAGATACTCAACACCTGTGCATTAACAAAAGGAGAACTGAACAAATAGCAGTGCTATAAAACCAAAGCAGAACTCACACATGGCTAAATATAAAATAAAAGCATCCTGACAAAAGCAACAACAATTAACAAACAGGACACCAGACAGGGAAAAGGGGTGGTTATATCAACTATTGATTAATGAGTTTTTGATGCAGTGCTATGTGAGGCATCAGACACCGGTGTTCAGTTTAAGCCACATGATGTGGTGAAGTGGCCAATGCGAGTATGTACCTCCGTGACTGTCTGCTTGGTGACACCACGCTCGGCCTGTATGCTGTTCTATTGAAATCAGATGTTTTTTTTATTGTCTCTCACTTGCTTCTAATGGCCAGCTGACAGCTGTCATTGTCTCGAATGGTGATATTTATACACTAAGATGACCTGAAATGAATCATTGTACATTAAAGTGACTTTATTGACAAGCGTGACCCCTTCGAAAATTGACCAAATTACATGTATTTGTATTTAGCTTGGCAATGTTTTCACAGAGAAAACCTGCCCCTCAAGGTTAAATGCCCGGATGGCTGACCTTGAGAATTGTTGAATGATATTTCGCACTGTAGAGAGGGTGATATGCAAATCAATTGCAAGCTTTCTTAGAGGAACATTTTTTAAACAGTTCAGTCATTTTCTCATGCATTTGTTCACACAATGGAGAGCCTCTACCCATCGTTACTCCTCAAACACTGCTTAGTCACCTTTTGACATCACCTGGTTGAAATTATGTCAATATTTAAACCTATTTTACCACATTACTAGCTACAAAATGTCACCACCATAACTTTTTTGTAATTTGTTGCAAGCCATATCCAGGAAATGAAGTTGACCACACACAACATGAAATACCTTGAGTTGATGCTGTCTGCAATGACATAGAAGTAAAAGTAAACATAAGAATCATTTTTATAATCCATATTGTTTCAATGTTTCTCTGATTTGCAGTTCCACCTCTGGAGCTGCTGTAGTGTATCACTGAAGAGACACTCACATATGCTGGAATCATTAAATTTAACCACTAGAGCTTGTGATCTGGTGAGTACACTGAGAATGGTACAACATGTTCTGATTAGGACCTCACATCACTAATGGACAAACTGAACAAGATATCTCTGAAAATGTGTCTTCATAATGTGCTCATCAATATTAAATCAAATCAGATCAAATCAGTTTTATTTATATAGCGCCAATGGTGGCATTAATGCCACCAAAAAATCAAATATGTTTATTTCTCTAATAAAAATCATAGTTTTAAATGCTATGGCAACAAGCATGGTGAGAAGAAGCCAGTTAGAAGAAGAAGGTGTGAGATATCAGACGGAGCAGAGCTGCATGTGCTCTGAGAGGTAATGACATTCTGCACGTGCATTTAAATACAGGTACACCATCTTCCTTAGAAGGTGCTTGAATGGGTTTGGTACTCACAGTAAAAGCAGTAGTTGTTGAAGTCAGGTATCCAAACACATATCGATTCATGTCAAGAAGGTGGAGGTCAGAAGGTGTGTTTGTGATAGCTGTCACATCTGTGTGGGTTCACACAGATTACCTATATGAGAGAGTCACAGGAGGAATTAAAAGCTGTGCATTTGTCACTGAGGACACCAGCTTCCTTTCCATTATTTTCTTTCCATGATAATCTGTAACTTTGTACAAGCCCTTTGTAGGGTGGCATGCAAAAGGAGGCTTCACTTTAAAACCACATTCAGTTCCGTGAAGTCGGACCACGTCACTCCCCGCAGCACATCCTTGAAGCTGATTTTATTTATGGTGGTTGTGGACACATCAATGCAGATGCAGTCAAGTGTATACATCGCAGATAGACAAGACAGCCCAAATTTGACTTCGCACTACAGTGCCACTGACAGTTATGGATTGGGTGGACAGCATTTGTGTATGAAACACAGCACTTGCTCACAGTTCCAAGACACATGGCAAAAAACAGCACAAGACCCTCTGATTAACAATGCAGCTTCATAAACTGCATACAAACAAAAGGCCTAATTTACAAGTGTCCACTTGATCAAGTCCAGACGTGTCACACTGAGTCCACAATGCTGTTTAAAAAACATGTTTGTTTCCCTACTCTTTGCAAGTCCTTAAACAGATTTCCACCAGTCTTGCATGTAGATGAAGGAAGTGTAGGCCGTGGACAAGATGTGGGCTTGTACCCCCTCCCTGAACGGTGAACGCTGAATGGTGACGTACTGAACACGTCACCATTTTCCTAAGTAAATACATTTCTAAAGGTGCTATTGACATGAAATTTTCACCATATGTTGGTAACAACCAAAGTAATCCACAGACACAGAGAAACCAAAACAAACACGTACAGAAATGAAGTTATGTGTAATAAAATGGAATCATTCAGGGAAAATGTATTGAACACTTGTACTGAAATTTATTTAATACTTCATGCTAAATCCGTTCAAGATGCCTCCTGTATGGAGAAACTAGTCACAGGCATTGCTCGGGTGTGATTTTGACACATTCTTCCACACAAACACTCTTGAAGGTTCCATGGACCTCTTCAATGAACTCTGATCTTTAGTTGATTCCATAGATTTTTCTATTGGATTCAAATCTGATGATTGGCTGGGCCATTCTATCAGCTTTATTTTGATTCTCTGACATCAACTGAGAGTTTCCTGTTTGGGATCATTGTCTAACTGAAATGTCCACCCTCATTTCCTCTTCATCATTCTGGTAGAAAACAGCAGAATTTTATCAAGAATGTCTCTGTACATTTTTTCCATTCATTCTTCCTTCAATTATATGACGTTTGCCGGTGCCAGATGCTGAAAAACAGCCCCACAACATGATGTTCCCATCTCCAAACTTCACTGATGGTCTGGTGTTTTGGGCTGATGTGCAGTACCATGTATTAGGCATTTATAATTTTTTCAGTGAGATGAGATACCACACATGATCTGTCTGAACCAATCACTGCTCAGATTTTACATCCTGGCAGCATGTAAACAACACGGCATCCCCAGCTGATATTTACTGATATCACAAAATCTGACACACTTCAGTTCATTTCACAGTTAAATTCAGGGACTTAACGTGAGGAGGTGCCATATGCCTATGCCTGGCGCTAGACCCCGCTGCAGTCCAAATGTTTAGGAAACAGGTGCACATGGACAGAAATGGTGACAGTGGTGTGAATTTCAAAATAATACCATGACAATATGCATCAATGTTATCACTGCTCAATAGGGTTGAGCCGGATACTCATTTCAGACGAGTATCCGGTACGGATAAAGCATTTTTGATGAGCACGAGCATGAGGAAAATCCTGATTGGCTAACTGACGGTCTTCACACTCTGTGATTGGCCAGTCACACACAGTGCCCACCCCTCCTACACCAACACGTCTCTTCAGCTTCTCGCGCACACACACAAGATCTGCTCTCTCTCTGTGCTTGGCTTGACTCAAGCTCACGTTGCTCTCTCAGGTCTCTAATTTTTCTTCAGTTCACCTCTATTTTGGTTTGTATGGTATTAGTTACTTGGTGAACTTGTTTCATAACATACATAGTGCATTGCTCATAGGGGGTCGTTTTGACCGTTGGGGTTTTTCATAATTATTGTATGGCCTTGCCTTACAATGTGGAGCGCCTTGGGGCAACTGTTTGTTGTGATTTGGCGCTATATAAGAAAAAAGTTGATTGATTGATTGATTGATTTGACAAAACAGAGCTGAAAATGGCTAATGTTGTGTCGGTTACCTCCTCCACTCTGGTTGTTTTTTTTGTTTTTTTTTTACCGTTTGTTTACTGGCTGGTGATATAAAGTCAGTTGGAAAACGTTGCTCCTACTGAATGCAGTGCTTTTGAGAAGAATACAGTGAACAAGGCTGACATATTATTTCCCTGTTTGCCATCACTGGATGTTTTGTGTGACTCACCAAGTTCACACAGATCTTTAAAAAATAAATATTTTTAGAACAACCTCTCTCTCTTACTCAGTCACACACACTTGCACACAGACACACACACAGACACCTTAATCAAAATGCCAAGAATGTTAGGTAGTAAAAATAAATAAATAATAAAAAAAATCACAGTTTGATCATAAAATAAATAATAATAATAATAATAAAAGTTGTGTTGAGTATGACAACTCTTGTTCCTGCATACTTTGTAGTTCATAAGTTCCTACTACATCGAATGTCAATTCTGAGGCTGTTCTGTTACTTATTCATAAACTTAAGAATATTCAAGTTCTGAGTTTATAAAAAAACTAGTTTTGTAAAATAGTTCTTTTACTATTGTGATCAAAAACATTGAATCTCATTTCTGAGGCTGTTCTGTAAATATTCACTCATACACTTAAGAATATTCATGTTCTGAGTTCATAAAAAACTAGTTCTGTAAATACTTCTCTTACTTTTGTGATCAAAATTATTGATTTGAATCTCAAATTTGAGGCTGTTCTGTAAATAGTTTTCAAATAAACAATAAACATAGCAACTTCTGATCAATCCATATCAATTTTGGGTTTAAAATAATGTACTGATTTAAGCCCCACCCATTTCCGGTTAAACTACACCCACCTCTGGTTTAGGCCCCACCCACTATGAGTACAGATACAGATAATTTAGATTTTGAACAGATACAGATAGTGGTGTACTCGCTCATGCCTACTGCTCAATTTGCACAAGACCTACTGCCAACAGGCACCTCACTGACCACATTCTACTGTCTACCATATTTATATTTTCATTTGATATTCTACTGTTGTGGTTTTTTTTTTTACTCTGTATTGTCTGGGAGAATGAGAGTAACAGAATTTCAATTCTCAATATTTCGGTGTATGCATTGCAGAATCGACAAATTAAGGTGACTTGACTTGACTTTCCATTCATTATAACAGATTGTTGGATGAATTTATATGTTGATCCAGATAGATGTATTGTTACACCCTGTTTGTTTATGGAGTTATTGACAGAGATGTTGTGTATAATAATCTATTATTAATTATTGTTATATTAGCCATGGATGACAAGCCCACAATACAGGGCGTGTTCGTCGTCTTCTAAATAAACTACACCCACCTCCCCAACAGACACAGCAGGGCATTTAAAAGACAAATAGTTTTGTTCTGTGTTGTAACATGAAAAATTATATACCACATATATGTTTAAATGCCACAGTTAAAGAAATTCAACCTGCCAGCAAGGATCATGGTGCAGTTTTACACTGCCATCATCGAGTCCGTCCTCACTACCTCCATCACCGTACGGTTTGCTGGAGCCACCACCAGGGACATACAGAGACTACAGCGCATTGTACGCTCTGCTGAGAAGGTGATTGGCTGCAACCTTCCATCACTTCAGGACCTGAACATCTCCAGGACACTAGGGCGTTCAGGTCGGATCAGAGCCAATCCTTCTCACCCTGGATATAGCCTTTTTGACCTCCTCCCCTCAGGCAGGAGAACCTCCCACCATAAGAACAGTTTTTTCCCCTCCTCAACAAGAACCTTTAGAACTCTACATTGTTGCTATCACCACCATTTATCACAATTTATCATCACCATTTATTTATCTTAGCTCATATATTCTGTACATTTTGTAACATTGTTATAGTGTAAAGTTTTATTATATATTACTTGTTTTACTGCTCTAATATTTTTTTGTCTCTTTTATGTTTGCACCAAGTACCACAGCAATTTCCTAATGTTGTGAACTTGTTCACTCATATGGCAATACAAGTTTTCTGACTCTGATTCAGATTCTAATTTATTGCCACAATTTCTCAATGCTGAGTTGGATTAAGTACAAGACAAAAACTAGAATGCTGTGCTGGTAGAGTGCAAACCTCCACCAACAATAGTTACCAATTCCACAAATTTTTACCTTGAAAAAAATTTTTTTTCAAGGACAATGTCGTGTTAGAAGTGGCTTTTCAAAAGGTAAAATATACAACCCCAATTCCAATGAAGTTGGGACGCTGTGTAAAATGTAAATAAAAACAGAATACAATGATTTGCAAATCCTCTTCAACCTATATTCAATTGAATGCACCACAAAGACAAGAAATTTAATGTTCAAACTGATCAACATTATTGTTTTTGTGCAAATATTTGCTCATTTTGAAATGGATTTACAAAGGTTTACAATCAAAAATAGGCAAGGAAAAATATAGCGAAAAATAATTTTCCACACACATTTATTGAAAACACACAGCAAACTATAATAAACAACTGTTTTGACACTTTATAAAGGTAATTTGAGGTCTTGTGTGAAAGTCTGTACAACAAAAAGGTTCAAACAATAAACACAAATGCACATTTTTAACAATATATACAAAATGGTCTACGCGTTTTGTTGTCCATTGATATGGTAAACAGTGCTTTACTCAGAGAAAGCAACAGAGTTATCCAGTAACATTCACATGCAAACTAGTGGAGCAATCCTGATAGTTACACACTCTTTGTTTGAGCACGTGAGATTGTCATCAGAGGCTCTCTGTCTTCTCCTGCTTTCACTGATCGCTGTGCGTAATGGCGCAGGGCACACTGAGTATGTACTAATGTACTTGTATGTACTCACTGGAGCACCCAGGGGGCTATTCAAACAGGCCAACTAGTAACATATCACTCCTGAAAACGATCTTTGGCTTTTCACGTGAGGTAAATCTGCCCTACGAAAACCATATGATGGTGAACCAATTCCGACTGGACACTCACATTGCGCACATCATCACGCAGCTTCTATGAGGAGTACAAAGATGGCCGATAGCTGGCTCGAAAGTCCGCGGAGTTAACTTTTCAGCAAAAAAAAAAAAGTAAGTTTCTATCTCATATCATTCAAAAGTTATTCATAATTTAGTAATTTAGTCAATTTTGGTCTTAGCCGTCATATATGACGGTGTCGGCCCCAGAGGGTTAAAATGTCCACAAAATCGACATTCCAGATCAGATTGGGATCAAACTTTGTCAGTTAACAGTGAGTGCCAGTCTGCACCTCACTTACAAATATGAGAGTGATTGGGGCACATTTGATTAAGATATAATGGAAAATATACCTTAAATAGGATTTCAATGTTAAATTCTAATTTCCCCGAAATCTGTTATCTGGATCAGATCTGGATCAAAATTCTTTAGCCAGTAAAGGATACCATCCTACATAAGGCTCTCAAATATGAAAGAAATTTGAACTTTTTTGACAGTTATGAATTTTTGAAAATCCGTTCACTGTTAAAGATAGGGATTTTTCCAATATTCCAAGATTTTTCCTGACTTTGCCCTTTGACCTATGACCTTGGAAATTGAATTAGTTCTTGCCTAAGCTTTCATAACGATATATGAAAAATCATGGGTTCCAGGCTGTTCACAAACAGACAAACAAATAAAGTTCCAACTTCATTGGCTGAGGTATGCGCCTTGGGGCAACTGTTTGTTGTGATTTGGCGCTATATAAATAAAATTGATTGATTGATTGAGGTAAAAAATACAATCATCAAGGTGAAACCAGCCATGCAATTTTAACTGCTGCATTCAATCTGCACCGAGTGCTGGAAGACGCATAAAACGAGTAAGGCTGGAAATTGTTTGATGCCAGCCTATCTGTAATTGGAGAGTGCACTGTGCACCACACCAGCACTGGCAGATGAAAAAGTCCTCAAACAATATGAAAGAGGAATTGGCTGTGACAGCCAAAAACGTTCCACCACTGGTGTTGTCTTTCTACTGTCTAACAAAGCAATATTCTGCAAATGTGTCAGAGCGCACGTCCTCCTTGCATGTCAATGCAGCTTCTTCTCCTAATGGGAACACAAAAGATGATAAAAGCAAAGAGAGGCAGACGCAACCAGGTTTCACAATGTTTAATACGTAAAAACAGTGTGTTCTGGCTCCAGGCTGTACTGAGACGTGTAAACAATCCAAAAAAATAACTGATAAAAAATGAATTCTTTGAGGTTTTACAGCAATTAACACCCTCATTACAGACAAACACATTTCTGCTAAAACAAGGCTGGAGTCAAAGTCAGTCAAACAATTACTGAGCCGTGGCAGGATGTCAAAAGACTGAAATTCAAGCTGATGTCTGACTAATGTAATCGGTTAAAAACCCAATGTCATAGCAGTCAATTCAAGTTGTTGTAACCTTTATTTCACCAGGTTTGTCCCATTGAGATCAAAATATCTCTTTTTTCAAGGGAGACCTGACCAAAAATGGCAGCAATACACAGTTTCAACAAACAATCACACAGACTCAGTACAATACAAATGTGTAAGAAAACAATGACATTCAGAAAGTTTGCATTCCAGCCTTTTAACTGCAGATTTTAAAACAGTCAAAGACACAAAGTTTTGCAATTTAAATTCAGTCTGAAAATTATTCCATGCAGTGGGTGCAGAAAACCTAAAGGCCTTCTTTCCCAGTTCAGTTCAAACTCTGAACCTAGAAGTCAGTTCTGGGAGCATGCACTGATGCTGCATTTTGCCACATGCACAACACCACAGGACCACCTTCAGTCCTGGATGGGAACCACCCAGTCAGACAACCGGCCCATTCCCACATCTCTAAAATAATCCTCTAACTGCAGCAGACAGGTGAAATGTGGGCATATCCCTGACCTTCTCCACCTACTGGGGTCCTCATTACTTAGGAACCTGCATGCTGGATCATGCAAGGAGAAATGGGCCACATGGCTGAAATGTCATAGCTGACGCTTCCTCACAATGCAACTGATACTCTTCAACCAAGTCTCTCTTAGCAACTGCTTGTTTGATACAAAATAATTCACCGGTACCCAAGAGTCCTCCAAAGAAACCCAGTATCAAAGACATCCAGTCATCACCTTAGCTCAGTGGTTAGCATCCAAGTCTCACAACCATACAGCAAGACAAGCAGCACCAGGACCCTGAAGACTTGGACCTTTGCTTACTTGCAAAGACATTGTCATCGCCAAACACTTCTGCCCAGTGACCTCATGACTCCACAAGCTCTTCCCAAGTATGTAATAGCAGTGCAATAAAAGAAAGACTGATACCTTAAAAAATAACCATATTTCCTAATTAAATTTGATTTGACATGGTTCATCCACTGATATAAAGCAAATTAGTAATCATCATATCACTAAAATTCAAGACAGAGGCATCTATATTGCACTTGGTGTAAAGCAGTGCACAGCACATTGACTCAGACACTGACACAGTTGTCTTCGTTAAACATTGATCTCTTGTCAGAAATAGAGTTCAAAGTACAATACACCTCAGTTGGCTTTCAGTTCTTTAGTGAAAAGAGACTAGCTTCATTAGGTGATCACCAGGATAGTCACCCATTACTACCAAAATGATCACAATCAGAAAGTATAAGAACCCACAGATGATGGAGAAGATGTTTATGTACAGTTTTCTTATTAGTACAAGACATGCACACTGTACAGTATACAACAGATGTGAGGAAACAACTGTCCAATATCACCTCGGCTCAAAATTGCATCATCTCCCAACATTTGTTGCTGTCCATTCGACTGCTCCCGTTTTGTTCGGGGTCGCCACAGCAGATACAGCCAGATCCGCTTCAGTATTTGGCACAGGTTTTACGCTGGATGCTCTTCATGATGCAGCTCCAGTTTCACCTGGAGAAACACATGCAGCCGCTGGTGTTCCAAAGAGGTCTCCCATCCAAGTATTAACCAGATCCTGCACTGCTTAGCTTCTGAGATCTGACGGGATCAGGCTTACACAGAGTAGTGTTGTGTGGGCCGCCGGAAGAGGAGGTACTGCTGGCCCACCACCAGATGGCGCCCTGCCATGCTGGCACCTTTGGGCCTCTGGAGGGCGCTCAGGCCCTTCTGTCACACCTGGAGGCTGTCATCAGCTGGGGATCATCATCATCATCATCACTTTTTCCATAAAAGCCTGGGTAGGACTCCACAACCCTGCTGAGTTATCAGCTTACCATACAGGTAAACCTACTCAGCCGCTTTGTGCCGTACGCACATTCATTGTTTTCTGAAGTCTTGCAGTTGTGATTTATACTCGCAGCTTGTAGCCGAGTTTGTGGAAGTTGGAGGAGTTGGCGTTTCCACTCCTCACTTCTGACTTACTGAGTATAACATTTGACACTGCACATCCTCCAGTTTTTCCTCTGCACTCTGGGAGTATCTGGATTTATTCCTCCAAGAGGATAACTGTGAGTTGCTGACTGTTTGCTGGGTGTACACACACCCACCTTAACCTGTTTTTGCTCCTGCCAGCAGTACCGGGTCTGACAGCCTCAAGTAGTGGCCACCTGGGGAATCAGGACTTGGCGGCTCTGGTGTATTGCAGGCCTCCGTTGGCGGTGGAACTTCGTGGGTCCCGGCTCTTCTCTGGATAGGCGTCTCCTACCCTCGGGCCTGCCCACGCGTCACCATGTTGTTAATTGGACTCAGCATATTTGGTTTTGTGTTGCACTTCTGCATAATAAATTGTCATTTATTTGTAATCCTATTGACCGTTCATTTACGCCCCCTAGCGTGGGTCCGTGCATTCACTTTCCCAACAAGTAGACCGGCTGCCATCTCCCAATATTTGTCTCATACCTAAACTCACAAGTTTTTTTTCCTCTTATGCACAATCAAAAACACTTCCAAAGGTCCATTGAAAACAAATATCTGTGACCACCAGACTGAGACCTTTGTTTGTCACTGACTTTGGAAAAGAAAGAAACTGATAAACAAGTCAATTTAAATTCCACCATGGGGGAACTATAGAAAACTCAATGAACTCCTCCATTCTCCTTCAGTGAATTGGATACTTGGAAGTGCTTGGGCCAGATGTGCTGTTGTCTGAACTGTCTGAGTGACCCCCAGTGGACCATATATAAATGTCAACATCTCACAATGTAAAAGCACTTATAGGATGTAATATTTTGTTCATCTCCATGATGGAGACTTTATCTGGGTATTTTTGATACAATTTAATGCATGTCTGCTTGAACTTTTATGTCCCTGTTTCGGCTCTTGATTCTGGCCCTTGGTGGAGTGAAATGGCACTCATTATTTGTTCCCAATTGCTGATTTTACAAGATCTCCCAGTTCTACTTTTTATACTCTTAAGAGCATTACATTTTTTTTTTCTTTGATTCTCAGATAAGGGACATAAATGTCACATTACTCAAGTTCCTCTTAAGAAAAAGAAAAAACAAACAAACAAACAAATAAACAAAAAACTTAATTACCTTGTTCAGGTCCCTGATCCCAGTGTCCTGATTCAATACATGTGACATATATGGATGAGACACAGAGCCTTATTTGGTATTTTTGGGTGTAACTTATGGCAAGTCCATCTGCTCATGAATGCAAACTGTTATGAATGCAACCTTTGGAATTCAGCAGCTTTGTACATGTACTCGAAGTAGATATGTGGATTTATGAGCATTTCAGAAATCTGGCACTTTGTACTAGCCTGTGGTACTAAATGTAATGCAATGCAATGTGGAGTTGCATCAGGAAGGGCATCCGGTGCAAATCCTATGCCAGATACTTTCCCTGTGAAATTGACTAGGATTTACTAAATATTTGTTGGCAATATAACTCATCATTTAGCATGCTATTACCAAATCCAACACATTTCAACTGTTGCTTTTAACATGTACTTGTGTATTTGTTTTTGTTTAAGTTTAGTTAATGTTTTCAATACTTTTTAATCAAAATTGTAGAACTTAAAATCTATTCAATTATATTATGTGTCACTTTGTTGCCACATTTTTTTAAGTAACCTTTGGTCATTTTTTTACAGTGTGGGTCACCTCTCGGAGTCTGGTCTGCTTAAGGTTTCTTCCTCAATTCATCAATGGGAGTTTTTCCTTACCACTGTTACCTGTGTTTTTGCTTTAGGGGTTGGTAAGGTTAGCACTTACTTTTGTAAAGCACCTTGAGGCAGCTTTGTTGTGATTTGATGCTTTAGAAAAAGAAATAAATTGAAAATTTTAATTGAAATAGAGGGAAAGAATTTTAAGTCAAATCTGCAAAACTGTTCTTGCATTAGCTAAACTGTGCAGTCCTCTTGAGCACATCTACATGCTTTGAGTTTCTTCCATGTGACTGACTGATTACATATTTGCAGATCAGATACAAATATATACAAATCAGATCAACTTGGAAATACACACACACACACACACACACACACACACACACACACACACACACACACACACACACACACACACACACACACACACACACACACAGAAAATGTAATCGATGCAATCTTATGTCCCTATGAGACTCTTCATTTCTTCCATTAGTCACAAAATAAAGATGGTATGTTGTGATGTCACATAAAAATCTTATCATATCTCTCGCTAGCTGCAGTGAGTCCGCTCATAATTCCACTGAGAAGCTTTTAATGAAACACTGGGTTTGACTAAGGCACAGATTTGTTGACTTCCTTAGCTGTGGCAGTACACATTGCCAAGTACACCTCTGCTTTGGTTCTGACAACACAATATGGAAAATGAGATTCTGGGGCCTGTGAAGCGGCATCCTCCATCTTTGCCACCTACCTACAGAAGCCAAAGTGCCCACACTGCCTTGTGGTGGGTTTAACACTGTTCAAGTGCAAACAAGTGTGTCGCTGCAAAAGTTCATGCAGAAATCAAACGCTTACAATTTCACACCATATAATTGAGACACTGCTGCTGGCACACGTTGCGTAGGTCATCAGCAGCTGTCATTCCAGATTATAATTGATGTAAAAGAGGGAAAGATGACACAAGGTGCTCGCTTCTGTGTGTGGACACTGCCTGATTCACCGTGTATTGCCCTCCCGTGCTGCTTTAATGTTGGTTCTTATCCTGACACACACAGACGACATGCCTGAAGGTGATAAATATGCAAATCAAGGCATGTTCACCTTAAGGCAATATTATGCAAATTCGGGCTTGGTGCACTACTTTTATTATGCATTCTAATCCAATTACATTTTTTCCGCAAATCTGATTGGTTAACTAGCTGTCTCTGAGAAAATCAGGCGGGGGTGTCAGGATTGCCTGACTCAGATTTTGATGAAATTTTCACCAATTACCCTTTAAATAGATTGATTAGGCATGACAAAATTTGTTTTTTCATCAGACCAAATTTGACCTCATTTTTAGTCAATTCAAAATTGGATGTCAAAACACCCCGAGAATCCATTACATTAAAATATATAGTAAAAATGGACAACTTTGATGAAGAAATTTTCAAATCCGAGCACGTTGTTAGAAAAACTGAGCATGAGGCATCATCAGAGATGTGCTGAACCTCTGTAAACCATTTTCCATTTGGTGCAGCTTTTCCTTATATTTCTATAATCAACACTTTTTGAATTTTATAGGCTTTTAGGGCCAAAACCTGGTGAGCAGGAAATTTGAAATTCCTCATATATTAGACAATATTTTGCCTATTTCAGTAAATAAGGCATCATTTTGTGTGTTTTCCTATATGGGTAGTTCATTTATGTAATTAGTTTTATGATCAGATGTCAAGGTCTTTGATAAAGGTAAAGGTCAAGATTCTGCATTTTTCTGCCAATTTTTCATATTCAGCAGTATGTATTACCACCAGAATTGATAATATTGAGCTTTTAGTGAATCAGTGTAATCGATAAGATTATTGCCTTTATATTGATATGCAATATGACTGATGTCCAGTCAATACTTTACCGATTTCAGCAACCAAAATATAAATTTTTATGTTTTCAAATATAGGGAGTCAAATTATGGGGTTAGTTGTATGATCAGAGGTCAAGGTCATTGCGTAATTCCAAGGTCAGTCTCCAAAAACAGACATTTTTTTGCTTTTTGGACAGAAAAGAAAGTGTCAGAATACTGGTACTATATCACATGGTCATATATCTTACTTTTGTTGAGCTAAAACTCTATTTGTGACTGTAAAATTCAGTATGAATGTATGCAAATCATCAGACACAGCAGGGTTATCTTTGCAGGCACTGACTCCACCAGTGAAATCACTTGGTGGAGTCAGTGGCTGCAAGGAAAACCTGCAACCTCTTGGCCCTTTCTGAAACAAGTTGCCCACCCCTGCCCTAACTCAAACAGAGGCTTGAAGTGGAAAAAGACATGGGCACGCTCATAAGTGTCAGTAAATGCAAACAAGACAAGAGACATAGGCTGTGTCCCAATTCAGTGATGGCACTCTTCTAAGGCTGCATTTTTGGCCACATACATTATAAGTGCCATGACAAGGCTTTCACACTCCAAACACTCCTTGGAATGTGTCTAATGTATGCAGCCTTCTTTCTCCAAAATTGAAGGATACAACAGATATATCATTCACAGTCCAAACAATCCCATTAGTCATTGCCAGATTTTGTTTTAAGACAAAATCATTGGTAAGTTGAAAAAAAAAATGTAGATGAAATGTAAATTGTACTGATGTTTCTACAGCTTAATTGGAGTCCAGCTGGTGTAAATTTAGGTAATTGAACATGATTTGGAAAGGCACATGCCTGTCTACATATAAGGAACCACAGTTGACACTGCATTTCACGGCACAAACCAGGCATGAAGTCAAAGGACTTGTCTGAAGACCTCAGACACAGGATTGTCTCTAGGCAAAAATCTGGGGAAGGGTACAGAAACATTTCTGCTGCTTTGAAGGTCGCAGTGAGCACAGTGACCTCCATCATTTGTAAATAGAAGACATTCAGATCCACCAGGACTCTTGTTAGAGCTGGCCGCCCATCTAAACTGAGCAATAAACGGACATGGGCCTCAGGGAGGTGACAAAGAACCCAATGGTCACTCTGTCAGAGCTCCAGCATTCCTCTGTGGAGAGAGGAGAACCTTGCAGAAGAATAACCATCTCTGCAGCAATCCACCAATCAGGCATGTATGGGAGAGTGACCAGACTGAAGCCACTCCATAGTATAAGATAGGGGTGGGCAAACTACGGCCCGCGGGCCACATGCAGCCCGTTTGCCTTTTTCATCCGGCCCGCCAAAGATTGGTACAGAATTGCTCAAATCAAATATCATAATTGTGACAACATTCATTTGACCTTTTCCTGTAATACCTGATCATTCCACCAGGCGGCGCATTACATACAGTGATGCATTGACTTGATTTTGCCAAGCCCATGCTACTCTGTTATCACTCTGCTACTGTTGTGAACCATCTGCAGCAATGAGTGGGCCAAAGAAAAGAAAAGTCGACAGTGAGTGCCGAGTGTTTAATAAGGAATGGACAACTAAATACTTTTTCACTGAAGTCCGGTCAAAGGCTGTATGTCTTATTTGTCAAGAAACCGTCGTGGTTTTTAAGGAATACATCAGCCGTCACTTTTCCACCAAGCATGCTAATTATATTCTTTAGCACTGGACGAAAGTAATGACATAAAGGACACCGCTCAGCTTTTAATTTTTATCAGAGGGATTAATGACAATTTTGAGATAACGGAGGAGTTTTTGGCAATCCGTGAAGAGAAAAACGACCTACAACCCCAATTCCAATGAAGTTGGGACATTGTGTGAAATGTAAATAAAAACAGAATACAATGATTTGCAAATTCTCTTCACCCTACAGTGAGATAAATAAGTATTTGATCCACTGTCAATTTTGCAGGTTTTTCCACCGACAAAGAATGGAGAGGTTTGTAATTATTTATCGTAGGTACACTTCAACTGTGAGAGACAGACTCTAAAAAAAAAAAAAAAAAAAAATCCAGAAAATCACATTGTATGATTTTTAAATAATTAATTTGCATTTTACTGCATGAAATAAGTATTTGATCCCCTAGAAAAAGAGACCTTAACAACTGGTACAGAAACATTTGTTTGCCATCACAGAGGTCAGAGTCTGTAGGTCTGTAGTTCTTGACCAAGTTGTCACACACTGCAACAGGAATTTTGGTCCACTCCTTCATACAGATCTTCACCAGATCTTTCAGGTCTGGAGTTTCAGCTCCCTCTAAAGATTTTCTATTGAGTTCAGGTCTGGAGACTGGCCAGGCCACTCCAGGACCTTGAAATTCTTCTTACGGCGCCCCTCCTTAGTTGCCCTGGCTGTGTTTGGGGTCATTGTCATGCTGGAAGACCCAGCCATGACCCATCTTCAATGCTCTTACTTGAGGGAAGGAGGTTGTTTAACAAAATCTCGCAATACATGACCCCATCCATCCTTCCTTCAATACGGTGCAGTCGTCGTGTCCCCTTTGCAGAAGAGCACCCCCAGAGTATAATGTTTCCACTCCCATGTTTTCTTGGGGTTGTTCTCATCCTCCAATCGCGGCAAGTGGAGTTGATTTCAAAAAGCTCTATTTTGGTCTCATCTGACCACCTTCTCCCATGCCTCCTCTGAATCATCCAGACGGTCACTGGTGAACTTGAAACAGGACTGGACATGTGCTGGCTTGAGCAGGGGGACCTTGCTGCCCTGCAGGATTTTAAACCATGATGGCATCATGTGTTACTAATGTAATCTTGTGGTCCAAGCTCTCTTCAGATCATTGACCAGGTCCTCCTATGTAGTTCTGAACTTTTTCAGAATCATCCTTACCACACAAAGTGAGATCTTGCATGGAATCCCAGACTGAGGGAGACTGACAGTCATCTTCTGTTTCTTCCACTTTCTAATAAATAATTATAACAGTTATCTTCTCACCAACCTGCTTGACTGTTGTCCTGTAGTCCATCCCAGCCTTGTGTAGGTCTACAGTTTTGTCCCTAATGTCCTTAGACAGCTCTTTGGTCAGGTTGGATTGTGATTGATTGAGTGTGTGGACAGGTGTCTTTTATACAGGTAACAAGTTCAAACAGGTGCAAATAATACAGGTAAAGAGTGCAGAATAGGAGGGCTTTTTTAACCCTCTGGGGTCCGAGGGCATTTTTGGACAGTTCACTCGCCTGGCATAAATGTTTTATTATTGCTGTTAACAGCTCTCCCTTCATCCCACAATCAAGTTTTTTGTGTCTTTTTTTTTTTCAGGACAACCTGTGCTTTCAGAATATATATGTTTTTTGTTGTGTTTTATAAGTGTAGTAAAGGTTTACAATCAAAATAGGCAAGGAAAAAATAAAGCGAAAAATAATTTTCCACACACATTTATTCAAAACACACAGCAAACTATAATAAACAACTGTTTTGACATTTTATAAAGGTAATTCGAGGTCTTGTGTGAAAGACTGAACAACAAAAAGGTTCAAACAATAAACACAAATGCACATTTTGAACAATATATACAAAATGGTCTATGCGTTTTGTTGTCCATTGATATGGTTAACAGTGCTTTATGCAGAGAAAGCAACAGAGTTATCCAGTAATATTCACATGCAAACTCGTGGCGCAAACCTGACAGTTACACACTCTTTGTTTGAGCATGTGAGATTGTCATCAGAAGCTCTCCGTGTGCTCCTTCTTTCACTGATCACTGTGCGTAATGGTGCAGGGCGCACTGAGTATGTACTAATAGTATGTACTCATTGGAGCCCCCAGGAGGCTATTGAAACGGGCCAACTAGTAACATATCTCTCCTGAAAATGATCTTTGGCTATTCACAAGAGGCAAATCTGCCCTATGATTGGATTTTGGAAAACCATGCGACGGTGAACCAGTTTCGATTTTCGATTGGACACTCACACATTGCGCACTTCATCATGCAGCTTCTATGAGGAGTACAAAGATGGCCAATGGCTGGCTTGAACATCCACAGAGTTAACCTTTCTGCCAAAAACAAAGTACATTTCTATCTCATATCATTCAAAAGTTATTTATAATTTAGAAAAGCTTGGTCTTAGTCATCGTATATGACGGCGTCGGCCCCAGAGGGTTAAAGAAAAAAAATAACAGGTCTATGAGAGCCAGAATTCTTGCTGGTTGTTAGGTGATCACATACTTATTTCATGCAATAAAATGCAAACTAAATATTTAAAAATCATACAATGTGATTCTCTGGATTTTTTTTTTTTTTAAAGATTCTGTCTCTCACAGTTGAAGTGTACCTATGATTTGTAGGTGTGAAAACCTGCAAAATTGACTTTGGATCAAATACTTATTTCTCCCACTGTATATTCAATTGAATACACCACAAAGACAAAATATTTAATGTTCAAACTGATAGACTTTTTTTTGTTTTTGTGCAAATATTTGTTCATTTCGAAATGTATGCCTGCAACACGATTCAAAAAAGCTGGGACAGGTGCAACAAAAGACTGGGAAAGTTGATGAATGCTCAAAGAACAACTGTTTTGGACCATTCCCCAGGCGAGTGTCATGATTGGGTATAAAAGGAGCATCCCCAAAAGGCTCACCTGTTCACAAGCAAAGATGGGGAAAGGAACACCACTTTGTGAACAAGTGCATGGAAAAAAATAGTCCAGCAGTTTAAGAACAATGTTTCTCAATGTTCAATTGCAAGGAATTTAGGGATTCCATCATCTACAGTCCATAATATAATCAGAAGATTCAGAGAATCTAGAGAACTTTCTATACGTAAGCGGCAAGGCTGAAAACTAACGTTGAATGCCCGTGACCTTGGATCCCTCAGGTGGCACTGCATTAAAAACCAACATCATTGTGTATAGGATCTTAGGGCCCTGTCCCACTGGCGTTTAGGAGGATTTGCGGATGGATTGCGCACAAAAGTGGCCCACATCCACCAAACAACCGCAATAACCGTGTAACATTCCTGCATTAGTCGGCCGCCATCCGGACATGTCCATGATCATCCGCAGAGGCACGCATGTCTGCAGCCAGGATTTTTGAGCGGCTCAAAAATCCTGCTGCGGATGAGATCTGCATCACTGCCTGAACACATACTGTAGACATACGCAGGACATACACAACCAACGCGCCGCATATCCCCTGTCATCCGCTAATATCTGCAACCGACGGGTTGGCGCGGCTTGGCGGCGGAACAGGACAGCGTGCAAAACAGATATGACGCGTGCCCAGCACGGCTACATCACGGTCGCAAATGGTATGTTGCGCATGCAGACTAGAGCATGACACAGGAGTGGATTTTCACTCCCGTCCCATCCCGCTCCCAGAAAAAAAATCCCATCCTGTCCCAATCCTGGACTGGAGTAAAAAAAATCAGTCCCACTCCCATCCCACTCCCATATGTCTCGCGCCGCGATGATCAATCAGGGACTGAATATGTAGTGACGTGGAGATGTCTGGAGTTTGACTGAAGATGTGAACATGTCCTGTCGCTGGTAGCAGCCTGTGAGCTTTTGTCCTTTATTTCACAATTATGACAGAGATTTTGGAGCGAGCAGCAGCCCCACAGCAGCAGGAGTGGAGTTTATTTTTCTTTTTATGTTACGTGTGCGTGCTAGCGAATGGAGATTATTTTACTTATTAACTACACAGATGTATAATAGAACAAATGGTGACTGGTTTCTAAACACAATTATGACAGAGTTTTTTGGTGGAAGAGCGAGCTGCAGCAAGCAGCGGAGTTTCTTTTTTTTTTTTAATTGTTTACATGTGCGCGCGTGAACGGGACAGTTGGTCCTCAAACTGGGTCCTGCAGAGGTGGAAGGACCGCTGAAAGCAGTCGTCATCCAGACGCAGCTCCTGCATCAAATAATGATACTCTCTGTATTGGGAGCTTTTCACAACAACTCGGTCTGTGTGATCAAGGTCCGTCATGTTAACTTGACTGACAACCGGAGCCGGCGAGCGTAATGGAAGCTCCTCCTATTTGATGACGCACCGGGGCGAATTTTCGCAGCAAAAGCAGAGCAACACACCAGGCAAAGGAGGCGCGTCCGTCGCCACGCGACCCCAGCGAATTTGCAGCATCTGATCGTGCCCGGTGTGAACACGGCATTAAATAGATGAAAAGCATCATCTATTTTTGGCATTTTTGCCCGCTCCCGTTCATTTTTATTCCCGTCCCATCCCAATCACGGGATTGATAAAATTTTGACTCCCATCCCACGGGAATCCCGCAGGAATCACGTGACGCACGGGAATTCCTGAAAAATGTCATCCTCTAATGCAGACAGAGTGGGCATGGATGAAGCGAGTGCATCACGGCCGCTGTGCCCCTCATGGGGGCGCCTCCGCGGTCGCCTTCGCTTCTGTTCCCTGTTACAGTGGTCCCTCGTTTATCGCGGGAGTTACGTTCTAAAAATAGCCCGCAATAGGTGAATTCCGCGAAGTATCAATCAATCAATCAATCAATTTTTTTATATAGCGCCAAATCACAACAAACAGTTGCCCCAAGGCGCTTTATATTGTAAGGCAAGGCCATACAATAATTATGTAAAACCCCAACAGTCAAAACGACCCCCTGTGAGCAAGCACTTGGCTACAGTGGGAAGGAAAAACTCCCTTTTAACAGGAAGAAACCTCCAGCAGAACCAGGCTCAGGGAGGGGCAGTCTTCTGCTGGGACTGGTTGGGGCTGAGGGAGAGAACCAGGAAAAAGACATTCTGTGGAAGAGAGCAGAGATCAATCACTAATGATTAAATGCAGAGTGGTGCATACAGAGCAAAAAGAGAAAGAAACAGTGCATCATGGGAACCCCCCAGCAGTCTACGTCTATAGCAGCATAACTAAGGGATGGTTCAGGGTAAGGGGAAGTAGCCAGTGTTATTTTTTTTACAATTATTATAGATGTTTTAAGGCTGTAAAACCCCTCACTACACACATTTTCTCACTTTTCTCTCCTGTGTAAACACTCTCAAAGTTCAAACCTTAGTACAAAAATAAGTCCAGTATTATAGAATGAAACCAAAGATCAAAACCTGTTTTCAGGCCCAAACATTTGTTTGAGAAATAAAAATAGAACGTTTTCCTATTAATAATTATGATGGCTTTTAGAACTAACAAATTTAATTTTAACAATCAACCTACGAGGTTGGACACATAAGAAATTATTAATATTAACTGACCAGTATGTCACATTTCCTCTGATCGCGCCTCTTCGTCGTGGCGCCGCTCCACGGCGTGTTTTTCCATCTCAGGGCAGGTGCCTTTTTCCGAGTGATATGGGTAGTTGTTGGTGCTCTTTTTTTCTTCTGATCGAGAAGATTCTTATAAACAGACACACGCAGAACACAATGCGCGTGCTTTTCCTTCGCTGCTGGAGCGCTCTGCATCAAAACAGCGAGTGTAGTCTCTGGACCTGTTGCCAAATTTTGGCTGCAACTAAGCACAGCAGACAGTTAAAAAAAAAGAAGAAACATGCAAAATTGCACTAAAAATCCGCGAACTGGCGAGACCGCGAAAGGTGAACCGCGATATAGCGAGGGACCACTGTATATCCGCTTTTCTTCCTCATGTATTCGCTGATCCACGCCGGGACATTTGTCATTTCCGCCCACCTTTGTTGCGGACGCTCAGCTTTTGTCTCCTCATTCCATCCGCAAATCCTCCTAAACGCCAGTGGGACAGGGCCCTTACTGCATGGGCTCAGGAACACTTCAGAAATCCATTGTCAGTTAACACAGTTCATCACTACATCTACAAGTGCAAGTTAAAACTCTACCATGCAAAGCGAAAGCCATACTTCAACAACATCCAGAAATGGCGCCGCCTTCTCTGGGCCCGAGCTCATTTGAAATGGACAAACACAAAGTGGAAAAGTGTTCTCTGTTCTGATGAGTCCACATTTCAAATTTTTCAAATTATGGACGTTGTGTCCTACAGACAAAAGAGGAAAAAGACCATCTAGATTGTTACCAGGGCAAAGTTCAAAAGCCAGCATCTGTGATGATACGGGGGTGTGTTAGTG
Organism: Thalassophryne amazonica; assembly: GCF_902500255.1. Classification (NCBI taxonomy): domain Eukaryota; kingdom Metazoa; phylum Chordata; class Actinopteri; order Batrachoidiformes; family Batrachoididae; genus Thalassophryne; species Thalassophryne amazonica. The sequence continues at coordinate 7,124,228 of NC_047121.1, forward strand.
CCCATGGCATGGGCAACTTACACATCTGTGATGGCACTATCAATGCTGAAAGGTACATCCAGGTTTTGGAGCAACAGATGCTGCCATCCAAGCAACGTCATTTTCAGGGACGTCCCCGCTTACTTCAGCAAGACAATGCCAAGCCACATTCTGCATGTGTTACAACAGTGTGGCTTTGTAGTAAAAGAGTCTGGGTACTAGACTGACCTGCCTGCAGTCCAGACCTGTCGCCCATTGAAAATGTGTGGCATATTATGAAGTGCAAAATACGACAACAGAGACCCCGGACTGTTGAACAACTGAAGTCATACATCAAGCAAGAATGGGAAAAAATTCCACCTACAAAGCTTCAACAATTAGTGTCCTCAGTTCCCAAATGCTTATTGAGTGTTTTGAGAGCTTTTGAGTGTATTGAGTTCTACACATGTGGTGATACCTTATTTACATCAGGATGTTAATAAAATCAATGCTGGCTATTTTCAGAATAAAGTACTTATATCCAGAGTTTCAAATTGCATAATTCAAATAGTGTCAACTTTATGGTCTTCTCAAAACATTAAAATTACTGTCCTGGATGCACAGAATGCATCTGAGCTTATCTAGAAACCATTGGCTTCTGAGGGCCTAAAGCGACCCCCAGCCTATGGGCTTCGGCCCTGCGGGCCTCGCAGTTTGTCCCCGCCACTTTCTAGTTCTAAATTGCGCCCTTGCAAGCATATGCCCCCAAACCTGTCCAGACCACACTATTTGTATTTCTGTATGACTAATATCAATGAACTCCAACAGCTATTCAGTGTCCCATGCTGCCTCATTCCCCTGATGTGTCAAACAAGAACTGGCTATAAAAGAGAGAAAGTCATTCTTAAATTTAGCATAATGTCCATTTTTCCAATTACTGATGGGCTGCTACAATGGAGAGACTATGTACAAAAATGGCTGCAATTCTTGGTTAATGTAATATTTTTTAAAATACCTTGAACTGAAGTGGAATCTATACAGTACAAGCCCATCTTGATAGTTTTGATGGTGCTGAATTGTGTCTTTGCCAAATTACTTATGGACCAAACTGTACCTGTAGAAGGAAATTAAAAGATGAGTCAATGTGATCAATAAAGATTTCATTATATTGTTTAAGCAATTGATGAAGACATACAGAGGATGCCAAGAATCATTTAAATGCAGTGTGTGTTTTTAAAAAGTGCACTCTAGTTGAATTACTAGTACAATCACACAAACAGTATCCCTTCTGTCAGGGTCTGAATTGTACTGAGGATTCATTCACAAGAATGTGTGTGTGTGTGTGTGTGTGTGTGTGTGTGTGTGTGTGTGTGTGTGTGTGTGTGTGTGTGTGTGTGTGTGTGTGTGTGTGTGTGTGTGTGTGTGTGTGTGTGTGTGCGTGCGTGCATATTGTAGCAATAGTAAGACACATACTGTGATTATAACACTTCCAACTGTGCACAAAAAAACGACACACACACACACACACACATAGTACATTTGTAAATATCCATGTCAGTATCAGTTCCCTTACATGCTGAACTTGCACTATTGCTTCAGGTGAATTGCAGTCTTACTGGACATCTGATCTCAGCCACAGATGACAGATGAGCTCTGGAACACTGTTTCATGTAGAAAACATCAATGTATCAACAGATACCAATAACTACTCTTCTATTTATATTTCACATTGTCCAAAAAGTGTTGAAATAAAAGTGCTGGTTTATCTTGTCTCGCAAAACAACCAAATACACAATATTCTAATAACTAAATTATTCATGAATCTGCTTTGTGACTACTGGACAAACTGCTGGACATTGTCGTTGATGCCAGTCAGCCTCTGCACACTGTCATCAGCAACCAGAGGAGCCTCTTCTGCCACAGACTGCTTCTTCCCAAGTGCAGGACCAACAGACTGAAAAACTCCTTTGTCCCTCAGGCCATCAGATTCTGCAACTCCTCACTCAGGGGAAGGAGGAGTAACAGGAAGAGAGAGAACGGGAAGGAGAGGAACAGTAGTAGCCAGTAAACCAGCACTGATCAATATCTATGTCATTTATATTTGTGCATTTATACGTATATTATTTATTTATATTACAAGTATTTAGATATTTATATTTGAAGAGTTCAGGCGTAAAACCCCATAAATGCCACCCCCAAGAAAAATGAGATAACCATTGCAAGTGAAAGCTTACTGAGACTCGTATTCGATAACAAAATCAATTCTGCTGCAACACCCCATAAATCCTATGGTAAATGCAAGTCAAGATGCGGTTTGTATGCAGAACCTCGTAAGCGCCATCCCAGTTTGTGTGCAAAACCACATAGTGAACAATGCACCACTCACTGGCATGTATCTCGGGCACGTGACGCAAAGATTGCGGCACCCACGAGAGCTTCTCTGATGCTGCATTTACACATAACGACAGCACATCACGAATGCCACGAAGTATACATTCTTGGCTGCTGATCACGAATGTGATTATTTGAGGCAGAGGCGTCAGGTGTCCTCAGGAACTGCTGCAACCTGTTACAATGCGTTATGATTAATGGAACATGTTGGTGGAGCATTGCGCACGGTCAAGAATAATGTTCCATGCTATTACATGCTATTCTGTGTAACAGCGCATTAAGTTCTGTCACGTTGAGAATGAGGCAAATTGTCTCCACTCACATCCATATTCATCCATCAGCTGATGAACAATTCAGATCACTCCAGTTTGCTCCTTTAAATCTACACCAGAAGAACTTTGTGACTGCATGCTTAGTTGGGCTCTGTGCCATGAAGTGGCACAGAGAGAAGGAGGAGATGGAGAGAGCCAGATGTGTGGCTCCACGCAGCTCTCGTCTCCCTCATTTTCCCAAACATCAGACACAGCAGCAGGTTGAACACCTGCAGGAGCACGCTGAGGAGCATTGGAATGAAACTTTTAGTTGACTTTGCATCTTTGTCCTCCTTCAGCATACTGCAGCAATGAAACTGAATACGGTGCAGCAGGATTAGTGCGCATGTCAGAGAAGAACGCTTTCACGCTCTATTAAGGATCATCACTAATCAAGACGGCTCAACACACTCAGCTGTGACCTCCACAACATGAGCCGAAATGAGGGTCGTGTGTAACATTCATGTAAGATTTGTTGACAGCCAAAAAAATGCTCCATGGAAATCACAAAAATCACGTACTAACACACACTATTAAGAAACCTATTCAGATGCGTTAAGTCACATTAAGAATGTCAGGAATGTGTCAAGAATGACACAAATATGACATTTGTAACGCGTAGTAAACGCAGCATTAGCGTACATTAAAGTGATGGACTTACTGAGTTTTGCAAACAAACTGAATGTGGAGATACCAGGTTTTGCAGCCAAATATATTAAAGGTTGCTAATTAACAAATTTCTGAATAAAGGTTGATTTTTGAGATTCTGCTATTTTGTTCAGTGCACCATAACCATTTCATAATAAGAAAGAATGATTCATGGAGATGTATAACTTCCATTAGGTAAATATCCTTATTTAAAACAAGAGTGGTCTGGTGCCTGAACTCTTCATTTGCAAACTGTTTTTTTTTTTTTTTTTTTTTTTTTAAACTTTCATTTTTGAGGGAGTCTTCCCAAGGGTTCAACAAAGTTCCATGCATACCAAATCTGAAAGTTGACATATTGACTCACAGCACTGATTGTAATGCTAACCCCAATTGTGTTAGGGCAGTAAAACCATGTGTTTGGTCAAACACAGGAAAGACACAAGCACAAATTTAATCCAGTGGCACCACTTTGAGTTATTCGTTAATGTGATGTTTCTCAAACTGACCCAGAAGGCGTGACTGTCCAATTACCCCTTAATTTACAGTCCAATGACTTATGGTCATGAACTTTTGGCAATGGCCAAAGCAGAGCCACTGCTTCTTCACATTGAAAGGAGCCAGTTGGGGTGTTTCGGGTATTTGGTGAGGATGCCCCCAGGTCTCCCTATGTAGATCATCCAGACATGCCAAACTGGGAGGAGGCCCCAGTGAAGACCCAGGGCATGCTGGAAGGATTATATTTCCTAGATGGCTTGGGAACACCTTGGGATATCCAAGGGGAGTTTCAGGACTTGGCCATGGATGGGGAAGTATGGACTGACTTGCTTCGTGTGCTGCCACCACCACCCAGATCCAGACAAGTGGCAGAAAAGTAATTAATGATTAATTTCTCAAGTTCCTGGAACTTTTCAAAGTAATGGTAAACTTCTGCGCTCCTCCAACAAAATTCTTATCTCATATATTGCACCTGTAGTGCTCTTTGTCAGCATGGATTGTTATATGTATATAGAAATACTGTTTTTTCATCTTCTTCTGTTTTGCAATGTGTTGCCCTAATGCAACTCCACGTTACATACAGAATGGGAACAGGTGGTACCGGGAACCTTCTAACTTGATTGAAAGTGGACCCTTCTGTTGTGTGGGCCGCTGAAGAGGAGGTACTGCTGGCCCACCACCACCAGAGGGTGCCCTGCCTGGAGTGCGGGCTCCAGGCACCAGAGGGCGCCGCCGCCTCACGTGAGCAGCTACGGTGACAGCTGTCACCCATCACCTGAGACAGCTGACGGCAATCATCTGTGGGGTATATCAGCAGGATGGCACCTCCACCTCATTGCCGAGATATCGTTTCTACCTACGAGGTAACGTATCAAAGCTGACGGAGTGTATCCTTTTGGATTAGTGTATAGCTTGTGGATTACTGTTCCAACGAGAGGTGGAGGTAACTTCCCTGCTGTTCGGAGTCTTGGGTGCAAACGCGCCCCCATCTAACTGTTCTTTGTTCCTCGCCAGCAGTACCAGGTCCGACACGCGGAGGCAGTGGCCACCTGGGAGTTCGGGACTTGGCGGCTCCAGTATTTCCGGGGTCCTGTGGCGGAGGAAGCCGTGTGGTTCGGGTCTTACCTTGGAGAGGCGTCTCCTATCTTCGAGCCTGCCCACACGACACTTTTGTGAATTGACAGTTGTCCATTTCGTGATTGGTTGTATTCGTTGTGCACATTCACAACAGTAAAGCCTTGTTATTTGACTTTCTCCATTGTCCGTTCATTTGCGCCCCCTGTTGTGGGTCCGTGTACTGACACTTTCCCAACACCTTCCTCCAAAAAGTGGGGCAGGACCCCTTAAACTCCTCCTTAAACAATGTGATTATTTTACAGTGTTACTGTAGAATAACAGGGCAGAAACACTTTAAAATAACAGTGTCAAGCTGGCAACTGCCTGCTACTAGTTTACTGTAAATTAACCGATAAATTTGTGCATTTATTGATTCAGTTTTTGTGGGCACATGCTGACATGGACCTTTTTGGTTTATGTGTTTATTTGACACTTGAGCATCAACAGATTGTCCATCCATCAGCAATGGCAACCAAGATTCAAGTCTAAACAATTTACGATTTTACCTTATGGTTGTGTAAATTTGTTTTATTATAGGTGGTCATTTAATTACATTTTATTAATAAAAATTAATTAAGGGTGGGCGTTTAGCCAACTATGTTCAAAAAGGGGGTGGGGGTGATGCTCGGCTGTGGGCACTCTGTTCCACCGATGCCGTATTTACTTACACAATTACTTTGGTCCTGCAACTGGAGTGTGTGTGTGTGGGGGGGGGTCCAGAAGGCGAACAACTCTATCGAGGAGGTTAAAGTCAAAGAATCACAACATATTTCATTATATTGTTAATCCAGGTCTATAATGTCATTTTTTGTGGGTTGTGTCGTTGAAAGTATTGCGTATTAAGCATAAAACAAAAAACAAACAAACAAACAAACAGGAACTTAGCATAGAATCATCCATCCCACAGTAAGTTACAGTTAACTGTTGATTATGTGTTTTTGACAATGTTTACCTCGGACTGAAGAAATCATGATTCCTAAGAGTTTTCACTGACTTTGCTGTGCCTTTCACACATCTCTGTACACAAAGCCTTTGCCGTTACTGCCACCTGAATGAGGATCATCAAAGAGCTGGTATACTCTCTTTCAAAATAAGATCACGTCTATTTCTCTAAACATACCTGTCATCATAACGTGACATGGTGCTAAATATACCATGGCATGATCTATCTGGAGAGATTTGCACATGATACCTCTGCTACAAACAAGGAATCTGAGAGCCTGAGGTCAGAGAGGATGTGAAACTGCTGTTGGCAAAGTTTTGATCCAAGCACTTGGGCGGCTGTTCCAGGAGTGTCCCTTTTGAATGCTAATCACTGTCTTCAAAGAAGCAGCACTCCCCGTTGGTCACCTTATACTGTTGGGCTTGATGTAAAAGAAATTTCACACAAACAGTAGGCTTTGTGGAGACTTCAAAGTTGCTGTCTTATGCAATGTTTTGCTCAGTATAAATGCATTTCATATCTCAGCATGGTGCTGCTAAAGAACACATCCTGCACTTGTGACATGAGTCTTAGACTCACACCGGTTGAACTGTGGCTGAGCCTGAAATGGGCACTCCAAAAACTCTTTGCTGAGGATAAAACACATGACTCTGTATTAGTTGGATCTTGGTCCTGAAGCTGCCAGTTATTGACCAGTTTGCATCAACTACTCTAATTCCATTCCTGATGAAACTTGCTGTTTGTAATTTTATGCTCTCAGCTCGATCATAACACCCAATTCTGAATGCTGGATTGTCAGTTTGATCTGCATTCTCACATCACACTGCAACTGCTGTTGAACCAAGTGTTGCTTCCTGCTAGAACTTCCTTCACTACCCAAATTTTTCTTTATCCAACACAGTGACAGAGTAGTTAGCTCTCTTGCCACACAACAAGAATGTCCAGGATTAATTTACACCACAGCCCAGTTCCTTTCTGTGTGCCATTTGTTTGTAACGTTTTAGGTTTCTCCTGGGGATATGAAAAGTTACAGGCAGGTTTCACCAGAATTCACACATTGCTTGCTTTGTTTGTGCCTTTTTATATTAACTGGGGAGCCATTCCAACGTGTTCAATGAATTCCCATAAAAACCCAAGATGGATGGTACAAACAAAAAAGGTTCTGTTTTTGTATGGACACATTATAACATAAAAATATGGTGTCAATTGTTTTTTTTTTTTTTTCTGCTGAATGACAAAAGAAAAAAAAATCTTGCAAAAAATATTCTCAAACAGATAGTTCTATAGAAAAGTTAAATCACCTTGTGTGAGTTAACCTCACTTAGTGTCACTGAGTGTCTTCTGGGCAACTGTGAAGTCAGCAGTTTCCTTTATGATTGTGGTTGTGTGTACCAAACCAGACAGAGAGTCCTTGTATTAATACTGCACAAATAGGGAGTTATTCAAAGTTGAAATAAAATATTGTAAAACAAATTATACCTTTTCATTTATTAGTTATAGGCTGTAATTATCAAAATTATAATATGGTAGTGAGTCTGTAATATATCATATTTTGAATTCTGGAATAAAAAAAAAAGTTTTTCATAATATTAATTTTTTTTACATGCATCTGTATGGTTGTAAATGTTATGTGTGCCATTTTGGTTATTTCACTGCCCTTGTGTATTTCAGGAGGTTTGCACATACAGTCAGTACTATGAGGTTAATTTCAGGGTAATTATACACTGCGAAAAAAAACAAAAAAACATGGACAATTGTGTAGTTATCAACATGCACAATATATCCTCACTCATATTTTACCCTGACATCAGGCGCTGACATAATTGTAAAGCACTTTGAGCATGTGATGCAGATGGAAAAGTGCTATATAAATGCAGTTCATTTACCATTTACCATTTAAAGTAACAAAGATAAATAAATAAATAAAATATGGCTTTACTTCACAAAATTTGGCATCAAAATGCAGGAAACAGGTGTTTCAGAGAGTTATAAATTTAAAAATGTTCCGTGGGCAAACGGTCCCCGTCTCCTCTACAAGCACTTGCGTCTGCAGAGCGGCACACTGCAGGAGAACTTCACTCACAGCCGCACAGACAGACTTTTCAGCTGTCTTCTCCCACAGCTGGTGGAAAAGACTGACTGAAAAGTCAGTCCACACCAGCGGACCCATGTGTGTGGAACCACGGCAAAGGCACATTATGAGGAATGGGGGGAAGAGAGACCCGACTGTGAATTACACAGCGGACAATTCTTTTTTTTTTTCTTGCCCACAACAGACAAGAGTCCTGGTCATCACGACTGACTTTACAGAGGTTGATGAATAAATTGTGGATGTGTTGCTTCTTAATCAGAACCAGCGGGTCCACAATCAATGTAGAGAAATGATCATTTTCACACCCTCGGAAACATCACAACAGCCAAACTCCAGTGTCATTTTTTCAGAGATGCCGTTCCAACGCTGGCAAGGAGTATATATATATATATATATATATATATTTTTTTTTTTTTTTTTTTTTTTTTTTTCTTTTTTTTACCTGATCTTTGGATGTGTGAATCGATCTGTGGGAATTAAATTGAGAATCAATTTAAAATCAGTGAATTCATCTTTTCACCCCAGCACTAGTTTGCAGCATCACCTCTACGTGTCGGCAGAGGAACAATAGCAGGAGAAATGTACATACACCAGCCATTGTTTGTGCGAGGGGCACTGCACATTTCCACAGTCATTTCACCTTTGATACTTCTGAACATTAGCGTGGAGACGGACGGATGCCACGTTTTTGTGCGTACGCAACTTTTGTACATGGGGCCCCTGGAGTTGGCTGCAAGTGGCAACCTGCAGTGCTGAAAAGTGAAACCAACACAGAAATCTTATTTGTGACAACTGTATACGTCTGAATTTTATATAACTCTTTAATTTCAAATATATTAAGCCAAGGAGTTATAAATAATTAATGGCATGGCCACTTTGAATGACAGGCAGTGTGCTGACAGGCAAGGACTCTGCTACCAGTGGGCGGTAGCTGCTGTTGATTCAACCATGTTGGCACTAAATGAACATTTTATTATAAATATCCAAGCTAATTTGGCTTGTTGAGTGGTTAATTGTACAAACAAAACAGTGAAGATGTCTGTGCTCCAGAATTTCTGTTGATTACTTGTACTATTTAGCCGGTATCCAAGGCTTGGTGGCAGTAGTTCCACTGTTTCTCCACTGCTATACAGGTAATATTACAGTCATAATTGTCAAGACCTGTATCCAAAAGACCGGCAATGAAAATCACCTCCCAGTTCACAATAGTATGTGCTAATCAAACACCACACCAAGATTAGCCAGTTGGCTTTAGCTTCTTTGGTTATGAGATGGGCTGGGTGTTCACACTCCATTTATCATGCTAGTTTTGTCTCCACTCCACCTCTTTACCATTTTTGGTTTGGCTGGGAGTCTGACACTGCCAATACAACAACATTTGGAAACACTCCATAAAAGCTTCAAACCTGCTGTTCAGAAAACCTATGTGTGATATGATGGATGGTCTCCAGGACACCCCAGGGGCTGTGGCTACCCACTGCCTCAAGTGGTTGGATTGCATAACTAGGATGGATTAAATGCAGCATGACACATTTTGTTTTATGTAATGTCCCACAACAATAAACCACATTTTTCCTTAACTTGCACTTTTATTTGCAAGAATGGCCAGTAATGTATGCTACTTGCAGTCCCAGAGGATGAATTCTATTTAAGGAAAATAATCCTGAACAAGCACATCCACTTCTGCCCAGTGCAAGTTGCACAACCGTTTGCTGCAAATGGTCTTTTACTTAACCTTATGTCTCTTAGTATACTTTGTTGTGGTTTGGAGGCTGGACAGAGTGCACCCTCCCACACCTGTGTGCTCCATTTACACTAATTGCTGCAGATACAGATCATGTCTGTGTGAACTCGACTGCACCCACACATTAGTGAACTATTTGGTATTCAGTAGACAAGCCCTCTAACTGGGGTCAACACTGATGGTGCAGAGAAGAATTTAGCAATAGAGTGAAAATCAAACAGCAACAATGAAACAAATACAAATATCATCATCAGCCACTTCCACAAATAGTTAAAGAGTATTCTGATTTTGTAAGGTGTCTTCTGAACACCACCACAACTAGTTGGAAAGACACAGTCAAGATGTGGTTGTTGCATAGATGTCCAACTTTCACTCAAAGGATTTAACAAAGATATCACATTCACCATTTTGGAATTACAGCCATTTTTAAATGCAGTCCCTCCATTTTCAGACATCATAAGTACTTGGGCAAACAAAATGTAAGGCTTATTTTTATTATTATTTTTTTTTTTTTAATACAAATCACCCAGATCAGAAGTTTTCTTGTATGTCAGTGTATGGAGACATTAACACTTTCAAGTCACTGAACATGTCTTTGACTTCATTTACATAAACCATTAGGAGGTAGTGCTCAAAAACTGATGTTGCAAGAAGGAGAATAGCGAAGGATGTCACCACGACAACTCTGAAGGAGTTACTTGCTTATGTGGCTATGACTTCCGAGACTACGTATCATGTGACTTTGGTTATTTGCACGATCAGTCACAGCTTCATGGTGCAGTGAAACTGAAAAGGGTTTTCACACAGATACTTTGTTTTCTGGAGTATAATCTGAACTGGAATATAACTCTAATCTAAATAAATATAAATATATAAACTAAATATATACAACTAAATATATAAATAAATATAAATCTACTTAGGTAGATGAGAGAGGTCTGTAATTTTCAACATGGGTCCACTTCAACTATGACAGACAAAATGAGAATCCATGCAGATCTCCTCTATATCATGGCAGGCGGCAACCCGACACCAGGAGCGAGTGGACCCATGGTACAAACTCCCAAATTAGGCTTTGAGGTATCAGAAATTGTCATGTTTATTGCAGGCCGAGGTTCGGTACACAGGTGGTCATATCGCGGAGCAGAGGTACAAGCAGGACCAGGCAAAAACGCAGTCATAGATGAGAAGGGTTCAGTGGCACAGGCAAACTCAGACATCAGAGATAAGGCAAAGACGTAGTCAGAAAATCAGGGCAAAATACGGTACACGGCTGGACAAAAACAAGGCTGTGAACAAAGGCTGGAGAGTGTACTAAGACAACAATCTGGCATTGAGCTGTAAGACTGTGCGGGCTTAAATAACAGGTGCTGTGAACAATGTGCATGTGCAGACTGATTAGGTAATAAGGTGCAGGTGTGCAGTGAAGAATCCAGAGAGGGGGCGTGGCTAGTAGACAACGATCAAACACTGTGCAAGAGAGTGATGTAAGGAGCAAACATACTTGGGCTGGTGTAGGGAGTGTAAGTGAGATGAACAACACACACACAGAAACAAGGTGAGAGACATGGGCAGGTGCAAAGAGTGTGAGTGAAAGGAAACAAAGCAGACAGAAGCAAAGAGAAAGACAGACATGAGGCAGGTACAGAGAAGTGAACATGATTAACTGGAAGTGAGGAATAGCAGGGAATGATGAACAGGCTAGACATGAGACAGAATAGCATATAACAGAACTGGGCAAGAACAGGAACAAATACTAAAACAGAGCAACAAGGAAAACAGAGACTACATGATACAGATGCAAAACCCAATGTAACTGACAACACAAATGAAAAAATACACAGATGATGAACTAATGATGAGTAATGCAAACATACAACTCCTGGCAAAAATTATGGAATCACCGGCCTCGGAGGATGTTCATTCAGTTGTTTAATTTTGTAGAAAAAAAGCAGATCACAGACATGACACAAAACTAAAGTCATTTCAAATGGCAACTTTCTGGCTTTAAGAAACACTATAAGAAATCAAGAAAAAAAGATTGTGGCAGTCAGTAACGGTTACTTTTTTAGACCAAGCAGAGGAAAAAAATATGGACTCACTCAATTCTGAGGAATAAATTATGGAATCACCCTGTAAATTTTCATCCCCAAAACTAACACCTGCATCAAATCACATCTGCTTGTTAGTCTGCATCTAAAAAGGAGTGATCACACCTTGGAGAGCTGTTGCACCAAGTGGACTGACATGAATCATGGCTCCAACACGAGAGATGTCAGTTGAAACAAAGGAGAGGATTATCAAACTCTTAAAAGAGGGTAAATCATCACGCAATGTTGCAAAAGATGTTGGTTGTTCACAGTCAGCTGTGTCTAAACTCTAGACCAAATACAAACAACATGGGAAGGTTGTTAAAGGCAAACATACTGGTAGACCAAGGAAGACATCAAAGCGTCAAGACAGAAAACTTAAAGCAATATATCTCAAAAATCGAAAATGCACAACAAAACAAATGAGGAACGAATGGGAGGAAACTGGAGTCAACGTCTGTGACCGAACTGTAAGAAACCGCCTAAAGGAAATGGGATTTACATACAGAAAAGCTAAACGAAAGCCATCATTAACACCTAAACAGAAAAAAACAAGGTTACAATGGACTAAGGAAAAGCAATCGTGGACTGTGGATGACTGGATGAAAGTCATATTCAGTGATGAATCTCGAATCTGCATTGGGCAAGGTGATGATGCTGGAACTTTTGTTTGGTGCCGTTCCAATGAGATTTATAAAGATGACTGCCTGAAGACAACATGTAAATTTCCACAGTCATTGATGATATGGGGCTGCATGTCAGGTAAAGGCACTGGGGAGATTGCTGTCATTACATCATCAATAAATGCACAAGTTTACTTTGATATTTTGGACACTTCTCTGATGTTTAAGGATGATGAAATCATTTTTCAAGAAGATAATGCATCTTGCCATAGAGCAAAAACTGAAAACATTCCTTGCAAAAAGACACATAGGGTCAATTTCATGACATAGGGTTAATGTCAACGAGCAGATGTGATTTGATGCAGGTGTTAGTTTTGGGGATGGAAATTTACAGGGTGATTCCATAATTTATTCCTCAGAATTGAGCGAGTCCATATTTTTTTCCTCCGCTTGGTCTAAAAAAGTAACCGTTACTGACTGCCACAATCTTTTTTTCTTGATTTCTTATAGTGTTTCTTAAAGCCAGAAAGTTGCCATTTGAAATTACTTTAGTTTTGTGTCATGTCTGTGATCTGCTTTTTTTCTACAAAATTAAACAACAGAATGAACATCCTCTGAGGCCGGTGATTCCATAATTTTTGCCAGGGGTTGTAATCTGACAGAACAAAACTAGAACGGAACTGGATGATGGCAACAGAATAACAAGAAGCAAAGTAACAAGAAAAACATAACCGAATAAATCACAAAGAAAACAAATATTAATAAATCAAAGCCGAAGCAGACAAGAAGCAACAGAAAGGAGGAAAACAAGGGCTCAGCGCCCCGACCCTGCCAAATCCCTGACACTCTAGAGCAGTGATGTTTTGGGGAACAATTGTAAGAAAATAGAAGATATACAAGACCATTGATAATCTCCCTTGATCTCGGGCTCCACGCAAGATGTCATCCTGTGGGGTCAAAATGATCATGATCATCAACGGTGAACAAAAATCCCTGCTTAAGCCAGTACGTGTCCAGGCCCGTCTGAAGTTTGCCAGAGAGCATATGGATGATCCAGAAGAAGATTGGGAGAATGTGGTCAGTTGAAACCAAAATAGAACATTTTGGTAAAAACTCAACTCGTCGTGTCTGGAGGAAGAAGAATGCTGAGTTGCATTTCAAGAACACCATACCTACTGTGAAGCATGGGGGGTGGAAACATCATGATTTGGGGCTAATTTTCTGCGAAGGAGACAGGATATATATATATATATATATATATAGAGAGAGAGAGAGAGAGAGAGAGAGAGAGAGAGAGAGAGAGAGAGAGAGAGAGACGGCTGCATGAAAGTTTGTGAACCCTTTGAGCTAAGCTTTTCTATGTTTGAAATTTGATAGGACATGGAAAACAAAACAAAAAGGTTTTTTTTTTTTCATTTATAAAATGATGGTCTTTAAACTCACAGCGAAATGTAATCTCTACATAATGAATTAAGAGAAATAAAAATCAAAAAGCCAAAATGATAATGTGAATAAGGAAGTGCACCCTTTACTATAACCCATATATCCATCACTTTTACATCCAAGTCAGGGGACGAACACATGAACATTTCCAAGACACTGACTATGTCTTGGACCTCAAAAATGAGTACCCCCCCCCCCCCCCCCCCCACACACACACACACACACACACAAACCCACTCTGTGACTTACAAAAATGTAAACAGGTCAAATTTAGGCTGAAGTATTTAATGTGCCTTCTCATAAATTTTAGCCAAAGTTTCCATCCTTTGTTTTTGAAAATAATAATTACATGGTATAGCTGGAACCATACATGGGTCAAGCACAAGCATTAAACAACCTCAAATCAAAAAATGCTGCAACAGTATGGAAAATGCAAATAATAAAAATAAAAAAATAAAAATTCTGCAATGATTCATTCCATTCATCCATTTCAAACAATATGAACACAATATATTTCATGTTTTGTGTGGAGTAGGGGGACATGTGTGTTTCCTAGAAAAACACTCACTTCTACATCCGTCATTAAAAGCATTAATGCGCCAGGTTAGACTGCCCAAGACTCCAACAAGGAATGACAGATGACAATCTGACTTCTGTAATTCATGTAACTGCAACAACACACCCATGATTAAATGTCCTGCACCTGACTGGAGCAGAGCCTACGTATAAATAGCAAAGTATAGTTGGACACATCCCACATACATTTGCACCATGTGCGTTAGAGCTCATGCCGGAGATCGTCGGGAGTGTGGGAAACTTAGGCACTGCCGAGATGGTGACCTCCATTTCACCTTCAAACCCACTCTTCTGAAAACCTTTGCATGACATCACTGAGAGTTTGCCCAATATACATATGTACAGTCAATGGAAGGTTGCCACAGTCTTCCTGCAGCATTAAGGCTTTCTGTGTGGGGTATTTTCCTGAGGTATGGTGTTATGTCTTCTACAGTGCTGAATGTTGCCCACCACAACACCCAACCCATTCGAGGCATTCATATCTGTGCATTTATAGTCTCATTTTGTATGCCAGACATAATATGAAGATACCGATCAAAATAAATGAAAGTTCATCCTTCCCATGTAAAACGGAATATCTTACTTCATGACAAGGTATTATGTACATCAAGGTAATAGCAAATTTCAAGCTCCCAAATTCTTTGTTGTTGTAAACCATGTTCTTGGATGTAGCTGAGATACACAGCCAGGCTTCTGTCAGGTTAGAACTATTATGTTTGCGGTATGTAAATGATAGACTGGATTACATCTAAAGCAGACTGAAAAAAAAAAGCTTCACATGACACCATTTGTTCTTGCATCATGCTGCCATCTAAAGCTGGTGCATGTTCTCTTTTCTGGGAGCAGGGAAACCATTTGCATGTTAAAGGCAGACTCTTGAGTGGTTTTACACCATATCTCAGCACTCCAATAGCAAACAACATTTATTCAACGATAACATGACTTCCTCCCATTTCTGGTGAAGTTGTTGCTCGAACTCTGCAGCAAAGGGCATTTTATGTGTGCACTGTTGTGGCAATAATACTTGGGTCCTGTGGTGGAAAGCTGGCCCTTAATGACAAAGGATGGCATTTCAAAAGGTCACCTCATATTGTATTGATATAGGATAACACCCCTCCACTCCCAGGCCTCACCCCATTTTTCAAAAAAATCCTCTCAGGGTATAGATTCAGTTTTTCACTGCACAGGTAAAAAAAAATATAACTATTACATTTCAACCATGTGTGCATTTTACAGATTAGACTGTTGTACAAGTGGGTTGCTGCTCATCTGCAACTGAATAAAAAGGCATTAATGAAGAAAGAAAGAAATGACAGCATGTGCAGGAAAAGAAAGTAGTTGGTACAAATCAAATGTTATCTTTTAAAAACTGAACAGACACTTCAGAGTTCCCTGACATGAATGTTATATGGTAAATGGACTGCATTTATATAGCACTTTTCCATGTGCATCAGATGCTCAAAATGCTTTACAATAATGCCTCACATTCACCCTTATGTCAGGTTGCTGCCATACAAGGTACTCACTACACACTGGGAGTAAGTAGGGGAATAAGGAATTTGCTCAAGGGCTCTTAGTGATTTTCTGGTCAGCCTGGGATTTGAACCAAGGATCCTCCGGTCACAAGCCCAACACTTACTCACTAGACCATCACCTCCCCTGAATTAAAAAGTAGTATTTTCTCTTTTCAGAGTATTAAGACACAATTTAATATTTTATTATTTTTATATTTTATTTTTTGTCAATTGTTTTTTGTTATGTCTGAGAGGTGGAGAGCTGGGGTCACATTGCTTATTGCTCCCCAGCTCAGTCGCCATGTGTTGGAGTTCACTCCGGTGAACGAGAGGGTTGCGTCCTTATGCCTTCGGGTCAGGGACAGGTCTCTCACCGTTGTCTCAGCCTACGGGCCGAGCAGCAGTGCAGAGTACCCGACCTTCCTGGAGTCCCTGGGAGGGGTACTAGATAGTGCTCCGACTGGGGACTCCATTGTTCTCCTGGGGGATTTCAACGCCCACGTGGGCGGCGACAGTAAGACCAGGAGGGGGGTGATCGGGAAGCATGGCCTCCCTGATCTGAACCCGAGTCGTGTTCAGTTGTTGGACCTCTGTGCTAGTCACAGTTTGTCCATCATGAACACCATGTTCGAGCACAAGGGTGTCCATAAGTGCACATGGCACCAGGACACCCTGAGCCGGAGGTTGATGATCGACTTTTTTAGTCATATCATCTGACCTTTGGCCATGTGTCTCAGACACTCGAGTGAAGAGAGGGGCAGAACTGTCAACCGATCACCACCTGGTGGTGAGTTGGATACGTTGGGAGGGGAGGAAGCCGGTCAGACCTGGCAGGCCCAAATGTATCATGAGGGTCTGCTGGGAACGACTGGCGGAACCCTCTGTCAGCGAGGTCTTCAACTCCCACCTCCGGGAGAGCTTCTCCCAGATCCCGGGGAAGGTTGGAGACATGGAGTCCGAGTGGACCATGTTCTCCAACTCCATTGTCGATGCAGCCGCTCGTAGCTGTGGTCACAAGATCTCTGGTGCCTGTCGCAGCGGCAATCTCCGAACCCAGTGGTGGACACCGGAAGTAAGGGATGCCCTCAAGCTGAAGAAGGAGTCCTACTTATCTTTGTTGGTAGGTGGGACCCCAGAGGCAGCTGACAGGTACCAGCAGGCCAAGCGTGCCGCAGCCCGTGTAGTCGCAGAGGCAAAAACTTGGGTCTGGGAGGAGTTCGGGGAGGCCATGGAGGAGGACTATCGGTCGGCCTCGAAGAGATTCTGGCAAACCGTCCGATGCCTCAGGAGGTGGAAGCAGCTCTCCACCAGCACTGTTTACGGTGCGGGTGGGGAGCTGTTGACCCTGACTGGGGATGTTGTCGGGGGTGGAAGGAGTACTTCGAGGATCTCCTCAATCCCATCGTCACATCTTCCGAAGAGGAAGCAGAGACTGGGGACTCAGAGGCGGACTCATCCATTACCCAGGCCGAAGTCACCGAGGTGGTTAGAAAGCTCCTCGGTGGCAGGGCTCCTGGGGTGGATGAAGTCCGTCCTGAGTACCTTAAGTCTCTGGATGTTGTGGGACTGTCTTGGCTGACACGCCTCTGCAACATTGCATGGCGATTGGGGACAGTGCCTCTGGATTGGCATACTGGGGTGGTGGTCCCTCTGTTTAAGAAGGGGACCGGAGGGTGAGTTCCAACTACAGGGGGATCACACTCCTCAGCCTCCCCGGTAAGGTCTATTCCAGAGTACTGGAGAGGAGAATTCGACTGATGGTCGAACCTCTGATTCAGGAGGAGCAGTGTGGTTTTCGTCCTTGTCGCGGCACACTGGACCAGCTCTACACGCTCCATCGGGTGCTCGAGGGTTCGTGGGAGTTTGCCCAACCAGTCCACATGTGTTTTGTGGATCTGGAGAAAGCGTTCGACTGTGTCCCTCGGGGCACCCTGTGGGGAGTGCTCCAGGAGTACGGGGTCCGGAGTCCTTTGCTAACGGCTATCCGGTCCCTGTACAACCACAGCAAGAGCTTGGTTTGCATTGCCAGTAGTAAGTCAAACCTGTTTCCAGTGCACGTTGGCCTCCGCCAGGGCTGCCCTTTGTCACCGGTTCTGTTCATTATTTTATCGACAGAATTTCTAGGCGCAGCCAGGGTGTAGAGGGGGTCTGGTTTGGGAACCACGGAATCTCGTCTCTGCTGTTTGCGGACGATGTGGTTCTGTTGGCTTCGTCAAATCAGGACCTTCAACGTGCACTGGGGCAGTTTGCAGCCGAGTGTGAGGCATCCGGGATGAAAATCAGCACCTCCAAATCCGAGGCCATGGTTCTTGACCGAAAAAGGTGCTTTGCCCTCTTCAGGTCGGTGGAGTGTCCTTGCCTCAAGTGGAGGAGTTTAAGTATCTCGGGGTCTTGTTCACGAGTGAGGGACGGATGGAGCGTGAGATAGATAAACGGGTCGGTGCAGCATCTGCAGTGATGCGGTCGCTGTATCGGACCGTCGTGGTGAAGAGAGAGCTGAGTAGGGGGGCAAAGCTCTCGATTTACCGATCAATCTACGTTCCGATCCTCACTTATGGTCATGAGATTTGGCTCATGACCCAAAGAACAAGATCGCGAGTACAAGCGGCCGAGATGAGTTTCCTCCACAGGGTGGCTGGACACTCCCTTAGAGATAGGGTGAGGAGCTCGGACACTCGGGAGGAGCTCGGAGTCGAGCCGCTGCTCTTCCACGTCGAAAAGAGTCAGTTGAGGTGGCTCAGGCATCTTTTTCAGATGCCGCCTGGACACCTCGCTGGAGAGGTGTTCCAGATGCGTCCCATTGGGAGGAGGCCCCGGGAAAGACCCAGGGCTTGCTGGAGGGACTACATCTCTCGGCTGGCTTGGGAATGCCTTGGGGTTCCCCTGGAGGAGCTGGGGGAGGTGTGTGTGGATCGGGAGGTCTGGGCGGCTTTGCTTGAGCTGCTGCCCCCCCGACCCGACTCCGGATAAAGCGGAAGAAAATGGATGGATGGATGGATGGATGGATGGATGGATGGATGTTTTTTGTTATTTAATGTGACATATTTAAACATTTGTTTTACCCCTTAAATTTAATTTGAGTATATATATATATATACGAGGTCTATTAGAAAAGAGTCCGACCTTATTATTTTTTTCAAAAACTATATGGATTTGAATCACGTGCGATTACATCAGACAAGCTTGAACCCTCGTGGGCATGCAAGAGTTTTTTCACGCCTGTCGGTTGCGTCATTCGCCTGTGGGCAGGCTTTGAGTGAGGAGTGGTCCACCCCTCCCGTCTATTTTTTACTTGTTTAGGAATGGCTCAGAGACTGCCGCTTTGCTTGATCAAAATTTTTTCCTAAACTGTGAGACACATCCGAGTGGACACCATTCGAGAAATTCAGCTGGTTTTCGGTGAAAATTTTAAGGGCTGATGAGAGATTATGGAGTGTTACTGTCGCTTTAAGGACGACCCACAGAGCCGGAGGGCGCGCCGCGCTCCAAGCCCCCGTCGTCAGCCTGTTTTGAGCTGAAAACTTTCAAATTTCAAATTTAAGGCTCTGTTGATCCAGGACCATGTGAGAGAACAAAGAAGTTTCAGAAGAGGTCGGGATGAGCAGTTTATCCGGACATTCCACTGTTAAAGAGGATTTTGTAATGAAAGACGTGCAGATGGATTCACGCGTCGGCAGGCAGCTGCTCATGGCCCGGTGGCACAGAGAAACACCTCCGCTGGAAGCGTGACGGGACAAGTTTGAACATGCCCAGCTGTTAAACAATTTCTCAGATACTCACTCCACTGAAAACCATCGAAAGCCGCCTGAATTTTACGAATGGTTATCAACACGGAGGTGTTTCTCTGTGGCGCCGGGCCATGAGCGGCTGCCTGCCAACGTACGAATCCGTCCGCACGTCTTTCATTACAAATCTCCTTTAACAGTGGAATGTCCAGATAAACTGCTGATCCCGAGCTCTTCTGAAACGTCTCTGTTCTCTCACGACGTCCTGGATCAACAGAGCCTTAAATTTGGAAGTTTTCAGCTCGAAACAGGCTGAGGACGGCGGCTTGGAGCACGGCGTGCCCTCCGGCTCTGTGGGTTGTCCTTAAAGCGACAGTAACACTCCATAATCTCTCATCAGACCTTAAAATTTTCACCGAAAACCAGCTGAATTTCTCAAATGGTGTCCACTCAGATGTGCCTCACAGTTTATGAAAAAAATTTTGATCAAGCAAAGCGGCAGTCTCTGAGCCATTCCTAAACAATGAAAAAATAGACAGGAGGGCTGGACCACTCCTCACTCAAAGCCTGCCCACAGGTGAATAACGCAACCGACAGGCGTGAAAAAACTCACGCATGCGCACGAGGGTTCAAGCTTGTCTGATGTAATCGCACGTGATTCAAATCCATATAGTTTTTGAAAAAAATAATAAGGTAGGATACTTTTCTAATAGACCTCGTATATATATATATATATATATATATATATATATATATATATAATATGAAAAGCTAAGTGGCCCCTGTGTACGTGTATGCATGTGTGTTGTATTTTGGTTTGATGGTATGTTTATGTATTTTGGGTCAAGGATGAATGCCGCCAAAATGGAACATTGATAAGACTAATATTTTTGTAGAAATGATGGAATTATGTAACAACAGTGAACAATGGAAATTGATAATAACATTCTGGACTCACATGCCATTCCAAATCATTATAGAAACAATAAAAAAACAATTAATTAATCTTAAATCTCACATCAGTTTAATGAGATTTTTGTTTTCTGTTTCATTGAGAAAATAATCACATAGCAAATCCCTTAGAAAAATAAATAAATAAAACTTTGAAGGTACGGTCTCACAGATGTCAAGACAATGGTGATTATTCAGTAGTAAAATTACAATAAAAACAAGATTAAACACACATTTACTTATGAAGTGCCGACCATCTTTAATAAATTATTGTACATTTTATTGGCAAAAATAGATCACAGATTTTTGCATATTTTAGTTAGCTATAAACATTTTATATTTAGCATATTTAACATTTAGGCATATTTATGCACAGTAAACATACACACAATAATGTAGATATTTTTTAATTATCCTGGATTAGCCAAAAATAATGAATAAGTCATGTATACCATCTCATTTATAATGAATACACATATACTGTATCTATTTTTATTTTTCTCATTCATTAATCCTATGAACAAATGACTGAAAACAAGACAGGAGGAAGTAGTAAGAATTAGCCCCCAAAAGAAGCCCCAAAAAAGCCATATGAAATGATTCATGGACAAGTGCCTTCCTACCCAGCTGACGTATTTACACCCTATGTTCCTGCCAGTACTCTGCATTCTCAGGGTGCAAGACTACCTTGTGTCCCTAAGGTTAATAAAAAGTCTGCAGGCCACAGATTTAATCATGTGCCTTTGTGTAGATCAATCTCCCAGTGGTGATAAAACAGTTTACGTAGAGACATTAAAGTCCAGACTAAAGACGCATCTATTCCACTGCTTTAGTTTTATGCTTCCTATCCTTTTAATTCATCTTACTAGCAATGGAACATGTCTTAGCCTTACTTCATATAATTTCTGGGTCTGTTAGTGAAGCTTAGGGCTACCTGTTGGTGACCACCTTAGTATCCTCTCTGCTTCCCTGTCGATTTACTCTTGGTGAAGTCATACATTAGGTGCAATTATTTTGGCTGATTAATTCTGGTCTTTTTCTCTATGTTCGAGGCACTGATGAGACTACCTGCGGATGATGGCTATGCACCCCAGGGCACAAACGCTGCCTTTGGCACCAGTGACTGTGCTCACCTCAACAATGCACTGTTTTTTTTTTGTTTTTCTATTCCATGTTTCTTCAGCCTGGTAAAACTTTGCAAGAAGCTTGTAAGTGTTGGAAAGACCTAAGCAGTTGGTCACTCCTCCGAATCTGGTCTACTTGAGGTTTCTTCCTCAATATCTTCAGAGTTTTTCCTTACCACTGTCATCTGTGTGCTTGCTCAGGGGGTTGGTTAGGTTAGACCATACTCGTGTGAAGCACCTAGAAGCAGTTTTGTTGTGCCCAGTGATTGAGTGTGTGTGTGTGACTTGTAATTAACCAGTGGCATAAGCCTGGAGTACCTGTGATGCATGTGGTTAGCAGATGACAATCACTCCTGACTAGCATGTCAGCAAAGCTGATATCACCTCACGCCTCTCCTCAGCTTCTATCATCTGCTTATACTGGTCCAACACCCTCAGTCCTTGGGGCTGTATGTTTGGGCTGGGGGGTGGGGGAGTGCAGTATGAAAGTAGAGCTTTCCATCACAGAGCATTCTTAGGAATGATACAAAAGTGCTATGATGTCATGATAAACAATTGTGGCACTGAAAAACATAACAGTCCACTAATCTGTGCAAAACATTTAAGTGTATTGCTCTAGAGAGTCCTCACAAAAAGAAATCACCCAACTAAATATTTTCAGGCATGTAGGAAAAGTAAAATGAGCACTGTAAGCAGCAGTAACGGATCATAGTGCAGCATGACAGAAGTACATCTCACTCTCACTCTCTACCCCTATGTGTGATGTGCTGGAGCACAGCACTAGAATGAAGCCCAGGCCCTCAGGGGTCAGTTTCAAGCTTCTCTTTCAGCACCTTGGACAGCGGTGCAACCAGAGGCTCCCACAGACGTCACTCATATGTGATCACATCTCCTCTGTTAAAAACAAACTAACAAAAAAGCATGTCTCATATTATTGGGAGTTGTCAAAACAATAAAATGGATTAGAAATCAAACAGCCATTTGCATCACCATCATCCAGACCATCATTCCACATCAGCGCATGGAGCAAAACACCCCCCCCCCACACACACACACACTTTCCCATGCTCAGGTGGTTGTGGGCCACACAGAAGTTTAAGGAATGGTTTGATTCTAACAAATTGTCACTTCACTTTGGTAAAACAAAGTGTGTCATATTTGGTAATAAGTCCAGGAATGCAAGTAGAAATTAACAAAAATCTGATGTTGAAATTGAACTTGTTAATGAAACTAAAATTTCCTGAGGTCTTTATTGACGATAATTTAAGTTGGTATACACATATAAATTATGTTAAATCTACAATGTCAAAGACGATTGCCATTTTGTATAAAGCACAAGACTTCCTCCCCCCAACACTCATTAGTTACTTTATATCACTCATTACTTGTTCCATACATGACCTACAAATCTAACACAAATCCTATTTTTTACTTCAAAAGAAAGCTGTAAGAATTATTAGTAAGAAACCTCATCGCAAGCCAACTAATCGTTTGTCTGTTTGCATATTTTGAAATTTTGAAACTTGATTGATTACATCAAAATACAAATTATGTTCAAAGTGAAAAATGGACTTCTGCCACAACACATCCAGGACCTGTTTAAAATGAGGGACTCCAGTTATAACTTCCGAGGAACATTATTATTTTGGAAACCAAATATTCGAACTACCGTAAAAGTCATTGTATTTCTGTTAACGGAGTAAATATTTGGAATAATGTCCCGGATAATATAAAATCACTCGGTAGTTTGGTTGGTTTTAAAAGGCTCTATAAAAAATGATTTGATTACTTATTATGCCATATTAAATTAGGTTTATTGATTCTGTTTTTTGATTTTGATTTTGATTTATTCTGTTTTCTGTACTGCTGCTTGCATGTTTGTGTTTTTTTGAAATTCAAATTCATGAATCAATGGAAACTTTGTATTAGTTATGACGGGTATATGTATCATTTTATATACGTATAATTTTTTTATTTTGGTTAAAGAGGTAGGCGTTTACAAGCTTTTGCTTCTGCCTACACCCTTTCAGGCACATAGATGCATTGTTGGACTATTTTCTTTCTCTCTTTCTTTGTACGTTTTTTGTTGTTCTGGATCTGTCTGTGCCGAATAAATTCATTCATTAACAAATCACAGGTATGGTGTACTTTTGTTGTACTTCTGACACACAACACACATGCAATGACTGTGCATCTTACTGTCATCACACGGCCCATAGTAGCAGTGCTCCTGACTTTTATCAGGTGTATGACAGCATTACAGGATGCATATGTCTTGTAAACATTCTTGAGCTTCGAAAGACCCATAGAATTTCCACATGCAGCAGTAAAGGTCTCCATGGCAGTTTATCACTGCTGAATGCACACACACATGATGCACAGGTCTCAAGCATGGTTTTGCCATTTTTGCAACCATAGACTGCCCATAGCAACACAAACAGTGAGCTGTGGGGGAGGCTTTAGCCTCCTGTTTGCACACTCTTCTGGTTTCAAGAACAAGCCAATTATCAACGGTGCATTTGAAATTATTCTGTAGTGACTGGCACCACTGAAAGGGCACAAGGATAATGTAAGTAACTAGCTGTATAATTGGCCTTTTTAAAAGGCTTCTTTGCAATTAGTAAATCCACTGGGACTGTCTCCATGCTCCCACAAACTTCTAAAGACATTTTGGAGTATTCCATGGTGACAAGGATTAGTTTGCTGAGTGGCTTCACCTGAACAGTTGGCATTCAGAATCAGTATTGTTAAAAAACAGGGGTTTTGGCCTCAGTGAAAACACAAAGTGAAGAACATCTAAAAATAGATCCCACATTGAAAAATTCTAGTTTCCCTTGAAGGAAAACAGCTGAAAAATGCTGATATTATATACAATTAAGCCACACCATAGGAATGTAAATGCAGTGCATATTCTTGGCTAACATTTGACACGCCATGTCTCACATCCTGTAACATTCATATTATCCATCAACAACCAAAGAGATATCCTGAATGTGTCATGATCCTTTTGTATTTCTTAATCATGCCATGTATCATAGTCATGCTTCAGCTGGTCTTGTTTCTTGTTCTTGTCAGGTTTTCATGTTCATGTTATCATTGGTTTTGTTTTTGTCAATCATACTCGTATTTGTTCACTCTTGGTTCCTTAAGTAGCTGTAGTTTAGTTCTGTTCATCACATTCTGTGTATTATGCTTTGGTCACCGTTTTTGGTTGTTGTTTGTTGTTTTGGTTCCTGTTCCGGAGCACAGCAGTGTTTTTCTGTATCTGTTAGCTGTTTAATCTGCGCAGTTAGATTGATCTAGTTAACTAGATAACGATTTGTTTCACAGTGTAATCTTCACGTGCCTTAACTAAAGCACTCCCTCTGCTGAATTACCTCTAAATTATTTACACGTTATTCACTTTCTGTGTTTTTAGGAATCTGCTAGCTTAGTGCACCTACTAGCTCTTAGCCGGCATGGCGGCTTCTCCTGTCTCTCCTGCACTTTTCTGCTCTGGGTGTGAAATGTTTAGTTATTCCTCGGCCTCCTTTAGCAGTAATGGTACTTGTAATAAGTGTAGCTTATTCGTAGCTTTGGAGGCCAGGCTGGGCGAATTGGAGACTCGGCTCCGCACCGTGGAAAATTCTACAGCTAGCCAGGCCCCTGTAGTCGGTGCGGACCAAGGTAGCTTAGCTGCTGTTAGTTCCCTTCCAGCAGATCCCGAGCAGCCGGGAAAGCAGGCCGACTGGGTGACTGTGAGGAGGAAGCGTAGCCCTAAACAGAAGCCCCATGTACACCGCCAACCCGTTCACATTTCTAACCGTTTTTCCCCACTCGGCGACACACCCGCCGAGGATCAAACTCTGGTTATTGGCGACTCTGTTTTGAGAAATGTGAAGTTAGCGACACCAACAACCATAGTCAATTGTCTTCCTGGGGCCAGAGCAGGCGACACTGAAGGAAATTTGAAACTGCTGGCTAAGGCTAAGCGTAAATTTGGTAAGATTGCAATTCACGTTGGCAGTAATGACACCTGGTTACGCCAATCGGAGGTGACTAAAATTAACATTGAATCGGTGTGTAACTTTGCAAAAACAATGTCGGACTCTGTAGTTTTCTCTGGGCCCCTCCCCAATCGGACCGGGATTGACATGTTTAGCCGCATGTTCTCCTTGAATTGCTGGCTGTCTGAGTGGTGTCCAAAAAATGAGGTGGGCTTCATAGATAATTGGCAAAGCTTCTGGGGAAAACCTGGTCTTGTTAGGAGAGACGGCATCCATCCCACTTTGGATGGAGCAGCTCTCATTTCTAGAAATCTGGCCAATTTTCTTAAATCCTCCAAACCGTGACTATCCAGGTTTGGGACCAGGAAGCAGAGTTGTGGTCTTATACACCTCTCTGCAGCTTCTCTCCCCCTGCCATCCCCTCATTACCCCATCCCCGTAGAGACGGTGCCTGCTCCCAGACCACCAATAACCAGCAAAAATCTATTTAAGCATAAAAATTCAAAAAGAAAAAATAATATAGCACCTTCAATTGCACCACAGACTAAAACAGTTAAATGTGGTCTATTAAACATTAGGTCTCTCTCTTCTAAGTCCCTGTTGGTAAATGATATAATAATTGATCAACGTATTGATTTATTCTGCCTAACAGAAACCTGGTTACAGCAGGATGAATATGTTAGTTTAAATGAGTCAACACCCCCGAGTAACACTAACTGCCAGAACGCTCGTAGCACGGGCCGAGGGGGAGAATTAGCAGCAATCTTCCATTCCAGCATATTAATTAATCCAAAACCCAGACAGAGCTTTAATTCATTTGAAAGCTTGACTCTTAGTCTTGTCCATCCAAATTGGAAGTCCCAAAAACCAGTTTTATTTGTTATTATCTATCGTCCACCTGGTCGTTACTGTGAGTTTCTTTGTGAATTTTCAGACCTTTTGTCTGACTTAGTGCTTAGCTCAGATAAGATAATTATAGTGGGTGATTTTAACATCCACACAGATGCTGAGAATAACAGCCTCAACACTGCATTTAATCTATTATTAGACTCAATTGGCTTTGCTCAAAATGTAAATGAGTCCACCCACCACTTTAATCATATCTTAGATCTTGTTCTGACTTATGGTATGGAAATTGAAGACTTAACAGTATTCCCTGAAAACTCCCTTCTGTCTGATCATTTCTTAATAACATTTACATTTACTCTGATGGACTACCCAGCAGTGGGGAATATGTTTCATTACACTAGAAGTCTTTCAGAAAGCGCTGTAACTAGGTTTAAGGATATGATTCCTTCT
The DNA here is from genome assembly GCF_902500255.1 of Thalassophryne amazonica. NCBI lineage: Eukaryota > Metazoa > Chordata > Actinopteri > Batrachoidiformes > Batrachoididae > Thalassophryne > Thalassophryne amazonica. The sequence continues at coordinate 7,151,257 of NC_047121.1, forward strand.
TTATGTTCTCTAATGCCATATACCAACACAGTGCAGAGTAGCTACCTAAACTCTGTAGGGTGAGATAGAGTATGTCATCAATAGTTTACATCCTCATTGAAGACAACTTTGGATGCTGTAGCTCCTCTGAAAAAGAGAGCCTTAATCAGAAGTGCCTGTCTCCGTGGTATAACTCACAAACTCGCAGCTTAAAGCAGATAACCCATAAGTTGGAGAGGAAATGGCGTCTCACTAATTTAGAAGAGCTTCACTTAGCCTGGAAAAAGAGTCTGTTGCTCTATAAAAAAGCCCTCCGTAAAGCTAGGACATCTTACTAATCATCACTAATTGAAGAAAATAAGAACAACCCCAGGATTCTTTTCAGCACTGTAGACAGGCTGACAAAGAGTCAGAGCTCTATTGAGCTGAGTATTCCTTTAACTTTAACTAGTAATGACTTCATGACTTTCTTTGCTAATAAAATTTTAACTATTAGAGAAAAAATTACTCATAACCATCCCAAAGAGATATCGTTATCTTTGGCTGCTTTCAGTGATGTCGGTATTTGGTTAGACTCTTTCTCTCCGATTGTTCTGTCTGAGTTATTTTCATTAGTTACTTCCTCCAAACCATCAACATGTCTATTAGACCCCATTCCTACCAGGCTGCTAAAGGAAGCCCTACCATTATTAATGCTTCGATCTTAAATATGATCAATCTATCTTTATTAGTTGGCTATGTACCACAGGCTTTTAAGGTGGCAGTAATTAAACCATTACTTAAAAAGCCATCACTTGACCCAGCTATCTTAGCAATCTCCAACCTTCCTTTTCTCTCAAAAATTCTTGAAAGGGTAGTTGTAAAACAGCTAACTGATCATCTGCAGAGGAATGGTCTATTTGAAGAGTTTCAGTCAGGTTTTAGAATTAATCATAGTACAGAAACAGCATTAGTGAAGGTTACAAATGATCTTCTTATGGCCTCAGACAGTGGACTCATCTCTGTGCTTGTTCTGTTAGACCTCAGTGCTGCTTTTGATACTGTTGACCATAAAATTTTATTACAGAGATAAGAGCATGCCATAGGTATTAAAGGCACTGCGCTGCGGTGGTTTGAATCATATTTATCTAATATATTACAATTTGTTCATGTAAATGGGGAATCTTCTTCACAGACTAAGGTTAATTATGGAGTTTCACAAGGTTCTGTGCTAGGACCAATTTTATTCCCTTTATACATGTTTCCCTTAGGCAGTATTATTAGACAGCATTGCTTAAATTTTCATTGTTACGCAGATGATACCCAGCTTTATCTATCCATGAAGAGGACACACACCAATTAGCTAAACTGCAGGATTGTCTTACAGATATAAAGACGTGGATGACCTCTAATTTCCTGCTTTTAAACTCAGATAAAACTGAAGTTATTGTACTTGGCCCCACAAATCTTAGAAACATGGTGTCTAACCAGATCCTTACTCTGGATGGCATTACCCTGACCTCTAGTAATACTGTGAGAAATCTTGGAGTCATTTTTGATCAGGATATGTCATTCAATGCGCATATTAAACAAATATGTAGGACTGCTTTGTTGCATTTGCACAATATCTCTAAAATTAAAAAGGTCTTGTCTCAGAGTGATGCTGAAAAAACTAATTCATGCATTTATTTCATCTAGGCTGGACTATTGTAATTCATTATTATCAGGTTGTCCTAAAAGTTCCCTGAAAAGCCTTCAGTTGATTCAAAATGCTGCAGCTAGAGTACTGACGGGGACTAGAAGGAGAGAGCATATCTCACCCATATTGGCCTCTCTTCTTTGGCTTCCTGTTAATTCTAGAATAGAATTTAAAATTCTTCTTCTTACTTATAAGGTTTTGAATAATCAGGTCCCATCTTATCTTAGGGACCTCATAGTACCATATCACCCCAATAGAGCGCTTCGCTCTCAGACTGCAGGCTTACTTGTAGTTCCTAGGGTTTGTAAGAGTAGAATGGGAGGCAGAGCCTTCAGCTTTCAGGCTCCTCTCCTGTGGAACCAGCTCCCAATTCAGATCAGGGAGACAGACACCCTCTCTACTTATAAATTAAGCTTAAAACTTTCCTTTTGCTAAAGCTTATAGTTAGGGCTGGATCAGGGTGACCCTGAACCATCCCTTAGTTATGCTGCTATAGACTTAGACTGCTGGGGGGTTCCCATGATGCACTGAGTGTTTCTTTCTCTTTTTGCTCTGTATGCACTACTCTGCATTTAATCATTAGTGATTGATCTCTGCTCCCCTCCACAGCATGTCTTTTTCCTGGTTCTCTCCCTCAGCCCCAACCAGTCCCAGCAGAAGACTGCCCCTCCCTGAGCCTGGTTCTGCTGGAGGTTTCTTCCTGTTAAAAGGGAGTTTTTCCTTCCCACTGTCGCCAAGTGCTTGCTCACAGGGGGTCGTTTTGACCGTTGGGGTTTTTCTGTAATTATTGTTTGGCTTTGCCTTACAATATAAAGCACCTTGGGGCAACTGTTTGTTGTGATTTGGCTCTATATCAATAAAACTGATTTGATTTGATTTGAGTTACCTGCAAGTGTTTCCTGTCTGGATATGTTCCTTTAGTTACAGTATTCATTGCACTCTGGTTATTATTTGTTTTGTGTTGCTTTATTATGCTTTAATCACTGGTTTTCGTTAATTTTTATCTTCTGTGTTTTCATCCAGTTGTCTCCCAGTTGTATGTATTGCATTTTCTGTTTATGATTATTTTGTTGTTTGGTCACTGGTTTTAGTCTGTTTATTTTTTGCTCATCAGTTGTTGCTTTTATTCTTATACTTTGATATGGGTCAGTCTGGTTAATATATTATTCGGTTTAGCTTTATTCACATTTAAATGTTTCCTTCATGCCTATCCAAGTATGTTCCCACTCCATATCACTGCACCAGCCATTGTGTTTTTGTCTCACACTTTGTTTCTGTCTGCTTTGTATTTTCACTCACTCCCGCTCTTGTACTTGCTCACGTGCCTTTGTTACTTTCATCACGCCACTGTGTTTTCCTGCCTTCACTCTCTTGCACTTACCTTTGTCTTCCCTGGTCACTCCCCTTCCAGAACCTTCACTGACACCTGTGTCTTGTTCCACTAATTACAACACCAGTTATTTAAGCACTCACATTCTCACAGGTCCCTTGCTCTATTGTTGAAATTGTCTTTCACTTTCCAGCTGTCATTCTTGCCTCAGTTTGTCTTGTATCAGCCTGCCAGTATTAGACCTTGTTTTGTCCTTGACCGCGTTTTTGTCTCTGCCTTTGATTGCCACCACGCTTTGTATTTTGACTTCAGCCTATTTTTTTCAGCCTCATGTCTGTCGGTACCTTTGCCTCATTGCTGGACCACCTGTGAACCAAATCTGCCTTCTTCAATGATTAAACCTAATTCAAACTGCACCTGCTGCGAGTTTGCATTTGTGTCCACCCAGACAGAATAATGGAAAATGGAAAATAATGGAAAATGCTCATTGCTTAAAATAAATAAATACATTTTTTTTCAAATTCTGCTGCTTTACTGAATTTATCTACCGGACACTTGAATTCAAAACTAAATAGTATAAAATCCAACAGCACAATGTGAGCACACTTTTTCCAACAAAATTGCTCAGTACTGTTTCATGGCATTTTTTGTAAAACAGAGAAACTTGTTCCACAACCAATTACTTTACAAATCTAAGGGCCCCTTCACGCACAGTGTGAAGTTGGTTGGCATCTGATTGATTACGGTGAAACAGCATGAAACAGTTTGAAATTAGTGCACATGAAACATCGGGCCGATGGGCAGGTGTGTACGAACCCAATGTGAGAGTTGTGCATGTGCAGGTGTCTTTCGAGCAGGAAGCGTGCCAGGTGCAGCACATGGTGCCACTTATGTGGAAGAAATAAAAACCACCTGTTACCTGTGGGACCACATCACACTGCTTATGTGGAATAATAATAATAATAATAAAAAACACCACCTGGGACGCAAATTTGTGCCTTTCAAAAGCTCTGATTGCAAGTCAGTGACTTTACCACTGAGTCACGGAGCTGTTCTTTGAAAGCTGTGGGAAGCTGCCTCAGAAGGACATGGAAGTATTAGAAAAAAATTCAAATCCCAAATCATATAACAACACCGCATTTATCAAGTGAGCGATACAAATGTGATTCATCTGTTCATCTGTAGATGACCCATGGTCACTGACATACAGTCATGAAATGAACATGAATGGGAAGCATTGGGCTCTGATCATGTCCACATCTACTGGTACAGTGTGTCCAGTCGCCCCGCGTGTGTGTTCTGCCCGACACGCATGTCTTGTGGATGGCACGCCGCAGTACAGACGTGCGTCTTGTGGAACACAGCTCACGTAGGTGATGTGACATCAGATCGCCCGCTGCGTGTTCTGACCTGACGGTCCATTTCAAACTGGCAGGCTGTACAATGTCTGCTCCGTGGGGATGCTCGCTGGCTGCAGCTTGTCGCCATGGCAGTATATGTTTTAATTTATGTCCACGTAAATACAGCAATCAGACACACGCGCCTCAACATTGGACAGTTGGTAGTCCATGTCTGTCCAAACACAGTAGGTGTTGTGTACCTGGAAGGATCACCACAGATGCTTCCGTCATAGCCACACCTCCTGTCAGTTCTCAGCGCACACGCCAAAGCCACAGTCATGTGGAACTGAAACAAATTTGTCTGCCAGTATGACAGTGATCGTTTGCAGTCTGCTGTCCGTGTGAAGAGTGTGAGTGGCCACACATTCTTAAAGTGCCATGTGAGTGGTGTTACATGTTTGTGCATGTCACCTGGAATTTGGCTGACACCTGCCAAGAGAGGGTGTGATGGGTTCGCACAGTGCACACTCTGTCTTTCAGGTGCTTGTGTGCGCAAACAGTTGTAGCGACAGGTGTACAAGGCGTTGGAGGCAGGACTGATTTCAACTGTTTGCACACGATTTCCTGAGTCATGTGCACTAAGTGTGCACTTCGTCCCAACTCCACACTATGTGTGAAGGGGCCCTAAAGTGCATCTCTACAGGCGATTAAAAATAGCCCATGAGGCTGAATGCAGACTTGTTTGACACTTCAGCAAAGTGAATCAAATCAGTTGAGACTGTTTCAAGGTCCTGTCATTTTAAACAGAAGACAGTTGTTTTTCCACAGAAAACAAAGGCATTGTTAATTTGATGTCTATTGTCATTTTGGAATTCAAGTAGGTTTCGCAAAAAAAAAAAAAAAAAAAAAAAAAATCTGTAAATTTGTCATCATTGTGTCAATGTGGAGCCTCGAGTCCATGTTGACTGATCTCATTTGAGACAGTTGGCTGCCAGACTCTGGTACTTGTCAGAATAAATCAGACATGATGATGGCAGTTGTTGCATTCTGACGCTGAACTCTGAAAATACCTCATTTCACAGCAGTAGTTCACTGATGGCAATGGCAGCCTGAGAGTTCAGAGCAGAGCAATCTGTCTCACACATCACATGAGGTTTATTAGTGTGACACCTGTGGAAAAGCAGACTTCTGTCCACTATATCCAGCTGAATGCTTCAATCAGGGACTGTTTCATCCAGAAAGTCAGCAGGGGGATGATGTCCTATCTTGTTATGCCATGTGTCCATCTATCTAGTGTGAACAAAAGAAGTTCTGATCCAATATGAATCCCAACTTGACAAGATGTATGTGGTAACCAACACATAGTTGATTTGAAAGTTCACAGCTACAATAATAAAACACAGGCCACTGATTCAGTCTTAATATTCTATGAACTCGTTGATGGCTTGATTTTTGATGTGTTGCTTGAGTGAAGCTTGTTTCACTGCTATTTCGCTCTGATGAAAATCCATGGTTGGTGCAAAGCTCAAGAGACACTGGTCAAAGGAGTGTTTGACTTTTTGCTGTGAAACAAAATCAGCAATGCCCAATGGTATGCAGTAAATCAGAAAAAAAACAAACTTTATATTTGATTTACAGTTTGTGAATATTGTCTTATTGGCTCAGAAAAGGAATGTTATGTTATGCTATTTATGCTAAGCTAACAGTAGGTGGCTTCTTCTGGGCATCATGTATGATGTGCTTTCTGCTCCTTTGTTATGTTTCCACTAGTGGTGAACAGGAGGCGACCAATGTACTGCATCACCATATCACTAAAGAGCAGGTCTGACAAGTCAGTCTAGGTTCAGCTCTTGTTCAAACAAGGCAGTTAGGTGTTATATGAGAGAAGCGTCGCACAGCGGCGTGAAGCTCACTCATGTACAGGGCATCCTAACAGGCAGTGCCAAAATTCAAGTCCACAGTAAACAGGAAATGTTTCAAATGTCAAATACTGCCTGGATGGTTTTAGTCATGCTCATGCTCCCAAGAACAATTTCACTGAAAAAAGTCTGAAGGACCTAAAGGACATGGTTAGATGGTGAGGAGCTTTTCCCAGGCATGTGAGAGGCAAATAAAGAAAATGATTAAAAAGGCGGGGAGTCTGGGGGAAGCAAGCCCCCCCAAGAAGCCGAAAAGTTTTGCTATGCTAATGATCTACGGAAGCATTTACTGAAAATAAGTCTGAAGGACCTAAAATGAATCGTGAGATGCTGAAGAGCTTCATTCATGTCCGCAACATATGCATATTATTGATTAAAAAGAAAATTCATGTAATCCCACTCAAATTGTTGAAAAAATACACAAAACTGTCAGGATGACAGAAAAAGCTGCCTGCTTCACTGGATTAAAAGCAACTGTGTGTCATTTTTGAAGAAGAGTAAAATATTAAATATTAATATGTTTTTAACATTTTCAATGTAATCTAATTTCTTAACTTAGACTTTGACAGAAAACATGCAAAAAACCTTGATCTTACATATATTACAACATAAATATATTTTTTTGTTTATTATTCTTGTGTTCAATGCATCTATAACCACTGAAAATTAGTTAAAATAAGGCTTGCCACGAATGTTTTAGTGGTATAAAACCATATAGCTTCGGGGTGCCACAGATCCAGGGGCCGAGGCCCCCCGAAGCTATGATCCGTGATCACATAATTTACCCGGCACTAAAATGGTCCTAGCTAGAGTCCTGCTTGTATCTGGTGTAATTTAAACAGTGTCCTTAAGATATATTTTCTATAACTGTGGTGAAAAGTTCGTAAGCTCCAACCCAACATGAGGCATTTGTCTGTGGTATTCATATAAACAATGGGCAAAAACTGTACTTTTAATCTGAATAGTGTTAAACTACTACAATATGAATGACCAAGCAATCAACCAAAACACAGACTGTTGTTATATGGATGGCCATTGTGTCACCATTCAAGAACTTGTGGACATTGTGGGGATGATTACAGGTTTGGTACATTCCATTTTGACAGAAGATGTAGAAATTTGGAGAGTGTCAGTGAAATTGGTGTGAAAGATGCTAACAGTGGAGTAGAAGCAATGGTTCGGGAAGTCTTGCAGGACATGCTGGAATGTGCATACAGTGACCCTTGCAACTGGAACGCCGTCATCACTGCTGACGAGACATGGGTTCACAGGTATAACACTGAAAGCAAATTTTAGTCATCGCAATGGAAATGTCCAACATCATCCAAGGCAAAAGAAACCAAGGCAGGTGTGCAGAACGTCAAAGTGATGCTGACAGTTTTCCTTGACTCCTGTGGGGTGGTGCATCATGAGTATACACCATAAGGCCAAAATATTAAAAGAGTATAATCAGGAGGTCCTCCATCACCTTTGTGATGCTATGTGCCACATATGGCCAGATCTTAAGGCAGCAAAAAAGTTGGCGGCTTCGACATGACAATCCACCTGCCAATTCTGCTCAGCTGATTCAGGCTTTCCTGGCCAAACACAAACACTCCAGTAATTTGTCAGTCATTTGTCACATCCCTACTCTCCAGACATGGCTCGCTCTGATTTTTGGCTCTTACCCAAGATCAAAATGACACTAAAAGAGACTCCACTTGAGTCGCCTTCCCTCACATGTCCCAAGGAGACTATTTCAAAGGGAATTAGGATTTCAGACCCCAGGTGAGTAATTGTTTTTCTGTGGGTTATTTTAGCAACAAAAGGTTGAATATGTCTCATACATGGCAAAATATACACTTTCATATGTAATGAAGTCATACTCCAAGTGTCAGAAATTTAACACCATCAAAGAATCAAATTTTTAATTTGATTAAAGTGTAACTTTCTCTCACAACCAGTAAGAATTATATAAACTACAACTATATAAAGTCACTTATATGTGCCCTCCAAAAAATCTGCACTAACTATGAAATCTGTCCAAATGTAAACAGACCACTATTGTGAAGTAAAGTTCCCAGCATCGTGATGAAATGTAGTAAGCAGTTCATGCTGTTCTGGGGGTAACGAGGGTCATACATTTATTTGACATGCAATAAAGTGGTCATCACTGTTATTGCCCTCTTGAGGCAAGAGTTTGCCTTTTGTAGGTAGGAGATTTATAATCTTAAATAGAGTAAATTAAAATGCTACATGTAACCAGATTATGTAAATTTTTGTTTGTGCATTGTAGCTCTGGCTGTAACATTGGAATGGTGGAGCAGGAAGTCTTTGTGTTGCCTGGCACTGAGACACATACAGATGTCTGAGCCAAGCAGATTTCACCCAGTAGCACATAACTGAGTAGAAACAATTAAGGACTTGGTCATTTGGTTTTATGGCTTCCTGGCTGTAATACCTGGTAAATTATGTTGTCATTGCTAAATCTTTGGGTGAACTTTTTGTTCCACTGATTCCAACAAATTGCCTGTAACGTATATTTTTACAGAGATATTCAATTCAGCACACATGATGCTCCAATGGCTGACTGCGTGTCTGCATTGTTAAGCCAGCAGTTAGAAACTATGCGTAATGAGGGGTGATCAGACTGGTTTGAAAATCTGCCTCAATGAAGAAAGACTGCCTTTTGCTCAGGCAATATGGAATTAGTGCAGAAAGAAAGGAAACAAGTAAGGGTGCATCTCCAAGGAAAAAAATTGAGTATTAAAATATGATAGAGAGCAACTAATTCAGTGGTAATATAAAACAGGCCTGGAGGGCTTTAACACCTTAATGGGGAAAATGGTTAAAAAAAAAAATAGATGAAAGTCTTGCAGTTTGCAGTCAATGTTTTGTGATGAACTGAACATTTTTTTTTTTTCCTGTGGGTTGATTTAGTGGATGACAACGTGGAGTGTGATAACATCTATAACTAGAGCACTGCGCTCGCAGAGTGCAAACCTCCACCAACACTAGTTTCTAAATCTACATAGAAGTGGGTTTTCATAAGCTAAAATATAACACAAAATATAGATCAAAAGGGCTTTTCAATGTTAAAAACAATCAAATATCAGCTAAATCCGCAATAAAGATCAGAGTAGATCAAACTTAGTCTATTCATTGAGAGTGGAAGTTTGCACCTTATTATCAAAAATGAGGAGTGATTGAGGCACTTTTGATTGAAGGCAAAATGCAAAATGTACATCAAATTAGCTTTTCAATACTAAATTAAAATGTCAACAAGTCCACAATCCACATCAGATCTGGATCAAACTTTATCAGTCAATAGTGAGTGCCAGTCTGCACCTCATTCTCAAATATGAATGTGATTGAGGCACATTTGATGAATAATAATGTTAAAATATTCATGAAATTACCATTTTCAATGTTAAATTTTAATGACCATATAACCTGTAATCTAGATCAGATCTGGATCAAACTTTATCAGTCAATAAAGGATATGATCCTACATAACACTCCAACATGAAAGAGATTTGATCATTTTTGACAGAGCTATGAATTTTTTGAAATTCCTTCAATGTTAAGGATAAGGATTTTTCCAATTTCCACTTTTGCCCCTTGAAAAAATGTAGCACTTTTTTGCCTATCAGGCTATGAATCTGCAGTAAAATTTCATAATGATATTTGAAAAAATTGTGGGTTACAGGCTGTTCACAATCAGGACAAACAAACAAGCAACGGGTCAAATATAACCTAAACTCCCTATAGGACCACTACATTATCACCAGATGATTCATCACACATCCAATATGCTGTTGCCAAAAGTTCTCACTAAACTGAAGCAGAATAAGGCCACTGGCCCAGATGGCTTGAAATCCCGTTTCCTTAAAGTTTGCCCCACATATAAAATGTTTTTTCAAGGCTGTTTAACTCACTCCTTGTTACAGGTGTGCCCACATCTTGGAAATTCTCTTTCTCCATACCTAAAAAGACAGGTCAAAGCAAGCCTGAAGATTTTCTACTAATAGCAATCAAATTCCTATTGTGTAAATTATTGGAGAGCGTTCTCGTGGCCCTCCTGATTACCAAAGTGACCAATATGTTGGATCTGCTGCAGTTTGCCTATAAAACTGACCAAGGTACTGAGTATGCTGTCCTAATCCTGCTTGACTCTGTGTCAAAACAGCTTGAGTTTATAAAGGTTATCCTGGAGTCATGGTTGTAGATTTTAGCACAGTTTTTAACTCTATAAAATTCCATATTCTTCTGCAAAGTCTGACTAATCGCAACATAGACCAGTGATTCTCAACCGGGGTGCCGCGGCACCCTAGGGTGCCGTGATCGATCGTCAGGGGTGCCGTGGGTATTTTTCATATTCGTGATTATTTTTCATATTCGCGATTACCGTGAATTATTATTTTATCCACAAAGCATAAAACGACTCAGAATCTGACGTCATTGTGCTGCAGCCTCGCTCTCGTCTTAAGGCGGGACAATAACAAGGAGGCTGACGGCCGATTAAAACAGTACCGTCTTCTTCAAAAGCCGTCTAAAATGCGGAGCTGTCGGTGTGTGTGTCTGTGCCTGTGGTGCACACGCGCGGAGTTAACAGGCTGCAGACTGCGAGGGAGGGGGGGTGAGTGAGGGAGATTCCTGAATGCAGGCACGACACATTCAGTGCGCAGCGAGCGCGGCAGCAGAGAGAGGATTGTAAACCCGATGTGAACCGTTAACAAAACGGAAACATGAAGCTGCCTTTACTTCTCTCTGAACTTTCTCTAAAGGTGTGATTCTGCCGTTACCGTCCTGTACACACCATCGTGCGCGTCGTATGCTGAATTTATGAGATCATGAGATGAAATAAACGGTCAATATATTTAAAAAACATATTTAAAAAATGAGAATATATGAATGAACTGAGCCACAAAAAAATGTTCAGACGCACAGATCACAAAAAGCAGGTGAGAACGCTGAACTTTAACAGCTGTTATTTTCCAAAGGTATTTATTTGTTCAATCTTAAGCTTAATGTATTGTTTAAGCACAAAACGTGACTGATGAGAGAACAATTTCAGAAATGCAACAGAAACAACCACAAATCAGAAAAAGTTGGGACTGTATGTAAAATGAAGATAAAAATAAAAATGTTGCACCATTCCCAGTTTCTCTACTCACAGAAGCCAAACGTTCTTCCAGAGTTGTGTAATTATACTACAATAGTAGAATAAAGAAGGGGAAAAAAGAAAAAAAAATAGACAATATATCGTCAATCGCAATTATTTGTCTGACAATTAATCGTCTCCAGAAATTCCTAATCGTGACAGCCCTACTTGAGATCAGAGCGCAAAATGCTTGAGGATTTTCGAAATGCGATGTTTTCTGTATCGATTTTCTATTGCGATAATTGGGTTTTGCGCAAAACCAGAGGTAATAGCATTATAATATTATTTTAGTTGGTGGTGTGCTGCAGGATTTTGTAAATATAAAAAGGGTGCCGCGGCTCAAAAAAGGTTGAAAAACACTGACATAGACAACAGTCTGATTCTTGGGATCAGAGACTTTCTGTCATTATGTTAATGGTACTCAATCAGGAGTGCACACCACTATTAGTGCAGGTTGCCCACAAGGCCTCTCTTTATGTACAAATGGGTTTGCTCTAAACAATAGTACCTTTAAATTGATAAACTATGCAGACGATATGCCATTAGTTGGCCTGTTGCTTAAAATGGACCCCTCCAGTAAGGCCTCCAATGTTGCATACATGACGGCCCTTGAAGCATCGTGCAATAACAGACAGTTAGAAACCAATGTGTCAAAGACAAAAGAGCTACTTTTCTGTAAGGAGCAAAGCCCAATAATAGAGCCACTTTCACTTAATGGCCAAGCTGTTGAAACTGTGGAATTTTTCAAATATCTAGGTACAATCTTTGACAGCAAGCTGAGTTTGTGATAGAAAATACTGAGTGCATTTTTAAGAAATGCTCACAACAACTCAATCTGCTCAGAAGACTGAGCTGTCTGGGTGAAAGTGCACAGATTATTGAACTTGTGGACACACCACACATTGAAAGTGTTCTATCTTTTCATCCTTCTGTATCATTTGACCACAGTCGCAAATGCAAGAACAAGCTAAACAGAATTGTGTCAACAGTGAACAAAATCGTGGGAAACCCCTTAAAACATCTGACCCACATCTACAATACACTGACAAGACAAGGGGGAAAGCTAAGAGAATCTCTGCATACCCCTTTTTAGTTTCGAGCAAAAATCCCTCTAGCAAAAAGCATTTTTTAAAAATATTTTATTTCAAACGCTATTACCATTCTTTAAAGGCTCCTTCACACATAACAGCACTGAAGCTGATTGGCCCACAAAGGAGGAATCACATGCCACTCATGAAAATCAGAGCAGCTTTGAATGCCTTGTACAGCTGACGCCACAACCATTTGCAGGCAGCACAAACGGCGAGCATTGTCAGCTGATCGTGTTCACTATATTCGCACAGCATGTCATACGCAGGTCAGACATATTGATATGCTACACAAAATCATTGCCCATTTCACACGGTGGCTGAATGGCGTGATTGAGGCAGCTTTCTCACCAGGGGTTGAAAGACGGCAAGTGCCATGCAAGTTCCCTCTCAGCCATTGTCTGCCGTAGTCCAGGTGCCACCCACGAACATCCAACACTACTCGCGGGGTACTTAGAAAAGGCGGGACTATTTGCACAGCAGGCACGATAGTAGAGCGCAAGTGACCACATTCGAGCTGGCTGTGCGACTGGCCCCACAATGTCTAAGTGCCCCACGAGTGTGCGGTTACCAAGCAACACATATATCATGCAACATTTCATCTGTTGTTGTGAAGGACGTACGGTCGACAGGTGTGCATGACACACTGGCAACGAGCGTGCACAAACACAGTGCAAGCAGCTGAAACGTGTTGCACCACAAAAAACACACACACACACACACAATAAAAAGCACAGCATTTTATTGAACCCCTCTTATCGAGCGGACAATACAAGTATGAACCGTCTGTTCCTCTGTAGATGACCCATGGTCACAGACGTACAGTCATGAAATGGCATGAAGGAAGCAGTGCGCTCATTATGTCTTATTATGGCCAGCTGGCTATATAAATAATTAATACAATCACCGGACACTGATAGATGAGATATTGTGTATAATTAGTGAAAATCACAGAACCCTGCAGTTAAATAACCCTGGTTAAATAAAAAAATGAAATGCCACTCGCGGGATTCAAACCTGCAATTTATAAAAGCTGTGATTAACAGATGGAAACTTTTCCACTGCACTACAATCACTGTCTTATAACAGGAGAGTGAAAAGGTTAAATTCAACAAGGAGATAAAAGTATGTTTTCAAAAACAGAAATTAGACAATGTATGGACATGTGTGTTGGGCCAGTCCGCAGCCTGCTGAGGTGTGCTGTGTGCAGCCACTACAGCCCGGTGCAAAGGCAAAAGATGTTTCATGTATGTACTATACATGTGAGGACAGGAGGCAGAGACACCTGCCTCACGGAGGAAAGTTGTAAGTTCATGTCCTTCAAACACAGTAAGTGTTCCTCAGCTGGGATGTCCAGGAGCAGAGATCTCAACAGCAGCTGCTGTTGGCAGACACGCCCCTTGTCCGTTCAGCATCCAGACCAAAATGTCACTTTCTGTTTCTGTATTATGTGGTCACTTATTTTAGTTATTTGTTATGTAATTGCGTATGTAGGTATTGTCGTAATTATTTATATACTTCTCCTGGCAGTGGTCTCTGTTTGTAACGTGACACGTCGTGTGCACTGACCCGTCATTTCCACCTGTCCACCTGTGTTGTGATCAGCTGACAGGCAGCTCACCGTGCTGTGTGTACTCAGATGTGGCTGTCCGGCCCCCATGTGATCATGTCTGTACATACATATCAGGATTTTATGCAAGTACGCCACGTGTTTTTTTGGGCGGGGCAGGGGGGAACCCACACACGCGCACATGTGTGATATACATGCACGCTAAATGTGTGTTGCTATTTGTAATGTCACATTCGTGGGGGCACTTAGACAAATTTCACATCCAGGTCGAAAGTGATTGTCTGCTCACTATTTTCTTGTGAGCAGAAAGTGCCCAGTGAGCCATGTTGGATGTTCATGTGTGTCACCTAGAAATTGGCCAACACCTACCACAAGAGGGATTGAATGGGCTCTCACAGGGCACGCTCTGTCTTTCAGCCACTGATGTGTGCAAATAATTGTAGAGACAGGTGTACAAGGCATTGGAGGCAGCTATGATTTTTTTCAAGAATGACATGCAATTTCCTCCTTCATGTGCTAGTCGGCTTCAATTGTGTTATGTGCGAAGGAGCCCTAAAGTTGCTATTGACATAAAATTTTCACCTGATATCAGTAACAACCCAAGTAATCCACACATCCATCCATCCATCCATTTTCTTCCTCTTTATCCGGAGTCGAGTCGCGGGGGCAGCAGCTCAAGCAAAGCCGCCCAGACCTCCTGATCCACACACACCTCCTCAGCTCCTCTGGGGGAACCCCAAGGCTTTCCCAAGCCAGTCGAGAGATGTAGTCCCTCCAGCATGTCCTGGGTCTTCCCCGGGGCCTCCTCCCAATGGCACGTGCCCGGAACACCTCTCCAGCGAGGCGTCCAGGGGGCATCCGGAAAAGATGCCTGAGCCACCTCAACTGACTCCTTTCGATGTAGAGGAGCAGCGGCTCGACTCCGAGCTCCTCCCAAGTGACCGAGCTCCTCACCCTATCTCTAAGGGAGCGTCCAGCCACCCTGTGGAGGAAACTCATCTCGGCCGCTTGTACTCGCGATCTCGTTCTTTCGGTCGTGAGCCAAATCTCATGACCATAGGTGAGGATCAAAACATAGATATTCATAAATTAAGTTATGTAATAGTGTGAATCGACACAGGAAAAAGTACTGAACACCCAGAGAATGGGAGGTACAAAAACATGGAAAGCCAAGACATCAGCTGAATATTTTTTAGTAATTAGAAAGCAATCCTGTACCTTGTCAGTGTAAATTAGCAAGGTGTCACACAAGAAACGTCATGATGGGTAAAAGCAAAGGGCTCTCTCATGATCTTGTCATCCTTATTCTTCCAAAACATACTAATGGCTGATTGGTTACAGAAGGATTTCTAAAATTCTGAATGTTCCACTGAACACTGTTGGGACCATAATCTGAAAGTGGAAGGAACATAATTTCACCATAATCCAGCCATGACCAGGTGCTCCTTGCAAGATTTCTAACAGAAGAGTAAAAATAAAATCTAAATAATTTGCAAGGGCCAAGGACTACATGTGGAGAGCAACTGAACAATTGTTTCAAAGAAAACAATAAGTAATGCACTGATGAATTGATTTGTAAACTAGTGGCAGAGCATAATAACAATCCTATACATGTCCCCGGTGTCAGGACTCATGGTTGGCTGGAACCGGAAGAAGTAGGAGACACATGCAGACTTGCAGCAATGGTTGGTTTAGATGAATAAAAACTTTATCTAGAAACCAGGCATTGGGTTTGGTACACAGGTAGTCAGACATGTGAGCAGAGGTATCAGACATAGTACAGGCTGGGATGTGGTCCATAAACCAGGCAAGGTTTGTTCACATGGCGTCCAGGTATGAAGCAGAAAAAACAAAGGCAGAGTCAAGATACAGGCAGAGTTCAGGATACGGCAAAGTGGAGGTCGGAGCACAAAAGCAAGGTAAAAAAAAACAAAAAAAACAAGAGCAAACTGGACAAGAACAAGAGGCAAGAAAGTGAACGAAGTCAGTGGACAGTGAGCTGTGGAACTGTGAGGGCTTAAATAAGGAGCAGACTAATCACTGTGATGTGAAGCAGGTGCGTGGAAGGTTCCGGAAAGAGGTGTGGTCAAAGATGAGGGAAGAAAGGCAAGAGAGTGCGAGAGGGCAAAACAAAGTGGTGCAAAGCAAGAGAAGTAAGTGACAGAAAAATTAACTGTGAAAAACATGAAGTGCTCAAGAGAAACAAATAATTAATGTGAGCAATTTAACAAAAGGGGCAAAACTAAGACATACTGTGACTAGTCTAGAAATGGAAAAACAAGAAACCTAATATTAAACCAAACTAGGACGGAACTGATACTGACTGAGACATCAATGTGAATACAGTAAATGATGATGACAAACAAACTACTGGTGTAACAGAGAATAAACAAACCTGTTGACTACCGAATAATGCAATAAATGAAACAATAACTGATAAGCAGAGAATGCAATAAATAACAAATAGAACATAATCAGATAAGCAATGCTGAAGATAAATAATAAACAACTGTGACTAAAGCATAATACAATAAATGTGATAAACAGAACTAAACTTTAAAGGACCACGAGTGAAAGAATGCAATGACTAACTGCAGAATAAATGATAACCAGAGAGTGAACCAGTGACAAAAGTGCAACACAAAGAAAAGCAATAAACAGAACCAAACTGAGATTTACATGATAAAGTATAAATATATGTAAATTAAAACTAGAAAACCATAGAGGAAATATGCAATGAATGAAGAACTAAGCCCTGAGCTGGGCCTGAGTATGACACCCAGGAAATAGGGCTCTACTTATCCCTGAATGAACCCAATGCGAGTCTACCACTCCCCCTTAATGAGATGCCAGTCCATCACGGCTTACTTCCCCAGTCAAGGCCTGCACATATTTACAGCTGGGTGGACTGGGATGATGCAGATGACGTGTCATCTCCAACACCTGGAATCTACATATTGATAAGCCAACTCTTGTGCTACAATGCAACCTGCTCTGTACAGCAGAGCACCAAAGTAGTCAAGAAATATGAATGAATAATCAATGAAACCAAAGAAAATATAATATTAAGTGAACAGATCTTAGAGTCTTCTCTTTTGGCATGAAAGTAACAAAACCCTGCCGACTGCTGGTACATGACTCGAGCCTGCTGAGTTAAACAAACTGAAGAAAGGTTCATTTAACCTACTGCCAACATGGATTCTCCCATCAGTTTCCATGGGAACTAAACCTAATTACATTAATTACAGTTATTAGCAATAGATCATTATGAAGTCAGTTTTGCTGCAGTGCTCAGCGTGATCTTTGCCACAACTTCATCTTCCACATCTCAGAGTGGGATTCAAGTGTCATTAAATGAGCTAACCCACTGATTATACAGTTGACAAATCAATAATTAATTGTTAGTTATTTAACAATTCATATACATGGATTAAAACACTGAATAACCAAATTGGTGTGGGTAAAATGCTCCTTTAGAGTGTGTAATGATATTTGATTGTGTTAAAGATAATGTCAGTGCCTGTATAGAAAAGCACCTGCATATTACAGAGCTGCACATGCAAACATGAGCAGCATTGGGTCCTTTTAAATGTTTGCCATCAGTCACCGAAATACGACAGAAGTGCTGACGCTCTTCTTAATGAAACACAGATGTCAGCTGCTGTTTGAGAATATGCTGCATTCTGGTTTTTGAACATTGGAAACTAGCTGCTAAAGGCAAAAAAAAAAAAAAAAGATGCTAAAGAAAAGAAAAAAAAAAACACCATAAACACCCCAGAGACGAATGAATGAAGAAACAAGGCTGCCTCTATATTTAGCAGCAGCATGCAGCGAGCTCCTCTGATGAGGCAAATGAGAAGTTGCTCCACATTTGATGTGAGACTTCTTGTTGTCTGGCAGAACAATATATGTCATCAGTTAATTAGATGGAGAAAAGCACATCTGTCTGTCAAAAGATCTTTTGATAAATAAAACATGAAAAGCTTTGTCAGCAGACATTCTAGTCACTGCACTCACTCTGGGGAAAAAAAAAAAAAAAGATTTTTTTTTTGTTTGGCTATAGTCAGAAAATACCTTTTCAGATTATTTTCTCGGTATGCCAGAGCACTTTTATACAGATCACTTGTATTTTTAATCAAGTTTGAAGAATGGCTTCTTGTCATTAATAGGTGTTAACCCTCTGGGGTCCAAGGGCATTTTTTGGACGGTTCATTCTTCTGGCATAAATGTTTATTATTGCTGTTAACAGCTCTCCCTGCATCCCACAATCAAGTTTTATGTCTCCTTTTTTCAGGACAACCTGTACTTTCATAATATATGCTATAGTTGTGTTTTGTAGGTGTAAATCAGGTTTACAATCAGAAATAAGAAAGGAAAAAGTAAAGTGGGAAAATAATTTTCCACACACATTTATTCAAAACACACAGCAAACTATAATAACGGTTTTGACACTTTATAAAGGTAATTTGGGCTCTTGTGTGAAAGACTGTACAACATAAAGGTTCAAACAATAAACACAAATTTTGAACAATATACAAAATGGTCTATGGATTGTGTTTGTCTTCATCTCAAAGCAATTTATGTCTGCTATTACATAAAGATTACATCACAAACTTCTACAATGAAGTTGACTGTGTGTTTGTTCTCTCCTGCTCTGAAAGCAACATTCACACTTCGAAGCTCATTCAGTTTGAGGAGCAGCCACTCCACCTCACTCCATTGATATGGTAAACAGTGCTTTACGCCAGAGTGAGAGAGCTTGCCACAGGCTTATCCAGTAACATTCACTGGAAAACTAGTCGAGCAATCCTGAAACTCACACACTCTGAGCACTCTGTTTGTTTGTATGTGAGGCTCTCCGTCTGCACCATCTGCTCACTTTCACTTTCGTTGTGCATAATGGTGCAGGGCGCATTGGAGCAGCCAGGGGGCTATTCAAACAGGCCAACTAGTAACACATCACTCCTAAAAACAATCTTTGGTGTGTCATGTGAGGTGAATCTGCCCTACGATTAGATTTTGGAAAACCATGTGACGGTGAACCAATTCCGATTCAACACTCACATTGCTCACCTCATCACACAGCTTCTATGTGGAGTACAAAGATGGTGGATGGTGGCTCGAAAGTCTGCGGAGTTAACTTTTCAGCAAAAAAAAAAGTAAGTTTCTATCTCATATCATTAAAAAATTATTTATAATTTAGTAAAGCTTGGTCTCAGCCGTTGTATACGACAGCATCGGCCCCAGAGGGTTAATCATCAGATACTTCCAAAGCACAAGGCTTCAATGAAGTTTCATACTGTACACTATAATTTATTTAGTTATGCCTTTATTCACTATTAATGCCACAATGTAGTGGACCACTGCACACCTGCATAGTCATTACTTCCCCAATGGCTGCCTCGATCCATTCATTTTATACACCGAACTCGAGGCAAGCCAAAGTGGCAGCAGGTTATGGAAGGTCATCAGGAGTCCCTCTCTTCAGCGACATCCTGCAGATATTACAGGAGGGTCCAATTGTGTTTCTAACTCAGATGAGCTTGAGAAACCCTCCAACATGTTTTGACTCTACCCCTGAGTCTTTTCCCAGTTGGATATACCTCTTAAACCTTCCCAAAGAAAGCATCCTAATCAGATGCATGCACCACCTCAAATGCCTCGGTCAATGCACGGAGCAGCGGCTGTACTCCAAGCTGTTTTGAGATATTAGAGTGCTAACCATTTGTGAGTGAAACCAGCTACCACATGATGGAAAGTCATTTTAGCTGCTTGAATCTGCAATCTCAATCTGTCACATACTACCCTGTGTTTATGAACATAAGTGAGGGTTCTGAGCTTCATATAGGTAACTGGTCAATAGGAGCTTCCCCCTACAACTATACCCATCACCTCTCCTGCATCAGTGCAGTCATTACTGCAGATGGTGGGTGCCCTATCCAGTTGTTGATGAGTTGCTTCAATTTTCCTTCAGTCTGAACAACACTCCAAGATGCATAAGTTCCATTTTTTCTGTCTTGCTTCCAACCCAGTGGGATTTGGAGGCCCCAATTCTCACTCCACTCAGTGCACACTCAACTGCAAAGCACCCCAGTGACCACTTGAGGTTCTGCTCTGCAGAAGCCATGACAATATCATCTGCAACATTCTGGACAATCTTAACTCGCATGACTCATCCCTTGGTTGCATCTTGCGATTCAGTTTGCCCAATCATGACACCAGAATCATGACAAAATACAGTCCCTGGGAATTTATACACAGTTGTCAATCATGTACAGGGAGACTGACTTTTGTAATATTGTATAATTTCAATCCTGTTTTCTTTAAAAAGATGTCTGATGGACAACTGGGTGCAGCTGCAGACATCCACACAACACTGAAGACAGATGCAAACAATACCTCAGGGCAAATTGCACCTAGTCCTGGTGCCTATAGCCATTTATGAAAATTTGAACTACTTCAGGTAATTTCTGCTTACATTGTTAAAAATATTGCATATCATAATGTGACAGATTTGTTTCGCTTGTCTTTGTCATGTGTCAAGTTTGAGTGATTTGTGTTTTGTGATCATCTAAGTCTGTTTTTCGTGCTATTCTGGATGTTATTCTATGTCTGGGATCATTATAAATGTGTTATTCTATTGTGCTATCTAGCTAATTCTCTCTCATTGTCATTATTCTATGATGTTTTTGAGTTTATGTTAGGTACATGTTCCTTTCACACAGCTCAACTTTGTGTTTTGGTGCTTCTGGCTTCACATATTTGCACATTTGTTGTGTTTGATTATGTTCTGCTTCCTTGTGTTATATTTCCAGGCCTTTTTTCATTGCTTTTATGTCTTTGTTACAGACCTTTGTGAGCTTCATGGCAAAGGCTGTGAAAACTGCAAAAATCACAAAAAAAAAAAAAAAACTTTTTTCACATTAAATATGGGGTATTGTGTGTAGAATTTTAGAAAAAAAAATGAATGTCACTGATTTTGCAATAAGGCTGCAAAATAAATTATGGAAAAGTAAAGTGATGTGAATACTTTATACTGTATATAGCATTCCCATTTTTAAAAGTCTCACGATGTCCTGGATCAATAGAGCCTGAAATGTGGAGGTTTTCAGCTTGAAACAGGCTGACGACAGCGCCTGGGACCGCTGCACGACGTCTCGCACCGTGGGAAGTCCTTAAAGCGACAGTATCACCTCAAAATCTCTCATCAGCCGTTAAAATTTTCACCGAAAACCAGCTTAATTTTTCGAACCGTGTCCACTTCGATGTGTCTCACAGGTTTAGAAAAAATTTTGATCAAACAAAGCGCCAGTCTCTCAGCAACTTCTCAGACAAAGGAATTCTGACGAGGGGCTGGACGACTCCTCCCACAAGGAGTGCTCACAGGCAAATGACGTCACCGACAGGCTTTGAAAACTCACGCATGCGCACGAGGGTTCAAGCATGTCTGACGTAAAAACATATGAATGAAATCTATATAGTTTTTGAAAAAAATAAAAAGGACCTATACTTTATGGACAGACCTCGTATACTGACAACATCAACAATGATAATGCATTTTTAACAACTAAAATACCACTCAGTCACTATTACGTTGAGTGTCATAGTTACATCCACCAAGGACATAATAAAATCATCTCTGTTTGTTAATTTGTCTGTCTGTCTTTTAGCAAGATTACGCCGAAACTACAACACGGATTTTGACAAACTTTTCACCACAGATAGATATTGGGGCATGTAAGAGTCCAGTAAATTTTGGAGGTGATCCAGATTTGGATCTGGATTCTGGATCAAGTTTCACTTTATATAGGCTTTGAAGGATTACTGTTAGCAAGAATATGTCAAAACTACTGCATGGATTTTGAAAAAGGATTTCAACACAGATACATATTAGGCCATGGAAGACTCTATTTAATTTTGGAGGGAATCTGGATCCGGATCTGGATTCCAGATCAAGTTTCACTCTATTACACGGTTTCTCACCACATTTTCACCATGGACACATGGAAGACTCCATTAAATTTTGGAGGTGATCTGGATCTGCCTTACTTGGATTAGATGAGGCATTAAAAATAATTACATCTGTTTGCTTAATTTTAAAAATAAATGAACACAAACATTACAATGCAGCTTGGATAAAAGGTGTTTTTTGTGTTGATGTTAAAGTCACAAGCATGTAATGTACAATGGACTGACTTTAATGTACTGCTCTGTAAAAATGTCATATCTATGAAAAAACAATATCACATTGGGACGTGATAATGAGAGATGCTCAATATTAAATGATTCAGATCTGGATCTGTGACCAAAAAAAAAAAAAAAAGTTGAGTGGTTAATTGTACAAACAAAACAGTGAAGATGTCTGTGCTCCAGAATTTCTGTTGATTACTTGTACTATTTAGCCGGTATCCAAGGCTTGGTGGCAGTAGTTCCACTGTTTCTCCACTGCTATACAGGTAATATTACAGTCATAATTGTCAAGACCTGTATCCAAAAGACCGGCAATGAAAATCA
Organism: Thalassophryne amazonica; assembly: GCF_902500255.1. Taxonomy (NCBI): domain Eukaryota; kingdom Metazoa; phylum Chordata; class Actinopteri; order Batrachoidiformes; family Batrachoididae; genus Thalassophryne; species Thalassophryne amazonica. The sequence goes on from NC_047121.1 coordinate 7,173,818, forward strand.
CCTCCCAGTTCACAATAGTATGTGCTAATCAAAACCACACCAAGATTAGCCAGTTGGCTTTAGCTTCTTTGGTTATGAGATGGGCTGGTGTTCACACTCCATTTATCATGCTAGTTTTGTCTCCACTCCACCTCTTTACCATTTTTGGTTTGGCTGGGAGTCTGACACTGCCAATACAACAACATTTGGAAACACTCCATAAAAGCTTCAAACCTGCTGTTCAGAAAACCTATGTGTGATATGATGGATGGTCTCCAGGACACCCCAGGGGCTGTGGCTACCCACTGCCTCAAGTGTGGATTGCATAACTAGGATGGATTAAATGCAGCATGACACATTTTGTTTTATGTAATGTCCCACAACAATAACCACATTTTTCCTTAACTTGCACTTTTATTTGCAAGAATGGCCAGTAATGTATGCTACTTGCAGTCCCAGAGGATGAATTCTATTTAAGGAAAATAATCCTGAACAAGCACATCCACTTCTGCCCAGTGCAAGTTGCACAACCGTTTGCTGCAAATGGTCTTTTACTTAACCTTATGTCTCTTAGTATACTTTGTTGTGGTTTGGAGGCTGGACAGAGTGCACCCTCCCACACCTGTGTGCTCCATTTACACTAATTGCTGCAGATACAGATCATGTCTGTGTGAACTCGACTGCACCCACACATTAGTGAACTATTTGGTATTCAGTAGACAAGCCCTCTAACTGGGGTCAACACTGATGGTGCAGAGAAGAATTTAGCAATAGAGTGAAAATCAAACAGCAACAATGAAACAAATACAAATATCATCATCAGCCACTTCCACAAATAGTTAAAGAGTATTCTGATTTTGTAAGGTGTCTTCTGAACACCACCACAACTAGTTGGAAAGACACAGTCAAGATGTGGTTGTTGCATAGATGTCCAACTTTCACTCAAAGGATTTAACAAAGATATCACATTCACCATTTTGGAATTACAGCCATTTTTAAATGCAGTCCCTCCATTTTCAGACATCATAAGTACTTGGGCAAACAAAATGTAAGGCTTATTTTTATTATTATTTTTTTTTTTTTAATACAAATCACCCAGATCAGAAGTTTTCTTGTATGTGTATGGAGACATTAACACTTTCAAGTCACTGAACATGTCTTTGACTTCATTTACATAAACCATTAGGAGGTAGTGCTCAAAAACTGATGTTGCAAGAAGGAGAATAGCGAAGGATGTCACCACGACAACTCTGAAGGAGTTACTTGCTTATGTGGCTATGACTTCCGAGACTACGTATCATGTGACTTTGGTTATTTGCACGATCAGTCACAGCTTCATGGTGCAGTGAAACTGAAAAGGGTTTTCACACAGATACTTTGTTTTCTGGAGTATAATCTGAACTGGAATATAACTCTAATCTAAATAAATATAATATATAAACTAATATATACAACTAAATATAAATAAATATAAATCTACTTAGGTAGATGAGAGAGGTCTGTAATTTTCAACATGGGTCCACTTCAACTATGACAGACAAAATGAGAATCCATGCAGATCTCCTCTATATCATGGCAGGCGGCAACCCGACACCAGGAGCGAGTGGACCCATGGTACAAACTCCCAAATTAGGCTTTGAGGTATCAGAAATTGTCATGTTTATTGCAGGCCGAGGTTCGGTACACAGGTGGTCATATCGCGGAGCAGAGGTACAAGCAGGACCAGGCAAAAACGCAGTCATAGATGAGAAGGGTTCAGTGGCACAGGCAAACTCAGACATCAGAGATAAGGCAAAGACGTAGTCAGAAAATCAGGGCAAAATACGGTACACGGCTGGACAAAAACAAGGCTGTGAACAAAGGCTGGAGAGTGTACTAAGACAACAATCTGGCATTGAGCTGTAAGACTGTGCGGGCTTAAATAACAGGTGCTGTGAACAATGTGCATGTGCAGACTGATTAGGTAATAAGGTGCAGGTGTGCAGTGAAGAATCCAGAGAGGGGGCGTGGCTAGTAGACAACGATCAAACACTGTGCAAGAGAGTGATGTAAGGAGCAAACATACTTGGGCTGGTGTAGGGAGTGTAAGTGAGATGAACAACACACACAGAAACAAGGTGAGAGACATGGGCAGGTGCAAAGAGTGTGAGTGAAAGGAAACAAAGCAGACAGAAGCAAAGAGAAAGACAGACATGAGGCAGGTACAGAGAAGTGAACATGATTAACTGGAAGTGAGGAATAGCAGGGAATGATGAACAGGCTAGACATGAGACAGAATAGCATATAACAGAACTGGGCAAGAACAGGAACAAATACTAAAACAGAGCAACAAGGAAAACAGAGACTACATGATACAGATGCAAAACCCAATGTAACTGACAACACAAATGAAAAAATACACAGATGATGAACTAATGATGAGTAATGCAAACATACAACTCCTGGCAAAAATTATGGAATCACCGGCCTCGGAGGATGTTCATTCAGTTGTTTAATTTTGTAGAAAAAAAGCAGATCACAGACATGACACAAAACTAAAGTCATTTCAAATGGCAACTTTCTGGCTTTAAGAAACACTATAAGAAATCAAGAAAAAAAGATTGTGGCAGTCAGTAACGGTTACTTTTTTAGACCAAGCAGAGGAAAAAATATGGACTCACTCAATTCTGAGGAATAAATTATGGAATCACCCTGTAAATTTTCATCCCCAAAACTAACACCTGCATCAAATCACATCTGCTTGTTAGTCTGCATCTAAAAAGGAGTGATCACACCTTGGAGAGCTGTTGCACCAAGTGGACTGACATGAATCATGGCTCCAACACGAGAGATGTCAGTTGAAACAAAGGAGAGGATTATCAAACTCTTAAAAGAGGGTAAATCATCACGCAATGTTGCAAAAGATGTTGGTTGTTCACAGTCAGCTGTGTCTAAACTCTAGACCAAATACAAACAACATGGGAAGGTTGTTAAAGGCAAACATACTGGTAGACCAAGGAAGACATCAAAGCGTCAAGACAGAAAACTTAAAGCAATATATCTCAAAAATCGAAAATGCACAACAAAACAAATGAGGAACGAATGGGAGGAAACTGGAGTCAACGTCTGTGACCGAACTGTAAGAAACCGCCTAAAGGAAATGGGATTTACATACAGAAAAGCTAAACGAAAGCCATCATTAACACCTAAACAGAAAAAAACAAGGTTACAATGGACTAAGGAAAAGCAATCGTGGACTGTGGATGACTGGATGAAAGTCATATTCAGTGATGAATCTCGAATCTGCATTGGGCAAGGTGATGATGCTGGAACTTTTGTTTGGTGCCGTTCCAATGAGATTTATAAAGATGACTGCCTGAAGACAACATGTAAATTTCCACAGTCATTGATGATATGGGGCTGCATGTCAGGTAAAGGCACTGGGGAGATTGCTGTCATTACATCATCAATAAATGCACAAGTTTACTTTGATATTTTGGACACTTCTCTGATGTTTAAGGATGATGAAATCATTTTTCAAGAAGATAATGCATCTTGCCATAGAGCAAAAACTGAAAACATTCCTTGCAAAAAGACACATAGGGTCAATTTCATGACATAGGGTTAATGTCAACGAGCAGATGTGATTTGATGCAGGTGTTAGTTTTGGGGATGGAAATTTACAGGGTGATTCCATAATTTATTCCTCAGAATTGAGCGAGTCCATATTTTTTTCCTCCGCTTGGTCTAAAAAGTAACCGTTACTGACTGCCACAATCTTTTTTTCTTGATTTCTTATAGTGTTTCTTAAAGCCAGAAAGTTGCCATTTGAAATTACTTTAGTTTTGTGTCATGTCTGTGATCTGCTTTTTTTCTACAAAATTAAACAACAGAATGAACATCCTCTGAGGCCGGTGATTCCATAATTTTTGCCAGGGGTTGTAATCTGACAGAACAAAACTAGAACGGAACTGGATGATGGCAACAGAATAACAAGAAGCAAAGTAACAAGAAAAACATAACCGAATAAATCACAAAGAAAACAAATATTAATAAATCAAAGCCGAAGCAGACAAGAAGCAACAGAAAGGAGGAAAACAAGGGCTCAGCGCCCCGACCCTGCCAAATCCCTGACACTCTAGAGCAGTGATGTTTTGGGGAACAATTGTAAGAAAATAGAAGATATACAAGACCATTGATAATCTCCCTTGATCTCGGGCTCCACGCAAGATGTCATCCTGTGGGGTCAAAATGATCATGATCATCAACGGTGAACAAAAATCCCTGCTTAAGCCAGTACGTGTCCAGGCCCGTCTGAAGTTTGCCAGAGAGCATATGGATGATCCAGAAGAAGATTGGGAGAATGTGGTCAGTTGAAACCAAAATAGAACATTTTGGTAAAAACTCAACTCGTCGTGTCTGGAGGAAGAAGAATGCTGAGTTGCATTTCAAGAACACCATACCTACTGTGAAGCATGGGGGGTGGAAACATCATGATTTGGGGCTAATTTTCTGCGAAGGAGACAGGATATATATATATATATATATATATATATAGAGAGAGAGAGAGAGAGAGAGAGAGAGAGAGAGAGAGAGAGAGAGACGGCTGCATGAAAGTTTGTGAACCCTTTGAGCTAAGCTTTTCTATGTTTGAAATTTGATAGGACATGGAAAACAAAACAAAAAGGTTTTTTTTTTTTTCATTTATAAAATGATGGTCTTTAAACTCACAGCGAAATGTAATCTCTACATAATGAATTAAGAGAAATAAAAATCAAAAAGCCAAAATGATAATGTGAATAAGGAAGTGCACCCTTTACTATAACCCATATATCCATCACTTTTACATCCAAGTCAGGGGACGAACACATGAACATTTCCAAGACACTGACTATGTCTTGGACCTCAAAAATGAGTACCCCCCCCCCCCCCCCCCACACACACACACACACACACAAACCCACTCTGTGACTTACAAAAATGTAAACAGGTCAAATTTAGGCTGAAGTATTTAATGTGCCTTCTCATAAATTTTAGCCAAAGTTTCCATCCTTTGTTTTTGAAAATAATACATGGTATAGCTGGAACCATACATGGGTCAAGCACAAGCATTAAACAACCTCAAATCAAAAAATGCTGCAACAGTATGGAAAATGCAAATAATAAAAATAAAAAAATAAAAATTCTGCAATGATTCATTCCATTCATCCATTTCAAACAATATGAACACAATATATTTCATGTTTGTGTGGAGTAGGGGGACATGTGTGGTTCCTAGAAAACACTCACTTCTACATCCGTCATTAAAAGCATTAATGCGCCAGGTTAGACTGCCCAAGACTCCAACAAGGAATGACAGATGACAATCTGACTTCTGTAATTCATGTAACTGCAACAACACACCCATGATTAAATGTCCTGCACCTGACTGGAGCAGAGCCTACGTATAAATAGCAAAGTATAGTTGGACACATCCCCATACATTTGCACCATTGGCGTTAGAGCTCATGCGGAGATCGTCGGGAGTGTGGGAAAACTTAGGCACTGCCGAGATGGTGACCTCCATTTCACCTTCAAACCCACTCTTCTGAAAACTTGCATGACATCACTGAGAGTTTGCCCAATATACATATGTTACAGTCAATGGAAGGTTGCCACAGTCTTCCTGCAGCATTAAGGCTTTCTGTGTGGGGTATTTTCCTGAGGTATGGTTGTTATGTCTTCTACAGTGCTGAATGTTGCCCACCACAACACCCAACCCATTCGAGGCATTCATATCTGTGCATTTATAGTCTCATTTTGTATGCCAGACATAATATGAAGATACCGATCAAATAAATGAAAGTTCATCCTTCCCATGTAAACGGAATATCTTACTTCATGACAAGGTATTATGTACATCAAGGTAATAGCAAATTTCAAGCTCCCAAATTCTTTGTTGTTGTAAACCATGTTCTTGGATGTAGCTGAGATACACAGCAGGCTTCTGTCAGGTTAGAACTATTATGTTTGCGGTATGTAAATGATAGACTGGATTACATCTAAAGCAGACTGAAAAAAAAAAGCTTCACATGACACCATTTGTCTTGCATCATGCCTGCCATCTAAAGCTGGTGCATGTTTCTCTTTTCTGGGAGCAGGGAAACCATTTGCATGTTAAAGGCAGACTCTTGAGTGGTTTACACCATATCTCAGCACTCCAATAGCAAACAACATTTATTCAACGATAACATGACTTCCTCCCATTTCTGGTGAAGTTGTTGCTCGAACTCTGCAGCAAAGGGCATTTTATGTGTGCACTGTGTGGCAATAATACTTGGGTCCTGTGGTGAAGCTGGCCCTTAATGACAAAGGATGGCATTCAAAAGGTCACCTCATATTGTATTGATATAGGATAACACCCCTCCACTCCCAGGCCTCACCCCCATTTTTCAAAAAATCCTCTCAGGGTATAGATTCAGTTTTCACTGCACAGGTAAAAAAAATATAACTATTACATTTCACCATGTGTGCATTTTACAGATTAGACTGTTGTACAAGTGGGTTGCTGCTCATCTGCAACTGAATAAAAAGGCATTAATGAAGAAAGAAAGAAATGACAGCATGTGCAGGAAAAGAAAGTAGTTGGTACAAATCAAATGTTATCTTTTAAAAACTGAACAGACACTTCAGAGTTCCCTGACATGAATGTTATATGGTAATGGACTGCATTTATATAGCACTTTTCCATGTGCATCAGATGCTCAAAATGCTTTACAATAATGCCTCACATTCACCCTTATGTCAGGTTGCTGCCATACAAGGTACTCACTACACACTGGGAGTAAGTAGGGGAATAAGGAATTTGCTCAAGGGCTCTTAGTGATTTTCTGGTCAGCCTGGGATTTGAACCAAGGATCCTCCGGTCACAAGCCCAACACTTACTCACTAGACCATCACCTCCCCTGAATTAAAAAGTAGTATTTTCTCTTTTCAGAGTATTAAGACACAATTTAATATTTTATTATTTTTATATTTTATTTTTTGTCAATTGTTTTTTGTTATGTCTGAGAGGTGGAGAGCTGGGGTCACATTGCTTATTGCTCCCCAGCTCAGTCGCCATGTGTTGGAGTTCACTCCGGTGAACGAGAGGGTTGCGTCCTTATGCCTTCGGTCAGGGACAGGTCTCTCACCGTTGTCTCAGCCTACGGGCCGAGCAGCAGTGCAGAGTACCCGACCTTCCTGGAGTCCCTGGGAGGGGTACTAGATAGTGCTCCGACTGGGGACTCCATTGTCTCCTGGGGGATTTCAACGCCCACGTGGGCGGCGACAGTAAGACCAGGAGGGGGGTGATCGGGAAGCATGGCCTCCCTGATCTGAACCCGAGTCGTGTTCAGTTGTTGGACCTCTGTGCTAGTCACAGTTTGTCCATCATGAACACCATGTTCGAGCACAAGGGTGTCCATAAGTGCACATGGCACCAGGACACCCTGAGCCGGAGGTTGATGATCGACTTTTTTAGTCATATCATCTGACCTTTGGCCATGTGTCTCAGACACTCGAGTGAAGAGAGGGGCAGAACTGTCAACCGATCACCACCTGGTGGTGAGTTGGATACGTTGGGAGGGGAGGAAGCCGGTCAGACCTGGCAGGCCCAAATGTATCATGAGGGTCTGCTGGGAACGACTGGCGGAACCCTCTGTCAGCGAGGTCTTCAACTCCCACCTCCGGGAGAGCTTCTCCCAGATCCCGGGGAAGGTTGGAGACATGGAGTCCGAGTGGACCATGTTCTCCAACTCCATTGTCGATGCAGCCGCTCGTAGCTGTGGTCACAAGATCTCTGGTGCCTGTCGCAGCGGCAATCTCCGAACCCAGTGGTGGACACCGGAAGTAAGGGATGCCCTCAAGCTGAAGAAGGAGTCCTACTTATCTTTGTTGGTAGGTGGGACCCCAGAGGCAGCTGACAGGTACCAGCAGGCCAAGCGTTGCCGCAGCCCGTGTAGTCGCAGAGGCAAAAACTTGGGTCTGGGAGGAGTTCGGGGAGGCCATGGAGGAGGACTATCGGTCGGCCTCGAAGAGATTCTGGACAAACCGTCCGATGCCTCAGGAGGTGGAAGCAGCTCTCCACCAGCACTGTTTACGGTGCGGGTGGGGAGCTGTTGACCCTGACTGGGGATGTTGTCGGGGGTGGAAGGAGTACTTCGAGGATCTCCTCAATCCCATCGTCACATCTTCCGAAGAGGAAGCAGAGACTGGGGACTCAGAGGCGGACTCATCCATTACCCAGGCCGAAGTCACCGAGGTGGTTAGAAAGCTCCTCGGTGGCAGGGCTCCTGGGGTGGATGAAGTCCGTCCTGAGTACCTTAAGTCTCTGGATGTTGTGGGACTGTCTTGGCTGACACGCCTCTGCAACATTGCATGGCGATTGGGGACAGTGCCTCTGGATTGGCATACTGGGGTGGTGGTCCCTCTGTTTAAGAAGGGGACCGGAGGGTGAGTTCCAACTACAGGGGGATCACACTCCTCAGCCTCCCCGGTAAGGTCTATTCCAGAGTACTGGAGAGGAGAATTCGACTGATGGTCGAACCTCTGATTCAGGAGGAGCAGTGTGGTTTTCGTCCTTGTCGCGGCACACTGGACCAGCTCTACACGCTCCATCGGGTGCTCGAGGGTTCGTGGGAGTTTGCCCAACCAGTCCACATGTGTTTTGTGGATCTGGAGGAAAGCGTTCGACTGTGTCCCTCGGGGCACCCTGTGGGGAGTGCTCCAGGAGTACGGGGTCCGGAGTCCTTTGCTAACGGCTATCCGGTCCTGTACAACCACAGCAAGAGCTTGGTTTGCATTGCCAGTAGTAAGTCAAACCTGTTTCCAGTGCACGTTGGCCTCCGCCAGGGCTGCCCTTTGTCACCGGTTCTGTTCATTATTTTTATCGACAGAATTTCTAGGCGCAGCCAGGGTGTAGAGGGGGTCTGGTTTGGGAACCACGGAATCTCGTCTCTGCTGTTTGCGGACGATGTGGTTCTGTTGGCTTCGTCAAATCAGGACCTTCAACGTGCACTGGGGCAGTTTGCAGCCGAGTGTGAGGCATCCGGGATGAAAATCAGCACCTCCAAATCCGAGGCCATGGTTCTTGACCGAAAAAGGTGCTTTGCCCTCTTCAGGTCGGTGGAGTGTCCTTGCCTCAAGTGGAGGAGTTTAAGTATCTCGGGGTCTTGTTCACGAGTGAGGGACGGATGGAGCGTGAGATAGATAAACGGGTCGGTTGCAGCATCTGCAGTGATGCGGTCGCTGTATCGGACCGTCGTGGTGAAGAGAGAGCTGAGTAGGGGGGCAAAGCTCTCGATTTACCGATCAATCTACGTTCCGATCCTCACTTATGGTCATGAGATTTGGCTCATGACCCAAAGAACAAGATCGCGAGTACAAGCGGCCGAGATGAGTTTCCTCCACAGGGTGGCTGGACACTCCCTTAGAGATAGGGTGAGGAGCTCGGACACTCGGGAGGAGCTCGGAGTCGAGCCGCTGCCTTCCACGTCGAAAAGAGTCAGTTGAGGTGGCTCAGGCATCTTTTTCAGATGCCGCCTGGACACCTCGCTGGAGAGGTGTTCCAGATGCGTCCCATTGGGAGGAGGCCCCGGGAAAGACCCAGGGCTTGCTGGAGGGACTACATCTCTCGGCGGCTTGGGAATGCCTTGGGGTTCCCCTGGAGGGGCTGGGGGAGGTGTGTGTGGAGCGGGAGGTCTGGGCGGCTTTGCTTGAGCTGCTGCCCCCCCGACCCGACTCCGGATAAAGCGGAAGAAAATGGATGGATGGATGGATGGATGGATGGATGGATGGATGTTTTTTGTTATTAATGTGACATATTTAAACATTTGTTTTTACCCCTTAAATTTAATTTGAGTATATATATATATACGAGGTCTATTAGAAAGAGTCCGACCTTATTATTTTTTTCAAAAACTATATGGATTGAATCACGTGCGATTACATCAGACAAGCTTGAACCCTCGTGGGCATGCAAGAGTTTTTTCACGCCTGTCGGTTGCGTCATTCGCCTGTGGGCAGGCTTTGAGTGAGGAGTGGTCCACCCCTCCCGTCTATTTTTTACTTGTTTAGGAATGGCTCAGAGACTGCCGCTTTGCTTGATCAAAATTTTTTCCTAAACTGTGAGACACATCCGAGTGGACCACCATTCGAGAAATTCAGCTGGTTTTCGGTGAAAATTTTAAGGGCTGATGAGAGATTATGGAGTGTTACTGTCGCTTTAAGGACGACCCACAGAGCCGGAGGGCGCGCCGCGCTCCAAGCCCCGTCGTCAGCCTGTTTTGAGCTGAAAACTTTCAAATTTCAAATTAAGGCTCTGTTGATCCAGGACCATGTGAGAGAACAAGAAGTTTCAGAAGAGGTCGGGATGAGCAGTTTATCCGGACATTCCACTGTTAAAGAGGATTTTGTAATGAAAGACGTGCAGATGGATTCACGCGTCGGCAGGCAGCTGCTCATGGCCCGGTGGCACAGAGAAACACCTCCGCTGGAAGCGTGACGGGACAAGTTTGAACATGCCCAGCTGTTAAACAATTTCTCAGATACTCACTCCACTGAAAACCATCGAAAGCCTGCCTGAATTTTACGAATGGTTATCAACACGGAGGTGTTTCTCTGTGGCGCCGGGCCATGAGCGGCTGCCTGCCAACGTACGAATCAGTCCGCACGTCTTTCATTACAAATCTCCTTTAACAGTGGAATGTCCAGATAAACTGCTGATCCCGAGCTCTTCTGAAACGTCTCTGTTCTCTCACGACGTCCTGGATCACAGAGCCTTAATTTGGAAGTTTTCAGCTCGAAACAGGCTGAGGACGGCGGCTTGGAGCACGGCGTGCCCTCCGGCTCTGTGGTTGTCCTTAAAGCGACAGTAACACTCCATAATCTCTCATCAGACCTTAAAATTTTCACCGAAAACCAGCTGAATTTCTCAAATGGTGTCCACATCAGATGTGCCTCACAGTTATGAAAAAATTTTGATCAAGCAAAGCGGCAGTCTCTGAGCCATTCCTAAACAATGAAAAAATAGACAGGAGGGCTGGACCACTCCTCACTCAAAGCCTGCCCACAGGTGAATAACGCACCGACAGGCGTGAAAAAACTCACGCATGCGCACGAGGGTTCAAGCTTGTCTGATGTAATCGCACGTGATTCAAATCCATATAGTTTTTTGAAAAAAATAATAAGGTAGGATACTTTTCTAATAGACCTCGTATATATATATATATATATATATATATATATATATATATATAATATGAAAAGCTAAGTGGCCCCTGTGTACGTGTAGCATGTGTGTTGTATTTTGGTTTGATGGTATGTTTATGTATTTTGGGTCAAGGATGAATGCCGCCAAAATGGAACATGATAAGACTAATATTTTTGTAGAAATGATGGAATTATGTAACAACAGTGAACAATGGAAATTGATAATAACATTCTGGACTCACATGCCATTCCAAATCATTATAGAAACAATAAAAAAACAATTAATTAATTCTTAAATCTCCATCAGTTTAATGAGATTTTTGTTTTCTGTTTCATTGAGAAAATAATCACATAGCAAATCCCTTAGAAAAATAAATAAATAAAACTTTGAAGGTACGGTCTCACAGATGTCAAGACAATGGTGATTATTCAGTAGTAAATTACAATAAAAACAAGATTAAACACACATTTACTTATGAAGTGCCGACCATCTTTAATAAATTATTGTACATTTTATTGGCAAAAATAGATCACAGATTTTTGCATATTTTAGTTAGCTATAAACATTTTATATTTAGCATATTTAACATTTAGGCATATTTATGCACAGTAAACATACACACAATAATGTAGATATTTTTTAATTATCCTGGATTAGCCAAAAATAATGAATAAGTCATGTATACCATCTCATTTATAATGAATACACATATACTGTATCTATTTTTATTTTTCTCATTCATTAATCCTATGAACAAATGACTGAAAACCAAGACAGGAGGAAGTAGTAAGAATTAGCCCCAAAAGAAGCCCCAAAAAAGCCATATGAAATGATTCATGGACAAGTGCCTTCCTACCCAGCTGACGTATTTACACCCTATGTTCCTGCCAGTACTCCTGCATTTCAGGGTGCAAGACTACCTGTGTCCCTAAGGTTAATAAAAAGTCTGCAGGCCACAGATTTAATCATGTGCCTTTGTGTAGATCAATCTCCCAGTGGTGATAAAACAGTTTACGTAGAGACATTAAAGTCCAGACTAAAGACGCATCTATTCCACTGATTTAGTTTATGCTTCCTATCCTTTTAATTCATCTTACTAGCAATGGAACATGTCTTAGCCTTACTTCATATAATTTCTGGGTCTGTTAGTGAAGCTTAGGGCTACCTGTTGGTGACCACCTTAGTATCCTCTCTGCTTCCCTGTCGATTTACTCTTGGTGAAGTCATACATTATGTGCAATTATTTTGGCTGATTAATTCTGGTCTTTTTCTCTATGTTCGAGGCACTGATGAGACTACCTGCGGATGATGGCTATGCACCCCAGGGCACAAACGCTGCCTTTGGCACCAGTGACTGTGCTCACCTCAACAATGCACTGTTTTTTTTTTGTTTTTCTATTCCATGTTTCTTCAGCCTGGTAAAACTTTGCAAGAAGCTTGTAAGTGTTGGAAAGACCTAAGCAGTTGGTCACTCCTCCGAATCTGGTCTACTTGAGGTTTCTTCCTCAATATCTTCAGAGTTTTTCCTTACCACTGTCATCTGTGTGCTTGCTCAGGGGGTTGGTTAGGTTAGACCATACTCGTGTGAAGCACCTAGAAGCAGTTTTGTTGTGCCCAGTGATTGAGTGTGTGTGTGTGACTTGTAATTAACCAGTGGCATAAGCCTGGAGTACCTGTGATGCATGTGGTTAGCAGATGACAATCACTCCTGACTAGCATGTCAGCAAAGCTGATATCACCTCACGCCTCTCCTCAGCTTCTATCATCTGCTTATACTGGTCCAACACCCTCAGTCCTTGGGGCTGTATGTTTGGGCTGGGGGGTGGGGGAGTGCAGTATGAAAGTAGAGCTTTCCATCACAGAGCATTCTTAGGAATGATACAAAAGTGCTATGATGTCATGATAAACAATTGTGGCACTGAACAACATAACAGTCCACTATCTGTGCAAAACATTTAAGTGTATTGCTCTAGAGAGTCCTCACAAAAAGAAATCACCCAACTAAATATTTTCAGGCATGTAGGAAAAGTAAATGAGCACTGTAAGCAGCAGTAACGGATCATAGTGCAGCATGACAGAAGTACATCTCACTCTCACTCTCTACCCCTATGTGTGATGTGCTGGAGCACAGCACTAGAATGAAGCCCAGGCCCTCAGGGGTCAGTTTCAAGCTTCTCTTTCAGCACCTTGGACAGCGGTGCAACCAGAGGCTCCCACAGACGTCACTCATATGTGATCACATCTCCTCTGTTAAAAACAAACTAACAAAAAAGCATGTCTCATATTATTGGGAGTTGTCAAAACAATAAAATGGATTAGAAATCAAACAGCCATTTGCATCACCATCATCCAGACCATCATTCCACATCAGCGCATGGAGCAAAACACCCCCCCCCCCACACACACACACACTTTCCCATGCTCAGGTGGTTGTGGGCCCACAGAAGTTTAAGGAATGGTTTGATTCTAACAAATTGTCACTTCACTTTGGTAAAACAAAGTGTGTCATATTTGGTAATAAGTCCAGGAATGCAAGTAGAAATTAACAAAATCTGATGTTGAAATTGAACTTGTTAATGAAACTAAAATTTCCTGAGGTCTTTATTGACGATAATTTAAGTTGGTATACACATATAATTATGTTAAATCTACAATGTCAAAGACGATTGCCATTTTGTATAAAGCACAAGACTTCCTCCCCCCAACACTCATTAGTTACTTTATATCACTCATTACTTGTTCCATACATGACCTACAAATCTAACACAAATCCTATTTTTTACTTCAAAGAAAGCTGTAAGAATTATTAGTAAGAAACCTCATCGCAAGCCAACTAATCGTTTGTCTGTTTGCATATTTTTGAAATTTTGAAACTTGATTGATTACATCAAAATACAAATTATGTTCAAAGTGAAAAATGGACTTCTGCCACAACACATCCAGGACCTGTTTAAAATGAGGGACTCCAGTTATAACTTCCGAGGAACATTATTATTTTGGAAACCAAATATTCGAACTACCGTAAAAGTCATTGTATTTCTGTTAACGGAGTAAATATTTGGAATAATGTCCCGGATAATATAAATCACTCGGTAGTTTGGTTGGTTTTTAAAAGGCTCTATAAAAAATGATTTGATTACTTATTATGCCATATTAAATTAGGTTTATTGATTCTGTTTTTTGATTTTGATTTTGATTTATTCTGTTTTCTGTACTGCTGCTTGCATGTTTGTGTTTTTTTGAAATTCAAATTCATGAATCAATGGAAACTTTGTATTAGTTATGACGGGTATATGTATCATTTTATATACGTATAATTTTTTTATTTTGGTTAAAGAGGTAGGCGTTTACAAGCTTTTGCTTCTGCCTACACCCTTTCAGGCACATAGATGCATTGTTGGACTATTTTCTTTCTCTCTTTCTTTGTACGTTTTTTGTTGTTCTGGATCTGTCTGTGCCGAATAAATTCATTCATTAACAAATCACAGGTATGGTTTACTTTTGTTGTACTTCTGACACACAACACACATGCAATGACTGTGCATCTTACTGTCATCACACGGCCATAGTAGCAGTGCTCCTGACTTTTATCAGGTGTATGACAGCATTACAGGATGCATATGTCTTGTAAACATTCTTGAGCTTCGAAAGACCCATAGAATTTCCACATGCAGCAGTAAAGGTCTCCATGGCAGTTTATCACTGCTGAATGCACACACACATGATGCACAGGTCTCAAGCATGGTTTTGCCATTTTTGCAACCATAGACTGCCCATAGCAACACAAACAGTGAGCTGTGGGGGAGGCTTTAGCCTCCTGTTTGCACACTCTTCTGGTTTCAAGAACAAGCCAATTATCAACGGTGCATTTGAAATTATTCTGTAGTGACTGGCACCACTGAAAGGGCACAAGGATAATGTAAGTAACTAGCTGTATAATTGGCCTTTTTAAAAGGCTTCTTTGCAATTAGTAAATCCACTGGGACTGTCTCCATGCTCCACAAACTTCTAAAGACATTTTGGAGTATTCCATGGTGACAAGGATTAGTTTGCTGAGTGGCTTTCACCTGAACAGTTTGGCATTCAGAATCAGTATTGTTAAAAAACAGGGGTTTGGCCTCAGTGAAACACAAAGTGAAGAACATCTAAAACTAGATCCCACATTGAAAAATTCTAGTTTCCCTTGAAGGAAAACAGCTGAAAATGCTGATATTATATCAATTAAGCCACACCATAGGAATGTAAATGCAGTGATATTCTTGGCTAACATTTTGACACGCCATGTCTCACATCCTGTAACATTCATATTATCCAATCAACAACCAAAGAGATATCCTGAATGTGTCATGATCCTTTTGTATTTCTTAATCATGCCATGTATCATAGTCATGCTTCAGCTGGTCTTGTTTCTTGTTCTTGTCAGGTTTTCATGTTCATGTTATCATTGGTTTTGTTTTTGTCAATCATACTCGTATTTGTTCACTCTTGGTTCCTTAAGTAGCTGTAGTTTAGTTCTGTTCATCACATTCTGTGTATTATGCTTTGGTCACCGTTTTTGGTTGTTGTTTGTTGTTTTGGTTCCTGTTCCGGAGCACAGCAGTGTTTTTCTGTATCTGTTAGCTGTTTAATCTGCGCAGTTAGATTGATCTAGTTAACTAGATAACGATTTGTTTCACAGTGTAATCTTCACGTGCCTTAACTAAAGCACTCCCTCTGCTGAATTACCTCTAAATTATTTACACGTTATTCACTTTCTGTGTTTTTAGGAATCTGCTAGCTTAGTGCACCTACTAGCTCTTAGCCGGCATGGCGGCTTCTCCTGTCTCTCCGCACTTTTCTGCTCTGGGTGTGAAATGTTTAGTTATTCCTCGGCCTCCTTTAGCAGTAATGGTACTTGTAATAAGTGTAGCTTATTCGTAGCTTTGGAGGCCAGGCTGGGCGAATTGGAGACTCGGCTCCGCACCGTGGAAAATTCTACAGCTAGCCAGGCCCCTGTAGTCGGTGCGGACCAAGGTAGCTTAGCTGCTGTTAGTTCCCTTCCAGCAGATCCGAGCAGCCGGGAAAGCAGGCCGACTGGGTGACTGTGAGGAGGAAGCGTAGCCTAAACAGAAGCCCCATGTACACCGCCAACCCGTTCACATTTCTAACCGTTTTTCCCACTCGGCGACACACCCGCGAGGATCAAACTCTGGTTATTGGCGACTCTGTTTTGAGAAATGTGAAGTTAGCGACACCAACAACCATAGTCAATTGTCTTCCTGGGGCCAGAGCAGGCGACACTGAAGGAAATTTGAAACTGCTGGCTAAGGCTAAGCGTAAATTTGGTAAGATTGCAATTCACGTTGGCAGTAATGACACCTGGTTACGCCAATCGGAGGTGACTAAAATTAACATTGAATCGGTGTGTAACTTTGCAAAAACAATGTCGGACTCTGTAGTTTTCTCTGGGCCCCTCCCCAATCGGACCGGGATTGACATGTTTAGCCGCATGTTCTCCTTGAATTGCTGGCTGTCTGAGTGGTGTCCAAAAAATGAGGTGGGCTTCATAGATAATTGGCAAAGCTTCTGGGGAAAACCTGGTCTTGTTAGGAGAGACGGCATCCATCCCACTTTGGATGGAGCAGCTCTCATTTCTAGAAATCTGGCCAATTTTCTTAAATCCTCCAAACCGTGACTATCCAGGTTTGGGACCAGGAAGCAGAGTTGTGGTCTTATACACCTCTCTGCAGCTTCTCTCCCCCTGCCATCCCCTCATTACCCCATCCCCGTAGAGACGGTGCCTGCTCCCAGACCACCAATAACCAGCTAAATCTATTTAAGCATAAAAATTCAAAAAGAAAAAATAATATAGCACCTTCAATTGCACCACAGACTAAAACAGTTAAATGTGGTCTATTAAACATTAGGTCTCTCTCTTCTAAGTCCCTGTTGGTAAATGATATAATAATTGATCAACGTATTGATTTATTCTGCCTAACAGAAACCTGGTTACAGCAGGATGAATATGTTAGTTTAAATGAGTCAACACCCCCGAGTAACACTAACTGCCAGAACGCTCGTAGCACGGGCCGAGGGGGAGAATTAGCAGCAATCTTCCATTCCAGCATATTAATTAATCCAAAACCCAGACAGAGCTTTAATTCATTTGAAAGCTGACTCTTAGTCTTGTCCATCCAAATTGGAAGTCCCAAAAACCAGTTTTATTTGTTATTATCTATCGTCCACCTGGTCGTTACTGTGAGTTTCTTTGTGAATTTTCAGACCTTTTGTCTGACTTAGTGCTTAGCTCAGATAAGATAATTATAGTGGGTGATTTTAACATCCACACAGATGCTGAGAATAACAGCCTCAACACTGCATTTAATCTATTATTAGACTCAATTGGCTTTGCTCAAAATGTAAATGAGTCCACCCACCACTTTAATCATATCTTAGATCTTGTTCTGACTTATGGTATGGGAAATTGAAGACTTAACAGTATTCCCTGAAAACTCCCTTCTGTCTGATCATTTCTTAATAACATTTACATTTACTCTGATGGACTACCCAGCAGTGGGGAATATGTTTCATTACACTAGAAGTCTTTCAGAAAGCGCTGTAACTAGGTTTAAGGATATGATTCCTTCTTTATGTTCTCTAATGCCATATACCAACACAGTGCAGAGTAGCTACCTAAACTCTGTAGGGTGAGATAGAGTATGTCATCAATAGTTTTACATCCTCATTGAAGACAACTTTGGATGCTGTAGCTCCTCTGAAAAAGAGAGCCTTAAATCAGAAGTGCCTGTCTCCGTGGTATAACTCACAAACTCGCAGCTTAAAGCAGATAACCCATAAGTTGGAGAGGAAATGGCGTCTCACTAATTTAGAAGAGCTTCACTTAGCCTGGAAAAAGAGTCTGTTGCTCTATAAAAAAGCCCTCCGTAAAGCTAGGACATCTTACTAATCATCACTAATTGAAGAAAATAAGAACAACCCCAGGATTCTTTTCAGCACTGTAGACAGGCTGACAAAGAGTCAGAGCTCTATTGAGCTGAGTATTCCTTTAACTTTAACTAGTAATGACTTCATGACTTTCTTTGCTAATAAAATTTTAACTATTAGAGAAAAAAATTACTCATAACCATCCCAAAGAGATATCGTTATCTTTGGCTGCTTTCAGTGATGTCGGTATTTGGTTAGACTCTTTCTCTCCGATTGTTCTGTCTGAGTTATTTTCATTAGTTACTTCCTCCAAACCATCAACATGTCTATTAGACCCCATTCCTACCAGGCTGCTAAAGGAAGCCCTACCATTAATTAATGCTTCGATCTTAAATATGATCAATCTATCTTTATTAGTTGGCTATGTACCACAGGCTTTTAAGGTGGCAGTAATTAAACCATTACTTAAAAAGCCATCACTTGACCCAGCTATCTTAGCAATCTCCAACCTTCCTTTTCTCTCAAAAATTCTTGAAAGGGTAGTTGTAAAACAGCTAACTGATCATCTGCAGAGGAATGGTCTATTTGAAGAGTTTCAGTCAGGTTTTAGAATTAATCATAGTACAGAAACAGCATTAGTGAAGGTTACAAATGATCTTCTTATGGCCTCAGACAGTGGACTCATCTCTGTGCTTGTTCTGTTAGACCTCAGTGCTGCTTTTGATACTGTTGACCATAAAATTTTATTACAGAGATAAGAGCATGCCATAGGTATTAAAGGCACTGCGCTGCGGTGGTTTGAATCATATTTATCTAATATATTACAATTTGTTCATGTAAATGGGGAATCTTCTTCACAGACTAAGGTTAATTATGGAGTTTCACAAGGTTCTGTGCTAGGACCAATTTTATTCCCTTTATACATGTTTCCCTTAGCAGTATTATTAGACAGCATTGCTTAAATTTTCATTGTTACGCAGATGATACCCAGCTTTATCTATCCATGAAGAGGACACACACCAATTAGCTAAACTGCAGGATTGTCTTACAGATATAAAGACGTGGATGACCTCTAATTTCCTGCTTTTAAACTCAGATAAAACTGAAGTTATTGTACTTGGCCCCACAAATCTTAGAAACATGGTGTCTAACCAGATCCTTACTCTGGATGGCATTACCCTGACCTCTAGTAATACTGTGAGAAATCTTGGAGTCATTTTTGATCAGGATATGTCATTCAATGCGCATATTAAACAAATATGTAGGACTGCTTTGTTGCATTTGCACAATATCTCTAAAATTAAAAAGGTCTTGTCTCAGAGTGATGCTGAAAAAACTAATTCATGCATTTATTTCATCTAGGCTGGACTATTGTAATTCATTATTATCAGGTTGTCCTAAAGTTCCCTGAAAAGCCTTCAGTTGATTCAAAATGCTGCAGCTAGAGTACTGACGGGGACTAGAAGGAGAGAGCATATCTCACCCATATTGGCCTCTCTTCTTTGGCTTCCTGTTAATTCTAGAATAGAATTTAAAATTCTTCTTCTTACTTATAAGGTTTTGAATAATCAGGTCCCATCTTATCTTAGGGACCTCATAGTACCATATCACCCCAATAGAGCGCTTCGCTCTCAGACTGCAGGCTTACTTGTAGTTCCTAGGGTTTGTAAGAGTAGAATGGGAGGCAGAGCCTTCAGCTTTCAGGCTCCTCTCCTGTGGAACCAGCTCCCAATTCAGATCAGGGAGACAGACACCCTCTCTACTTATAAAATTAAGCTTAAAACTTTCCTTTTTGCTAAAGCTTATAGTTAGGGCTGGATCAGGTGACCCTGAACCATCCCTTAGTTATGCTGCTATAGACTTAGACTGCTGGGGGGTTCCCATGATGCACTGAGTGTTTCTTTCTCTTTTTGCTCTGTATGCACTACTCTGCATTTAATCATTAGTGATTGATCTCTGCTCCCCTCCACAGCATGTCTTTTTCCTGGTTCTCTCCCTCAGCCCCAACCAGTCCCAGCAGAAGACTGCCCCTCCCTGAGCCTGGTTCTGCTGGAGGTTTCTTCCTGTTAAAAGGGAGTTTTTCCTTCCCACTGTCGCCAAGTGCTTGCTCACAGGGGGTCGTTTTGACCGTTGGGGTTTTTCTGTAATTATTGTTTGGCTTTGCCTTACAATATAAAGCACCTTGGGGCAACTGTTTGTTGTGATTTGGCTCTATATCAATAAAACTGATTTGATTTGATTTGAGTTACCTGCAAGTGTTTCCTGTCTGGATATGTTCCTTTAGTTACAGTATTCATTGCACTCTGTTTATTATTTGTTTTGTGTTGCTTTATTATGCTTTAATCACTGGTTTTCGTTAATTTTTATCTTCTGTGTTTTCATCCAGTTGTCTCCCAGTTGTATGTATTGCATTTTCTGTTTATGATTTATTTTGTTGTTTGGTCACTGGTTTTAGTCTGTTTATTTTTTGCTCATCAGTTGTTGCTTTTATTCTTATACTTTGATATGGGTCAGTCTGGTTAATATATTATTCGGTTTTAGCTTTATTCACATTTAAATGTTTCCTTCATGCCTATCCAAGTATGTTCCCACTCCATATCACTGCACCAGCCATTGTGTTTTTGTCTCACACTTTGTTTCTGTCTGCTTTGTATTTTCACTCACTCCCGCTCTTGTACTTGCTCACGTGCCTTTGTTACTTTCATCACGCCACTGTGTTTTCCTGCCTTCACTCTCTTGCACTTACCTTTGTCTTCCCTGGTCACTCCCCTTCCAGAACCTTCACTGACACCTGTGTCTTGTTCCACTAATTACAACACCAGTTATTTAAGCACTCACATTCTCACAGTCCCTTGCTCTATTGTTGAATGTCTTTCACTTTCCAGCTGTCATTTCTTGCCTCAGTTTGTCTTGTATTCAGCCTGCCAGTATTAGACCTTGTTTTGTCCTTGACCGCGTTTTTGTCTCTGCCTTTGATTGCCACCACGCTTTGTATTTTGACTTCAGCCTATTTTTTTCAGCCTCATGTCTGTCGGTACCTTTGCCTCATTGCTGGACCACCTGTGAACCAAATCTGCCTTCTTCAATGATTAAACCTAATTCAAACTGCACCTGCTGCGAGTTTGCATTTGTGTCCACCCAGACAGAATAATGGAAAATGGAAAATAATGGAAAATGCTCATTGCTTAAAATAAATAAATACATTTTTTTTCAAATTCTGCTGCTTTACTGAATTTATCTACCGGACACTTGAATTCAAAACTAAATAGTATAAAATCCAACAGCACAATGTGAGCACACTTTTTTCCAACAAAATTGCTCAGTACTGTTTCATGGCATTTTTTGTAAAACAGAGAAACTTGTTCCACAAACAATTACTTTACAAATCTAAGGGCCCCTTCACGCACAGTGTGAAGTTTGGTTGGCATCTGATTGATTACGGTGAAACAGCATGAAACAGTTTGAAATTAGTGCACCATGAAACATCGGGCCGATGGGCAGGTGTGTACGAACCCAATGTGAGAGTTTGTGCATGTGCAGGTGTCTTTCGAGCAGGAAGAGTGCCAGGTGCAGCACATGGTGCCACTTATGTGGAAGAAATAAAAACCACCTGTTACCTGTGGGACCACATCACACTGCTTATGTGGAATAATAATAATAATAATAAAAAACACCACCTGGGACGCAAATTTGTGCCTTTCAAAAGCTCTGATTGCAAGTCAGTGACTTTACCACTGAGTCACGGAGCTGTTCTTTGAAAGCTGTGGGAAGCTGCCTCAGAAGGACATGGAAGTATTAGAAAAAAATTCAAATCCCAAATCATATAACAACACCGCATTTATCAAGTGAGCGATACAAATGTGATTCATCTGTTCATCTGTAGATGACCCATGGTCACTGACATACAGTCATGAAATGACATGAATGGGAAGCATTGGGCTCTGATCATGTCCACATCTACTGGTCCAGTGTGTCCAGTCGCCCCGCGTGTGTGTTCTGCCCGACACGCATGTCTTGTGGATGGCACGCCGCAGTACAGACAGTGCGTCTTGTGGAACACAGCTCACGTAGGTGATGTGACATCAGATCGCCCGCTGCGTGTTCTGACCTGACGGTCCATTTCAAACTGGCAGGCTGTCAATGTCTGCTCCGTGGGGATGCTCGCTGGCTGCAGCTTGTCGCCATGGCAGTATATGTTTTAATTTATGTCCACGTAAATACAGCAATCAGACACACGCGCCTCACATTGGACAGTTGGTAGTCCATGTCTGTCCAAACACAGTAGGTGTTGTGTACCTGGAAGGATCACCACAGATGCTTCCGTCATAGCCACACCTCCTGTCAGTTCTCAGCGCACACGCCAAAGCCACAGTCATGTGGAACTGAAACAAATTTGTCTGCCAGTATGACAGTGATCGTTTGCAGTCTGCTGCCGTGTGAAGAGTGTGAGTGGCCACACATTCTTAAAGTGCCATGTGAGTGGTGTTACATGTTTGTGCATGTCACCTGGAATTTGGCTGACACCTGCCAAGAGAGGGTGTGATGGGTTCGCACAGTGCACACTCTGTCTTTCAGGTGCTTGTGTGCGCAAACAGTTGTAGCGACAGGTGTACAAGGCGTTGGAGGCAGGACTGATTTCACATGGTTTGCACACGATTCCTGAGTCATGTGCACTAAGTGTGCACTTCGTCCCAACTCCACACTATGTGTGAAGGGGCCCTAAAGTGCATCTCTACAGGCGATTAAAAAATAGCCCATGAGGCTGAATGCAGACTTGTTTGACACTTCAGCAAAGTGAATCAAATCAGTTGGACTGTTTCAAGGTCCTGTCATTTTAAACAGAAGACAGTTGTTTTTCCCACAGAAAACAAAGGCATTTTAATTTGATGTCTATTGTCATTTTGGAATTCAAGTAGGTTTCGCAAAAAAAAAAAAAAAAAAAAAAATCTGTAAATTTGTCATCATTGTGTCAATGTGGAGCCTCGAGTCCATGTTGACTGATCTCATTTGAGACAGTTGGCTGCCAGACTCTGGTACTTGTCAGAATAAATCAGACATGATGATGGCAGTTGTTGCATTCTGACGCTGAACTCTGAAAATACCTCATTTCACAGCAGTAGTTCACTGATGGCAATGGCAGCCTGAGAGTTCAGAGCAGAGCATCTGTCTCACACATCACATGAGGTTTATTAGTGTGACACCTGTGGAAAAGCAGACTTCTGTCCACTATATCCAGCTGAATGCTTCAATCAGGACTGTTTCATCCAGAAAGTCAGCAGGGGGATGATGTCCTATCTTGTTATGCCATGTGTCCATCTATCTATGTGTGAACAAAAGAAGTTCTGATCCAATATGAACCCAACTTGACAAGATGTATGTGTGTAACCAACACATAGTTGATTTGAAAGTTCACAGATACAATAATAAAACACAGGCCACTGATTCAGTCTTAATATTCTATGAACTCGTTGATGGCTTGATTTTTGATGTGTTGCTTGAGTGAAGCTTGTTTCACTGCTATTTCGCTCTGATGAAAATCCATGGTTGGTGCAAAGCTCAAGAGACACTGGTCAAAGGAGTGTTTGACTTTTTGCTGTGAAAACAAAATCAGCATGCCCAATGGTATGCAGTAAATCAGAAAAAAACAAACTTTATATTTGATTTACAGTTTGTGAATATTGTCTTATTGGCTCAGAAAAGGAATGTTATGTTATGCTATTTATGCTAAGCTAACAGTAGGTGGCTTCTTCTGGGCATCATGTATGATGTGCTTTCTGCTCCTTTGTTATGTTTCCACTAGTGGTGAACAGGAGGCGACCAATGTACTGCATCACCATATCACTAAAAGAGCAGGTCTGACAAGTCAGTCTAGGTTCAGCTCTTGTTCAAACAAGGCAGTTAGGTGTTATATGAGAGAAGCGTCGCACAGCGGCGTGAAGCTCACTCATGGTACAGGGCATCCTAAACAGGAAGTGCCAAAATTCAAGTCCACAGTAAAACAGGAAATGTTCAAATGTCAAATACTTCCTGGATGGTTTTAGTCATGCTCATGCTCCCAAGAACAATTTCACTGAAAAAAGTCTGAAGGACCTAAAGGACATGGTTAGATGGTGAGGAGCTTTTCCAGGCATGTGAGAGGCAAATAAAGAAAAATGATTAAAAAGGCGGGGAGTCTGGGGGGAAGCAGAGCCCCCCCCCAAGAAGCCGAAAAGTTTTTGCTATGCTAATGCTCTACGGAAGCATTTACTGAAAATAAAGTCTGAAGGACCTAAATGACATCGTGAGATGCTGAAGAGCTTCATTCATGTCCGCAACATATGCATATTATTGATTAAAAAGAAAATTCATGTAATCCCACTCAAATTGTTGAAAAAATACACAAAACTGTCAGGATGACAGAAAAAGCTGCCTGCTTCACTGGATTAAAAGCAACTGTGTGTCATTTTTGAAGAAGAGTAAAATATTAAATATTAATATGTTTTTAACATTTTCAATGTAATCTAATTTCTTAACTTAGACTTTGACAGAAACATGCAAAAAACCTTGATCTTACATATATTACAACATAAATATATTTTTTTGTTTATTATTCTTGTGTTCAATGCATCTATAACCACTGAAAATTAGTTAAAATAAGGCTTGCCACGAATGTTTTAGTGGTATAAAACCATATAGCTTCGGGGTGCCACAGATCCAGGGGCCCGAGGCCCCCCGAAGCTATGATCCGTGATCACATAATTTACCCGGCACTAAAATGGTCCTAGCTAGAGTCCTGCTTGTATCTGGTGTAATTTAAACAGTGTCCTTAAGATATATTTTCTATAACTGTGGTGAAAAGTTCGTAAGCTCCAACCCAACATGAGGCATTTGTCTGTGGTATTCATATAAACAATGGGCAAAAACTGTACTTTTAATCTGAATAGTGTTAAACTACTACAATATATGAATGACCAAGCAATCAACAAAACACAGACTGTTGTTATATGGATGGCCATTGTGTCACCATTCAAGAACTTGTGGACATTGTGGGGATGATTACAGGTTTGGTACATTCCATTTTGACAGAAGATGTAGAAATTTGGAGAGTGTCAGTGAAATTGGTGTGAAAGATGCTAACAGTGGAGTAGAAGCAATGGTTTCGGGAAGTCTTGCAGGACATGCTGGAATGTGCATACAGTGACCCTTGCAACTGGAACGCCGTCATCACTGCTGACGAGACATGGGTTCACAGGTATAACACTGAAAGCAAATTTTAGTCATCGCAATGGAAATGTCCAACATCATCCAAGGCAAAAGAAACCAAGGCAGGTGTGCAGAAACGTCAAAGTGATGCTGACAGTTTTCCTTGACTCCTGTGGGGTGGTGCATCATGAGTATACACCATAAGGCCAAAATATTAAAAAGAGTATAATCAGGAGGTCCTCCATCACCTTTGTGATGCTATGTGCCACATATGGCCAGATCTTAAGGCAGCAAAAAAGTTGGCGGCTTCGACATGACAATCCACCTGCCAATTCTGCTCAGCTGATTCAGGCTTTCCTGGCCAAACACAACACTCCAGTAATTTGTCAGTCATTTGTCACATCCCTACTCTCCAGACATGGCTCGCTCTGATTTTTGGCTCTTACCCAAGATCAAAATGACACTAAAAGAGACTCCACTTGAGTCGCCTTCCCTCACATGTCCCAAGGAGACTATTTCAAAGGGAATTAGGATTTCAGACCCCAGGTGAGTAATTGTTTTCTGTGGGTATTTTAGCAACAAAAGGTTGAATATGTCTCATACATGGCAAAATATACACTTTCATATGTAATGAAGTCATACTCCAAGTGTCAGAAATTTAACACCATCAAAGAATCAAATTTTTTAATTTGATTAAAGTGTAACTTTCTCTCACAACCAGTAAGAATTATATAAACTACAACTATATAAAGTCACTTATATGTGCCTCCAAAAAATCTGCACTAACTATGAAAATCTGTCCAAATGTAACACAGACCACTATTGTGAAGTAAAGTTCCCAGCATCGTGATGAAATGTAGTAAGCAGTTCATGCTGTTCTGGGGGTAACGAGGGTCATACATTTATTTGACATGCAATAAAGTGGTCATCACTGTTATTGCCCTCTTGAGGCAAGAGTTTGCCTTTTGTAGGTAGGAGATTTATAATCTTAAATAGAGTAAATTAAAATGCTACATGTAACCAGATTATGTAAATTTTTGTTTGTGCATTGTAGCTCTGGCTGTAACATTGTGAATGGTGGAGCAGGGAAGTCTTTGTGTTGCCTGGCACTGAGACACATACAGATGTCTGAGCCAAGCAGATTTCACCCAGTAGCACATAACTGAGTAGAAACAATTAAGGACTTGGTCATTTGGTTTTTATGGCTTCCTGGCTGTAATACCTGGTAAATTATGTTGTCATTGCTAAATTCTTTGGGTGAAACTTTTTTGTTCCACTGATTCCAACAAATTGCCTGTAACGTATATTTTTACAGAGATATTTCAATTCAGCACACATGATGCTCCAATGGCTGACTGCGTGTCTGCATTGTTAAGCCAGCAGTTAGAAACTATGCGTAATGAGGGGTGATCAGACTGGTTTGAAAATCTGCCTCAATGAAAGAAAGACTGCCTTTTGCTCAGGCAATATGGAATTAGTGCAGAAAGAAAGGAAACAAGTAAGGGGTGCATCTCCAAGGAAAAAAATTGAGTATTAAAATATGATAGAGAGCAAATAATTCAGTGGTAATATAAAACAGGCCTGGGAGGGCTTTAACACCTTAATGGGGAAAACTGGTTAAAAAAAAAAATAGATGAAAGTCTTGCAGTTTGCAGTCAATGTTTTGTTGATGAACTGAACATTTTTTTTTTTTCCTGTGGGTTTGATTTAGTGGATGACAACGTGGAGTGTGATAACATCTATAACTAGAGCACTGCGCTCGCAGAGTGCAAACCTCCACCAACACTAGTTTCTAAATCTACATAGAAGTGGGTTTTCATAAGCTAAAATATAACACAAAATATAGATCAAAAGGGCTTTTCAATGTTAAAAACAATCAAATATCAGCTAAATCCGCAATAAAGATCAGATGTAGATCAAACTTAGTCTATTCATTGAGAGTGGAAGTTTGCACCTTATTATCAAAAATGAGAGTGATTGAGGCACTTTTGATTGAAGCAAAATGCAAAATGTACATCAAATTAGCTTTTCAATACTAAATTAAAATGTCAACAAGTCCACAATCCACATCAGATCTGGATCAAACTTTATCAGTCAATAGTGAGTGCCAGTCTGCACCTCATTCTCAAATATGAATGTGATTGAGGCACATTTGATGAATAAATAATGTAAAATATTCATGAAATACCATTTTCAATGTTAAATTTTAATGACCATATAACCTGTAATCTAGATCAGATCTGGATCAAACTTTATCAGTCAATAAAGGATATGATCCTACATAACACTCTCAAACATGAAAGAGATTTGATCATTTTTGACAGAGCTATGAATTTTTGAAAATTCCTTCAATGTTAAGGATAAGGATTTTTCCAATTTTCCACTTTTGCCCTTGAAAAAATGTAGCACTTTTTGCCTATCAGGATATGAATCTGCAGTAAAACTTTCATAATGATATTTGAAAAAAATTGTGGGTTACAGGCTGTTCACAATCAGACAAACAAACAAGCAAACGGGTCAAAATATAACCTAAACTCCCTATAGGACCACCTACATTTATCACAGATGATTCATCACACATCAAATATGCTGTTGCCAAAAGTCTCACTAAACTGAAGCAGAATAAGGCCACTGGCCCAGATGGCTTGAAATCCCGTTTCCTTAAAGTTTGCACCCCACATATAAAATGTATTTTTTCAAGGCTGTTTAACTCACTCCTTGTTACAGGTGTGCCCACATCTTGGAAATTCTCTTTCTCCATACCTAAAAAGACAGGTCAAAGCAAGCCTGAAGATTTTCTACTAATAGCAATCAAATTCCTATTGTGTAAATTATTGGAGAGCGTTCTCGTGGCCCTCCTGATTACCAAAGTGACCAATATGTTGGATCTGCTGCAGTTTGCCTATAAAACTGACCAAGGTACTGAGTATGCTGTCCTAATCCTGCTTGACTCTGTGTCAAAACAGCTTGAGTTTTATAAAGGTTATCCTGGAGTCATGGTTGTAGATTTTAGCACAGTTTTTAACTCTATAAAATTCCATATTCTTCTGCAAAGTCTGACTAATCGCAACATAGACCAGTGATTCTCAACCGGGGTGCCGCGGCACCCTAGGGTGCCGTGATCGATCGTCAGGGGTGCCGTGGGTATTTTTCATATTCGTGATTATTTTTCATATTCGCGATTACCGTGAATTATTTATTTTATCCACAAAGCATAAAACGACTCAGAATCTGACGTCATTGTGCTGCAGCCTCGCTCTCGTCTTAAGGCGGGACAATAACAAGGAGGCTGACGGCCGATTAAAACAGTACCGTCTTCTTCAAAAGCCGTCTAAAATGCGGAGCTGTCGGTGTGTGTGTCTGTGCCTGTGTGTGCACACGCGCGGAGTTAACAGGCTGCAGACTGCGAGGGAGGGGGGGTGAGTGAGGGAGATTCCTGAATGCAGGCACGACACATTCAGTGCGCAGCGAGCGCGGAGCAGAGAGAGGATTGTAAACCCGAGTGAACGTTAACAAAACGGAAACATGAAGCTGCCTTTACTTCTCTCTGAACTTTCTCTAAAGGTGTGATTCTGCCGTTACCGTCCTGTACACACCATGTGCGCGTCGTATGCTGAATTTATGAGATCATGAGATGAAATAAACGGTCAAATATATTTAAAAACATATTTAAAAAATGAGAATATATGAATGAACTGAGAGCCACAAAAAAAATGTTCAGACGCACAGATCACAAAAAGCAGGTGAGAACGCTGAACTTTAACAGCTGTTATTTTCCAAAGGTATTTATTTGTTCAATCTTAAGCTTAATGTATTGTTTAAGCACAAAACGTGACTGATGAGGAGAAACAATTTCAGAAATGCAACAGAAACAACCACAAATCAGAAAAAGTTGGGACTGTATGTAAAATGAAGATAAAAATAAAAATGTTGCACCATTCCCAGTTTCTCTACTCACAGAAGCCAAACGTTCTTCCAGAGTTGTGTAATTATACTACAATAGTAGAATATAAAGAAGGGGAAAAAAGAAAAAAAAATAGACAATATATTCGTCAATCGCAATTATTTGTCTGACAATTAATCGTCTCCAGAAATTCCTAATCGTGACAGCCCTACTTGAGATCAGAGCGCAAAATGCTTGAGGATTTTCGAAATGCGATGTTTTCTGTATCGATTTTCTATTGCGATAATTGGGTTTTGCGCAAAACCAGAGGTAATAGCATTATAATATTATTTTAGTTGGTGGTGTGCTGCAGGATTTTGTAAATATAAAAAGGGTGCCGCGGCTCAAAAAAGGTTGAAAAACACTGACATAGACAACAGTCTGATTCTTGGGATCAGAGACTTTCTGTCATTATGTTAATGGTACTCAATCAGGAGTGCACACCACTATTAGTGCAGGTTGCCCACAAGGCCTCTCTTTATGTACAAATGGGTTTGCTCTAAACAATAGTACCTTTAAATTGATAAACTATGCAGACGATATGCCATTAGTTGGCCTGTTGCTTAAAATGGACCCCTCCAGTAAGGCCTCCAATGTTGCATACATGACGGCCCTTGAAGCATCGTGCAATAACAGACAGTTAGAAACCAATGTGTCAAAGACAAAAGAGCTACTTTTCTGTAAGGAGCAAAGCCCAATAATAGAGCCACTTTCACTTAATGGCCAAGCTGTTGAAACTGTGGAATTTTTCAAATATCTAGGTACAATCTTTGACAGCAAGCTGAGTTTGTGATAGAAAATACTGAGTGCATTTTTAAGAAATGCTCACAACAACTCAATCTGCTCAGAAGACTGAGCTGTCTGGGTGAAAGTGCACAGATTATTGAACTTGTGGACACACCACACATTGAAAGTGTTCTATCTTTTCATCCTTCTGTATCATTTGACCACAGTCGCAAATGCAAGAACAAGCTAAACAGAATTGTGTCAACAGTGAACAAAATCGTGGGAAACCCCTTAAAACATCTGACCCACATCTACAATACACTGACAAGACAAGGGGGAAAGCTAAGAGAATCTCTGCATACCCCTTTTTAGTTTCGAGCAAAAATCCCTCTAGCAAAAAGCATTTTTTAAAAATATTTTATTTCAAACGCTATTACCATTCTTTAAAGGCTCCTTCACACATAACAGCACTGAAGCTGATTGGCCCACAAAGGAGGAATCACATGCCACTCATGAAAATCAGAGCAGCTTTGAATGCCTTGTACAGCTGACGCCACAACCATTTGCAGGCAGCACAAACGGCGAGCATTGTCAGCTGATCGTGTTCACTATATTCGCACAGCATGTCATACGCAGGTCAGACATATTGATATGCTACACAAAATCATTGCCCATTTCACACGGTGGCTGAATGGCGTGATTGAGGCAGCTTTCTCACCAGGGGTTGAAAGACGGCAAGTGCCATGCAAGTTCCCTCTCAGCCATTGTCTGCCGTAGTCCAGGTGCCACCCACGAACATCCAACACTACTCGCGGGGTACTTAGAAAAGGCGGGACTATTTGCACAGCAGGCACGATAGTAGAGCGCAAGTGACCACATTCGAGCTGGCTGTGCGACTGGCCCCACAATGTCTAAGTGCCCCACGAGTGTGCGGTTACCAAGCAACACATATATCATGCAACATTTCATCTGTTGTTGTGAAGGACGTACGGTCGACAGGTGTGCATGACACACTGGCAACGAGCGTGCACAAACACAGTGCAAGCAGCTGAAACGTGTTGCACCACAAAAAACACACACACACACACACAATAAAAAGCACAGCATTTTATTGAACCCCTCTTATCGAGCGGACAATACAAGTATGAACCGTCTGTTCCTCTGTAGATGACCCATGGTCACAGACGTACAGTCATGAAATGGCATGAAGGAAGCAGTGCGCTCATTATGTCTTATTATGGCCAGCTGGCTATATAAATAATTAATACAATCACCGGACACTGATAGATGAGATATTGTGTATAATTAGTGAAAATCACAGAACCCTGCAGTTAAATAACCCTGGTTAAATAAAAAAAATGAAATGCCACTCGCGGGATTCAAACCTGCAATTTATAAAAGCTGTGATTAACAGATGGAAACTTTTCCACTGCACTACAATCACTGTCTTATAACAGGAGAGTGAAAAGGTTAAATTCAACAAGGAGATAAAAGTATGTTTTCAAAAACAGAAATTAGACAATGTATGGACATGTGTGTTGGGCCAGTCCGCAGCCTGCTGAGGTGTGCTGTGTGCAGCCACTACAGCCCGGTGCAAAGGCAAAAGATGTTTCATGTATGTACTATACATGTGAGGACAGGAGGCAGAGACACCTGCCTCACGGAGGAAAGTTGTAAGTTCATGTCCTTCAAAACACAGTAAGTGTTCCTCAGCTGGGATGTCCAGGAGCAGAGATCTCAACAGCAGCTGCTGTTGGCAGACACGCCCCTTGTCCGTTCAGCATCCAGACCAAAATGTCACTTTCTGTTTCTGTATTATGTGGTCACTTATTTTAGTTATTTGTTATGTAATTGCGTATGTAGGTA
This sequence comes from Thalassophryne amazonica, assembly GCF_902500255.1. Classification (NCBI taxonomy): domain Eukaryota; kingdom Metazoa; phylum Chordata; class Actinopteri; order Batrachoidiformes; family Batrachoididae; genus Thalassophryne; species Thalassophryne amazonica. The sequence goes on from NC_047121.1 coordinate 7,205,647, forward strand.
TTGTCGTAATTATTTATATACTTCTCCTGGCAGTGGTCTCTGTTTGTAACGTGACACGTCGTGTGCACTGACCCGTCATTTCCACCTGTCCACCTGTGTTGTGATCAGCTGACAGGCAGCTCACCGTGCTGTGTGTACTCAGATGTGGCTGTCCGGCCCCCATGTGATCATGTCTGTACATACATATCAGGATTTTATGCAAGTACGCCACGTGTTTTTTTGGGCGGGGCAGGGGGGAACCCACACACGCGCACATGTGTGATATACATGCACGCTAAATGTGTGTTGCTATTTGTAATGTCACATTCGTGGGGGCACTTAGACAAATTTCACATCCAGGTCGAAAGTGATTGTCTGCTCACTATTTTCTTGTGAGCAGAAAGTGCCCAGTGAGCCATGTTGGATGTTCATGTGTGTCACCTAGAAATTGGCCAACACCTACCACAAGAGGGATTGAATGGGCTCTCACAGGGCACGCTCTGTCTTTCAGCCACTGATGTGTGCAAATAATTGTAGAGACAGGTGTACAAGGCATTGGAGGCAGCTATGATTTTTTTCAAGAATGACATGCAATTTCCTCCTTCATGTGCTAGTCGGCTTCAATTGTGTTATGTGCGAAGGAGCCCTAAAGTTGCTATTGACATAAAATTTTCACCTGATATCAGTAACAACCCAAGTAATCCACACATCCATCCATCCATCCATTTTCTTCCTCTTTATCCGGAGTCGAGTCGCGGGGGCAGCAGCTCAAGCAAAGCCGCCCAGACCTCCTGATCCACACACACCTCCTCCAGCTCCTCTGGGGGAACCCCAAGGCTTTCCCAAGCCAGTCGAGAGATGTAGTCCCTCCAGCATGTCCTGGGTCTTCCCCGGGGCCTCCTCCCAATGGCACGTGCCCGGAACACCTCTCCAGCGAGGCGTCCAGGGGGCATCCGGAAAAGATGCCTGAGCCACCTCAACTGACTCCTTTCGATGTAGAGGAGCAGCGGCTCGACTCCGAGCTCCTCCCAAGTGACCGAGCTCCTCACCCTATCTCTAAGGGAGCGTCCAGCCACCCTGTGGAGGAAACTCATCTCGGCCGCTTGTACTCGCGATCTCGTTCTTTCGGTCGTGAGCCAAATCTCATGACCATAGGTGAGGATCAAAACATAGATATTCATAAATTAAGTTATGTGTAATAGTGTGAATCGACACAGGAAAAAAGTACTGAACACCCAGAGAATGGGAGGTACAAAAAGACATGGAAAGCCAAGACATCAGCTGAATATTTTTTAGTAATTAGAAAGCAATCCTGTACCTTGTCAGTGTAAATTAGCAAGGTGTCACACAAGAAACGTCATGATGGGTAAAAGCAAAGGGCTCTCTCATGATCTTGTCATCCTTATTCTTCCAAAACATACTAATGGCTGATTGGTTACAGAAGGATTTCTAAAATTCTGAATGTTCCACTGAACACTGTTGGGACCATAATCTGAAAGTGGAAGGAACATAATTTCACCATAATCCAGCCATGACCAGGTGCTCCTTGCAAGATTTCTAACAGAAGAGTAAAAATAAAAATCTAAATAATTTGCAAGGGCCAAGGACTACATGTGGAGAGCAACTGAACAATTGTTTCAAAGAAAACAATAAGTAATGCACTGATGAATTGATTTGTAAACTAGTGGCAGAGCATAATAACAATCCTATACATGTCCCCGGTGTCAGGACTCATGGTTGGCTGGAACCGGAAGAAGTAGGAGACACATGCAGACTTGCAGCAATGGTTGGTTTAGATGAATAAAAGACTTTATCTAGAAACCAGGCATTGGGTTTGGTACACAGGTAGTCAGACATGTGAGCAGAGGTATCAGACATAGTACAGGCTGGGATGTGGTCCATAAACCAGGCAAGGTTTGTTCACATGGCGTCCAGGTATGAAGCAGAAAAAACAAAGGCAGAGTCAAGATACAGGCAGAGTTCAGGATACGGCAAAGTGGAGGTCGGAGCACAAAAGCAAGGTAAAAAAAAACAAAAAAAACAAGAGCAAACTGGACAAGAACAAGAGGCAAGAAAGTGAACGAAGTCAGTGGACAGTGAGCTGTGGAACTGTGAGGGCTTAAATAAGGAGCAGACTAATCACTGTGATGTGAAGCAGGTGCGTGGAAGGTTCCGGAAAGAGGTGTGGTCAAAGATGAGGGAAGAAAGGCAAGAGAGTGCGAGAGGGCAAAACAAAGTGGTGCAAAGCAAGAGAAGTAAGTGACAGAAAAATTAACTGTGAAAAACATGAAGTGCTCAAGAGAAACAAATAATTAATGTGAGCAATTTAACAAAAGGGGCAAAACTAAGACATACTGTGACTAGTCTAGAAATGGAAAAACAAGAAACCTAATATTAAACCAAACTAGGACGGAACTGATACTGACTGAGACATCAATGTGAATACAGTAAATGATGATGACAAACAAACTACTGGTGTAACAGAGAATAAACAAACCTGTTGACTACCGAATAATGCAATAAATGAAACAAGATAACTGATAAGCAGAGAATGCAATAAATAACAAATAGAACATAATCAGATAAGCAATGCTGAAGATAAATAATAAACAACTGTGACTAAAGCATAATACAATAAATGTGATAAACAGAACTAAACTTTAAAGGACCACGAGTGAAAGAATGCAATGACTAACTGCAGAATAAATGATAACCAGAGAGTGAACCAGTGACAAAAGTGCAACACAAAGAAAAGCAATAAACAGAACCAAACTGAGATTTACATGATAAAGTATAAATATATGTAAATTAAAACTAGAAAACCATAGAGGAAATATGCAATGAATGAAGAACTAAGCCCTGAGCTGGGCCTGAGTATGACACCCAGGAAATAGGGCTCTACTTATCCCTGAATGAACCCAATGCGAGTCTACCACTCCCCCTTAATGAGATGCCAGTCCATCACGGCTTACTTCCCCAGTCAAGGCCTGCACATATTTACAGCTGGGTGGACTGGGATGATGCAGATGACGTGTCATCTCCAACACCTGGAATCTACATATTGATAAGCCAACTCTTGTGCTACAATGCAACCTGCTCTGTACAGCAGAGCACCAAAGTAGTCAAGAAATATGAATGAATAATCAATGAAACCAAAGAAAATATAATATTAAGTGAACAGATCTTAGAGTCTTCTCTTTTGGCATGAAAGTAACAAAACCCTGCCGACTGCTGGTACATGACTCGAGCCTGCTGAGTTAAACAAACTGAAGAAAGGTTCATTTAACCTACTGCCAACATGGATTCTCCCATCAGTTTCCATGGGAACTAAACCTAATTACATTAATTACAGTTATTAGCAATAGATCATTATGAAGTCAGTTTTGCTGCAGTGCTCAGCGTGATCTTTGCCACAACTTCATCTTCCACATCTCAGAGTGGGATTCAAGTGTCATTAAATGAGCTAACCCACTGATTATACAGTTGACAAATCAATAATTAATTGTTAGTTATTTAACAATTCATATACATGGATTAAAACACTGAATAACCAAATTGGTGTGGGTAAAATGCTCCTTTAGAGTGTGTAATGATATTTGATTGTGTTAAAGATAATGTCAGTGCCTGTATAGAAAAGCAACCTGCATATTACAGAGCTGCACATGCAAACATGAGCAGCATTGGGTCCTTTTAAATGTTTGCCATCAGTCACCGAAATACGACAGAAGTGCTGACGCTCTTCTTAATGAAACACAGATGTCAGCTGCTGTTTGAGAATATGCTGCATTCTGGTTTTTGAACATTGGAAACTAGCTGCTAAAGGAAAAAAAAAAAAAAAAAAGATGCTAAAGAAAAGAAAAAAAAAAACACCATAAACACCCCAGAGACGAATGAATGAAGAAACAAGGCTGCCTCTATATTTAGCAGCAGCATGCAGCGAGCTCCTCTGATGAGGCAAATGAGAAGTTGCTCCACATTTGATGTGAGACTTCTTGTTGTCTGGCAGAACAATATATGTCATCAGTTAATTAGATGGAGAAAAGCACATCTGTCTGTCAAAAGATCTTTTGATAAATAAAACATGAAAAGCTTTGTCAGCAGACATTCTAGTCACTGCACTCACTCTGGGGAAAAAAAAAAAAAAAAGATTTTTTTTTTGTTTGGCTATAGTCAGAAAATACCTTTTCAGATTATTTTCTCGGTATGCCAGAGCACTTTTATACAGATCACTTGTATTTTTAATCAAGTTTGAAGAATGGCTTCTTGTCATTAATAGGTGTTAACCCTCTGGGGTCCAAGGGCATTTTTTGGACGGTTCATTCTTCTGGCATAAATGTTTATTATTGCTGTTAACAGCTCTCCCTGCATCCCACAATCAAGTTTTATGTCTCCTTTTTTCAGGACAACCTGTACTTTCATAATATATATGCTATAGTTGTGTTTTGTAGGTGTAAATCAGGTTTACAATCAGAAATAAGAAAGGAAAAAGTAAAGTGGGAAAATAATTTTCCACACACATTTATTCAAAACACACAGCAAACTATAATAACGGTTTTGACACTTTATAAAGGTAATTTGGGCTCTTGTGTGAAAGACTGTACAACATAAAGGTTCAAACAATAAACACAAATTTTGAACAATATATACAAAATGGTCTATGGATTGTGTTTGTCTTCATCTCAAAGCAATTTATGTCTGCTATTACATAAAGATTACATCACAAACTTCTACAATGAAGTTGACTGTGTGTTTGTTCTCTCCTGCTCTGAAAGCAACATTCACACTTCGAAGCTCATTCAGTTTGAGGAGCAGCCACTCCACCTCACTCCATTGATATGGTAAACAGTGCTTTACGCCAGAGTGAGAGAGCTTGCCACAGGCTTATCCAGTAACATTCACTGGAAAACTAGTCGAGCAATCCTGAAACTCACACACTCTGAGCACTCTGTTTGTTTGTATGTGAGGCTCTCCGTCTGCACCATCTGCTCACTTTCACTTTCGTTGTGCATAATGGTGCAGGGCGCATTGGAGCAGCCAGGGGGCTATTCAAACAGGCCAACTAGTAACACATCACTCCTAAAAACAATCTTTGGTGTGTCATGTGAGGTGAATCTGCCCTACGATTAGATTTTGGAAAACCATGTGACGGTGAACCAATTCCGATTCAACACTCACATTGCTCACCTCATCACACAGCTTCTATGTGGAGTACAAAGATGGTGGATGGTGGCTCGAAAGTCTGCGGAGTTAACTTTTCAGCAAAAAAAAAAGTAAGTTTCTATCTCATATCATTAAAAAATTATTTATAATTTAGTAAAGCTTGGTCTCAGCCGTTGTATACGACAGCATCGGCCCCAGAGGGTTAATCATCAGATACTTCCAAAGCACAAGGCTTCAATGAAGTTGCTCATACTGTACACTATAATTTATTTAGTTATGCCTTTATTCACTATTAATGCCACAATGTAGTGGACCACTGCACACCTGCATAGTCATTACTTCCCCAATGGCTGCCTCGATCCATTCATTTTTATACACCGAACTCGAGGCAAGCCAAAGTGGCAGCAGGTTATGGAAGGTCATCAGGAGTCCCTCTCTTCAGCGACATCCTGCAGATATTACAGGAGGGTCCAATTGTGTTTCTAACTCAGATGAGCTTGAGAAACCCTCCAACATGTTTTGACTCTACCCCTGAGTCTTTTCCCAGTTGGATATACCTCTTAAACCTTCCCAAAGAAAGCATCCTAATCAGATGCATGCACCACCTCAAATGCCTCGGTCAATGCACGGAGCAGCGGCTGTACTCCAAGCTGTTTTGAGATATTAGAGTGCTAACCATTTGTGAGTGAAACCAGCTACCACATGATGGAAAGTCATTTTAGCTGCTTGAATCTGCAATCTCAATCTGTCACATACTACCCTGTGTTTATGAACATAAGTGAGGGTTCTGAGCTTCATATAGGTAACTGGTCAATAGGAGCTTCCCCCTACAACTATACCCCATCACCTCTCCTGCATCAGTGCAGTCATTACTGCAGATGGTGGGTGCCCTATCCAGTTGTTGATGAGTTGCTTCAATTTTCCTTCAGTCTGAACAACACTCCAAGATGCATAAGTTCCATTTTTTCTGTCTTGCTTCCAACCCAGTGGGATTTGGAGGCCCCAATTCTCACTCCACTCAGTGCACACTCAACTGCAAAGCACCCCAGTGACCACTTGAGGTTCTGCTCTGCAGAAGCCATGACAATATCATCTGCAACATTCTGGACAATCTTAACTCGCATGACTCATCCCTTGGTTGCATCTTGCGATTCAGTTTGCCCAATCATGACACCAGAATCATGACAAAATACAGTCCCTGGGAATTTATACACAGTTGTCAATCATGTACAGGGAGACTGACTTTTGTAATATTGTATAATTTCAATCCTGTTTTCTTTAAAAAGATGTCTGATGGACAACTGGGTGCAGCTGCAGACATCCACACAACACTGAAGACAGATGCAAACAATACCTCAGGGCAAATTGCACCTAGTCCTGGTGCCTATAGCCATTTATGAAAATTTGAACTACTTCAGGTAATTTCTGCTTACATTGTTAAAAATATTGCATATCATAATGTGACAGATTTGTTTCGCTTGTCTTTGTCATGTGTCAAGTTTGAGTGATTTTGTGTTTTGTGATCATCTAAGTCTGTTTTTCGTGCTATTCTGGATGTTATTCTATGTCTGGGATCATTATAAATGTGTTATTCTATTGTGCTATCTAGCTAATTCTCTCTCATTGTCATTATTCTATGATGTTTTTGAGTTTATGTTAGGTACATGTTCCTTTCACACAGCTCAACTTTGTGTTTTGGTGCTTCTGGCTTCACATATTTGCACATTTGTTGTGTTTGATTATGTTCTGCTTCCTTGTGTTATATTTCCAGGCCTTTTTTCATTGCTTTTATGTCTTTGTTACAGACCTTTGTGAGCTTCATGGCAAAGGCTGTGAAAACTGCAAAAATCACAAAAAAAAAAAAAAAAACTTTTTTCACATTAAATATGGGGTATTGTGTGTAGAATTTTAGAAAAAAAAAATGAATGTCACTGATTTTGCAATAAGGCTGCAAAATAAATTATGGAAAAGTAAAGTGATGTGAATACTTTATACTGTATATAGCATTCCCATTTTTAAAAGTCTCACGATGTCCTGGATCAATAGAGCCTGAAATGTGGAGGTTTTCAGCTTGAAACAGGCTGACGACAGCGCCTGGGACCGCTGCACGACGTCTCGCACCGTGGGAAGTCCTTAAAGCGACAGTATCACCTCAAAATCTCTCATCAGCCGTTAAAATTTTCACCGAAAACCAGCTTAATTTTTCGAACCGTGTCCACTTCGATGTGTCTCACAGGTTTAGAAAAAATTTTGATCAAACAAAGCGCCAGTCTCTCAGCAACTTCTCAGACAAAGGAATTCTGACGAGGGGCTGGACGACTCCTCCCACAAGGAGTGCTCACAGGCAAATGACGTCACCGACAGGCTTTGAAAAACTCACGCATGCGCACGAGGGTTCAAGCATGTCTGACGTAAAAACATATGAATGAAATCTATATAGTTTTTGAAAAAAATAAAAAGGACCTATACTTTATGGACAGACCTCGTATACTGACAACATCAACAATGATAATGCATTTTTAACAACTAAAATACCACTCAGTCACTATTACGTTGAGTGTCATAGTTACATCCACCAAGGACATAATAAAATCATCTCTGTTTGTTAATTTGTCTGTCTGTCTTTTAGCAAGATTACGCCGAAACTACAACACGGATTTTGACAAACTTTTCACCACAGATAGATATTGGGGCATGTAAGAGTCCAGTAAATTTTGGAGGTGATCCAGATTTGGATCTGGATTCTGGATCAAGTTTCACTTTATATAGGCTTTGAAGGATTACTGTTAGCAAGAATATGTCAAAACTACTGCATGGATTTTGAAAAAGGATTTCAACACAGATACATATTAGGCCATGGAAGACTCTATTTAATTTTGGAGGGAATCTGGATCCGGATCTGGATTCCAGATCAAGTTTCACTCTATATACACGGTTTCTCACCACATTTTCACCATGGACACATGGAAGACTCCATTAAATTTTGGAGGTGATCTGGATCTGCCTTACTTGGATTAGATGAGGCATTAAAAATAATTACATCTGTTTGCTTAATTTTAAAAATAAATGAACACAAACATTACAATGCAGCTTGGATAAAAGGTGTTTTTTGTGTTGATGTTAAAGTCACAAGCATGTAATGTACAATGGACTGACTTTAATGTACTGCTCTGTAAAAATGTCATATCTATGAAAAAAACAATATCACATTGGGACGTGATAATGAGAGATGCTCAATATTAAATGATTCAGATCTGGATCTGTGACCAAAAAAAAAAAAAAAACTGATTCAGACATGCCTACTTTTTAAAGTTTTCATCACAGGACAATCCTTATTCTGCCAGTGTGTAACAGAACCCCTGAGGAAACATTAGTCCAATTAGACAATACATGCACATAAGCACTATATATGAACCAGTGCAAAGCTAATTGTGTCTGTTCTCAGGGGACAATGAATGTGGTTTGTAAATTCCATTCCAACAATCTACTCATTAAACTTTATTTGCTGAAGCCATGGTGATGCAAAATCAGCAAGGAGCCATTATATAAAATGTACCATGTCCTCACATACACTCCAAGTGATGCGCATTTGACAATGTGCAGTCCACCCCATGCATTCAAAACCATTCGAAAATTGATTTTTAAAATAATGTCTCAGTTTGTTTGATTCTTCTCGCTGCTGTCAGTGAGTTGCTATACCTGTTCCTCCATGTCAGCAGGATACGGGGTCACTGGGCAGTGTGTTTTATCGTAGATCTGTAAAGGCCACATAGAGGAGACAACATAGAACAGCAAACCAGACTGCACCCATCTATCCAGAAAGTTTGGAAGAATAAATGGAATTGATTATATTACTTTTTCTTCCAAACAAGGAGTCTAAAAGCCAATGCATACCGAACCACATTTGTGTATAATCATATATTACATTACAAACTAATGTGTACACATGGAAATAGATAGTTTTTTGTTGTTGTTTTTTTTTTCATTTTCAAAAAGCGTTCCATAAACACTGATTGAAGAAATATCTGAGTTGACACAAATTGACCGAAACCAGTTTAGTACTATACAAGGGCTGTCAATAAAGTTACGGTCCTTTTTATTTTTTTCAAAAACTATATGGATTTCATTCATATGTTTTTACGTCAGACATGCTTGAACCCTCGTGCGCATGCGTGAGTTTTTCCACGCCTGTCGGTGACGTCATTCGCCTGTGAGCACTCATTGTGGGAGGAGTCATCCAGCCCCTCGTCGGAATTCCTTTGTCTGAGAAGTTGCTGAGAGACTGGCGCGTTGTTTGATCAGAATTTTTTCTAAACCTGTGAGACACATCGAAGTGGACACGGTTCGAAAAATTAAGCTGGTTTTCAGTGAAAATTTTAACGGCTGATGAGAGATTTTGAGGTGATTCTGTCGCTTTAAGGACTTTTCACGGTGCGAGACGTCGCGCAGTGCTCTCAGGCGGCGTCATCAGCCTGTTCAAGCTGAAAACCTCCACATTTCAGGCTCTATTGATCCAGGACGTCGTGAGAGAACAGAGAAGTTTCAGAAGAAGTCGGTTTCAGCATTTTATCCGGATATTCCACTGTTAAAGGAGATTTTTTTAATGAAAGACGTGCGGACGGGTCCGCGCGTCGGGACGCAGCCGACGCGGTGCGGCGGCACAGGAAAAACACCTCCGTGTTGATAACCATTTGTAAAATCCAGGCGGCTTTTGATGGCTTTCAGTGGAGTGAGTATATGAGAAATTGTTTAACAGGCAGGACATGTTCCAACTTGTCCTTAAGGCTTTCAACAGAGGTGTTTTTCCTGTGGCGGAGCGTCGCGGCGGCTGCGTCCCGACGCGCGGACCCGTCCGCACGTCTTTCATTAAAAAAATCTCCTTTAACAGTGGAATATCCGGATAAAATGCTGAAACCGACTTCTTCTGAAACTTCTCTGTTCTCTCACGACGTCCTGGATCAATAGAGCCTGAAATGTGGAGGTTTTCAGCTTGAAACAGGCTGATGACGCCGCCTGAGAGCGCAGCGCGACGTCTCGCACCGTGAAAAGTCCTTAAAGCGACAGAATCACCTCAAAATCTCTCATCAGCCGTTAAAATTTTCACTGAAAACCAGCTTAATTTTTCGAACCGTGTCCACTTCGATGTGTCTCACAGGTTTAGAAAAAAATTTGATCAAACAACGCGCCAGTCTCTCAGCAACTTCTCAGACAAAGGAATTCCGACGAGGGGCTGGACGACTCCTCCCACAAGGAGTGCTCACAGGCGAATGACGTCACCGACAGGCGTGGAAAAACTCACGCACGCGCACGAGGGTTCAAGCATGTCTGACGTAAAAACATATGAATGAAATCCATATAGTTTTTGAAAAAAATAAAAAGGACCGTAACTTTATTGACAGCCCTCGTATATGCCAGGCCTGTATGTGGTACTGTAACACTCCCACAAAAACTGAGAACTCATGGAGAATGCACATAACCGCTGTAATAAGCTAATAAATGTTGCAGCAGAAGCTAGAACTTTACAAAGCGGCACACTGAATAAAATATAAAGTCTTTTAATCTGACCTGATGCTTCCTTTCAGTCAGATCCATCATAACACCCAGCTGAAAGCTGTTATCCACATAAGAGAACCCTTGTTTTAGAAGACAACACATTGAAATGGTATAATTAACACGGGGAGGTGATGGTCTAGTAGTTAAGTGTTGGACCAGAGGATCATCAGTTCAAACCCTAACCTGACAAGAAAATCGCTAAGGGCCCTTGGGCAAGGTCCTTATCCCCCAAGTTGTTCCCATTCTGTACTGAGCACCTTGCATGGCAGCACTCTGACACTGGTGTGTGAGTGTATCTGTGTGAATGGGTGAATGCGAGGCATAAATGTAAAGGGTTTTGAACTTCTGGTTCAAATGGAAAAGTGCTATGTAAATGCTGCCCATTTACCATTAAATTCCTTATTGTGGAAATTCCTTGTGAATAAACACAGGGTCTAAGTGTTTGTCTGCTCTGGGTGCATTTCTTATCCCAAGCCGCTTGTCCCTACCACAAACAAGAACTAAAAGTAACTTATTTTAAAAGCTGAAAGTCTTTTCTGCAATTATATTATTACTAGCTGGGGTACCCGGCGCTGCCTGGATTAACCTGTTTTAGACATAAGCCAAATGCCAATCATTTTAATCAAAACAATTGCCCAACATTTGTTTTCGTAATGCTGATGTCTTATAAATATAATAGTTAATGGGCTAAAGTTTGTCCAGCAGAACTATAAGAGGTGGACTCCCCAAACTAAGTGGAAATACTTGGTTAAAAGCCAAACACATTTGAAGTCCTTCATGCAGACTTAGTTTTGCAATCAACCTTATAGCAAAATTACACACAAAAGGTAGGTAACAGTAAATGTAAATGCCAATGAATCAAAATTGAGGTAATGGTGTATTTCACTGTTTTTACATTGCAATTGTACAAACATAAAATGAATGTATTCAGACAGGAAGGCAAACTGGGTTGTACAGGACAGTGCTTCACAGCTGAGAACATAAAGTAGCTGAAGAAAGGGATTAAATAAACAGAGATGGCTAACACATATACAGGGCTGGAAATTTGAATCTGCCTACTCATACCCACAGCCTCAGCCTAAGCATGTTGTTGTTTTGCTGAGTGTGCTGTGGCTCTGCTGTGCTGAGTGTGCTGTAGAAAGGGATTAAATAAACAGAGATGGCCACAACATACACAGGGCTGGAAATTTGAATCTTACTGGTCATACCCACCACCGGCTATTTTGGGGGTACTTTTCAGTTCAAATTAAAAAAAAAAAACGGTAGCAGTTTGTTCCCCATGTCAAGAGGATTCAGAACTTATATAGTTTTTAGGGCTACATATTACAGTTTGGGAGTTTATACCGGACAGACAGACAGACAGACAGACAGACGTAGCCCTTTATGTATATAGATTATTGTTACAATGGACTTTTTATTAATGCCGGCATTCACCACAGCCATTCTTCATCTCTTCAGCATTCTGCTATCATCTATTAAGCGTGGCAGATGCTGTTACCCCATGACAAAAATTATTATAAAAAAGCATTTCTTCTTGTTGTTACGTGATGTCATGTAGCTCAGTCTGAGGTTCAAAAGGTGGGTCTATGACATGTTGAAATATTGCAAAATGATGCCGCTCTCACGAGGAAAGTGATGTCATGCACTTGGATCGCTGCATGATGGCACGGCCCCATTATCCCATTGTTTAGGAAGAGCCCTGGTCAGATGGCAGATTATGATGTAAAAGTACCAGTATGATGAGGTGAAGAAAATATTAAGAGTCAGCATCTCTCTGAGCACCATAAATATTCCTATAATGTTATTACTGAGACATCTTTATTTGGGGCGAGCAGGTAGTTTAGTTGATTAAGGAGTTGTGCTCGTAATTTCTAGATCTGGGTAATGCTGCGTGTCCTTGTACAAGGCACTTCATCTGCATTGTCCAAGTCCACTCAGCTACAAATGGGTGTTGGTCTTGATTGTGGAATAACCTGAGATTGACCAGGGGAGATGTAAACTCATCCATTTTATAACACGAGATAAGCACTCACACCAACCAGCCCCATGGCCTATACAGGACTTAGTCTTCCTTTATTTGGGCCACAGTGTTGGGCACCCTGACAGAACATGCTTTTCCTGTGAGCTTGTTTTAGCTGTACAAAGCTTAATGTAGAATCCATTCTTAATACAACTGTGTCAGTTGGAGATGAAGGATGAAACTCCATGATACCACATTTCATTCTAAACCCATTAGAGGTATTTAACATGTGACAGATTTGCAGCCCTGAGTCACATCAGCTCTGTGGGAACAGCTGCTCAAAAAAGTAAAAACAAGAAGATAAAAGAAAACTTTGTCAACTCCACTTACTGGAACTGTCAAAACTCAATGCACAAGTAGCTGTGTGCATTGCAGTATGTGTTTTTTTTCCTCTTATTAACCATTATTATGCTATTGTCACAATGACATGTCTCACTAAGGTACTTATGTCTCCATATACATTTCAACACGGTTTACTTTTTCTTGTTGCCCCCTTTTTTAATATTATTATATTCATGGAATAATTGGAGGAGTGGGGTACAATTATATACCTAACAGCTAACATTAGCTTATCTATCCGGCTGTAGCACCGTTTATCGTACCTTACAATATAGTTGGTTCTTTTCTATTTGATAACCCATGTTAATTCATACTTTTGTCCACATTTATTTTTATATGTATTTGTTGATATGGCTAATTTAGCTCTTCTAACTATAGCTTATTTTCATTATTTACACTTTTATTTTACATGGTGTAGATTTTTTTTAATGATTCATCAGTTTATCTGTTATTTAAAATATATCAGCATATAGTACCTAAGTTCTTAGGTTTCCATTTCATAGCATATAGATTGTGCTTTTTATTTTCCTATAGTATGCTAGCAGAGTTACTTTAGATAGATACCTTTACATATTACATCATAGCTTCTGTTTCTATAATAAAATACCAGATTTATAGCTTAACCTACTAACTATAATTTAATTTTACTACTAGTCTACATACTAAAATACCTATACTACAATCTCCTCATGTATTCATATTTAAGTTTTAAAACCTACTCTTGTATATTATACAGTACCATATTTATTGCATATGTTGTTTATTACCCTTATTATTTACATATCTGTTATATATGATGTCTTATCTTTCTTATGTCTTATTATTATTTATTATTATTATATATATATCCTTTTTTCTTGAGGCGCTTGGGTGGTTAGGGAGCGTTCCCATGGGATAAAAAAAGATTTTCAACCTACCATCCCTGGTTCCTAAGACCAGGCACCTGGCTCTACTCTACTCTTTTCAGATCTTCTATTTTACTTTTCCTTTTTAGATTTTTTTTAGATATACCGTAGTATACTAGCACAGTTCCACCTTAGAATTAGAATATAATATATAAGATATACCTACTGAATTTTCATGAGTTTTGCTACTCCATACATGCTTTTGTAAGACATCAGGGTTCATCATAAAGGATTATGGGCACCTCATCTGTAAGGCTATGATGTCCTTTCAAGGTAAATGTTCAGCAGCTAAAGCTCACAAAAGCTTACTTTTTCTAACACAACTTGGCTCTCTCTTTTCAAACGCTTACAGAATAGTTGCCTGCCCTTCTACCCAGTAAATAGTTCATTTCAATCCATGTAGTTCTTTCTTTTATTTGTGTTTATTTATTGATTTGTGCATTTTTTTTAAAGATGAATTACACCATCAATATTTTCCTTCACATGGTAGGAGCTACTGAATCGAGATTGATACTGAGATGAGTTCCGCCAGACAATGACTATAGCTTTCTTTATGTTACAGGTCTTAGACATGGGTTTTACTTCACATGGACAGGAATATAGTTGTTGTATGGTCAACTGTTCACATACTTTGATGTTAATAGTTGTGGCCATACAGAAGGACTGACCTTCAATGCAATTGCATAGGTTGTCATATAGATATTAGGGACATACTGTATCCCTGCAAAATTTATGGAGGATGGCATTGTCCCCAGCAATATTTCATGAAAATCATTTTTTGTGTGTTATATTGGGAGTGAAGTCCTATTTTTGGACAATTCTGATATGCTTCTCTGGGCCGATGTCTCCAAAATGAGGTATACTTGCATTTAAAAGGCTGCAAGGGTTGATGCTCATGTCATGTGTAAATATAGTAAGACCAACCTGATCTGGAGAATGCGAAAGTCAATCTGTGAGCAGACAATGGTAACTTCCTATAGCTCCTCATTCTCCACATATAAACGGAAATTCAGAAGATCTACGATCACTTTCCTCTTCAGCACACACAATATAATTCTGTCACTGTCAACATGGTTTGTGCCATCATAAAAGAGAACGGACATAAGAAGCTATTTCAGCATCAACCACAGCATATTTAATGTCACCAGCAGTGCTGGCTGCCAAAAACATTTAGGGTGGGGGGGAGGGCAGATGTAGCTGATGGAAAGGATGGTACACTGAAAAAGGCAGCACAGCATGGACAAATTTCAGGTTACACAATACATAAATATAAGTATTATATTCAAAAATAAATTGTATACTGTTAAATTATTTTTCTGGATTTTATGGTAATGTCAGATTGACACAAATGAGATCGATGTAGCCCCAAATTACTCAAAAAATAATAAATAAATAAGACATTATGAAATAAAAGACTCATATGAATAAACAGACAGTCATATATTGACAAGAACAGGCTTCTATATACAAAAAAAAAATAATAATAATAATAATAATAAAAAATATGAAATGATGTCCTTTAAACTCACATTAAAAACTAGATCACCAACCTCCGCCAACACCAGTTTCCAATTCCACAAAATTTTACCTTATTAAAATGTTCAAGGTCAAAGTCCTGTTAGAAGTGTATTTTGTTAAGTTAGATGTGATCAAATGTCAGGAGGATGTATTTACTTCATGCACTTGAATCAAAGGGGTTTTTTGGTGGTGTTTTTTGTTGTTGTTTGTTTTTTTTTACTTTTCAGTTTCTGTATTTTTTTTTTTTTCTTCAGATAACATTCACAGAAAACTGGTTATCTCTGCTATGCACAATTGTCATTGCTTTTCGACACTTGGTTTCCAACTAATAACTAGAAGAAACACACATAAAATTTGAACCTAGGGGAGGTGATGGTCTAGTGGTTAAGGCATTGGGCTTGAGACCAGATGATCCTCAGTTCAAATCCCAGCCTCACTGAAAAATCACGAAGGGCCCTTGGGCAAGGTCTTTAATCCCCTATTGCTCCCGGTGTGTAGTGAGCACCTTGTCTGGCAGCATCCTGACACTGGGGTGAATGTGAGGCATTATTTGTAAAGCATTTTGAGGATCTGATGCAGATGGAAAAGCGCTATATAAATACAGTCCATTTACCATTTAACGTCCTTCCAATTTTGGTGGTGTAGGTAAATCCATAACAGAAAAATGAGAGTGACTGAGGCACTTTTGAGTGAGATATAATGCAAAATGCAAACCAAATGGGCTTTTTAATATAACATTCAAATGTCCACAGAATTGTGGCAGCACTGTGGCTTAGTGGTTAGCACTGTTGCCTCACAGCGAGAAGGTCATGGGTTCAGTTCCCATGGCCTTTCTGTGTGGAGTTTGCATGTTCTCCCCGTGTTTGTGTGGGTTTCCTCTGGGTGCTCCGGTTTCCTCCCACATCCAAAGACATACGGGTTAGGTGGACTGGACTCTTTAAAATTGTCCGTAGGTGTGTGTGTGTGTGTGGGTGTGTCTGTGTTTGTTTGTCTATTTGTGGCCCTGCGACAGACTGGCGTCCTGTCCTGGGTGTACCCTGCCTCGCGCTCTATGACTGCTGGGACAGGCTCCAGCCCCCCGCGACCCTTAATGTGACTAAGTGGTAGAAGATGAATGAATGTATGAATGAATGTCCACAGAATTCAAAATCCTGGTCAGATCCAGATCAAACGTTAGGGCCCCTTTACACATAGTGTGAATATGTACAACTCAGGGTGACACCAGTCGAAGCAGCTCATATGAGTGAACCACAAAACATCACACTGACGGGCAGGCGTGCACGCTGCCGGTGCGACGCTTCGTGCACACGGGAACACAGTGCCACAAGCTGCACGACATGGTTACACATCACGTAGCTGCTGTGAAGAAAGAAATAATAAAAAAAATAAAAAAATACATGCTGCAACAGTTTTGTGCACGCGGGAACATAGCAGCTTTTCACAGCAGCTGCTCTGAAAATAAAAATAATAAACATTACATGCCACCCATGAGAATCGAATCCATGCCAAAAGAACTGATTACCAGTTAGAAACTTTACCACTGAGCTACGATCACTGTTCTGTAAAAGCTGCGACAAACTGCCTCATATCAGGAAGGACATAGATGTATTTAAAAAGAAAAAAGAAAACCACACATCATACGAAAACATTGCATTTTATTGAATCCCTCTTATCAAGCGGGCAATACAATATGATCTGTCTGTTCCTCTGTAGATGACCCTTGGTCACAGAAACACAGTCATGAAATGACATGAATGATGAAGCAATTCGCTTGTGTCATGTCCCCATCTACTGGTCCAGTGTGCCCAGCTGGATGCGCACGCGTGTTCTGCAGGAATGACACCGCATCATGTGAAACAGAGCTCACATGGGGGGTGTGATAGTCAGATCGCCTGCTGTGTGTTATGATCTGATGGTGCGTTTGAACCTGGGAGCACCCTTCCAATGGGCTGCAGCATGTGCTTGAAGTGTAGTGCATTTGATGTCTTCTGCCACCATCTCTGTTTGCGGGTGTGTAAAAATAAAAGCATCTGCTTGCAGCAGCATGCAGAAAAGACAAAAAGCTATGCTTGCATGCCTATAACTTTGATCACAGACAAACGGGAGAGCTGACATTTGCCGTTTGGTATGCTTATGTATTTTGGAATTTTAACAGGACTAATATTTTTGCAAAAAGTACAGATATTAGCTAATAACACTGAACAATGGATGTTGATAATTCCAATCTGGACTCACACTCCATTCTAGCAGGGGTGGTAAATCACCTATACATTAAAACTGTGCATGCGTGCATTATTTTATTTAGTAAGTTCAATGTAAGTACATAATACAAGCAAATCAGTGAGTTGCAATATGTTCAAACTAAAATATGTGGGAGTAGGTTTGTAAATGTGTGTTTGTGTTCATGGGTGTTTGCAGTATGTCTAGCCCAGGGGAAGAAGCTGTTTGTTGGCCTGCTGGTGTGGGACTTTGTTGACCTGTAATGTCTCCCAGACAGCAATTGATCAAATAGGGGCTAGACAGGGTGTGAGGGGTCTCCTATGATGACTTTGGTTTTCCTAAGGCAGCAGGATGTGGTGATGTTTTCCAGGCTGGGAAGAGGGTAGCCGATGATCTTTTGGGCAGTGTTTATGACCCTATGCACTTGGTTGTTCTTCTTGATGACACCCATGTCGTCTAGCAGCTGCTGAGCCTTCTTAACAAGGGTCCTGATGTTGGAGGTTCTTTTGCCTTATGAATGGTCAGGGTCAGGTTGTTCTCTGAGTACCAGAGTGACAGTTCATCCATCTCAGCCCTGTATGCTGTCTCATCCCCATCACAGATGAGTCCAACCACTGTGGTTACATCTTCATATTTTTTGATGTGGTTGGATGGGTTGGAGAGCAGTCGTAGGTGTACAAGCCATACAGTAGAGGGCTCAGAATGCACCCTTAAGGGGAAACCAGTGCTAAGTCTGAGTGTGGAGGAGTGGTGGGATCAAGTCTGAGACTGTGGGTGGCTGGTCAGAAAGTTTTTAATCCAGTTACAGGTGGGGATGGGGGGCAGTAATTCCAGCAATTTGGTGATGACAATGTCTGGTATGATGGTGCTAAAGGATGAGCTGTAGTTCATGAAGAGCATCTACACATACCTTTTCTTGTTCTCCAGGTGGCTCAGCGCTGTGTAGAGAGTGAGGGTGATGGCATCCTCCGTAGACCAGTTTGCCCTGTAAGCAAACTGGTGGGGGTAGAGATGATCCAGATAAATATATGATGCATGCTCAGAAACCTGAGATTGTTGTGAGCATTTTGATATGCAACACATGGCATTATACTAACGTTACACTGACCTTAAAATAGGAATTATTTAAAGGATGGTAAAATCTAGGAAATACCCCTGTACCCAGGAGGGTGGATTGGATAATGAAATTCAGGGATTTTATTTAATGTTTTTAATTCTCACTTCTCTACATCTCTTCTATTTGTCAAACGTCCCACCTGATACAAAACAAGAGCATGCCTGGAAAAGGGACAAAAAACCTTAGTTGATATCTAATACCTGATCCTTCAGCATCACAGGTGTAATGATGCAATTGTGAGAAACAGCGCAGACAACAGGACTCACTTACAGTTCATCCACACTTGTGAAACAACAGAGCAGGAAACAAAAGTCAGACATAGAAAATTAAATGAGCTGGGACACTGAAGGATTCTTGAGAAAGTGGTTGATGCCATCCTGTTCTCAAACCTTCATCCCCCAAGTTAGAGTTATTGTGCATCAGCCGAGGTGACAGTTTTGGGACAAGTTCATAAACAGCTGCTGCAGGAGGCTTAGCTATACAGAGATGTCTCCATCCAGACATTTTCTGATCAAAGCTCACTGAGATGAAGTAAACAGTATTTTACTGCACAGCAGATTCTCTGCCATGGTTTCATCAGACATTTCTTATATAATTTGCATGACTGTGGGATGTAGCTGATTTTGTTTGACTGTCAAGATTAGTTTAATTCTTGTAACTCAAGTTGTTTGGGTAATATAAAGTGTTTCCTTGATCAATTTTTCCACAGAGCTGTTTGGAAGAAAAGTACTTGTAAGTATTCCCACTCTGACACATTCCTGTAGAAGAGACAGTGCACCTGTGTGCTATTAGTAACAATAAAAATAATAATATTTTAAAATGATGGCGGATTGCTTTTATTACAGCACCACCTTTGTCCTCAAAAAAAAATTGTTTTCTCACTGTGACTAAAAGTAGCTATTTTAAATCAGAAAAAGTTGGGATTCCATGAAAAATATAAAGCTGATTTGAGCTTTGATTTTTGATTTTCAGACAGTATGATCGCAAAATATTTAATTTTTTTTTCCCTTGTCAAATTAATTTCATTTCGGAAATAACCCTGTTGTGTCTGATGATATGCGGACGTTCATGCTGGTTTGCGATCATATAACAGCATGAATGTCTGCAAATCAACAGACACAAGAGGGTTACACCCATTCTAATCCAATTCCTTCATTTGCTTGGTTTATTTTTCTGTAGGTAATTCAGCCGGCGAGGCTTACCGTCGACCCAGCGTTGCTCTAATAGCGGTCAGGGGGCGGAGTAATCCATCAAATGTGAAACTACGAGGGCTGTCCATAAAGTATAGGTCCTTTTTATTTTTTTCAAAAACTATATGGATTTCATTCATACGTTTTTACGTCAGACATGCTTGAACCCTCGTGCGCATGCGTGAGTTTTTCCACGCCTGTCGGTGACATCATCCGCCTGTGAGCACTCCTTGTGGGAGGAGTCGTCCAGCCCCTCGTCGGAATTCCTTTGTCTGAGAAGTTGCTGAGAGACTGGCGCTTTGTTTGATCAAAATTTTTTCTAAACCTGTGAGGCACATCGAAGTGGACACGGTTCGAAAAATTAAGCTGGTTTTCGGTGAAGCTTTTAACGGCCGATGAGAGATTTTGAGGTGATACTGTCACTTTAAGGGAGGTCGCGCAGCGCTCCCAGGCGCCGTCGTCAGCCTGTTTCAAGCTGAAAAGCTCCACATTTTAGGCTCTATTGATCCAGGACGTCGTGAGAGAACAGAGAAGTTTCAGAAGAAGTTGGTTTCAGCATTTTATCCGGATATTCCACTGTTAAAGGAGATTTTTTTTAATGAGACGTGCGGACGGTTCTGCGCATCGGGACGGAGCTGGCATGGTACGGCGGCACAGGAAAAACACCTCCGTGTTGATAACCATTTGTAAAATCCAGGCGGCTTTTGATGGCTTTCAGTGGAGTGAGTATCTGAGAAATTGTTTAACAGTTGGGCATGTTCCAACTTGTCCTTAAGGCTTCCAACAGAGGTGTTTTTCCTGTGGCGGAGCGTCGCGGCGGCTGCGAGCCGACGCTGCAATCCGTCCGCACGTCTTTCATTAAAAAAATCTCCTTTAACAGTTTTTTTTTTGAACTGGAGTTAGTCTGACCAACTGCAACAAAGACTTAGCCTTTTGTAGCTACTGGATTTTGTACCAAATCATCATTGTTGGCATCACCCCTAAAACCCTGATACCCCTAAAACCCACACAAATCATCAATTTGTTGGATGCTGAGACACCGCAACCACTTCAAATTTGTTTTCAGTTCCTCCTATATCATAACAATAGTCCAATTACATGGATCCACCTGAATGAGCAATTCTGACCAATGGTCATGAAAATGCACCTAAAGTGCCACATGAGAGAAAACCTATTTCTAAAAAAATACATCAATATGTATCTCATTAAAAAAACATAATCTTGAAAAATCCCAAGTGGACCTTCACTGGTGGAACTGTACCCCATTATCTGTCAAATTAACAGCTCCATTTTACTACATTACAGGTAAAGTGATATATGCTTCCCTTCATCAACAATCAGAGCAGACTTGTGTCAGTATCTGGGCTATGCAAGGTCTGTCTGAATATCGCTCTACATCAGTGGTTTTCAAATTGTGAGGTGTGCTCCCTCTGGGGGGCACCAGAGTTCTTCGGGGGGTACAAAAAATAACTGTAAACACTGTTAACCAACAAAAGAAGAAGGGGAAAAAGAAAACATTGTTAGCTGCTCAAACAAAGAGTGTGTAACTATCAGGACTGCTCCACTAGTTTGCATGTAAATGTTACTGGCTTTCTCTGCATAAAGCACTGTTTACCATATCAGTGGACAACAAAATGCATAGACCATTTTGTATATATTGTTCAAAATGTGCATTTATGTTTATTGTTTGAAATTTTTGTTGTACAGTCTTTCACACAAGACCACAAATTACCTTTATAAAGTGTCAAAACAGTTGCTTATTATAGTTTGCTGTTTGTTTTGAATAAATGTGTGTGGAAAATTATTTTCCGCTTTACTTTTTACTTCCTTATTTTTGATTGTAAACCTTTATTACACTTTTAAAACACAACAAAAGCATGTATATTACGAAAGCACAGGTTGTCCTGAAAAAAAGAGAAATAAAACTTGATTGTGGGATGCAAGGAGAGGTCTTAACAGCAATAATAAAACATTTATGCCAGGCGAGTGAACTGTCCAAAAAATGCCCTCGGACCCCAAAGGGTTAAAAACACACAGAAATGATTAATGTTAAAAAATGATGTTTAAAATTTGACAAAAGTTAAAAATAGAAGAATAGAAAGTTTGTTAAAAATGTGTTTAAGATGTTTTCAAAAGCTGTAAAATGTGTCAATCCATAGCCAGTTCCATAAAAACACAAATATATTTAAAATGTGTTTAACGTGTTAAAGAATTAAAAAGAAACACACGAAGATGTTGAAATTGTGTATAGGTGTGTTGGTGGAGAGGGGGGCACAGCTATTCATTTGTTCTCTGAGGGGCAGCTCACTCTCCCACACTTTGAAAACCCCTGCTCTATATGCAGAGCAGGAAAACTCTACGCTTGACACAATACCACTTTTTGACAAAGTCACTTGGAAAGTAGCAATAACACGTGTGAGGCATAGTATTCTGCTTTGTACTGTGCTCAAAGTCATAAAAGCCATCCCCAATGATTCTACAGTAGCTCTCGAACCAAAGACATCAAGTCATTGTCTTAGCTCATTGGTTTGCATCCAGATTTTGGAATTGAACATTATGACCAGAAGCATTGGGACTCTGGGGACATGGATGATTGTCCTCATGGAAAGGCATCAGCAGCAATACACGCACTATTAGCCCAGTACAGAAATGGTAAGATGATACTATCCTTGTGAGTTATGTAAGGTTGGCATGTTCCATAGAGGTGTAATTCATGAAAACCAGAATACATCTGCAAGTTTATCAATGACACTTTCACCTTGGATGTATTCACCTCTCTTTGAAACCCACTGATTTAAAAAAAATATTTTCAAATGGGCTAAAAATCACAGACTGTAGCACAGTGAGCTTCTCAAAAGCAATCAAAAGTTTTTACCCTCTCTGCAAAACTTTCCAAGATGAGTGCTAGTTTGTATTTAAGGTGTCACCATTTAATATGATTGCAAATCAGCAAAATAGATTAGTTCCTGACTGCACGGCGATATGATTAGATGCGAAGCGGCCATCTGTCATGTTAAACAGTGCTCTGTCATTCTGGAGCAACAGACCTTAAAATGGATTATTCACCAATGAGAAGTGACCGTTCATACTCAGCTGTGGCAACTGGAATTAAGTTAGATCTTAAACAAAACTTCTGTAATTAAATATTCCAAACTCATTACATTACAATGTAACACAATGACTCTAATGAAGGATTTCACTGATTCACTATGTTGACAAGTAGCAGCACACTGAGCTCATATCAATATTCCATTGGATATTATTAAAAGTCATGTTAGCGGATTGGTGTGTGCGTTTATCTGGGGATTAGTCACTGCTGAAAGCTATTTACTAGGCATGCCAGTGAGTCTGCCCTATCCATGCTTCCATTTTTGTTTTTAACTCATACTAAATTGTGACACACACACACACACACACACACACACATATACACTCAACAAAAATATAAACGCAACACTTCTGGTTTTGCTCCCATGAACTCAAAGATCTAAAACTTTTTCCACATACACAATATCACCATTTCCCTCAAATATTGTTCACAAACCAGTCTAAATCTGTGATAGTGAGCACTTCTCCTTTGCTGAGATAATCCATCCCACCTCACAGGTGTGCCATACCAAGATGCTGATTAGACACCATGATTAGTGCACAGGTGTGCCTTAGACTGTCCACAATAAAAGGCCACTCTGAAAGGTGCAGTTTTGATTTATTGGGGGGGGATACCAGTCAGTATCTGGTGTGACCACCATTTGCCTCATGCAGTGCAACACATCTCATTCGCATAGAGTTGATCAGGTTGTCAGTTGTGGCCTGTGGAATGTTGGTCCACTCCTCTTTAATGGCTGTGTGAAGTTGCTGGATATTGGCAGGAACTGGTACACGCTGTCGTATACGCCGGTCCAGAGCATCCCAAACATGCTCAATGGGTGACATGTCCGGTGAGTATGCCGGCCATGCAAGAACTGGGACATTTTCAGCTTCCAAGAATTGTGTACAGATCCTTGCAACATGTTCTTGGATGTATGGCACAACAATAGGCCTCAGGATCTCGTCACGGTATCTCTGTGCATTCAAAATGCCATCAATAAAATGCACCTGTGTTCTTCGTCCATAACAGACGCCTGCCCATACCATAACCCCACCACCACAACATTGACATCAGAAAACCGCTCACCCACACAACGCCACACACGCTGTCTGCCATCTGCCCTGGACAGTGTGAACCGGGATTCATCCATGAAGAGAACACCTCCCCAACATGCCAAACGCCAGCAAATGTGAGCATTTGCCCACTCAAGTCGGTTACGACTACGAACTGGAGTCAGGTCGAGACCCCGATGAGGACGACGAGCATGCAGATGAGTTTCCCTGAGACGGTTTCTGACAGTTTGTGCAGAAATTCTTTGGTTATGCAAACCGATTGTTTCAGCAGCTGTCCGAGTGGCTGGTCTCAGATGATCTTGGAGGTGAACATGCTGGATGTGGAGGTCCTGGGCTGGTGTGGTTACACGTGGTCTGCGGTTGTGAGGCTGGTTGGATGTACTGCCAAATTCTCTGAAACGCCTTTGGAGACGGCTTATGGTAGAGAAATGAACATTCAATACACGAGCAACAGCTCTGGTTGACATTCCTGCTGTCAGCATGCCAATTGCACGCTCCCTCAAATCTTGCGACATCTGTGGCATTGTGCTGTGTGATAAAACTGCACCTTTCAGAGTGGCCTTTTATTGTGGGCAGTCTAAGGCACACCTGTGCACTAATCATGGTGTCTAATCAGCATCTTGATATGGCACACCTGTGAGGTGGGATGGATTATCTCAGCAAAAGAGAAGTGCTCACTATCACAGATTTTGACTGGTTTGTGAACAATATTTGAGGGAAATTGTGATATTGTGTATGTGGAAAAAGTTTTAGATCTTTGAGTTCATCTCATACGAAATGGGAGCAAAACCAAAAGTGTTGCATTTATATTTTTGTTGAGTGCTCTGATGTCACTGTTTATCTCCATAGAAACTACCCAAACAATCTTTCATACAAACTGTTTAAAGGGACATTAGTGTTGTGGTGGAAATTACAGTAATAGTGTGGGACAACTACATTTTGTTTAAAAAAATCACAACAGTTGTATGACATTGAATACCCCAATTATGTTTTGATTATTTTACTGATATTTTATTTAGAGATTTTTTTCAAACATTAGAAAAAAAATGTTTTTTTACCATTCATTTTTATCATTGAAGATCAAAAGTCTGGGTGTGGGACAAGCACAAAACGGCAATATTTGCATATAATGATGCTGAAAAAGGTGAAAAAGTCATCATAGACTACTAGAACAAATTTCTTAACACACTTTCATTGTAAAGATAACCATAAAAGTGTGAAATTTCCCCTTTTTTTCTGTTTTTCATACAATATGATCAAAGGACATAATAAGTGCCCGTAGTCTAAGAATCACCCATATATATATATATATATCAAGATAATTGACACTGCCACCACCATGTTTGACAGGAGTATGAAATTATTGTTGTGGATTTCTGTGCTTGATATAGAAATGATACAATATGATTTTTGCCTCCCACATGTTTCTTCTTTGCACTTATCAGTTCATTGAATTTTCTCCCAAAAGGATCAAGGACCATCAAGTTGTGTTTTGGCATAATTCAAACTAACTTTAATGTTCTTCAGGGTTAGCAGTCACTGCACTTTCAAGGATGCCATATTTGGTTGTGTTTTCCTGAGTATAGTCATGAGCATTAGCCTTTATTAAGATGAGGAGACTGTTGATGTTGTCCTTGGCTATTTTCCTGACTACTTGGTGAATTGTGACAGAGATCCACCATGTAGCGCGATGGCCTCGATTAGACCTGATTAAATAAAATATATTAATCCTCTCTCAACCACAAAAACCCACTGGATGCAGAGACTGCATTTCCACCTCAGTGGAGAAATTCCTAAGTCATCTGGACATCTTCAGATAAGTTTTGGAGACATCACCCCATGGTCGAACACCGCCTTCCAGAGAAAAACAAGGTAGTAATTCATGAACTACATGACATGATAATGGCTTAACGTCAGAATCTGAGCTTCTCCAGGACAGGAGAAACCCAAACGTTTATGGTCAAGATAAGACAGGACCTCTCCTCATCCAGGGGGGGACCCTTTCCCCACAACCAGATGGGCCATAAATCGTAGATTCTTCACAACTAACTTTTATCTAGAATAAAACAAAGAGAAGACCTTTGGTTTGAAATGAGAATTTACATCAGTATGTCTCTCATTTATATTTAAAGACTTATAATGTTATTGCATTTATTATTCAAATGAAATGCCTTGCATGTAGTTATTCCATTTATTGATGTGCTCATGTTAACTGATGTGTGTGTTTGTGACCTTTCGGCAGTATCTAAAATGCTGATGTTGAAGTACTCTGTTTATCCAAAGGATGTGTTTAAATGTCTCACAATAATGTGTTCATTTGGGTGCCTTAGAACAAATAGTATTTCAAATTAATTAATGTGTTTAAACAGTTGAATCATTTCTGCCTGCTCTAAGACATGAAGTGTCTGAGATTACACACACCCTCAATGGGCAGAGTTTAGTGACGAAAGTCCCCCTTTAAAAGTTAGACCTCTGCCCTCTCTGTTCTTCTACCCCTAGCTCTCTCTTCTACCCTCTGCTCCCACTCTCTCTTTCTCTTCTCTCTTCTTTGCAAATGCTTAATTTTATTTTGGGCCAAGAGCCTTTGCTAAGCTAAGCTACCACGTGGCATTCATTCATTTTAAGAGAACTTCTGAGCTGAGCTTTTCAAATTAAGAGTGAATTTACAGAAAAAGCGACTTTTCCTTTTTCTTTCAATTTCCAACGCTCTTATTAAAGTTTTACTTTTTCTAAAGTCACAAAGACTTTAATTTGGCTCCAACCATTTTTTGAAAGCTACTAAGAACCCTTTTTCAACAAACACCTTCCACCTCTGGGTCACCACACGCTGACATGCAGCTGATTCCAAACCTGACTGCAGCAGCTGGTAAAACCAGCCGACACCAGCCCTGGGATCACACCGGGGACACACCTGAGTGAACCCCTCCGACCCAGGTGAGCGCACGCTGCCCGATATCGACGACGGACAGACGGCCGGAACCAGTCGGCCGGAACCAGCCCTCCAACAGCAGCTAATCGACCAAGTCCAGGCTCCATGAAGGTTTGTTGTCAAATGGGTACAGGTGGCTCATCATCTCCTTTTTCTTTAAAGACATTCTTGTAATATTCTATTTCATAATTGGCTTCAAAATTCATCACTAAATTTCAATCAGATTAATTTGCTTAACGTTTTAAGCTTCACCTCTCTCTTCCAACGTCTCATGAGCAAGTAAGAAAATGGTTTCCCTGAATGAACGTATTTTTCATCACTGTCTATAAAATGTCAGTCAAATGTTCATTTATTCCTGCGACACTTAATTGGACTATGCGGTAGGAGATGAATGAATGAATGAATGTTCATTTCTTGTATAAATTGTAAATACATTGTAAATATTTTCTGCTGTGGTTTATTTTGGGTACAGAAGGAAACTCTTGGTCAACCGTATTGAAGAATTCATGTTTTTCAGATCAGAGATTGATTAAACCAAATCAAGACTAATTAATTTATTTGAGACTGATAAATTAATGTTTAAATTATGGTACTTATGCCATATAAAAGAAGAATAGGTGGTGCCCCATTAATGCTTAAATAATAAGTAAATAACCCTAAATCAATTATTTTGGCCTAATCCAGTCTAATTCAATTTGGGAGTTTAATTACTTATTCACTACAACTAAATGCTACATATAATTGGTCCCCATAGTGAGGCCTGAATATATGTAAAGCAAAGTGTCTCCACTCAAATCACCAATAATCACTACCTCCATGTGAAGTTAACCCATATTCGCTACATATTTATTGGTGCCCGCGTGTGAGGCTTTATTATTAATATTCACTGCATATTAACTGGTGGCCCATGTGGAGGCAATAATATTCATTACAGCCACTTATAGGAAGGTTCAATTTTGTGCCAAATGTTCTCCATTTGTAGATCATTGCTCTCATTGCCATTCATAGGAGTATCCTAGCATAAGAAAACCTCTACAACTCTTCCTAGGCTGTTATGTTACAATCACCTTTTTCCTCATCTCTTCTGGAATTTCTTTTGACTGTGGCGTAATGTATGACAGGGTGAGAACTCAGCCAGACTCTACACCAGTTTGGTAGATTTGATGTTTTTGGCCGATTTAGTGGAATTAATAGCCAAATAAACATTCACACTGGGCCAGTTCATTGTCAAGACAAATCTGGCAACACACGATGGACCTCACAATGTCACATCAACAGCACCATGGATGGAAACCATGCAGGCAGACAACCGGTATTTATCTACCACAGCTAGGTGAAACATGGGTGTGCCTTTGGCTTTCTCCAGCCAGTGGAAACCTTCACACTGAGGCATATGTGTGATGGATCATGCCCTGAGAAACACTTCTAATGGTCAAAATGTTGTAGCTCACATTCTCTCAAGGATTCAAGGATTCAAATGAATTTTATTGTCATATGCACAAAGGAACATGTTCCCTGCACAATGAAATGTGTTTACTGCATTTAACCCATCCTAATTCCCAGTTAGGAGCAGAAGTCGCCTTTACGCGCCTGGGGACCAGCTCCAGATGTATGTCCTGCCTTAGGTCAACAGCAGGGCTGAGCAAACCATGACTGGCCTCATGATGACAAACGACACACACAAACACACACATAAGCCGGCCCGGTACATGAACACATATAAAAAGCACACACAAGGTAAGACTTGGGAAAGAAAAACCTTCATTGCTGCTGCATTGAATCATGCAGCAGCAATGCAGGAAAAAACCCATCAGCACAATGAACAATGATCACACACAACAACAGGATGAGAGACGACGACCGAGATTTGTAAGAGTCCAGTTATCAGACAGAACACCCGGAGGCCGCCTTTAGGCGCCATCAACGGCCTTGCTCGTCCGTTCTGGAGGGAGGAAGGGCCCAGCCCTGAACAGTCCACTGTCCACAGTCAACGTTAGAGCTGGAGAAGCTGAGGGCAGGGGAAGACCGGGGGGGTGAGGCATGAGCGTTGTTCTTCTCCAGGAGGTTTTTATCACAGCGGCCTTGAAGTGCAGCTGTGTTTTGGGAAGCTGAATGAAAATCCAGATTAGCAGACGCCTGAAAGATTTCACAGTCTGAGACAAGTGGCTTCCAATACATCTGAATTAGGAGAGGAGATGTGGTCATTGCTGACGATCAATGCGGTTTTCCAGTGCAGCGATCCTACCAGAGATGGTTCCCAACGTGCGGTTAACACCCGCCGACTGAGCTGACACTGCCCTTCCAATCGAATCAATCATGTGGGTCAGCCTGGATGGGCCAATTATTGCCGCTTCCACTTTCTTAATTTTCCGGTAAACCAGCGCTATGCCCGCTCCACACAGCAGGAACCCGGTCACCACCATGCCAAATATATACACATCTTCGTCATCCTCCACAGACAGCATGTAAAGGCACATGACCTGCCATTTCCTCCAACTGTCCATCACGTAACCCATCATATGTGTCCCGGCAGGACAGGTCGGGTCCTCCGCTCCCGAATGTCTTGTAAAAAAAAATACTGTCAATTGCGTTCAGAGACCACTTTAACAAATCCATTTTTGCTGTTTCCAGAAGAGCAAAGCTGACAGCCTCACAGACAACATGCCACAGAAGCAGGAAAGATAAGGAGGGAGGGAGAAGAGAAAAATGCGACCGTCTCGGCCGAGAGCAAGGAGGCAAAAAAAACAAAAAAAACAAAAAAAAACATGCAGGTAACAACCCTCATGTTCCTCTCTCAAAGTTAACTGCTTATTTGACACAAAGTCATTTCAAGGATCTTCTAAAGAGACCTAGTACCAATGACAGTTAGTCATCACCTTCCCTCACAACTTGCCGTACTTGCTGTTTTGGGCAGTTTACGGGTGAAAAAAATGGCAAAACTGTATATGAGATGTGTGCCTCACGTGTGTGTTGAGTGCTGTAGAAAGTTACATACTGACCATGGAGACCTTCACTACTGCACATGCAAATTCTCTGGCTCTTGCAAAAGCTCCAGAATGCATTCAGCATGAACATGGCCTGTACTGCCAACTTATGCCTGAGTCCAGTCCGGAGAACTGCTAGTATGGGCCGTGTGATGACAGTCAGATGCACAAACATTGCATGGGTGCTGTACATCAGAAGTACTACACAATTGCTCCACACTTAATATTCCTGTGGCTCGCAAGAGAGGTACATCTTTCTTTCCACCCCTATGGGTGGCATGCACACAGCACACGTGACCCATTCACGACCGGGTATATATATTGGGGAGATTGTATAGCGTGTAACATTGTAAAAGGGATTATATTTCATAGGTCCCCCCCGCCAATGGAGTAATGTGATCAGATGAAAGGTGCTGTCCAGTGTCCTGAAAGAGATGAGCTGCCAGCACCACTGCTTCCAGTGTACTGGACACTTGAATATTTAGCACGAATGAGTGCAATGTTGCACCAGTGTTGTTTATCCAGCCCAGTCTCACATTTTTGTTTTCTTGTTTTTTGTGCTCCCGTGATGAAATGAGTCAAATTTCCGTGATGGGGTTTTGTTTTAACTCACTATTCCTAACCCTACTCCTACCCCTGACCCTAACCTTAACCATAACCTAATCTTACTCTTTCGCCCCACTCTAACCATAACCACCCTTGACCCCGCCCGCTTCACTTTTTATTTTGTGCAGCCATCACGGAATGAATTAGAAGGAATTCATACTGTCTTGATGAAAATGAGGTGCTTTCCGTCACAATATCACAAACCAATAGATTAGTGTATACTTCGTGCTGCTGAATCACGACTTGCCAGAGACCAGATTGTGTTTATTATGACATTATAGTGTTCTAGAATTGTTGCTGACAATGCTCTGTGATAGAAAGCTGCAATGACTGAACATGTTGGACCACTCTAGGCAGATGACAGAAGCTGAGGAAAGCCATGAAATGATATTGGCTTTGCTGAAACACTAGTCAGGAGTGACTGTCACATGTGGACCACCTTGCATCACAGGTAGTCCTTGCTTACAGCACTAATTAATTGCAAGTCACACGCACTCTGCAAGCACTCATGTGCCTCAGACATGTGATTGCCATGGGCTGATGGCACAATACCCCTCACGCCTCATGTACAACAGCCATACAGCCTGTATATCAATCAATCAATCAATCAATTTTTTTTTTAATAGCGCCAAATCACAACAAACAGTTGCCCCAAGGCGCTTTATATTGTAAGGCAAGGCCATACAATAATTATGTAAAACCCCAATGGTCAAAACGACCCCCTGTGAGCAAGCACTTGGCTACAGTGGGAAGGAAAAACTCCCTTTTAACAGGAAGAAACCTCCAGCAGAACCAGGCTCAGGGAGGGGCAGTCTTCTGCTGGGACTGGTTGGGGCTGAGGGAGAGAACCAGGAAAAAGACATGCTGTGGAGGGGAGCAGAGATCGATCACTAATGATTAAATGCAGAGTGGTGCATACAGAGCAAAAAGAGAAAGAAACAGTGCATCATGGGAACCCCCCAGCAGTCTACGTCTATAGCAGCATAACTAAGGGATGGTTCAGGGTCACCTGATCCAGCCCTAACTATAAGCTTTAGCAAAAAGGAAAGTTTTAAGCCTAATCTTAAAAGTAGAGAGGGTGTGTGTCTCCCTGATCTGAATTGGGAGCTGGCTCCACAGGAGAGGAGCCTGAAAGCTGAAGGCTCTGCCTCCCATTCTACTCTTACAAACCCTAGGAACTACAAGTAAGCCTGCAGTCTGAGAGCGAAGCGCTCTATTGGGGTGATATGGTACTATGAGGTCCCTAAGATAAGATGGGACCTGATTATTCAAAACCTTATAAGTAAGAAGAAGAATTTTAAATTCTATTCTAGAATTAACAGGAAGCCAAAGAAGAGAGGCCAATATGGGTGAGATATGCTCTCTCCTTCTAGTCCCCGTCAGTACTCTAGCTGCAGCATTTTGAATCAACTGAAGGCTTTTCAGGGACCTTTTAGGACAACCTGATAATAATGAATTACAATAGTCCAGCCTAGATGAAATAAATGCATTAATTAGTTTTTCAGCATCACTCTGAGACAAGACCTTTCTAATTTTAGAGATATTGCGCAAATGCAACAAAGCAGTCCTACATATTTGTTTAATATGCGCATTGAATGACATATCCTGATCAAAAATGACTCCAAGATTTCTCACAGTATTACTAGAGGTCAGGGTAATGCCATCCAGAGTAAGGATCTGGTTAGACACCATGTTTCTAAGATTTGTGGGGCCAAGTACAATAACTTCAGTTTTATCTGAGTTTAAAAGCAGGAAATTAGAGGTCATCCATGTCTTTATGTCTGTAAGACAATCCTGCAGTTTAGCTAATTGGTGTGTGTCCTCTGGCTTCAGGGATAGATAAAGCTGGGTATCATCTGCGTAACAATGAAAATTTAAGCAATACCGTCTAATAATACTGCCTAAGGGGACCATGTATAAAGTGAATAAAATTGGTCCTAGCACAGAACCTTGTGGAACTCCATAATTAACTTTAGTCTGTGAAGAAGATTCCCCATTTACATGAACAAATTGTAATCTATTAGACAAATATGATTCAAACCACCGCAGCGCAGTGCCTTCAATACCTATGGCATGCTCTAATCTCTGTAATAAAATTTTATGGTCAACAGTATCAAAAGCAGCACTGAGGTCTAACAGAACAAGCACAGAGATGAGTCCACTGTCCATTTGTAACCTTCACTAATGCTGTTTCTGTACTATGATGAATTCTAAAACCTGACTGAAACTCTTCAAATAGACCATTCCTCTGCAGATGATCAGTTAGCTGTTTTACAACTACCCTTTCAAGAATTTTTGAGAGAAAAGGAAGGCTGGAGATTGGCCTATAATTAGCTAAGATAGCTGGGTCAAGTGATGGCTTTTTAAGTAATGGTTTAATTACTGCCACCTTAAAAGCCTGTGGTACATAGCCAACTAACAAAGATAGATTGATCATATTTAAGATCGAAGCATTAAATAATGGTAGGGCTTCCTTGAGCAGCCTGGTAGGAATGGGGTCTAATAGACATGTTGATGGTTTGGATGAAGTAACTAATGAAAATAACTCAGACAGAACAATCGGAGAGAAAGAGTCTAACCAAATACCGGCATCACTGAAAGCAGCCAAAGATAACGATACATCTTTGGGATGGTTATGAGTAATTTTTTCTCTAATAAAACTCTTTGTCAGCCTGGCTACAGTGC
Organism: Thalassophryne amazonica; assembly: GCF_902500255.1. Classification (NCBI taxonomy): domain Eukaryota; kingdom Metazoa; phylum Chordata; class Actinopteri; order Batrachoidiformes; family Batrachoididae; genus Thalassophryne; species Thalassophryne amazonica. Next base: position 7,239,013 of record NC_047121.1, read on the forward strand.
TGAAAAGAAACCTGGGGTTGTTCTTATTTTCTTCAATTAGTGATGAGTAGAAAGATGTCCTAGCTTTACGGAGGGCTTTTTTTATAGAGCAACAGACTCTTTTTCCAGGCTAAGTGAAGATCTTCTAAATTAGTGAGATGCCATTTCCTCTCCAACTTACGGGTTATTTGCTTTAAGCTACGAGTTTGTGAGTTATACCACGGAGTCAGGCACTTCTGATTTAAAGCTCTCTTTTTTAGAGGAGCTACAGCATCCAAAGATGTGCTCAATGAGGATGTAAAACTATTGACGAGATACTCTATCTCACTCACAGAGTTTATGTAGCTACTCTGCATTGCATTGGTATATGGCATTGGAGAACATAACAAAGAAGGAATCATATCCTTAAACCTAGTTACAGCGCTTTCTGAAAGACTTCTAGTGTAATGAAACTTATTCCCCACTGCTGGGTAGTCCATCAGAGTAAATGTAAATGTTATTAAGAAATGATCAGACAGAAGGGAGTTTTCAGGGAATACTGTTAAGTCTTCTATTTCCATACCATAAGTCAGAACAATGACAAGTACAATGCCATACTCTTTCACACACTTCTGGTATGGTGGATTAGTAGTTAGTACTGATGCCTCGCAGCAAGAAGATTGTTAGGATTGCTTCTCGCCCTTTCTGTGTGAAGTGTGCATGCTCTTCCCATGTCTGCATGGATTTCCTCTGGTCACACTGGTTTTATCCCTCAGTCAAAAACATGCTTATTTAATGTCTACAACTGGAGTTGCTCGCTGGGCACCAGACTCTGGCTGCCCACTGCTCCAAGTGGTTGGATTGTGTCTAACTGGAATTAAGATGAGTTAATGTACAGGACAAATTTCACTGTATATATGTATAATGGCAATAAAGGCCCTTCTTCTTTCTACAAGATAGCTGTGGCACGCCTGCGGGCTGACACTCCCTGTGACCAATACGTGTCCACCACATGTACAGACAGTTCTGAAGCAAGCTTTAGATCCCTGGTTAGTGTCCAATTCTCACAACTATACAGTGAGATAGGAAGCTTCAGGACCCTGAAGATGTGGACATTAATGCTGCTTCAGAGATGTTGGCATCATCAAACACCTTTGATTTTTTTTTTTTTTTTTTTTGTCCACATCACTATAATTAGAATTTTAAATCAGTATCCACCAATAGACAAAAAAAAAAAAAAAAAAAAAAGCATATTACTTTTTTGCTCAAAGACTAATTAGTATTGTAGCCCATTAAAAAGTCACTGTGCATCCAGAAAGTATTCACAGCGCTTCACTTTTTCCACATGGCTATTGTTTGCAAGTGCTGAACCAATTATTGTATTTAAATCTCTCTGACAAGTCCAAGTATTTATTAAAAGTATGAACTGGGCAAAGGTTTGATATTGCTCAATAAATATATGACCACACTGCTTCCAAACAAGCTCCATGTTCTTATTATCCAGGTCAGCCTTCAGTTAATTCAAAATGCTGCAGCTAGAGTACCCTACGGGGACTAGAAGGAGAGAGCACATTTCACCCATATTGGCCTCTCTTCATTGGCTTCCTGTTAATTCTAGAATAGAATTTAAAATTATTCTTCTTACTTATAAGGTTTTGAATAATCAGGTCCCATCTTATCTTAGCGACCTCTTAGTACCATATCACCCCAATAGAGCGCTTCGCTCTCTGACTGCAGGGTTACTTGTAGTTCCTAGGGTTTGTAAGAGTAGAATGGGAGGCAGAGCCTTCAGCTTTCAGGCTCCTCTCCTGTGGAACCAGCTCCCAATTCGGATCAGGGAGACAGACACCCTCTCTACTTTTAAGATTAGGCTTAAAACTTTCCTTTTTGCTAAAGCTTATAGTTAGGGCTGGATCAGGTGACCCTGAACCATCCCTTAGTTATGGTGCTATAGACTTAGACTGCTGGGGGGGTCCCATGATGCACTGAGTGTTTCTTTCTCTTTTTGCTCTGTATGCACCACTCAGCATTTAATCATTAGTGATTGATCTCTGCTCCCCTCCACAGCATGTCTTTTTCCTGATTCTCTCCCCTCAGCCCCAACCAGTCCCAGCAGAAGACTGCCCCTCCCTGACCCTGGTTCTGCTGGAGGTTTCTTCCTGTTAAAAGAGAGTTTTTCCTTCCCACTGTCACCAAGTGCTTGCTCACAGGGGGTCGTTTTGACCGTTGGGGTTTTTCTGTAATTATTGTATGGCTTTGCCTTACAATATAAAGTGCCTTGGGGCAACTGTTGTTGTGATTTGGCGCTATATAAATAAAATTGATTTGATTTGATTTGTCAGGAATACGTTCCTGTATTGGTGGGTATTATATTCCAAATGACTTCAAATGATATCCATGTGTTTTTGAACAGTTTCTACTTTGGTTGGGCAGCATATAATGTAATGGTCCACTCAGGTTTGGGCATTACTTCTTTCTTATCATATTATATATACATCTTTATGTTTTTATAACCACCCAGTCTGGCCTCTTCCCTCAGACATGTTCCAGCAGTACATCTTGGTACCTTTGCAGCCAAGAAAAGGACAACTGTCAAAAATAAATAAATAAAACAAAATTAATGTTGTAATTTTTCAGTTGAAGGCTCTCAGTAAAAAAACAAAAAAGGAAAAATCAATATGTGATCATCTCTGTGGAATGAAATTGATACCACATGAAACATATACTACCTTGCGCTTACTGGTGGATGAAGCCTCTAAATCTGATGGTATCTATCTATCTATCTATCTATCTATCTATCTATCTATCTATCTATCTATCTATCTATCTATCTATCTATCTATCTATCTATCTATCTATCTATCTATCTATCTATCTATCTATCTATCTATCTATCTATCTATCTATCTATCTATCTATCTATCTATCTATCTATCTATCTATCTATCTATCTATCTATCTATCTATCTATCTATCTATCTATCTATCTATCTATCTATCTATCTATCTATCTATCTATCTATCTATCTATCTATCTATCTATCTATCTATCTATCTATCTATCTATCTATCTATCTATCTACTAGCTGAGTTACCCATGTCATTCTATATTTCATGTCACTTTAGTTAAGGTGTAGTAAGTTGCATTGCATTGTGTGTATGTTGTCATCAATAATTTTCATAGAGCAATTTGTGACATTCATGAGACTCAAGTGAAAGATGATAAAAGGTGATAGCATGCCATATCACTGCAACGCTCTGGCATGCCGTACACAGCAGGTACATTTTAGTTGAAAAAAACGAATGCTTTAACTCGCACGTGGCACGCGCTGGCCCGTTGTAATTAAAGTGCACCCTAGCCAGCCGCTATTATGTAGTAAGTGAAGTGCGACGCTTGCTAACTGACCAGAGTACCACGTGAACTGTGAAAACAAGGGCTCCAGTGAGCCGGTCATGATCTAATATATAAACCCAGATCATGTGTGTGTATGTGTGTGTTCACACATGTATGCTTTCAACCTAATGGCCCCAGTAACCCCATTTACCATTCTGAGCCAGTGAACATATGCAATTATACTAATTCATACATAATTCATACCCTGTACTATTGTGACTTTGCATTATTACATTTAACTAGTTCTTCTGCATTTGCCAGTACAGTCTCTTCAAGAGCAATAATTTCACATTAGCACTGAAGGTTGCATGTTTGAATAACCCTTCAAAACATTCTGGAACATTCCATGTCAATTAAAAACAACTTGTCAGTAATAACCATCAGCTTAGCTCTGCATTTCATGAGCAAGCATGGCCCTTATTCCAACTGCCACTTTTTGATCATATGACCTATTTGAAGTTCTTTGTGATACAGACATGAAACTGGAATTCTGAATAAAGGACTTCTGAAAAAATTACTTTGACATCTATATGTATATATTACACGAAGGCTTTATTGCTGAGATTAGACTAACTGCATTTTCTGTGAGGGATGCAAAAATACATTTGAGGGATATATCAGATAGACATTTTAAATTATGAGTTCAGGATTTGTGATCTCAAAAATGGCAACGGTTAAAATGTTGATGAAGAAATCATTTCTTGCTGACCCACATGGCTTTTGTTTTGCAAGTGTTCAACCAATCATTGTATTTAATTTCTCTGACAAGTCCAATTATTTATTAAAAGTATGAACTGCATAGAGGTTTGATATTACTCAGTAAGTACATGACCACTTTGCTTCCAAACAAGCTCCATGTGCTTATTATCCAGGTCAGGAATATGTTCATGTCTTGGTAGGTATCATCTTACAAATGACTTCAAACTACATCCATGTTTGTCTGAAAAGTTTCTACTTTGCGAGGGCAGCATGGTCATTCCTATATTATGACACAGTGAACTAATATAATGGTCCACTCAACTTTGGACATTACTTCTGTCTTATGATATTATACCCAGCAGCAACAGTAGCAGGAAGGCTTGTGGTTGATGATGTTCAAGTTCACCAAGATTTCCAAATTGGTTGACCAAAGTCAAGTGTATGTCTGCAACCAGCAATTACATTTGTATTTGATTAATCTGTCAATTGTTGTCTCAATGAACAGTTTTGAACAGTTGATCAGTTTTTGGTCAAAAAAAAAAAAAAAAACTGTGAAAAATGTTAATCAGTTTCTCACAGTCAAAAATGACACCCTCAAAATGACTTTTTTGTCCCCAACCTAAAGATGTTCAGGTTAATGTTATAAAGAAAGAAGGAAACTACTACTATATTCACACTGAAGAACCCAAAAAATAATAAATTGTATCACCTCTCCCCCCAAGAAAATGTTCAAAATTATTAATCAATTATGAAAACAGTTGGTGGAAAAATTCATAGTCGATTAATCACTGCTGCTCTAGTCAACTGGACTTGTTTAATTTCTTGCTGATGCTTTGCTTTTCACCCAGAAAAGCTTCATGAGTTCCAGATGGAATAGTGAGAGACTCAAATATTTTCTCCTGCGGGGTCACTGATGTCACAGTGATGTAAAGATAGTCATTCTAAGGATCATCTTTGAGTCTCTTAGGTATCACTTGAAGGATAGAGTTAGGTGGGAGAGGGGCAGTGTTTCAGCCCCCACCTCTCATGAGGGAAGGTTTCATCACTTTAATAAGGATGGCTTCCTCAAAACCTATTTCAATCAAACCATCGCCACTGTGACATCAGCAACCCCACAGGGAATAAAAAAATTCAGTCTCTCCCTACTCCAAGTAGAACGGAGGAATCATTTCTGGATGAAGAACAAAATGTATTCAAGGAAATAAACAAGCCCAGCTGACCTGACTTTGAGCCACCACGACCTGGATGACTGAGAATCTGCACAGACATTTCATCAAGGTTGAATCACATGATTTTTTTAATTGATTACTTACGCAAATCTGTTGCCTGTTGGGGCAACATTGGAAAATACAAAACAAACAAACAAAAAAGAAAAAACCTTCCTTTGAAATACGCTGAAATTAGTTGAGTACTAGAGCAAGATATCCATAAAAATTGTCTGTCTGAAGTATAAAAAATTATTTTGAGTTTAAAAGCAGCTGAAACCATTGTAATGTCACAACCACATTGTCTTCAAATTACAATAGTATGAAATAGTATGAACAGTGTTCATGGAAAAAGTAAATAAAAGTAGAGAGAAGACAATATAGGCAAAATTATGGCTTTGTTACACTAATATACTTCAGAAAATGGCTGTTAATTACGGCTGCTTGCCTGTGCACACCAGGAGTCAGAATGTCTCTATTTTTAATCCTGAGGTTGCCATTGCTGCAGGGGTATCGTAGTTTCTTTCACCATCTGGCAATCTGTCCAACCATATGTCAGTTTGTTTGTCCATGTCCTGCTTTCCACGTCTTTGCTGGAAAATGAGTTGAATGAGCAATTCAGAAGTGTGTTTGTGGCAAGTTTGCATATATGCATTTTGATTAGGGGGTAAGAAGAATTCCAAAGTCATTTGAAGTGCTTTTTTAAGCCAAAATTGCTCATGTGCACAATAACTAATGCTGTGAATACATGATTGTTGAAGCAAGCCTAAGATCAGGAGCCCTATTGATTCTGTGATCACAAGGTCAAGATTTCCTGAAATATTTTAAAATCACTAATGATGCCTTGTTTGTGTATCCCAGTTATTACCAAACATCATATGTATGTCCGTCACACATCCCAAATCCAGCAAACCTACAGATTTTGGGCTTTGATGGTCAACGTTCATGATTAGAGAGGCTTGTATTTTTTTGCAGCTAGAAGTTGCATTTCTGCTTACAATATTAGCCCTTGATTGAAGAAAAAAAATTGCTCACCATTTTGTGGTTAAGAAGCCAGTGTCATTAAATGCCACTGCTGCAGAACTGAATAATGACATAATATACGAGGTCTGTCAATAAAGTAACAGTCCTTTTTATTTTTTTCAAAAACTATATGGATTTCATTCATATGTTTTTACGTCAGACATGCTTGGACCCTCGTGCGCATGCGTGAGTTTTTCCACGCCTGTCGGCGACGTCATTCGCCTGTGAGCACTCCTTGTGGGAGGAGTCGTCCAGCCCCTCGTTGGAATTCCTTTGTCTGAGAAGTTGCTGAGAGACTGGCGCTTTGTTTGATCAAAATTTTTTCTAAACCTGTGAGGCACATCGAAGTGGACACGGTTCAAAAAATTAAGCTGGTTTTCGGTGAAAATTTTAACGGCTGATGAGAGATTTTGAGGTGATACTGTCGCTTTAAGGACTTCTCACGGTGCGGGACGTCGTGCAGCGCTCTCAGGCGCCATCATCAGCCTGTTTCAAGCTAAAAACCTCCACATTTCAGGCTCTATTGATCCAGGACATCGTGAGAACACAGAAGTTTCAGAAGAAGTTGGTTTCAGCATTTTATCCAGATATTCCATTGTTAAAGGAGATTTTTTTAATGAAAGACGTGCGGACGGATTGCAGCGTCGGCTCGCAGCCACTGCGATGCTCCGCCACAGGAAAAACACCTCTGTTGGAAGCCTTAAGGACAAGTTGGAACATGTCCAGCTGTTAAACAATTTCTCATATACTCACTCCACTGAAAGCCATCAAAAGCCGCCTGGATTTTACAAATGGTTATCAACACGGAGGCGTTTTTCCGGTGCCTGCCGCGTGCATCACTCAGCCACCAGCCAGCTTCACTTGAAACTATACTCAACAAAAAAATAAATGCAACACTTTTGGTTTTGCTCCCATTTTGTATGAGATGAACTCAAAGATCTAAAACTTTTTCCACATACACAATATCACCATTTCCCTCAAATATTGTTCACAAACCAGACTAAATCTGTGATAGTGAGCACTTCTCCTTTGCTGAGATAATCCATCCCACCTCACAGGTGTGCCATATCAAGATGCTGATTAGACACCATGATTAGTGCACAGGTGTGCCTTAGACTATCCACAATAAAAGGCCACTCTGAAAGGTGCAGTTTTGTTTTATTGGGGGGTACCACTCAGTATCTGGTGTGACCACCATTTGCCTCATGCAGTGCAACACATCTCCTTTGCATAGAGTTGTTCAGGTTGTCAATTGTGGCCTGTGGAATGTTGGTCCACTCCTCTTCAATGGCTGTACGAAGTTGCTGGATATTGGCAGGAACTGGTACACGCTGTCGTATACACCGGTCCAGAGCATCCCAAACATGCTCAATGGGTGACATGTCCGGTGAGTATGCCGGCCATGCAAGAACTGGGACATTTTCAGCTTCCAAGAATTGTGTACAGATCCTTGCAACATGGGGCCGTGCATTATCCTGCTGCAACATGAGGTGATGTTCTTGGATGTATGGCACCACAATGGGCCTCAGGATCTCGTCACGGTATCTCTGTGCATTCAAAATGCCATCAATAAAATGCACCTGTGTTCTTCGTCCATAACAGACGCCTGCCCATACCATAACCCCACCACCACCATGGTCCACTCGATCCACAACATTGACATCAGAAAACCACTCACCCACACGACGCCACACACCCTGTCTGCCATCTGCCCTGGACAGTGTGAACCGGGATTCATCCATGAAGAGAACACCTCTCCAACGTGCCAAACGCCAGCGAATGTGAGCATTTGCCCACTCAAGTCGGTTACGACGACGAACTGGAGTCAGGTCGAGACCCTGATGAGGACGACGAGCATTCAGATGAGTTTCCCTGAGACGGTTTCTGACAGTTTGTGCAGAAATTCTTTGGTTATGCAAACCGATTGTTTCAGCAGCTGTCCGAGTGGCTGGTCTCAGTCGATCTTGGAGGTGAACATGCTGGATGTGGAGGTCCTGTGCTGGTGTGGTTTCACGTGGTCTGCGGTTGTGAGGCTGGTTGGATGTACTGCCAAATTCTCTGAAACGCCTTTGGAGACGGCTTATGGTAGAGAAATGAACATTCAATACACGAGCAACAGCTCTGGTTGACATTCCTGCTGTCAGCATGCCAATTGCACGCTCCCTCAAATCTTGCGACATCTGTGGCATTGTGCTGTGTGATAAAACTGCACCTTTCAGAGTGGCCTTTTATTGTGGGCAGTCTAAGGCACACCTGTGCACTAATCATGGTGTCTAATCAGCATCTTGATATGGCACACCTGTGAGGTGGGATGGATTATCTCAGCAAAGAAGAAGTGCTCACTATCACAGATTTAGACTGGTTTGTGAACAATATTTGAGGGAAATGGTGATATTGTGTATGTGGAAAAAGTTTTAGATCTTTGAGTTCATCTCATACAAAATGGGAGCAAAACCAAAAGTGTTGCGTTTATATTTTTGTTGAGTGTAAGTCCTGCACCAATTATTGCATGACACTGTCATCCATATCTGTTCTCTTGGATTTTATAATTAATGACACATCCTTATTTCTGCCTTTCTTACCCCATTGGTAGATTTTTTTTTTTTTTTTGCTTAATATAAACAATTTGGGTAGATTTCAGATTATTTGTCTTATTTTGCGTGTGACAGTTTTTGCAGTGTGACACTGTCATGTAGTCATTAACTGAAAACCAACGAGTAAGGAGCAGCTTGGACTGCCACCTTGCTTAAAGTATTGAATGATTTTACAGAATTTAAACAAACCAATGTTGACACCACAAATGGAAGGGAGTTCAGCTGGGCATCCAGTCGGTCGGCTAATTACTGAATGCTTCAAAATCAGAATCATAACTAGAGCACTGCACTCGTTGAGCGCAAATCTCCACCAACACTAGTTTACAATTTTTACCTTGGAAAAAAAAAATTCAAGGTCAAAGTCCTCTTATTTCTTACTTTTCATAATCAAAACTATACAGTTTTTTCTGAATTGCTGAAACACTAAACTCCATTCCCTGAATCAAATTCACAGTGGCCTGAATTCATTTCTTGAATGAAGCAACTCTTGGCAAAACCTTAAGCAGTTTTCACCTAGTTAGACAAAATTTGCAGATCTTACACATTCTCTTTCACAAAACTCTGAAGACATTCTCTTTCACTAAAACCAACATTACACTTGAGTTGCAAAATGGTAAAACACAGGCAGCAAAATGTGAACATAACTCCAACACAGCTGTCAGCTTTTACACACAACTCACAACTGAACACACACATTTCTAATGATGTGATTAGACAAAGTGGGCAGGATAAAAGTCAGTTCAGAGTGCACAGGTGGCACACGTGCAACCCGTCTACCACGGACAGAAACACACAGAGACACAGAGGAGGAAGGGTTCATGTGAGAGGTGGTGGATGAGGAGGAAGGAGACGAGGAAGACCAAAAACAATCATTACTGATGATATTCAGCAGCACTGCACCCTGTACGTGTCATAATTTGGGATAATATGGACATTCACTGTGTTGTCCTGATACATGAGCGGTTCACCAACAACCAGCACTTCATAAAGTTTTTCTTTCCACCTTACAGCCCTTTTCTGAATGCAATAGAGGAGTTTTTGTCTGTGTGGCAGTGGACGTTCTGTGACTGACAGCCCTACAGCAGGACAACTTTATTAGAGGCAGTGGAACCGGCCTGTGATGATGTGACTGGAGTCTTGTCAAGGCTGGGCAGAGCAGAGGGGTATTTCTCCCTTTGCCTGGCAGGGGAACATATTGGCTGTAATATGGATGAAGACCTCTGGCTGGACCGTGCACAAAGACATGATGTTGGAGAATGAATCTTGGTGACTTTGTGTAGTAATCAGATGTGCTTTCACATAAGCAAGATAAGACACAACAGTTTTTGTAAAACCCCTCACAGCTCTGTCAAAATGAAACCCTACAGTCAAAACCTAACAATCTCTTCTAAAAATGTCATTCTCGCAACAAAATGATGCACACATGCACCATTTCGAAACACTTTCAAATCAACACAAAGAAGTCAATATATTTCTATGTACTTTTTCTCAAACAAGAGCAGAAAGTTACAGTAGTTAGCAACAAAAGTGTTATTCAACATTTTGTTTTATTTTTTGTTTTTTTGTTACCTCCGCCAAGGAGGTTATGTTTTCGGTCGCATTTGATTGTTTGTTTGTCTGTCTGTTTGTCAGCAGGATAACTCAAAAGGTTTTGAACGGATTTTGATTAAATTTTGTGGAGTGGTTGGAAATGAGAAGAGGAACAAGTGATTAAATTTTAGTGGTGATCCGGATCACGATCCGGATCCAGGAATTTTTTTTTAAAGGATTCTTCACCATTGCAGGATAGGGGGAATTTTGACATTCTAGTTTCTAACTCCACAAAACCAAAGCAGAAAGGCTTGAAAAAAATTAGCGTGTAACATAGTAAAATGTTCTATCAAATGACAAAGATTGGTGATGATTGGATCCGGATTCCGGATCTGGTGATCCAGAATATGCAAAAATATAGGGAAAATAGAAAATGTGTCAGTGTGAGGTGACAAATGAAGCTAGAGATGCACAACTAACAGCAAATTGTAGCTGAATCTGTACTGATTCAGTAAGGTGTCATCAGATTTGATGTAGCTTCAAATGTTATGGAGCTAGATCCAGAAGAAAACCTCTATTATCGGAAAATCGTTTCTATACAATAACTTTTGAACTAATAAAGACATAAAAGTGAATCCAAGGTCTAGTGGTATGTTTTCATGGTCAAGGATGTCAAATATACAGGAAAGAAAAGTGTATGTATCATAGTTTTGGTTGTAACACTGAATTGTTGAATAGATCACTGTGCCAAGGAGGGAATCTCTTTAGGGTCAGTGACCCTATGGCTTTGGCGGAGGTTTGCACTCTCTGAGTGGTTCTAGTTTTTTTTTTGTTTTATTTTTAGAAAGAAATAGAAATTTCTTACAAATACCTAAAGAAAGAGCATAATGTACAGTTCAAATTCAAAACACAAAACAATGACAACAAGTGTTTATAGTACTGTAGTTTACATACATCAAATCAAATCAAATCAATTTCATTTATATAGTGCCAAATCACAACACACAGTTGCCCCATGACATCCTGGTATCCGTCCATCTGCGGGAGATGATGGTGTAGCCTCCAGTTTATTTCTTTGTTTGTTTTTTTGTTTTTTTTTTAAGAATTTTCATTTTTTCTATTTGTTTGTATTTTTTTACACTTTCAATTTACATCAATTTCAATTCAATTTCTATTTATTTAATTTACATTGCGCCAAATCACAGCAAAGCTGACTCAAGGTGCTTCACACACGTAAGGTCTCACCTTACCAACCCCAAGAGCAAACACACAGGTGGCAATGATAAGGAAAAAACTTCCTCTGATGATTTGAGGAAGAAACTGCAAGCATACATGGTACGGTAACATCAGAACCATATTGCGCTTGACATTTGGTCGACCCTTTGTCCAGCTTCCCCCAGTGTGATCACCATTGTTGCAGATTTGACTAAATGTCTTACCATGGCGTGCTGACGAAACTTGTGGCGTCTACAAAAAGCACAAGCTGTTTATTTGATCCCATACCAACAAAATTGTTTAAGGACCTGTGGCCCACTCTTGGGCCGACTGTGCTGGAAATTATTAAATCAAATCAAAATCAAATCAATTTTATTTATATAGCGCCAAATCACAACAAACAGTTGCCCCAAGGCGCTTTATATTGTAAGGCAAGGCCATACAATAATTACGTAAAAACCCCAACGGCCAAAACGACCCCCTGTGAGCAAGCACTTGGCAACAGTGGGAAGGAAAACCTCCCTTTTAACAGGAAGAAACCTCCAGCAGAACCAGGCTCAGGGAGGGGCAGTCTTCTGCTGGGACTGGTTGGGGCTGAGGGAGAGAACCAGGAAAAAGACATGCTGTGGAGGGGAGCAGAGATCAATCACTAATGATTAAATGCAGAGTGGTGCATACAGAGCAAAAAGAGAAAGAAACACTCAGTGCATCATGGGAACCCCCCAGCAGTCTAAGTCTATAGCAGCATAACTAAGGGATGGTTCAGGGTCACCTGATCCAGCCCTAACTATAAGCTTTAGCAAAAAGGAAAGTTTTAAGCCTAATCTTAAAAGTAGAGAGGGTGTCTGTCTCCCTGATCCGAATTGAGAGCTGGTTCCACAGGAGAGGAGCCTGAAAGCTGAAGGCTCTGCCTCCCATTCTACTCTTACAAACCCTAGGAACTACAAGTAAGCCTGCAGTCTGAGAGCGAAGCGCTCTATTGGGGTGATATGGTACTATGAGGTCCCTAAGATAAGATGGGACCTGATTATTCAAAACCTTATAAGTAAGAAAAAGAATTTTAAATTCTATTCTAGAATTAACAGGAAGCCAATGAAGAGAGGCCAATATGGGTGAGATATGCTCTCTCCTTCTAGTCCCTGTTAGTACTCTAGCTATGTTGATCAATTATTATATCATTTACGAACAGGGACTTAGAAGAGAGAGACCTAATGTTTAATAGACCACATTTAACTGTTTTAGTCTGTGGTGCAGTTGAAGGTGCTATATTATTTTTTTCATTTTGAATTTTTATGCTTAAATAGATTTTTACTGGTTGTTGGTGGTCTGGGAGCAGGCACCGTCTCTATGGGGATGGGGTAATGAGGGGATGGCAGGGGGAGAGAAGTTGCAGAGAGGTGTGTAAGACTACAACTCTGCTTCCTGGTCCCAACCCTGGATAGTCACGGTTTGGAGGATTTAAGAAAATTGGCCAGATTTCTAGAAATGAGAGCTGCTCCATCCAAAGTGGGATGGATGCCGTCTCTCCTAACAAGACCAGGTTTTCCCCAGAAGCTTTGCCAATTATCTCTGAAGCCCACATCATTTTTTGGACACCACTCAGATAGCCAGCAATTCAAGGAGAACATGTGGCTAAACGTGTCACTCCCGGTCCGATTGGGGAGGGGCCCAGAGAAAACTACAGAGTCCGACATTGTTTTTGCAAAGTTATTAATCTGTCATTAACCTCTGGATCTGTTCCGAAATGTTTTAAATCAGCAGTGATTAAACCATTACTTAAGAAATCTAATCTTGACCCTAGTGTATTGAAAAATTAGAGGCCGATATCAAATCTATCATTCTGTTCCAAAATTTTAGAAAAGGTGGTTTCACAGCAGCTCATAGACCACCTTACTGAGAATGATCTTTTTGAGCTGCTGCAGTCTGCTTTTAGGAAATATCACTCCACAGAGACAGCGCTCACTAAAGTTGTGAATGATCTTCTGCAAGCAATGGACTCAGACACCACTACAGTTTTGGTGTTGTTAGATCTCAGTGCTGCGTTTGATACCGTGGATCATCATATTTTGCTCAGTAGGTTGGAGAATTTTTTGGGGATTACTGGAAGTGCCCTTGCCTGGTTGACGTCATATCTGTCCAGTCGTTTTCAATGTGTCTTGTATAAAGGCACTACCTCTGACCTTGCTGACATGAGATTTGGGGTTCCACAGGGATCTGTTTTAGGCCCCTTGCTTTTCTCCCTGTATGTGGCACCCCTTCGGCGTATACTGCAGAGTTTTGGGATTGCCTTTCATTGTTATGCTGATGATACGCAGTTGTACATGCCGATAACTGCGGGAAATTTCACTCCCATAAAATCCCTGGACGACTGTTTTCTATCAGTGAGAAGTTGGATGTCTAGTAACTTCCTACTTTTAAACTTTGATAAGACTGAAATGATGGTTCTTGGTCCAGCGAAACATCGGCATCAGTTTGACCAGCTGGCGCTCAGCCTGGGTTCCTGTGTCATACATCATACGGACAAAATGAGGAACCTTGGGGTAATTTCTGATCCCACGTTGTCTTTTGACCTCCACATCAGGGATGTTACTAGGACTGCTTTTTTCCATCTGAGAAATATAGCGAGGATGCGCCCCATCCTGTCCATGGCTGATGCTGAGACCCTGATTCATGCTTTTGTTTCTTCTAGACTAGATTATTGTAATGTTCTTTTTTCAGGGTTACCACAGTCCAGCATTAGGGATCTTCAGCTGGTTCAGAACGCTGCCGCCAGACTTCTGACATGTAGCAGAAGGTCTGAACATATCACACCCATTTTGGCATCTTTGCACTGGCTCCCTGTCTCTATGAGAGCAGATTTTAAGGTTTTGTGATTGACTTATAAGGTTGTTCATGGACTGGCGCCATCTTATCTGGCTGATCTGGTGGAACTCTACGTGCCGGCCCGGGCTTTGCGGTCGCAGGATGCGGGACTTCTTTGTGTTCCCAGGGTGAAGAAGAAGTCAGCAGGTCAAAGAGCCTTTTCGTATCGTGCACCCACCCTGTGGAACAGTCTTCCTGTGACCATGAGGCAGTCTGAGTCTGTGGACATTTTTAAGTCAAGACTAAAAACCTATTTTTATTCTCTTTCTTATGGATAGTTTTTATTTTTATTTGTTTTATTCTTTTACTTCTGTTTTTATTTATGCATTTGAATTTTTTTTTTCATTTTTAATTATTTATTCAATTTTATGTTGACTTGTTTTATGTAAGGCGCCTTGAGATGGCTTTTGCTGTGATTTGGCGCATTATAAGCTAATTAAATTAAATTAAATTAAAATTAAACCTGAGCTCTATTTATAGTGCCAAAAATGTCAGACTGATTGGTGGTGAGTTTTCTGTGTGTGTTTTCAGATGTGTGCATAAGTATTTCCAATTGCCAGATGTGTTTTGCATTTTTACTAAAAGTTTTTTCCCAATGATAACAATGGATTTTATCTTTGAGTTCAGCATCTAATGTAAGAAACTGTGTGTAATGTTCTACAACAACTGTGTTGAAGAATTGCAAGCAACGTACAAAGCAGAAAATGTGTTTAAGGTATTGTCACTTTGTGTTTCAGCTATTGATACAAGAAGTGTTGGATTTGACGTTTTAGTCTAAGCATTTGCTTTTTGGATGTAAATAGGGTTTTCAGTGTTTAAATGGCCAAACAATCAGTAATCTGGATCAGATCTGGATCAAAATGTGATCTTTTTATGAAGAAAGATGGGGATTTTTCCAATTTTCCAAGATCTTTCCCAGAACAGAGATGTTGAAATCTCTTTCCTAATGTAGAGTTATTGAAAAAGAAGGCTGCTTGATTCCATGTTCAACAACTGATTTTCACCTAAAACATAAAGACAATTCCATTTCAAGATAGTGGATGAAAATATAACAGAAACAAACTCTGTGTCCATTCTAGTCCTGTGGCTGTCTTGATGTGAGGCAGCAGCCATAACATCTGCTCCACTAGCTGTCCAAAAATCCAAGAAATTATTCTAAGCCAACTGAATCTAAAACTAAACAAATAAAAACTTCAATTGAATATGAAGCTAAGAGACTCTAACATTAACAGAAAACACCAGGAAGAGAATATAATTAGAAAATATAAAGCTACTTGAAAGCAAACACAATCCAAACCTAACTGAATCTTACTGTAAATAAATAAATAAATAATAAAAATAAAAAACAGAAAAAAACAATGAAACTAATCAGATTGTAAAAATTACTAAATATAAAATGAACTGCAAATAAAGGTAATAGAATATATCATTTCCTCTGACAACAACTGGGACTATCTTTGAATACAAAGATAATGGTGTGGTGATTCCCTCATTACTGTCTTTCTTCAAACATCATCCAAGTTTCTGAGAATGGCCTGTTCTAGACAGAATGCTGGTACTATTTCTAAATTATTCATTGGCATAAACTTGCAAGCTTTATGTGTCCATTCCCCAGACTGTCTACAGAAAATTGGCTCAACAGGCAAACCCAGAAAGGCCAGAATACTTTTACTGTGAATTTGAGTGGAGAAAGATAAATCTACAATGGCAGGCCGGATGACTGTGATTATGAGAATATTACATAATCTGTAATGATTTTAGACTTGGCTTGGTGTTGCTACTGCAAGTCATTTCTGTGATACAAGCAACATTTCAAGCTACCTGCATCTTAAAGTCTTCATCTTCTTTGTCTTTCGGCTGTTCCCGTTAGGGGTCGCCACAGCAGATCAATTGTTTTCATCTCACGCTGTCCTCTGTATCTTCCTCTGTCACACCAACCACCTGCATGTCCTCTCTCAGCACATCCATGAATCTCCTCTTTGGTCTCCCTCTTCTCCTCCTGCCTGGTGGCTCCATCCTCAGCATCCTTCTCCCTATATACCCTGGGTCCCTCCTCTGCACATGTCCAAACCATCTCAATCTCGCCTCTCTGACTTTGTCTCCAAACCGTCCCACCTGAGCTGTCCCTCTGATATGTTCATTCGTAATCTTGTCCATTCTTGTCACTGCCAAAGAGAATCTCAAAATCTTCAGCTCTGCCACCTCCAGCTCTGCCTCCTGTCTTTTTGTTAGTGCCACTGTCTCTAAACCGTACAACATAGCTGGTCTCACTACTGTTTTGTAACCTTTGCCCTTCACTCTTGCTGATATTCTTCGGTCACAAATCACTCCTGCCACCTTTCTCCACCCACTCCACCCTGCCTGTACTCTCTTCTTCACCTCTCTACCACACTCTCCATTACTTTGAACAGTTGACCCCAAATATTTAAACTCATCTACTTTCACCACTTCTACTCCTTGTAACTGCACTATTCCACTGGGCTCCCTCTCATTCACACACATGTACTCAGTCTTGCTTCTACTGACCTTCATTCCCCTTCTATCCAAAGCATATCTCTACCTCACCAGACTAGACTCAACTTGCTCTCTACTCTCACTACAGATCACAATGTCATCTGCAAACATCATAGTCCATGGGGACTCCTGTCTGATCTCATCCGTCAACCTGTCAATCACCACTGCAAACAAGAAAGGACTCAGAGCTGATCCTTGGTGTAATCCCACCTCCACCTTGAATGAGTCTGTCATTCCGACTGCGCATCTCACCGCTGTCACACTATTCTTGTACATGTCCTGCACTACCCTAACATACTTCTCTGCCACTCCAGACTTCCTCATACAATACCACAACTCTTCTCTTGACACCCTATCATAAGCTTTTTCTAAGTCCACAAACACACAATGTAACTCTTTCTGTCCTTCTCTGTACTTTTCCAACAGTATTCTCAGAGCAAACATTGCATCTGTAGTGCTCTTTCTCGGCATGAAACCATATTGCTGCTCACAGATCTTCACCTGTTTTCTTAGCCAGCTTCTACTACTCTTTCCCATAACTTCATGCTGTGGCTGATCAGCTTTATGCCTCTGTAGTTACTGCAGCTCTGCACATCACCCTTGTTCTTGAAAATAGGAACCAGCACACTTCGTCTCCATGCCTCAGGCATCCTCTCACTTTCTAAGATTTTATTAAACAATCTGGTTAGAAACTCTACTGCCATCTCTCCTAGACATTTCCATGCCTCCATTGGAATGTCATCTGGACCAACTGCCTTTCCACTCTTCATCCTCTTCATAGCAGCCCTCACTTCTTCCTTGCTAATCTCTTGTACTTCTTGATTTACTCTCACCACATCATCCAGCCTTTTCTCTTGCTCATTTTCTTTATTCATCAACTCTTCAAAATATTCCCTCCACCTTCATGGCACACACTCCTCACTCATCAGCACATTACCATGTGCATCTTTTACCACCCTAACCTGCTGCACATCCTTTCCAGCTCTGTCCCTTTGTCTGGCCAATCGGTACAAGTCCTTTTCTCCTTCCTTACTATTCAACTTCTTGTACAGCTCGCAATATGCCTTTTCCTTTGCTTTTGCCACTTCTCTTTTTGCCTTATGCCGCATTTCCTTGTACTCCTGTCTACGTTCTTCATCTCTCTGACTATCCCAAAACTTTTTCGCCAACCTCTTTCTCCTTATGCTTTCCTGGACCTCTTCATTCCATCACCAAGTCTCCTTGTCTTCCTTCCACTGTCCAGATGTCATACCCAGTACTGCCCTAGCTGTCTCCCTCACCACATCTGCAGTACTTTTCCAGTTGTCCAAAATTGCTTCCCCTCCAACCAGGGCTTCTCTCACCTGCTCGCTAAATTTCACACAACAGTCTTCCTCCTTCAGCTTACACCATCTGATCCTTTGTTGAGCTCTCACTCTCTTCTTCTTCTTTACCTCTAAAGTCATCCTACAAACAACCATCCTATGCTGTCTAGTGACACTCTCTCCTGCTACCATCTTACAGTCTGTGATTTCTTTTAGCTTGCATCTCCTATAAAGAATGTAGTCCACCTGTGTGCACCTTTCTCCACTCTTATATGTTACCCTGTGCTCCTCCCTTTTATTAAAGTAGGTATTCATCACAGCCATTTCCATCCTTTTTGCAAAATCAACTACCATCTGTCCTTCCCCATTCCTATCCTTGATACCATATCTACCCATTACTTCCTCATCACTTCTGTTCCCTTCACCAACATGCCCATTGAAGTCTGCTCCTATCACCACTCTTTCATGCTTGGGCACACTCTCCACCACCTCATCTAACACACTCCAGAAATCTTCTTTCTCCTTCATCTCACAACCTACCTGTGGGGCATATGCACTGATGATATTCATCATCACCCCTTCAATTTCCAACTTCACACTCATCACTCTGTCAGACACTCGCTTAACCTCCAACACACTTTTAACATACTCTTCCTTTAAAATGACCCCAACACCATTTCTCTTCCTGTCCTCACCATGGTACAACAACTTGTACCCACCGCCGATGCTCCTGCTCTTACTTCCCTTCCACTTGGTCTCTTGCACACACAATATGTCTACCTTTCTCCTCTCCATCATATCAGCTAGCTCTGTCCCTTTACCAGTCATACTACCAACATTCAAAGTCCCCACTCTCATTTGCACCCTTCTAGTTTTCTTCTTCTCCCGCTGTTCGTGGCAACGTTTTCCTCTTCTTCTTCATTGTCTTCGCCCAGCAGTAGCCCAATTTCCACTGGCACTCTGTTGGGCAATAGCACCAGTGGCTGACGTTGTTAACCTGGGCCGCGACCGATCCGGTATGGGAATTCGATTCTGAGTCTGCATAGTTGGGTTGGCTTCTTTTACGCCGGATGCCCTTCCTGACACAACCCTCCTCGTTTATCCGGGCTTGGGACCGGCACTCAGAATGTACTGGCTGCACACCCCATGTGGCTGAGTTTACCTGCATCTTAAAGTAAATATGATAATTATTATTATTATTTTTTTTTTTTTTTTTGCTTCTTTACTTTTATATTCACTCAATTTTAGATATTTTTAGCTTTCAAAGAGCTTCATATTCAGTTAGATTTAATTTTAATTATCCAATTGTCCAATCCTGGGTCAGTTTTCTTAAATGTGTGCTTGGACATGACATTTCATCTTCATGGTCTCAGTGGGTACCTTTCTTGGCTGAGGAAGTAACCTGTGATAACCTGGTGTTCTGTTCCGGGTGGGGGGGTGTTTCACAGAGAGTATGAACTCTCTGTAAACTGTTGAAAACTGTGTGTGGCTTTGTGCAAGTGTGCAAAGAAAATTTTGAAATGTTCGAAATCTCTGGCACGCATTAAAGGTTTCTGGTTTTGTTTATTTTCATAGCAATATATCAGTTGTCTCTGGTTTTTAATTTTAATTCCTTCATCTTGTTCAAAGTCTTGATTTCAAATTATTCACGCCACAGTGCATGAAATTTTTTCTACCCCTTACCATGAATAATTGGTATTAGCTTGCCATTCTTCAACAGTATAGTGCTAAGCAAAAAAAAAAAAAACAATCATTATATTATCATGTCCTCAGACTGCCTGCAGCTTTTGTCAGCTATCACAGCATGAAAGGAAGAAAAGGTTAACATGACTGCAAGTATCACTGCTTAACAGCTGCCAGTTAACTGAACCTGACTGATGTTGTTGCCAGCTGTTGGAGAGTTTGTAGTCAGTATGGTATACATTAAATTGCCTTATCTCTCAGTATAGATTTTAGTTGTTCTTGCTGTTGTTACAACCAATGCATTGTGGTTGCTGTCCTTATGCATCCTTGTTTTTCTTTGGCAACAGCAGAGAATAGATTGCCTTTTAACTTGCAAATAAATGTGCCATGTAATGCAGGCTGTCATTAAAGATGTCATTGATGGTTTGAAGTGGTGTTGTGTTCAAATTCAACTTGAAATGGTAAATGGACTGCATTTATATAGCACTTTTCCATCTGCATCAGATGCTCAAAGTGCTTTACAATAATGCCTCACATTCATCCCGATATGAGGGTGCTGCCATACAAGGTACTCACTACACACCGGGAGCATGTAGGGGATTAAGAACGTTGCCCAAGGGACCTTAGTGATGTTCTAGTCAGGCAGGGATTTGAACCAAGGATCCTCTGGTCTCAAACCCAACGTTTAATCACTAGACCATCACCTCCCCACCACAACAGTACAATTTGTTTAGCGACATATGAGGAACAACAAATTGACATCTGTTAATGTGAACTTGTTTTGAAAGTTTCCTTTGTGCTTTTCTTTTCCTGCTGTCAGTCATTATCTCAGATACATTTAATTTAACCTGTATTTAACCAGGTTAGTCCCACTGAGTTTGAGACCTCTTTTGCCAGGGAGACCTGCACAATTATAAAGTTTCCACCTAACCTGCATGTCTTTAAATGTCGGAGGAAACCAGAGCACCCAGAGGAAAACCATACAAACATGGGGAGAACATGCAAACTCCACACAGAAAGGCTAAAGGTGGGAACCGATCTCATGACCCCATTAGGCAATGGTGCCAACCACTAATCCACTGTGCTGCCATGGTAACATTTTAAATCATCACACGTCTCACAACAAGTCACAACAAGTGTCCAGTTATAAAATTAAAGCTCTCCATCGCCCTAATAAAAACCTGACTTGAAGTTTAAAAAAATGAAATTAAAAATAATAAAAAATTCAAAATCCAAGCTCTCCTCCACATCATAACACATCGTTAACAGAACAAGGAGGGGGCTGCCTGTTGGGCTGAACTATGGTGGAGACCTTATGTGCCCCATGGTCACTACAGTAACCATGAAGGCCCATAGTGAAGCAGATAACAGAATATTTACAGAGGAATCCTTCAAATCTGGAAAGAAGCACCAAAGTTGGCACAGATACTCCTTAGACATTACTCTTTTGATAAAACTGAGTAGCCACTTGAATTTTCAGTAGGTGGCCAGGTAGGGGTCAATTGAAGAAGGCAGTCCTCATCCCCCAATAGTCGGGGATTTCCCAGTCATCAGACCAGGGTAAGGATCTGTCATGACCATGTTTTTCAGTGCACAATAGCATTCCCACATTAAACAAACCCATGTACAAGTTTCTTTAACTCAATCCTGGATATAGATATCCCGTCCCGGAATCAATCAAGTGACAACTTTCCTTGCCACGGAGGGACTGCCAAGACGACCTCTTTGCCTATAAGCTTACTATCGTTATCCCTCAGAAGTCAGCTGTTTCACTTATCCAGGGATAAATTTTCATGCACGTAATAGTGGCATATTCATCTAGACATATCTCAATACACAAAGCAAAACATGAAATAATGATTAAACAATCATGTAAGGTAATAAGAATAAGACAAATTGTATACTTTAGGCAGATGTTTCCTTAAGGTTTTTAATTAAGGTTTTAGAATTTTACCTTTTAGATGTTTCCTTAAGGTTTTTAATTAAGGTTTTAGAATTTTACCTTTTGAGGTCACTGATGACACCAAGCAAAACATAAACATTGATATTATTTGTTTCATGTTTTGCAAGGTTTTTTCATATTGTGCATTTGGGGTTTATGTTTTGCAGTGGGACTTTTAGATCTTGGCTGCGTTTTATGTTTTGCAGTTGTACAACTCCCATACCCAATGTTCTGACTTCAGGTCCAGTGTAGGACAGATGCAATGCAGGTTACAGACAGACAGACATTGGTATCAGTCACATAACACGACTTTTACATGACCCTTCCTGTTGGTTGCAAAAGACCACCAGTGGGAGATATTTTGCAGAATAGGTTATTAAATTCCACAAAAATTATTTGTTGATATCTGAAGTCTGAAGTAATGGTGGTGGTGTTTGCAGGCACTCCCATCTATCTGGTTTTTATGATTGTAGGTGATATTTACATCTTCTTTTTCCATTTCTCTGGGGTGCCTGCAGCTGCAAATAAACATAGCCGCTTGTGTTCATCCTCTCTCTCATTCTTATATTTTCCAGTCGATTTCCTGCCATTCTTTGCCTCATTTGAGCCTATTTCTCTCGTTCGCAGAATATGGCTGTGTAGCTCCATTAGGAAAAGTGGTTGAACCAATTCTGGTAGACTTGCTGTTAGTTACTTTTAAAGGTCATGCCAATACTGTGTTCTACTTTACCCTTCAAGATGCCAGGAAATTCACTGGGAGGGAAACAGAAATGGTCTGTTTGTGAGGTTAGCTCACCTGAGAACAGATGCACAGTTCAGTATTCACACTTGTCTGATTATCCAGGAGAGTAGAAAAGCAGTTCAGACTCTGTATTGGAGAAGTCCAAATTAGCATTTTAAAATGCTCAGAATCTTTATTTTCTATGCATTTCTAACAAAGCAATGGAACTACATGTTCAAGGTTCTTCAGGAGTTTCTATGTGTGAGGCACTGAGTCATATGCCTTCCTGTAGTCAATCCAGGCTGTGCTTAGGTTGGTCTGCTTGGTCTTCAAGTCCTGGTGAACTGCTCAGTCAACCAGTAGCTGGTGCTTTGACTCTCTGATATTGTTTCCAATGCCCTTCTGAGTTGTGCTTATGTGGTTGCTATGATGCCTGAAAGGAGCTTCCATGTTGTGGAGAGGCAGGTAACTGGCCGACAGTTTGAGGTTGTCGCACCCTTGTGGGGGTCCTTCATGATCTGGATTGTCCTGCCCTTTGTTAGTCAGTCCAGGTGACTACCTGCTGTTAGTAGCCCACCAATTTGTATTGCCAGGCGCGCATGGAGTGCTGTTGACCTGCTCAGCCAGTAGGTATTGGTCATATTGGGGCCCAAGAGCTGGTGTAGTGCAAGTTTGGTGGCAAGGGTTGCATATGCATCGAAGCACCACAAATACACCTTGTGTATGAGAGGGGTTTTAATCCCTGTTACGTGTGTTTTGGGGGCTTCCCTCATTTGACTTCTTCATGCAAAACCACAAAAAATGTGAGAATGGTGGGCTTTCAGGAGATTAACCTTCATTGCTTCATGAACGATTTAAATGAACTCCAACAGACATGCGACTCTCAAAATCAAGTGGCTCCTTCTACGTCACTTGTTAATAAAATAATGAAGGAAGGGAGAACATGTTTGTTCATATGACTCTCAGAATTCAATTGTCCAGTCACTTTTGATCCCTGAAAAATCCAAGGAACCATGCAAAAAAAGGTCATTTTTCCAAAGTTCCCTAATTTGGATGTAAGTATCCTCATATTCATTATTTATTTTCAACTCAAAGCTAAGATGAAAAGCTTTTTTTTCAAGATCTAAATATATTTGATTGTAATTTTCAATTAGGGAAACTTTCACGTGCCTTGTCTTGCACTCCTTGTACTATTGTTTTGAAAGTACAAGGAAAAGCAGAACTGCAGATACCACACACACACACACACACACACACACACACACACACACACACACAAACACACACACAGAAGAAAATAAAATTCAACTCACTGATAGAAAAAATGTTTTAGTGGAAAAACTGAAGACAAGAAATATCTCAGGTGCT
Organism: Thalassophryne amazonica; assembly: GCF_902500255.1. NCBI lineage: Eukaryota > Metazoa > Chordata > Actinopteri > Batrachoidiformes > Batrachoididae > Thalassophryne > Thalassophryne amazonica. The sequence continues at coordinate 7,263,025 of NC_047121.1, forward strand.
ATAGTGACAGGAAGCTCGCAAGTTTAAATGATGTACGAGGTATGTTAGAAAACTTTTTATTTTTTTCAAAAACTATATGGATTTGAATCATGTGCGCTTGCATCAGACAAGCTTGAACCTTCTTGAACCTACGAGATCAAGATCTCGTAATTACGAGATCAGTGGTCAAAATTTTTTTTATCCAGTGAATGCCATACGCTTCTGTACTCACAGACCTCATAAAACTACAAAATGTGCAAAAGCCTGTGTTGATTAAAAACTGATAATTTCGAGTGGCGATTGAGAGGTTTTGAGCCTGACCCAGAAAAAGTAGGGTGTGGTTCTCCAGCTTTTGCATTCTGAGAAACAGACATTCCTCAAGAATGTGTGAAGTTTGGACTCACTAGGTGCAATGCTGAGAGAAAGAAAGAGAGAGAGAGAGAGAGAGAGCACACCGAGCCCGACATGGAGTCTTATGAAGCAAGACATAGTTGCTTTATTTTTTCACAGCAAAGGCATATCCATTAAGAACACAGACTTTGAGGCATGTCATCCTGTTCCTCTGAGAAAAAAAAGACTGAAAAACCTGCTTTAATAATCCACTTTACAAAGAGAAATGCTTCACTGAAACAGGGGAGAAAGCTGAATGGATCTGACGTCTACCTGAATGAGCACCAAACAAAGAAAAGTGCAGGCTTCTTGAGGAAGCAGAAGAAAATCAAGTCTGTCTGGACAACAAACTGTAAGAATTTCATTCAACTGAACGGGTCGCTAGAAGAGGCAAAGGTACTGTGCATCAGACACAAAGAGGAGCTGGACACAAACACGCACATCTTCAACCGCTTATCCAAGATCGGCACGTGAAGGGCTGGAGTCTATCCCAGCAGTCATAAGGCGTGCGGCAGGGTAGACCCTGGACAAGATGCCAGTCTGTCGCGGGGCCACATATGGGCAATTGAAAGTTTCCAATTCACCTTAACCTGCATGTGTTTGGATGTAGGAGGAAGCCCGAGCACCTGGAGGGAACCCACACAAACACAGGGAGAACATGCAAGCGCCACACAGAAAGGCCACAGGTAGGAATCAATCCCATGACCTTCTCACTGAGGCAGTAGTGTTAACCACTAAGCCACCATGCTGCCCAGGAGATGGACAGATAGTAGAAAATCAGAGTAAATAACGCAAGGACATGACAAACACAGAGAGAATTCATTCATGTACATCTGGAGATAACAGCCACATACTGCAGAAGATTAAGGACCAGGATCTAAAGGAATTAAAATCACTTGAATAAACTAATCACATGAAGCACAAGATTTGGAACATGATACAGACCAGGATATATATATATATATATATATATTTTTTTTTTTTTCATTTCAATAGGAGAAGCATGTATGACCATTTTAATCTCATTAAGGAATATCTATGTCATCTATCACAACCAGTCAGTATTAACGCATTATCTGAAACATGGCTAAATAATGATAAAGGCAAACAGGCAAAACAAAGATGGAGGGGGAGTGGCCATGTGGACAGGGCTTGAAATCCAATGAATTAGAAAGAATGCCAACAGTATTTGACAACATACTGGAGTGCATAACTGTTTCAATTAGCAGAAAAAAAGCTGAAAACTCTCATTACGTCTGTGGCTGGAGAAAGCCAAGGAGATGCCCATTCTTCACCTGGCTGTGGCAAACCAATGGTGTTGAGATGTGGGGATGGATGAGTTGTTTGCCTAGGTGGTTCCCATCCAAGAGCCAAGGTGGTTCTGTGTTGGCATGGATGTGGCTGAGTATGGTACTAGTTTTTCTTATGTTTTTACTCAAATTTTTGTGAGAATAGCTTGGACAGTCTCACATTAGACTCCAACAACCTTCACCCAAATGAAGGACCTCAGGTGCATTCCGGAAACATCCTGGCGAGGTCAACTAAAGTGTTTGCATCACATTTTTTTCATCCACCTCGATATGCCGTGCTAAAGTTGGTGCAAATTGACCACTGACCCCAATTCCCTTGACCCCATTACTTGACCTTTGCTAAATTTGATCTCACCTGGTCATTTTCAGACACCACCTGCATATGTGTAGCAAATCTGGTGGGCATCAGAATAAAAAAAAAACTGACATTTGACCCCAATGTCCTTGACCTTTGCTAAAACAAACCCTTTAAGCATTATTCTGACTGCCATCCACATATCAAGTTTGGTGGAAATCAGAAAAAAGGACCTGGGAGGAGGAGGGGAACAGTGGCATGACTTTCTCTCTCTTTTTTCCAAGCTGAGAGCTTGTTACCTCACTTCACGGCTGTCCACACACATTCCATCAGGTGTCAGGGTTTGGGGTGGAAATGGATACAACCTGCTGGTGGCTTTATTGCAATCCTGGATCTTCTTCATTGATCAAAGCTGTATTTTCCAGATGGCTGCCACAGAGTCTTTAATACTTGTCTTCACCTTACACCATGCACACAGAAACATGCACGTTAATAATTATGCATGCAGTTTCTAATGTGATTTCTATGTTCTGCTTGTCAGCGTTGCCTTTCAAAAGCCTGTGCACTCATTTGGATGCAGCACACCAAAGATGTGTGGAGGTCGAGTGTGCAGACGGAGAGCAGGGCTGCACCCAGGAAGTGTTTACTGTTGATTTAATGCAAGGTTGGAGTTTTGTTTTTTTTTTTTCTCTTTTTTTGCCCCCACAGGTCTGAGCTGGCTCAGGCTTTGGCAAGTTCAAAGTTAAGGGACATAGTTAACTTGATTTGAAACTCTTGATTTATGAGCTCATCGCTGTGTTGTTTCTTGGTGAGCTGCTGTGAAGCTGAGAGTGGTGTGAAGAAATACTTGAGGCATGCAGTGTTTACCCTGTCCACATACTGTGTACTGTATTGAATCGGGACTAAAACTCATTTGACAGTCAAGGACCTGCAGTCTGCTCATCTGTCACCCAATTTGCGACTCCATCCAAACAGCTGGCGACACTTCAGGAGACCTCAAATTCCCTCAGGAGTGTAGCAGCAGGCTCTAAAATGTAAGTCAGCCAAAGGAGAATATGAAGCTGACCTATTTGGGCATAACAAATAAAGAATCACATTATTGTGCTAGCATGTTGAGGGTGTTTGCATCTGTTGTTTATTGAATGGTTCCACCCTCTACATTAAAATTGTTATGTTTCGGACGCGGTCAGAGCACCGACCCAGCGTTTCAAAGGACCCAGCATAAAATAAGCAGTTCAAAAGATAACAGAATTTAATAAACATAACAGTGTGCAGTGCTAAACAACTAAAACGTCCGCGGTCTGGTGAGGTGGAAACACGGCGCGCTCTCAACAGCGCAAACGGTCCGGAGCCACAGCAGTTTGGACCCAGGGACCCCGCCGACACCCCCCAGGTGGCCGCGACAAACCAAGTCTGTGAAAAAGGATTGGGTGAGGTCTCACGCTCTTCAGCACACTTCCTGAGGTAATTTGGTTTTGGTGACTTTTATGAAGTAATGACAGTGGATTTGGTGTCCCTCACACCTTGTGTTAGTGAGCTGTCACGTTATGCTAATTGTCTAATCAGCTTCTGCTGCAGTGGAGATTTGAACTGCGTTGTTCCGTGCCTGCAGGGTAAGAAGCTGATGTATAGATTTAAGCCAGGAAGTGTTTGCTGATTGCGTACACCTTTGAGTTGTGTCTCTCTGTGTGGAGTTGGACTCACCTCATGCTTTCTTTCTTCACAGACTCGGTTTGTCGCGGCCACCTGGGGGGTGTCGGCGGGGTCCCTGGGTCCGAACTGCTGTGGCTCCGGACCGTTTGCGCTTTTAAGAGCGCGCCGTGTTTCCACCTCACCAGACCGCGGACTGTTTAGTTGTTTAGCATCACTCAGTGTAATGTTTATTAAATTCTGTTATCCTTTGAACCGTGCTCTGCTTATTTTATGCTGGGTCCTTCAAACGCTGGGTCGGTACTCCGACCGCGTCCGAAACATAACAGTAGTCTCTGGCCATTTAACAATGGACCAGCGGAAGCAGAGACGGTATTTTTTGCCGGGAAGGCTGCAACAGATGTTGGAGCTGATCCGGGATCAGTTGCGGGTGCGCTCCGCCCGGGTTGTGCGCGTTGGTGCGCGCATGGCGGAGTTTACAGCTTGGGTCGCGTCGCACCCCGCTGTTACGGCTGTAGCCCCATCTCCTCCTGTGCAGCGGGCTCCGACGCCTGTTGTAGCAGCCCCGGTGGTATTTAGTTTGCACGTTAAGCTGTTTGGTATAACCTGCTGTCGTTTGCAGCAGTGTGTATTGGTTTTTACTCTGTTACCACAGGGATTTTCTTATTTGGCACTTTGGCTCCCTCTGTTGGTGACAGAGTCACATTACCGTCTAGGTTCAAAGGATGGAAAATACGTTTTTCCATTCTTTGCACTTGACGATGTAGGCCAATGTTAGTTTTTTTTATTGGTCTATTATCCGTTTCTTGTTTTAGTATGAGGTGTTATTATCAGGGGTTAATTTGTTGTTTTTGTGGGTTTTTAAGCACTGTCTGTGGTCTGGTGGAGTTGAAAATACAGGCTGTCTGGAGCATAGTTTGACCCAGGTGACTTTATGTTAGTCTGTTAGTCTTTCTTTTTTATTTCTTTTGGTTTCACCTCCCAGGGTTTGATGGGACGGTCCTCTGGGGGGTGATGGGGGGGTAATTGGGTTGTTTTTTCTTTTTTCTTTTTTTTGTTTTTGTTGTGCCCTCTCTTCTCCTCTGGCTCCAGCCGTATGAGCCGTACGTTGTCGGCGTTGCTGGAGTGGTGCAGTTTGGTTATGCTGGGCATTTCCCAGGTAACCTCTGCACCCGGGGCGGGGGTCGGGGTGTTGTTTTTTTTTTTTTTTTTTTTTTGATTCCCTGTTCCACCTCCGGCTTCAGCGCGCCTTTGAGCCGTATGCCATCGACGTAGCTGAGGTTTGGGGCAGTGGAATATACCCGCAGCTGGTGGCTGGTTTAAAAGTTGGAGGGGTGGCGCGGTTTTGTGCCGTCTGCCATTACCGCTGTTCCACTCCTCCCGGTTGACTTTTGGGGTATAGTCGTGGTTGGTGACACTGGATGTACTTCCAGTTTCCACTGCGCTGAGGGGGTGGGGTTGGGGTTGTTGTTTTGTTTGTATGTTTTTTTTTTGTTTTTCCCCTGGTTTCCGCCCTCAGGGTGTGACTGTGGTGTCCTCTGGGGGGGAAAGGACTGTGGGTCCATCTAGCCGTGGACGGCCGGGGCTGGGTCTGTTAGTCATGAGGGGGGGCGTCTCCTGGGGTTTGATGGAACGGTCCTCTGGGAGGTGCTGGGAGTCCCCGTGGGTGACTTTGGGTCCCAGAGGGACCTCGGCTGTGGTTATTACTCCTGGAGCTGGCGGGATGTCCTCTGGGGGGTGTTGGTCCCTACATGTCGTCCGGGAGGGGGGGTGTTAGCTTTTTTTTGTTTGCAAGCTTAAGTTTGGGTTGTGTTTTTTCTTTTCTCCTCTTCCCGGGGTTTGATGGAATGGTCCTCTGGGGAGGGGGGGTTGGTATGGTTGTTTGTGTTTGTCTTTTTTTTGTTTATGACTAAGCAGACTTTAACACATAGTCAGAAGAAGGCTGAGTGCACAGGTTTAAGAACTCCTAGCCAAACTTATGCAAAGTGAACTAAAGCAAGAGTCGACAGGAATGAACGCAAAGGTGGAGACTCTAACAGGTTTGCTAAACGAAACAGAGGGCAAGACCATTCAAGTCAACAAGGGATGTCTCTGCACTGGAGTGTCAGCTGCGGAGCAGTCTGCTGCAGATAGGCTCAGGATGGGAAAGGATGGGCTCCAGGATGAGAGTGATGGTCTCGGCACGGAGTTCCCTGTTGACAGAGAAGAGGCGGCTGGGAGCGTGCGTTATCCAGCTGAAGGAAGAGCTGGAGAGGCTCAACATTGAGATGATCAATGACTGCATGAAGAGATTAACGTTGCAGGTGGAACAGCTGATGATGGAGCTGTCGTCAGAGCACAGTAACGCACAGCTCCTGGAGACGGGCCTTTCCCAGCTGGATCGTCAGCACGGGGAGCTGAAGCTGCAGGAGGCGTTTTTTGTTCCCAGCCAGCATTCCAGCCATGGTCCCTGGAGGGGGGCTTTGTTGTTCCTGGCCCAGGTCCGTGTGGTCGCCGGGAGGTTCCCGTGAGGGTGGGGTACTGTTGTGGGCTGGGGTGTTTGGCTGGCTTGGTTTTTGTTTTCTGTTTCTCCCACCAGGTGGTATGCATTCAGGACTGAGTGGCTGAGCATCAGGACCTCACCCTGAACACCTGAGGCTTGTTATCATGTGCAGGTCATCAGGACTCACAGCTGTGGTGTATTTTGTCTTAATCAGAGATTGCTGCATTTAAACCTTGAATGCACAGTGTGTGTGATTGCCAGAGACTCGACCTTGTGAGCAGACGTGTGAGATCGATGTCAGGAGAACAATCTCACCATCACGGACGCAGAGACCGCTCCAGGTTTGACACCACAGTCTGTGAAGGAGGATTGGGTGAGGTCTCACGCTCTTCAGCACACTTCCTGAGGTAATTTGGTTTTGGTGACTTTTATGAAGTAATGACAGTGGATTTGGTGTCCCTCACACCTTGTGTTATTGAGCTGTCACGTTATGCTAATTGTCTAATCAGCTTCTGCTGCAGTGGAGATTTGAACTGAGTTGTTCCGTGCCTGCAGGGTAAGAAGCTGATGTATAGATTTAAGCCAGGAAGTGTTTGCTGATTGCATGCACCTTTGAGTTGTGTCTCTCTGTGTGGAGTTGGACTCACCTCATGCTTTCTTTCGTCACAGACTCGGTTTGTCGCGGCCTCCTGGGGGGTGTCGGCGGGGTCCCTGGGTCCGAACTGCTGTGGCTCCGGACCGTTTGCGCTGTTAAGAGCGCGCCGTGTTTCCACCTCACCAGACCGCGGACTGTTTAGTTGTTTAGCATCACTCACTGTTATGTTTATTAAATTCTGTTAGCCTTTGAACCATGCTCTGCTTATTTTATGCTGGGTCCTTCAAACGCTGGGTCGGTACTCCGACCGCGTCCAAAACATAACAAAAATGTTACAATGTTGCATGTTTTCCATAGTTGGGGACATTTTTTGAAAGGTCTAGACATGACTCACGTATTGCACTTAAAGCTGATTTACACTATATTTACACTATAACAATGATATGCAACTGATTTTACTGGATTACAGATCAACACCAGCATGGGAAGTGAACCAAGTCAGGCCAAGTCAAGCCTGGGAGCGCGCACTGGTGCTGTACGTCAACACACCCAACAAACCACAGAACTGCTCCAAGTGTAGGACGGCAACCAGCCAGGTGTTACCGCTGACAACCAATCCTTCTCCACTTCTGAAAATTAACCACTGGTTTCACTGTAATTACTTTTGCGTGAATCTGAAAAGCACTTTGCAATGTTCACACATGCTTAAAAAACAATTGAATTTGGTAGAAAACATGCCAGGCCCCAAATGAAACAAGGTAGGTGCAAAAAGAGAGGGAGTAACTGCACAGTCACTGGTATACAGTGTCCAAGATACCATGGCATGCAGCAGATGCAAGTCCAGAAGTCCCCCTGGATGGGCCACAAGACCTGTTTTGGTAGTTTCCAAGAAAAGGCTCATACCCACTTACAACTGCATAGACTGGGTGAATGCAGATGAAGTATATTGTGCAAGGACAAAGACAGGTAGCATCACCTGGAATTGATCACATTCAAGTCACTTCACTCAATTACACAGCACCAAATCACATCATAAATTGCCCACAGATGCTACAGACATGTAAGGTTTGAACCATGTCCACTCCTGAGCAAGCACATTTGTAACTGTGATATATATATATATATATATATATATATATATATATATATATATGAGGGTTGTCCATAAAGTACAGGTCCTTTTTATTTTTTTCAAAATCTATATGGATTTCATTCATATGTTTTTACGTCAGACATGCTTGAACCCTCGTGCGCATGCGTGAGTTTTTCCACGCCTGTTGGTGACGTCATTCGCCTGTGAGCACTCCTTGTGGGAGGAGTCGTCCAGCCCCTCGTCGGAATTCCTTTGTCTGAGAAGTTGCTGAGAGACTGGCACTTTGTTTGATTAAAAATTTTTCTAAACCCGTGAGGCACATCGAAGTGGACACGGTTCAAAAAATTAAGCTGGTTTTCGGTGAACATTTTAACGGCTGATGAGAGATTTTGAGGTGATACTGTCGCTTTAAGGACTTCCCACGGAGAAGGACGTCATGCAGCGCTCCCAGGAGAACAGAGAAGTTTCAGAAGAAGTCGGTTTCAGCATTTTATCCGGATATTCCACTGTTAAAGGAGATTTTTTAATGAAAGACGTGCGCTCCGCCACAGGAAAAACACCTCTGTTGGAAGCCTTAAGGACAAGTTGGAACATGTCCAGCTGTTAAACAATTTCTCATATACTCACTCCACTGAAAGCCATCAAAAGCCGCCTGGATTTTACAAATGGTTATCAACACGGAGGTGTTGTTCCTGTGCCGCCGCACCGCGCCGGCTGCGTCCCGACGTGTGGACCCGTCCGCACCTCTTTCATTAAAAAAATCTCCTTTAACAGTGGAATATCCAGATAAAATGCTTAAACCGACTTCTTCTGAAACTTCTCTGTTCTCTCATGACGTCCTGGATCAATAGAGCCTGAAATATGGAGGTTTTCAGCTTGAAACAGGCTGACAACGGTGCCTGGGAGCGTTGCATGACGTCCCGCTCCGTGGGAAGTCCTTAAAGCCACAGTATCACCTCAAAATCTCAAACCTCAAAAGCATGTCTGATGTAAAAACATATGAATGAAATCCATATAGTTTTTGAAAAAAATAAAAAGGACCTATACTTTATTGACAGACCTCGTATATAGTCTAAGGCACACCTGTGCACTAATCATGGTGTCTAATCAGCATCTTGATATGGCACACCTGTGAGGTGGGATGGATTATCTCAGCAAAGGAGAAGTGCTCACTATCACAGATTTAGACTGGTTTGTGAACAATATTTGAGGGAAATGGTGATATTGTGTATGTGGAAAAAGTTTTAGATCTTTGAGTTCATCTCATACAAAATTGGAGCAAAACCAAAAGTGTTGCGTTTATATTTTTGTTAAGTATATATATATATATATATATATATATATATATGTACAGTGAGGAGTGAGAAATATTTGAACACCCTGCGATTTTGCAAGTTCTCCCACTTAGAAATCATGGAGGGGTCTGAAATTTTCATCTTAGGTGCATGTCCACTGTGCGAGACATAATCTAAAAACATAAAAAAAAAATAAAAAAATCACAATGTATGATTTTTTTAATAATTTATTTGTATGTTAGTGCTGCAAATAAATATTTGAACACCTGTGAAAATCCATGTTAATATTTGGTACAGTAGCCTTTGTTTGCAATTACAGAGGTCAAATGTTTCCTGTAGTTTTTCACCAGGTTTTCACACACTGCAGCAGAGATTTTGGTCCACTCCTCCATACAGGTCTTCTCTAGATCTTTCAGGTTTGGAGTTTTAGCTCCCTCCAAAGATTTTCTATTGAGTTCAGGTCTGGAGACTGGCCAGGCCACTCCAGGACCTTGAAATACTTCTTACGGAGCCCCTCCTTAGTTGCCCTGGCTGTGTGTTTGGGGTCATTGTCATGCTGGAAGACCCAGCTTGCAAAACATTACCCCATCCATCATCCCTTCAACACGGTGCAGTCATCCTGTGCCCTTTGCAGAAGAGCACCCCCAGAGTATGATGTTTCCACCCCCATGGTTCACAGTTGGGATGGTTTTCTTGGGGTTGTTCTCATCCTCTAAACATGGTCAGTGGACCAAAAAGCTCTATTCTGGTCTCATCTGACCACATGACTTTCTCCCATGCCTCCTCTGGATCATCCAGATGGTCACTGGTGAACTTCAAATGGGCCTGGACATGTGCTGGCTTGAGCAGGGGGACCTTGCTGCCCTGCAGGATTTTAAACCATGACAGCATCATGTGTTACTAATGTAATCTTTTTGACTGTGGTCCCAGCCTCTCTTCAGGTCATTGACCAGGTCCTCCTGTGTAGTTCTGAGCTTTCTCAGAATAACCCTTACCCCACAAAGTGAGATTTTGCATTTTGCATGGAATCCCAGACTGAGGGACATTGACAGTCATCTTGTGTTTCTTCCACTTTCTAATAAATAATCATAACAGTTGTGTCTTTTGTACAGGTAACAAGTTCAAACAGGTGCAGTTAATACAGGTAAAGAGTGGAGAATAAGAGGGCTTCTTAAAGAAAAATTAACAGGTCTGTGTGAGCCAGAGATCTTGCTGATTTCCTGGTGTTCAAATACTTATTTGCAGCAGTAACATACAAATAAATTATTAAAAAATCCTACATTGTGATTTCCAGATTTTTTTTTTTTTTTAGTTTATGTCTTTCACAGTGGACATGTACCTAAGATGAACATTTCAGACCCCTCCATGATTTCTAAGTGGGAGAACTTGCAAAACCGCAGGGTGTTCAAATACTTATTTTCCTCACTGTATATATAATAACCAAGTATCCTTTGTGTGTGTGTGTGCGCCCTCCATTCTCCAAAGACAGGAACCCCCGTGTATGGGTGCGTGCATGTGTATAGTAGTTTTGATGTAATCCTTAAAATCCTATAAAGCAAAATCCTGATCCAGAATCCGGATCCAGATCCAGATTACCTCCAGAATTTAGTTGAGTCTTCCATGCCCTAATATCTATCTGTAATGCAATTTTGGTAAGAATCCATGAAGTAGTTTTGATGTAATCCTTCGAAGCCTATGTAAAGTGTAATCTTGATCCAGAAATCTTGATCCAGAATCCAGGTCTCATTCTCAATAACCTCCAGAATTTAATTCAGTCTTCCATGGCTGAATATCTATCTGTGGTGAAAATTTCATCATCTGTCCAGTAGTTTTGACGTAATCCTGCTAAAAGATAGACAAACATATAAATAAATAAATAAACACATATAATTTGATTATGTCCTTGGTGGATGTAATAAAGATAATAATAATGTGTATATGATAACAAGAACCTAACCAATTTATAGATACATTAAGACAGTAAATTAACATTCAAAAATTGCATAATTAAGAGGAAATAAAAGGGTTGAGTTCCCCTTCCAAAAATTGCTGCGGTCTAAGGTTCTAAAACCATTCTGCATTCACATGCTATTCCAACTCATTATAGAAGCTTTAATTAATGTATTACCACCATGAAAAATGTCAGCTACCTATTTTATAAACACGACGCCAACGGAGCCACATGGGCAACACACGAGTATATACAAATATATAGAGAACACTCATTTGTCAATGAATGTAAACAAGTGCACAGTCGGGCTGTTCATGTTATATAGGGAAAAAAAAAATAAAAGTTGTGAGAGACTTTGGGCCTCATGTTGTTTTTGTTCCACTTGGGGTTTTATAGGTGCATAAGATTTAGAGGTCCCCCAGAGTGACACATTTTCCTCTCCCTCCACTGTCAAGATAATATCACCTGAACGGGAGAAAACTCTGATACCATTATTTTTCTTTTACAGGTACATGTGATGGCTTCTAATTGCAAAAAGTGGTGGTTGATGGTCACCCAGAGGAGAGAACATTACTGGAATTACTGGATTGCTACATTGCTTGTTTGGGGAAAAGTGTTGCTTTGTGGGAGACCGCTAAACAATGTCCGATTACAATAAAATTTGGGACAGATCTTTTATTTTATTAGTGGAACAAGAACAACATGTGGCCCAAAAGATTTTATAACATTTGACATTCTTAACAGGTCTAGTGTACAGCCCACAACCATCAGGAATTCAACAATTGCACATTTTTTTAACATGCAAGTCCATGTACATGGCCATTTTTTACTGATGACTGTGTTACATCAAAGATGATTCTGTGTATGCCTGAAATTGCTGACAAAAACCATTTGGTGTAGTGATACTGACTATATAAAGGATTATTCACATATCAGTGCCACTTTAATGTCTTAGTTGATTTTGAAATAATGGCGTTGGAAGCCAAACTTTTCAGCTGACCGTCGTGCATATCTATATTTATTGTTTGTAATCCACTTTGTCCCAGTAAGGTGAACTACAACTTGCATGTTTTCATGTCAACATATTGTCTGTCAAACTGCTATCGCACTGAGGATGCAGAGTGTAATTCCTACATAGATATAGAATGGTGTTACCTCAAAGACGTTTCAATATGAAACACAAAAATAGGTCTGGAGACCCACCATGCCCATCCTCAAAGTCCTCAAAGTCAACAGCATCGAGTGTATAAGAGTCTATGACAACCACTCGATGGAACACCAGTCCAGCACAGGTTACATCCTCAGCCAAGGACAGTGCACCCTGATTATCAGTTTATCTATGAATGACTAGTCCAGTCTCACGTTATTGTTTTCGTCCTCCCGTCACGAAATGAGTCAAATTTTCGTGACGGGGTTTTTTAAACTCACTATTACTAACCCTGCTCCTACCCCGAATCCTAACCTTAACCATAACCTAATCCTACTTTTTCCCCTAACCCTAGCCATAACCCCCCCCCCCCCCCCCCCCCGCGCTTCACCTTTAATTTCACACAGCCATCATGAAATGAATTTTCACTTGGGGTCACCACAGCAAATCCAAGGTCGAGCTTCACAAGATTTGGATTTGACACAAGTTGTACACCAGATGGCCTTCCTATTGCAACTTGGTGTTACATGGAGAATATGCATGAGTGGCTGACATTGTCACTAAGATTTTCTTCCATGCCTGACTGCTTAACAGAATAAATGTTCCGTTGATTTGTTTCAGTCAAGGTTTTTGACAGTGATGTTCCTGTATTGTTAGCTAGCATGCTAACAACTTCGTAAGATGTCATGTAAATCACTTCAGAGGTATCGTCTTATTGCTAGAACTAGGGATGGGTATTGATAATATTTTATCGATATTGATGCCATTATTGATTCCGCTTATTGATCTGATTCCTTAACGATTCCCTTATCAATACCTCGTGAATTTTCTGTGTAGTAAAAGTAGGCTTTACAGGTTTTCTATGTCAACAACTTTTAAATTGGTCACTGGATCCTTGATCTCTGGACATAAATAAAAACAAATAAAATCTGCAGTTTTCAAAAGAATTTCCTTTCAAACATTTTGGCATGAATGTCTCTCCATACCTCTGAGCCGAGCCCAATCAGCTGCTGCATGTCAGCGCAGGACGTCTGGTTTTGGGAGGAAAAAAAATGTTTTTGATCGATTGCAGTTTGTTCGTATTACAACATTTGGAAAGAGGTGTCAATTGATTTAAACGGTGTTTTGCTTTGATGTTATTAATTCTGACTGGACTCTATCATTCTAGCTTGACTTGGCAGAGAGCCACGCAGTGTTTGGTGCTGTGTGAACAGAACAGAGGACGATTCTCGTTTTTTTCTCCCAACAAGAAAAATGATTTACGATTGACATATTCATGGATGAAAGTGGTGAAAAACAAAAAAGCTGTAACCCAAAATTACCCCCCAACACCACCTGCATGAAAATGTTTCAATTCTAGAAGCTCTGAAATACAATCTGGGACTATTCCAGACAATAAACTGCAGTGAGTGCAGCATCCATTTAGTGAGAAAAAAAAAAAAAAAAACTTTCCTTATTCAAATTCATTCCAGTAGTATTCTGCTTTTACTTAGGATGCAGCAGTTTTCTAGCTTGGCAGATAGTTCTGGAGGAAATTAGTGAAGAAATTAACAAATTGAAAATATTTTCAAAAATATTGAAAATATTGTTAAACTTAAATAAAACAGGGATGAAGTGGAGGTGTAAGAGTCACTAGGTGTTCACAGGAAACACATTTATTTCTATATGTATTTATTTATTTTAATTTTTAGTTGGTTTTATCTTTTCTGTTGTGTTTTGTTTCATCAGGTTCTTTTTGTCTCTTTCTCTGAAATTGTATTGGAGCATTATTAGTTATTAAGAGTTATTATTACTATTATTGTTGTTGTTGTTGCTATTATTATTAATATATGAATAAAACTAAAAAAATACAATTTGACTCTTTTACGACAACAAACGCTGAGCCATTAATTATTATACAGAAAACATGCACACAAACATGCGAACAGCTTAATCAATCAATCAATCAATCAATCAATTAACATTTATTTATAAAGCACTTTACAGCACCAACTAGTGTCCAAAGTGCTTAACATTAAAAACACAAATTCACAAAATAAAATACATATAGAATAAAATTTTAAAACAACACATAAAAAAAACAAAACATGTCACCTCCCCACTAAGTGTTAAAAGCCAGTTTAAATAAATAAGTCTTTAACTTAGATTTTAAAAGTGTGAGTTCAGGAATGGTACGTAACTCAAGAGGTAGCTCATTCCACAGTCTGGGGCCGGCTACTGCAAAAGCATGGTCACCCCAGCGTTTATATCTTGACCTTAGAACATCTAAGTAAAGCTGGCCAGGCGCCCTTAATGCCCTACTGTAAGTGCACAAAGTTAAAATTTCAGACATGTAGGGAGTTGCAAGTCCATAAATAGCTTTAAAAACAAACATTAAAATGTTAAAATCAATTCTAAAATAAAGTGGAAGCCAGTGGAGTGAGTACACGATGGGCGTAATATGCTCACGTCTAAAAGTGTTTGTTAAAAGATGAGCATCAGCATTCTGCAGTAACTGGAGATGTGCAAGAGACGACTGATTAATGCCCGAATAAAGTGCATTACAATAATCAAGTCTGGAGCTGATGAAAGCATGAATGACTGTCTCAAGATCACGTCTACTGAGAAAGTGCTTTATTTTAGCCAAAAGGCAAAGTTCGAAAAAACTAGCTTTGACAACAGAATTTATCTGTTGATCAAACCTCAAACAGCTGTCAAATATCACTCCCAAATTCTTGTCAGCCTGTTTTACATAGTTAGCCAAAGCACCAAAATTTGCTGTTACCACATTTGGTATGCCAGAGTGCTCAAACACCATGATCTCTGTTTTACCATCATTCAGGTAAAGGAAGTTGTGGGACAGCCACTGCTTTACATCACAAATACAATTAAATAATGATGACAAAGAATCACTCACATTAGTCCTCACAGGCAGATAGATTTGCAGATCATCTGCATAACAATGAAAGAACAGATTGTGCTGGGTTATAACTGACCCCAATGGCAGAATGTACAAAGAAAACAGAATCGGCCCCAGGACAGAACCCTGCGGCACTCCACAGCACAGAGGAGCAGTTGAGGAGGAGAGGTCCCCAGTCATGACAGAAAAGCTCCTTTCAGCCAAATATGATCTAAACCACTTAAGTGCAGTACCATGAATACCAATAAAATGTTCTAACCGGGAAACAAGTAGTCTAATCCACAGTATCAAAGGCTGCTGTGAGGTCCAACAGAACCAGCACAGCAGGATTCCCTGTATCCACAGACAAAGTGATGTCATTATGAACTTTTAAAAGTGCCGACACATGTGCTGTGTCGCGATCTAAACCCGGATTGGAATTTTTCAAGGATGTGATTGTCTTCTAAAAATGATTGTAACTGTAAAAAGACAACCTTTTCTAAAACCTTAGACAGAAATGGCAGATGAGACACAGGCCTAAAATTGGATAAAACTGACAAGTCCAAGTGAGTTATGCTAACTTTAACATTGAAAATGCCATAGACATGCTAACATATTAGCATCGGCCCCGTTTTTAAGTGATAACATACATCTATCAACTGTTTCAGAAAACAACAACAGGTCAGTTTAACAAAAAAGGTAAATATTACTCACAGACATATGCTCTTTAGGATTTTAGCAGGGAAAAATTAAGATAAAGTGAAATAAATGATGTATCAACGAAGCAACAAATCAAAGCACTGCTTCATTCTGTGAATCACTGCTTTGATTAGCTCAAAGTTCAAAGCAAAGCCACGCTGCAGAAAAGTTGATTTCAGACATGCTGCAGGGTCTGCAATCAATGTAGAGAAATTAGCATTTTCTTGACAAACGCCCCCAAAAACAACGGCCACTCTGAAGGACCGATAAGGAAATCATTAAGCAAAAAGGTTATGGTCGGTGGAACGAATCATTTCTTAGCGATACCTGAAAGGAACTGGTTCTTGACACCCAACCCTAGCTAGAACATCTATTTTATACTTAGAAGTGTTTATTTCTTGCTAACATTTGTAAAATATATGAAAAAGTGTTAGCTTTTGCAGAAATACCTGCTATCACTCGGATTGACAGCTGCTGTGTTTCATCACTCAGCAATTGCAGCATGTATATAAAATAAATTGGCTGGCAACATAGCAACCATTATCTCTGTCACTGCAAAACATCCACTGTGATTTAAAATGAATGGCAGCTTGTTGCTTTGCCTCTGTTGCTTGCAGTTCCTTATGGATAATCTGACCACAGGGTTACAGTTGAAGGTCCTTGAACAATGCAGATAAAGTGTCTTGTCCCAGGATTCAGACAGGTAGCAGGACCGGGAATGGAACTCAGGTCAACAATTTGGTAGTACAACTCCTTATCCCACTGACCTACCTGGTTTGTACATCAGGTACTGTATCTATACACATATAAAATTGTGCAACA
The DNA here is from genome assembly GCF_902500255.1 of Thalassophryne amazonica. Classification (NCBI taxonomy): domain Eukaryota; kingdom Metazoa; phylum Chordata; class Actinopteri; order Batrachoidiformes; family Batrachoididae; genus Thalassophryne; species Thalassophryne amazonica. The sequence continues at coordinate 7,279,611 of NC_047121.1, forward strand.
TTAAGAATCTTTCAGCATGAAACCCCAATCATATATAAATGTTAATGGTCAAAAACTCATTTTGCAGAGGGGCATCTCCGTTTCCATTTCCAAGCAACATCTAGAAACTCAATTCAACCAGCATGTTATTGTCATCGTGTATGTGCTCATATACACAAATGACACTTCTGTCGGCAGGGCGAACATCCAAGGTAACACAAAAAAGATGGTGCTGCTCGCAACCTGCTATGAACTATCATGTCTCAGGGAAGTGTAACTATTCTTCATTCTCACACACAGCAAGAAAGAGAGGAAACAGCAGGCAGATAATGAGGAGGGGAAGATAAGAACATCTCCTGTCTGATCAAGAGCTGAGGTCAAGCAAACCATTCAAGTGTCTTCACAGCACCTCTCAGAATCAGGCGCTCCTGCAAACACTGAAACACAAAGATGATGTTGGACTGTTACTGGTGCTGTCAACCGGCACCTGTCAGGGGAAGGAAACAGCAAAATGCATGAGGTGAGTCTTATGTGAAATCACTCTTAGGTCATTTGTTAACTCACTGAGTAACAATGGAGCACGTCATTTAGTTTACTCCAAATATAGGGTATATATATATATATATATATATATATATATATATATATATATATACCCTCGGCCGTATAAGCATGAAATTAGGAGACAGAATGTGATGTTGTGACGACTTAAAATAGGTCAAGGTTAGCCATTTTTGAACTTGTCCAAGGTCTGTTTTGTCCCTGTGAATTTGAAGACCCCTGGCAGTAATAGGACTGGGACTTATGCTGAACACAGACAGAAGGGTGGATGGACCAAATTCTTTGCAATACATGATGACCTAATTTTGGCCTCGGGTAAAAATCCAAATAAATGTTGGTGAGGTTATGGATTTCGCTCACTGCATAATCTGCACATAAATCTTTTATTCTGCACAACCTTATCAATAGTAAAATTGATGTCTTAAAAATATTTCTGCATATTCCTTAGCTTTTATTGGTCCTAGTATTATCTTTGAGCTTCTCCCTTCATTTTACTCAGATTGCCCATCTGACATGGGTGTTTTACACCGGGTGCCCTTCTTGATGCAGCTTCACATTACATGGAGTACATAGTCTTGAACCAGAAATCTTCTGAACTGCAAGACCACTATTTATATGTTTGCAGATTTACGTCCTGACGCGCGGAGGCTTCGCACATCAGGACCAATTCGCTGATCGAGCGAGACAATGGAACACCTCCGTTTCAGAGTGCCAGGGGACAAGTTGGGACATGCCTATCTCAGCTTTCAATACTTACCAGCCCAGTGAGTATAAGAGAAATTGTGGAGATCTGGGCATGTCCCAAGTTGTCCCCTGGCACTCCGAAACGGAGGTGTTCCTTTGTGTCGCTCGATCAGCGAATCAGTCCTGACGCGCGAAGCCTCCACGCGGCTTTCCATGACAAAATTATTTTACGTAATTATTGTATGGCCTTGCCTTACAATATAAAGCACCTTGGGGCAACTGTTTGTTGTGATTTGGCGCTATATAAATAAAATTGATTGATTGATTGATTGATTGAAAATCTCTTGTTAAAAGCGAAATCTGCTGGAAAATGGCTGATGTCCAGCTCTTGTGATAACCAGAGAAATTGTTCACAACGGTCCCAGCACCACACAGCAATCCATTTAGAAATGATGTGGTGTTTTCTGCCTCTCGATGGCGGCTCGGAGCGCGACGCGCCGTGCGCCATTGTGGGGCATCCTTAAAGCTGTAGTAACAGTCCTTATTCTCTGTGAAGCCCGTAAAATTTTCACCGAAAGCCAGATAAATTTATCGAATGGTTTCCAGCTGCTTGTCTCTAACAGTTTCTGAAAAAATTCTGATGGAAAAAAAGCCAAAATCATTCCGCCATTTCCTCGCAATGAAACAACGACGAGAGGGGTGGACCACTCCTCCCACAAGGCATGCTCACAGGTGAATGACGCAACCGACAGGCGTGGAAAAACTCACGCATGCACACGAAGGTTCAAGCTTGACTGACGTAAAAACATATGAATCAAATCCATATGGTTTTTGAAAAAAATAATAAGGTCAGATACTTTTCTAATAGACCTTGTATACTGGACAAACCCTGCATTATGTCACCCATAGGTTTACTACAGAGACCCGGAACAGCAGATATTATGCCCATGTTTGGGTGTCACCATGTTGGCAGTGCTGATTCTGGCTATGTCATGATGATCTCATGAATGCATAAAGAGGTGGAGTGTGAGTGTGTGATGAAAGTAGTCTGAACATGAGCCTGAACTTTGAGTCCGAACAACCTAAGACAATTGGGTAACCTTGGTTCGGGTGGTGATTAAATCATATTTTGTGGGACTGCATGGTGGTTCTCCTTACAATTTACTTTGGCAAGGACATTAAAAGTCACTTTCAGTCCTTTGACCTACACATCAGAGATATTATGACACCTGCTTTCTTTCACTTTTGAAACACAGCAAAGATTTGTCCTATCCTGTCTATGGCTGATGCAGAGACTCTGATCAATGGATTTGTCTCTTCTAGACTGGAATACTGAAATGCTCTATTTGCTGGTTTACTGCAGTCCAACATTAGGGGTATCCTATTGGTTCAAAATGCTGCTGCCAGAGTTGAATCAGAATCGCCTTTATTGTCATTGTAATTTGCATTACAACGAGATTTGAGTGCAACTCCAAAAAGGTGCTTTCCGTGGTGCAAGTAATTTTTAGCCAAATAAAAGATAGTGAAATTTAACAGTAAATTATTTAGAGTATATATATAACTAATATTAACATAAGGTAAAATGAAATAAAATAAAATATGGACCACGTAAAATGTAAAAAGAGAATTGTATACAACTGTGGAATCATCAGTGTTGCCACAGTTAATTTGAAAAAGTAATTCAATTACTGATTACTGATTACTCCTTGAAAAGTAACTTAGTTACTTTACTGATTACTCAATTGTAAAAGTAACTAAGTTAGATTACTAGTTACTTTTTAGTTACTTTTCCCAGCTGCCGACAACAACCCTCTGCCACCTCAAACATGACAATCAATCAATCATCATTTTTTTTTATATAGCGCCAAATCACAACAAACAGTTGCCCCATAGGCGCTTTATATTGTAAGGCAGGCCACTACCATAATTATGTAAAACCCAACGGTCAAAACAACCCCCTGTGAGCAAGCACTTGGCTACAGTGGGAAGGAAAAACTCCCTTTTAACAGGAAGAAACCTCCAGCAGAACCAGGCTCAGGGAGGGGCAGTCTTCTGCTGGGACTGGTGGGGCTGAGAGAGAGAACCAGGAAAAAGACATGCTGTGGAGGGGAGCAGAGATCAATCACTAATGATTAAATGCAGAGTGGTGCATACAGAGCAAAAAGAGAAAGAACAGTGCATCATGGAACCCCCCAGCAGTCTACGTCTATAGCAGCATAACTAAGGGATGGTTCAAGGGTCCACCTGATCCCAGCCCTAACTATAAGCTTAGCAAAAAGGAAAGTTTTAAGCCTAATCTTAAAAGTAGAGAGGGTGTCTGTCTCCCTGATCTGAATTGGGAGCTGGTTCCACAGGAGAGGAGCCTGAAAGCTGAAGGCTCTGCCTCCATTCTACTCTTACAAACCCTAGGAACTACAAGTAAGCCTGCAGTCTGAGAGCGAAGCGCTCTGTTGGGGTGATATGGTACTACGAGGTCCCTAAGATAAGATGGGACCTGATTATTCAAAACCTTATAAGTAAGAAGAAGAATTTTAAATTCTATTCTAGAATTAACAGGAAGCCAATGAAGAGAGGCCAATATGGTGAGATATGCTCTCTCCTTCTAGTCCCCGTCAGTACTCTAGCTGCAGCATTTTGAATTAACTGAAGGCTTTTTAGGGAACTTTTAGGACAACCTGATAATAATGAATTACAATAGTCCAGCCTAGAGGAAATAAATGCATGAATTAGTTTTTCAGCATCACTCTGAGACAAGACCCTTTCTAATTTTAGAGATATTGCGTAAATGCAAAAAAGCAGTCCTACATATTTGTTTAATATGCACTTTGAATGGACATATCCTGATCAAAATGACTCCAAGATTTCTCACAGTATTACTAGAGGTCAGGTAATGCCATCCAGAGTAAGGATCTGGTTAGACACCATGTTTCTAAGATTTGTGGGGCCAAGTACAATAACTCAGTTTTATCTGAGTTTAAAAGCAGGAAATTAGAGGTCATCCATGTCTTATGTCTGTAAGACAAATCCTGCAGTTTAGCTAATTGGGTGTGTGTCCTCTGGCTTCATGGATAGATAAGCTGGGTATCATCTGCGTAACAATGAAATTTAAGCAATACCGTCTAATAATACTGCCTAAGGGAAGCATGTATAAAGTGAATAAAATTGGTCCTAGCACAGAACCTTGTGGAACTCCATAATTAACTTTAGTCTGTGAAGAAGATTCCCCATTTACCTGAACAATGATACCTGTTTTGCCAAAACTTACTTTATAGTCACCCTTTCTGACTTCAATGAAAATAAATACTTGTTTTATAAAAAGTAAAATAAAGACCTCTATTTCTTGACCTCATATTTAACTGTTGACAGCACTGTAACAGTAAAACTTGCAATTTTCGAACCTACATTGTTTATAAATGTAACTATTAAATTCATTCTAGCATTTTTCTAACATTTAAATTCTCTCTAAACATTTTACTTGTCGAAATTAATATTATTTTAAGTAGTATTAGTAGTTGTAGTAAAAAAGGCTTCAAAACTGGACCTTTAATCTAGGGGTGTTGTGAGGGGGGCACATCCCTCCCCCATGCCCCATTCCATCTGGATTCGCCCCTACTTTGGCGTTTGAGCACAAAGAATGGATAACATTTATTTATGCAGAAAAGGTGACCAGATTTACAGGTAAGAAAGTTTTATTGTGTTTTCACATCATCATCAGAAACAGAGTTTAGGTGCATTTGAGTGGAAAATAGTGTTAGTTGTTGACGCGTCGCGGAGGATCAGCTGTTTTAACGTGCAGATATGGAGCGGCTCAGCTCAGCTCTAAATAAAGGAGAAAAAAGTATAAAAATGTCTTTGTAAAGCTCAGTGCAGGTGTGCTGATCACCGTGCTTTAAGAGACGACGAGTCGAGCAGCTGCAAAAAACGGTGGATGAAAAGCTCACAGCTCACTTAAAGTGGGCAGTTCAGTCGAACCCCGACCTCCTGCCCACAGACCAAGTTTAATGCTGCTATCGACCCACAATGAAAAATAATAGTAATGCACAGTGACATGGAGAAGTAACTTAATCTGATTACTGATTTGGAAAGATTAACGCCTTAGATTACTTCGTTACTAAAAAAAAGTGGTCAGATTAGAGTAACGCGGCATCACTGGAATCATATTGCATGGGAAAATTGCAAATGGTTTACAGATATTGCACAATAAACTTCAAAGGTGCTTGGGACTCCGATGAGGGCGGTCACATCTCCTCCACTCTTCCTTATCTCTGCTCTCTGCTTTTAACACTACTTCACCACGAATGTGAATTCCTCAAATTATGGATGAATTTAAAATTATTCTTCTTACTTTAAGGTTTTGAATAATCAGGTCCCATCTTATCTTAGGGACCTCGTAGTACCATATCACCCCAATAGAGCGCTTCGCTCTCAGACTGCAGGCTTACTTGTAGTTCCTAGGGTTTTAAGAGTAGATGGGAGGCAGAGCCTTCAGCTTTCAGGCTCCTCTCCGTTGGAACCAGCCTCCCAATTCGGAGTTAGCGAGACAGACACCCTCTCTACTTTAAGATTAGGCTTAAAACCTTTCCTTTTTGGTAAAGCTTATAGTTAGGGCGGGATCATGTGACCCTGAACCATCCCTTAGTTATGCTGCTATAGACTTAGATCTGCTGGGGGGTTCCCCATGATGCCTGAGTGTTTTCTTCTCTTTTTGCTCTGTATGCACCACTCTGCATTGAATCATTAGTGACTGATCTCTGCTCCCCTCCACAGCATGTCTTTTTCCTGGTTCTCTCCCTCAGCCCCAACCAGTCTCAGCAGAAGACTGCCCCTCCCTGAGCCTGGTTCTGCTGGAGGTTTCTTCCTGTGAAAAGGGAGTTTTTCCTCCCCACTGTCGCCAAGTGCTTGCTCACAGGGGTCGTTTTGACCGTTGGGGGGTTTTCTGTAATTATTATAGGCTTTTGCCTTAAAATATAAAGTGCCTGTGGGCAGCTTGTTTGTTGTGATTTGGCACTATATAAATAAAATGATTTGATTTGATTTTTAAAACTGCTATACTTATAGTGATGGGAAAGAGACTTGAACTTCGTACATATTAACAAATGATACATAAAGTATTGAGGAATAAGGATAAGTAGTTAATGCAATCTTTACAAATGTTTATAAGTGGTGGCCAAGTGGTTAATGCGCTCTGGTTTCAGTTCAGAAGGTTCCGGGTTCAATCCCACCCCCTGCCACATTTCTCCATGTAATGTGGAGTTGCATCAGGAAGGGCATCCGGCGTAAAACTTGTGCCAATTCAACATGCAGATCCAGCTTGGATTTGCTGTGGCGACCCCAAGTGCAAACAAGGGAGCAGCCGAAGGGACTTACTATAACTGATACACTGAGCATCAACTAATGGTTTGTTAATGTTTGTTAAAGTTAATGGTTTGTAATGTAAATGTAAAATTTTACATGTGTAAATGATGAACTATTAATGATCAACTTTTCTTAAATGTTTTATATAGAATTAAAACATCATTTATAAATGTTTTATAAAGAAATTACATATTTTATTATTAATAATTATTAACCCATCTATTTATGTTCTTACCAATGGGTAGCTAATACAAAAAGAATGCTTTGTAAATGTTTTACAAGTAGCTATTTAAGCATTTACTTACACTTTACAAATGCTTTACTAATGCTTTATAGCATGCAGTTAATATTAAGTGTTACCAAATAAAATGAATTTTCTCAGTCATCATGCATGAAGGGGATAAAAGGGTCAAAAGTGGTAATACAATTAGCATGCAACATTAAATACAATGATAATATCACTCAGCGTGAATATTGCAGCAGGCACGTCTCACATAATCCATTTGGATGTTTCCCCACACAACAAGATGCATTATTACAGGTGTTGGTCATAAAATATATGAAAGAGACACAGCCTCCACAACAGCTAGTGGGCGCTGTCAGCGAACTGTGAGGTTACAGACGTTCTGAGAGATGGACATGCTGGGCTTTGCCCCTATCACTCATAGTGACCATGCACCACATATGCAGAACTTTATGGCTTAAAATGTCATAACTAAGAAGAAAAGAAAAAGAAAATCACCCCATATAGTTGTCATATAGGAGGAAACCAAGTGGCCAGTTAAGGAACTGCACCTTTCTCTTCTTTCAGTCGGTTTCATCTCAGGCCATTGGATGTTGCTGGCTGGGATTGATCAGCCAGCCTCAAATGACCATTCAAGGGACTGCCAGACTGGAAGTTGCTGCTTGAATAAAACAAAGTGCAATTCCTTTATTGTTTTTTTTGTTGTTGTTTTTTTTTCTTCCAGGTTGTTATTACACATTTTCAGTTGAACAACTTCATCCTTGTGGTGGAAATATATGGACAGGATTATGGTGGACTGTATACTTTACTGGCTGCATTAAAATTGATGATTTTATGAACTTGTTAATTTTTATAAATAATATCATATACCACAAATATTGCAGAATATATGTTGAGAAATACCATGTTTTCAGTCAATTATCTCTGAATATTTATCAAAAAATTTTATTATCATTTCTGTGCAGCAAGAAGTCATTTGCTTTATCTGCTATATTTCTGTGGCAGTGTTTGAGCCCAGCCATGTATGAATGAAATGTATCTTTTATGAATGCATGCATTCCTCTGCCTTTATTATCAGCACATTTATGTTCAGGAGTCTCCATCACAGATGCATTAGTGCACAATCCAGCGGAAACAAAAAGTGAGGCATGCAAACATAGTTGTTAACCACATCTGACACAACCCTGCACACAAATACCATCTCATCCCCGACTGTGAGCCGGGCTAATCAGTGCCTGTTTGCAACTGTGGATCCACGTGAGCTTCAAGTCATGCATTTGGTCTTCTCATTAAGCTAATTCACTGCTTTCCTCAGCAGCCAGCTTTCAAAGTAGCGCATTAGAACCCTATGTAGCATAACAAGGGAATGAGGGCAGAATCTACTTTGCGACGTGAAAAGAAAAGTCCCTTGGTCTCAGTCAGTGTCTTAATAAAGCAAGACTTTACTCACCAAACATTGCCAGGAAAAGGTGCCAGTACCCAGCAGCCACCTGTTTACACTCCTGGGTGGCTGCGGGTGAGAGGACACAGCTCTCGCTCTTTCCGGGCAAAAGTCCACATACGCCTGTCACACCTAATCTGTTCTGAAGAAGTCCTCATAAATCCATTTTGACTTTCTACAGGCAGCCTCAGCCATCATAGGCCACTCTCATCGACTCTAATTCAATCACTTTTTTCTGGGCCTATCATATCTAAACGCTTAACTCTTTAAACGAATGACTGCTGTGTTTTCACTCCGCTCTTCCTTCAGGCAAACTAAACTCAGCTTAACTGGGCAGTCAGAGAAGCAATTTGTTAAAGGACTGTGGAATGCTCTCGTCTAATGTTTCATTAAATTATTCCTATTCACCCGCCTCTGGTCTGCAGTAAAGCCTCTTATGTAGGCAGTGGGATTGTGAGCAGCCTGGCTGAGGTCAGTAGCAATCTGATACACGCATTGCACACACGGCAACCTCCAGTGCTGCGAAGTGAAGCCAAAGTAAAAGGGCTAAATACAGTTATGTGAATGGCCACTTGAGGCTGGCAAGTCATTCTCCATCAATGCCAATGTTAAAATCACTAACTTTACACCAGAAAAAAAAAAAAAAACTTATGTAGAGCCCGACACAAAAAAGTATCTCTAGCTACATACTTTCCTCTTTTATGACTGTTAGCAACATACATTTTGATATAGGTCAGAAGCTGAAGCTATTTTAAGCAATGAAGTTATGAATAATATGGGTGTGGTCCCTGTGAGAGACAGTGCGTATGGCGATAGGTCCAGGCCATTGACTACATATATACTGGACAGTCTTCGTAACATCACCTGTTGGGCTTCCGTGGAGACCCGGACGATTTGAAGGATAAAAATTGCTATTCTGCATGTCTCCATGTTTTCACTGGTGACTCTGCCCAAGTCATGACCAACCCATCGTTGGATGAATTGGTGGAGCATTGAAATGGATGAGAGGTGAAATGTCTCGGCTCTTTGAGTTACAACCAGCTAAGCTAACACTGACCTTGGTTCTGGTTTGGGGACTGTGTGGTGGTTCTCACAGTGGGATGATATGGCATGTGCAAAAAAATTAAGGTCGACTTTTTTCCTCAATAATTGTAGATTAACTGGACATAACAAGCTATGGATGCTAATGCAGTTGACAAAAAATAAATATATGTTTTTATGTATTTCCATTGGGGACAGCAAGCACACCCTGTCATGTCATTCAAAACATGATACATGTTCTCCAGCTGTGACTCGAGGGTCCAGAGACTCGAGGGTCAACAGCAGCGGCTCGTGCGGACACGTCCACCTATTCTTCAGCCCACAAAACAAAGTATCACTCTCCTTTTCTTTGCTCTGTGATTATTTATTATAGTTATTTGTTATGCAATTATGTATGATGTTATGTATAATTATTATATACTTGTCTTAGCTGTGGTCTCTGTGTTCTCAGTTTAACATGTCGTGTGCACTGAGCCGTCATTTCCATCTGTCAGTGAGTGGCTGGTCAGAGATCAGCTGAGATGTGGCTGGCAGGTCCCCATGTGATCTTGTCCATAATTATCAGCATGTCACACAAGTGTGCTCCCCCCACACACCACATGTGTTGCGCGGAGGTAGGGGTGCAATATACACACACACACACACACACCATATGTGTTGAGGGGGGAGCCGACACATTGGCATGCAACGTGTTGCAAGGGAGGGGGGGGCACAATACATACGCACACCACATATGTTGAGGGGGGAGCCAACACACAGGCATGTCACATGTGTTGGGGGGGTCAGCACAGTCACTCCGATGTGTGTGCCACATTGGTGGGGCACTTAGACAATTTTCACAAACAGCTTGAATGTGGTCAGCTGCTCTCCCCTCTCGTGCCATGAGCATGAATAGCCCCACCTTTTCTTAGTGTCCAGCTAGTTAGTGCTAGATGTTCGTGTGTGGCACCTGGAATTTGGTCAACAACTGCAGAGAGGGGGTTTCGAATAGGCACTCGCAGAGCCACTGATGTGTGGGAATGGTTGTGGTGACAGTTGTACAAGGCGGTTGAGGCGGCTCTGATTTTTCACCAGTGGCATGCAATTCCACCTTCACGCGCTAGTCAGCTTCAATTGTGTTATGTGTGAAGGGGCCTTCAGACAGGGCCTCACTAGTCCATGAAGGATGTGTATGTTGCATGTTAGCATGGGCACAATTTGGTGGGGGATAGGGGGGACAGTTAGAAAAGGAAATCAGAAAAGCTATCTGGGACCTCAGAAAGCCCGTCTGCTTGATCTCCAAAATCAGTCTATGCAAACGAAATTATGTTCAGCATGAGTGTTGACGGGCAGCACGGTGGATTAGTGGTTAGCACTGTTGTCTCACAGTGAGAAGGTTGTGGGTTCAATTCCCGTGGTCTTTCTGTGTGGAGTTTGCATGTTCTCCCCGTGTTTGTGTGGGTTCCTCCGGTGTGCTTCCGGTTTCCTCCCACATCCAAAGACATGCGGGTTAGGTGGATTGGACTCTTTAAAATTGTCCGTAGGCTGTGTGTGTGGGTGTTGTTGTCTGTGTTTGTTTGTGTATTTGTGGCACCTGAGACAGACTGGCGTCCTGTCCTGGGTGTACCCCGCCTCATGCTCTATGACTGCTGGGATTGGCTCCAGCCCCCCACGACCCTTAATGGGACTTAAGCGGTAGCAGATGAATGATGACATGAATGAGTGTTGTCATTAGTGCAACTTCAAAAATTAAATTCATGATAAGTAATTTATCCCTAAACTTATGATCTGTTGTTTTTTTAAACTTATGCAAAACAAATCTGAGAAAAAAAAATACAGTATGCATAGTTACTAATTAAGAGTCTGCTTCTTTCACTATTTATGAATACATTTTACCACATTGCAGTTGTTTTTTTTTTTTTTTTTTTTAATGAAAACTCAACTTATCATTCTTTTTGAGTTCTACACATGTGGTGATAGCTTATTTACATCAGGATGTTAATAAAATCAATACTGGCTATTCTCAGAATAAAGTACTTATAACCATAACCTAATCTTACTCCTTTCCCCCCACCTAACCATAACACCCCGCCACCCCCGCTTTACTTTTAATTTTGTGCAGCCATCACAGCATGAACGAGAATGAATTAGTGCTGCCGTGATGAAAATGAGGTGCTTTTCATCACAATATCACTAACCAATAGATTAATGTATATTTTGTGCTGCTGAATCACGACTTGCCGTGAGACCAGGTTGTGTGTGTGTTGTGTGTATGTGTGTGTGTGCTGTGGGTGTTGTGTGTGTGTGTGTGTGTGTGTGTGTGTTGTATTATATTATATATATATAGTGAACTGTGGCCAAATGTGTATGTATATATCTGGCCAAAGTCACTTCTGTAAAATTTTAGTAGCAGGAAAAAAAAGCCTATGTAAATAGCTACATGAGCACGGACAAATTTAAAACATGACAGTCTAAATCAGATAAATCATGTCAAACTGATACTACAATTTTAACAATTAAAATCTACACTTTTCAATTTAAATCTCAATAATTCTCATCTCTAATCAGACGAATTCAACTTCTGCTTTATGCGTGCAAGTGCTTACAAATCAAAGCCTGATTTCTTTGACATAGATTATGGTGTTCAGCAAATGTTAGATTGGTTGTCACAGCAAACAACACCAAACCTGTTCTGGAGATTTTTTTTTTCATTTATACTGGAATAAACAAACTCAGGAGAATGTAATGGACATAAAAAGCATCCTGAAATAAAATTCCTCATGAATACAGCACAATTATTGCCTGTAACCAGAATAGAACAGCCAATAATTTTGCTGTTCAATTCTTGTGATAGACAATGGTATTATTAAAAAACTAAAATAAAAATTGAAGTGAGAGAATATTTCATACAGGAAAGCAGAGGAAATCAAGAGTTAAGTTTACCATATGCCTTCAACTAAGCCATCTGAAATGTTTTTTCTCTGTTCCAGTCCCATTATGGAGGTGTGACAAGTGAGAAAACAGAGAATATACAGTTCCTCCTGTCACAGCCAAAGGAGCCTACAACTCCTTCAGAGCTGCCCCTCAGTAGTCTTCTGTTTGTATGCTCACACAGTTTTTGAGAAATGCCGACTCCAACCAAATTTATCTTACAGCATCATAGTGTTTTTATTTCTTATTGATTAAGGTAAATGAAGCACAAGCCATATTCAGTGTCAAGGCAGGTTAACTTTAATTTTAGAAGGATAGCTGCTGGCCTCTTGTCTGTGGACTTGATAAATTTTCCCACAGCTACACTTGCTTACGCTTCAGTTTGTGCACGTGAGCCAAATGTGTTGTGTGATGCCTAAATGAAGTACAGCAGCATCCACTTAATGTCTTGCTCACACGACCTTTTGTCTGCCAAATGACTTGGTGCTCTTTGTACATGCTATCTTTCATGCAAATGTAAAAAGGGAGAAAGACACACCAGGAAAAAAAAGGACTTTGGTTATCCAATGCTAGATGTTTCTTTGCAAACTGAATTTTACATGACCTAAATAATAGCACTGCAGCAACAAGAATGTTTTCATCCAGACTTCAGCAACCAGAAATTCGTCACCCTACGCTTGTTTGAACATTAAAAAACAGAGGCGATGACGTATTGTGTTTCATGAAAACAATCAGCATGTACATTTCCGAGGTGCCAGATTAAGACAGAAAATTTTCAGTATTAAGATAAACTTTACTGATCTCACAGAGGAGAAATTCACATGTTTAGTCAGTATTTTATGGCAGTATTTAGTCTGTCTTTAAATGATGTGTAGTAGGTGATGTAATAATCTTTGTGTTGGGGTGGGAAGGGGCACAGCAGTAGCATTGTGTATTCTACTGAGATTTGAACTAATAACAGCCTTCTCTACTTTTAAGATTAGGCTTAAAACTTTCCTTTTTGCTAAAGCTTATAGTTAGGGCTGGATCGGGTGACCCTGAACCATCCCTTAGTTATGCTGCTATAGACGTAGACTGCTGGGGGGTTCCCATGATGCACTGTTTCTTTCTCTTTTTGCTCTGTATGCACCACTCTGCATTTAATCATTAGTGATCGATCTCTGCTCCCCTCCACAGCATGTCTTTTTCCTGGTTCTCTCCCTCAGCCCCAACCAGTCCCAGCAGAAGACTGCCCCTCCCTGAGCCTGGTTCTGCTGGAGGTTTCTTCCTGTTAAAAGGGAGTTTTTCCTTCCCACTGTCGCCAAGTGCTTGCTCACAGGGGGTCGTTTTGACCGTTGGGGTTTTTCCGTAATTATTGTATGGCCTTGCCTTACAATATAAAGCACCTTGGGGCAACTGTTTGTTGTGATTTGGCGCTATATAAATAAAATTGATTTGATTTTGATTTAAGAATTTAAATAGCAATCTAAATATAAGCAGTCAGTACAATCTAAGAAGATGTGTTTTGTTTATATTATAACCCTGCCATAAACTGGCATCTGGTCCAGGCTGTACCCCGCCTCTCACCCAATGACAGCCGTCTACTACAGTCAAGTCAGAGTGAGGGCAGTCTATCACAGGGCCACATATACACAGACAAACACATTCACACACCTACGGTGAATTTCAAGTTTCTAATTATGTCTGTGGAGGTGGGAGGAAGCAGCCGGAGTGAACCCGCACAACCACTGGGACAACATGGAAACTCCACACAGAAAGGACTAGAACAGATTAGAAACTAGGACCCTCTCACTGTGTGGAAAGAGTAAGACACTGTGCTGCCTCATGATGAGGAATGTTTGATTGTCTTTCTTATGTATTGATAAACTGAATAATATATTGTTCTACACCATTACCGGAGGCCATAAAATATGGCCTTCTGGTATTGTGAAAACTTTGTGTCCATCTATCTGTCCGTGTGTTTGTTCGCCTGTCCATGCTCAGCATAAGTCCAGTCCTATTACTGCCAGAGTCTTCAACTTCACAGGGAACAATCTTGGAACACAGACCTTGGAGGTATTAAGACCAAAAGTCACATTCTGATTCATTCTGCTCCGCTTTATATGGGGGGGTGACAGCCAATCAGAGTAGAGCGGCACTGTGATGTCAGTGGCTGGTTTAGCTAGCTGCAAACTCTGTTTCGTTTGTGTGCAAATATAATCTCTTTGTCATATATTATGTAAAAGGTAGTGAGAAACAAAAGTAAAAGCCCTGTTTTTATAACCTGACAATACCTCTGAAGTGATTTACAAGATATTTCATCGACGTCAGCGTGCACGCTAACCTCTGCTAACTCAAGACTCCTACTCTTGTTAAAAGCTCATTTATGCGCACAAGCACACCCTCCTGCAGATGCCGTTAAAATGTAAATATTATTTATGTTTGACTGAACGACTGATTGATAGAGGAGCTTTATTGAACATATATGTAAGACAATAGGATCTTCATAATTCATTCAAGTAACATATATATATATAGATAGATAGAGAGAGAGAGAGAGAGAGAGAGAGAGTTTGTAGTGGGATGCCAATTAAACAACTGCAAATTATAAAACAATGTTCATACAGCCAATCATTGCACTATATTTTTTAGTCTTCAACCTTTTGCAAATTTTGCTGAAAATCAAAAGGCATGACACCTTGAAACAAGCTGAAAGTGCATTCTGATTATTATACAAAGTAGTTGTAGTGCATGGCTTAGTGGAAATTCAGGACTATCCTGTATAAATACGTGAGAAAGCTACCTGTGATACACTATTCATGCTCTAGAGACCCTCTTCCTGCATACAGAGGAATTGAGACACTAGATTTCTTCAAAACTGCAACTTGTCCCATTGCAGTCATGACAAGAGATACCACAAATAACTCTGCTGTGTTGTCTCATTGGGTCAGCTACTTTAAGCAGTTGCCTGAGGCTGATCCTTCTGTCAGGATGGTGGACATCTCCAGTGCCAGGGTGCTGGGTGATGATTCACCAGATATATACAAACCACAAAATTTCATTGAGGTTGCAAAATTGAAGAAATAGCTCTGGGCAGGGACAGTTCGGGAGGCCAGTGGTATCAGAGCTAACTTCCTCTAGTCCGGTGGAGGTGGCAAGCAGTCTTTGCTTCCATCTGGGCGATTGTCCCAATAGACTGGAAAGGAAAGAGTGACCCCCTGGAGTGCAACACCTGCAGGAGCATTTCAATGCTGTGTGTGGCAAGTAAAGCACTTGCAAGTGTCCTCAACAGGATTCAGTCCAAACCACAACAAGTATCAACAACAATCTTGCTTTGTTCCCCAGAAGTGATCATTGAGCATCTCATACTGGAGCTCTGTAAGTGCTCATTGAACACAAGCATGAATATAGGCAAGACTTTTTTGTAGCCATGTTGATTGTGTGTTTGAAGTGTTTGATTCTGTTGATTACACTCATATGTGGAGTTGCATGACTCCCAACTCATAAGGCCTTCCACGCGTGGCTCAGTTCAGGTCTCTGTGTGCATTCACTTAGCTGTGAACAAATGAAAGTCTGTAATACAAGAGTTGGGGAAATTTACTATTTCTCTCATACAGTTTCCAAGTTGTGATTCATAGTTTATTCATCAAGTTTGCAGGCATCCAAAGATATGACAGTGATTTTTTTTATTTTTTTATTTTTTTTTCAGTTAGTTTTTTCAAGTACTGGTGTTTGACACTTAAATCTTATGTTAACATAATGTTAGTGTTACAAGCGCACATTCCATGTTAGGACCATGAAAGACCATATGTGTTGCTGCAGTGTCTTTTTACTTCACAGTGAGTTTTTATTACTTATTGTTTTATTCATTTGGCATTCATCAACACTTATCTGCATGGACTTGGGCTTGGGTAGGGTTGTGCAGTTGTGGCACATTTTAGCTGAATTTCCAAACTCCTCTTGTGGTTGTCATGCACTGTCAAGGTTGCAGAGTGACATGTGGATGTGGAGAACTTGTAAACTCTGCAAGTTTTTAAACATGTTCTAAAATGGTGTGAAACAAATGCATCAGCAGTTCTGGGGGCCTTTGGGACAGAGACAGTTTATGCTGGTTTTAAAAGCTAAAATCCATGGGGTGCATTCAAGTTCCTTGCAGTTTCCAATTCATTATTGTGTAACAAGGTAAGTTACATAAGCAGTTTATAAAACCCTTATTCCTTTGTTGCACACTCACTTATTTGTAATTCATGATAGCCTCGTCTGGGACTCTGAACCATTGCCTTCAGTGCCACGGTGGAATAAACAGTCAGCAACTAAGCTGAGAGCTTTTCTTCACATCCCACTTGCATTTCACATGCACATTAGATCACTGTTGAATTAAACATTCACCAGTGAAGAATTGCAGTGATCCAACAGGCAAGTCCAACCCAGTCCAGAGACATGCATTCACCCTCAAGGATTATTTTATTCATCCAGAATTTCTTCACCCCTCAATTAGACATCTGCTGACTATATAAGAGCACATAAAGGACACCAATTGCACCAGTAAATTGTACAATGTGTCTGCCCTTGAGGTCTTCCATTTGCAGTGAAACAACAGACATTAAAAGGCTGCTTGGAGTGAATGTGCTTAACTGCCAATGTAGGCAACATAAAGACTATACCTACAAATAGACAGAATCATCCTCTTACTTGCTGCTGTGAATTGTGGAATGGAAGCTGATACTCTGTCATTTCCATCTGAAGGTAAGAGCTGTACTGTCACTCAGTTTCTGCTTGGAATTTTTATGGACTCACCTTCGAAAGGTGGCCAGGGGATGGACATTGTATGTTCTGTTGATCTCAGGAGTCATTTGCTTTTTTAACACAAATTATGTCATGAACACGACCTACATTTCATATGGGGAAGATTTGCAGTTTAAGCAATCAGGGTTAGAATCACCACCACCAAACTGATACAAACTGATGGATTGATCTCTCCAAGGAGTTCAAGTGTATTGGGGCTTTAGCCTAAACCCGAATACCTAGTATGTACTAACACTAGTTTGGAACCTATTACCCAACCATTACTGTAGCACAAACTAGACCTAATCTCGTGCGGCACATAACAGAATATTTACAGAGGAATCCTTCAAATCTGGAAACAAGCACCAAAGTTGGCACAAATACTCCTTAGACATTACTCTTTTGAAAAAAACTGAGTAGCCACTTGAATTTTCAGTAGGCGGCCAGGTAGGGGTCAATTGAATAATTACACAGGGGTCAAAATTTAAAAAATGTTTCAATCATATTGAAAGCTATACCACATTATTTGTCTGATCACAACAACACCAAAAAGGTATAGTTTGGATTATCTATGACTGAATGTTATGGAGTTATGGGGTAAAAACAGCAAGAATGGTGACAAAGGTCAGCATTAGTTTGTACAGGGGTCAGATGTTAAAGTTGCTCTAAATATTGTAAATGTGATGCAAATTATTGGTTGAGTTAATAGGGTTTTAAAAAGGAATAGTTTGCACTATGTGGCATGCTTAGTTATCATGTTACAGGGTAACATATGTCACATGTCATAGAATCCAATGGACGTCGACATTGCTCTACCTTTACCTTGCAGACCAAGCATTCAACACAGTCAAAACTATTTAATTTATTAATCCTATTAGTTCAACCAATAATTTGCACCACTTTTTTACCAAAATTGGAGTAACTTTAACTTCAAACCCCTGTACAAACTGAAACTGACCTTTGTCACAATTCTTGTTGTTTTTACCCCATAACTCCATAACATTCAGTCATAGATAGTCCAAACTATACCTTTTTGGTATCATTGTGATCAGACAAATAATGTGGTATAGCTTTCAATATGATTGGAGCATTTTTAAATTTTGACCCCTGTGTAATTCTTCAATTGACCCCTACCTGGCTGCCTACTGAAAATCCAAGTGGCTACTCAGTTTTTTTCAAAAGAGTAATGTCTAAGGAGTATTTGTGCCAATTTTGGTGCTTCTTTCCAGAAATTAACAATTGTTACAGTTATCTGTTCCACTAATCAAGCAAGTGGTGGGGTCATACTTCAATCAATCAATCATTTTTTTTTTATATAGCGCCAAATCACAACAAACAGTTGCCCCAAGGTGCTTTATATTGTAAGGCAAGGCCATACAATAATTATGTAAAACCCCAACGGTCAAAACGACCCCCTGTGAGCAAGCACTTGGCTACAGTGGGAAGGAAAAACTCCCTTTTAACAGGAAGAAACCTCCAGCAGAACCAGGCTCAGGGAGGGGCAGTCTTCTGCTGGGACTGGTTGGGGCTGAGGGAGAGAACCAGGAAAAAGACATGCTGTGGAGGGGAGCAGAGATCGATCACTAATGATTAAATGCAGAGTGGTGCATACTTCACACTACACTCAAAAAAATGACTCACTGGATTAACTCAATTAAGTTATGAGCAGGATTTCCATCTAATAAATATATGTAGCACCAACTCAAATAAAGCACTTCCATGCAAAATAATTTAATTTAATTTAGTTGAGACTACATATATTTATTAGATGGAAATCCAGTCCAATGAGTCAGTTTTTTGAGTGATGTCACCACCATCTTACCTGTCTTTTGACTCAGATGTTTAGAAATGACACATACCCATACCATGTGGCAGGAAAATTTCATGGAGGTAGTAGAGTGTCTGCATATCAAGTGATTACAGTGCATTTGGATACCCTACAGATTGTGATGTACTGCTTTTTGCCTATTATATTGTAAGATAGTATTAGGATTTGGATGAAGCCTTGGTGAAGGAAATATGAGAGATGGAAAGTTTTCAGGAGGATTTAGACAGTATCAGCAGTCATGGTGATATTGGTTTCAGATTGCCGTAGTGATAAGAAAGCTGAACCAGAATGTGAAGTTGTCAATTTATCATCTGATCTACATTCCAGCCCTCATCCATGGTCATGAACTTTGGATTGGACCAGAAAGAGTGAAATTGCTGATACAAACAGCTGAGATGAGTTTCTTTCTAAGGTCACTGGACTCATACTTCGAGGTACAGTGAGGTGTTCTGACATCAGGAAAGAGTTCAAAGTGGAACCATTTCTCCTTCACATGGAAAGATATCAGTTAAAGTGTCTGGCTTATTTGATTAGGACACTTCCTTGATGCCTAACTCTGGACATTTCACCTAACATCTTAGTTTGTGGTCATAACAACACATTACAAAGCTAAAATGTATCTGTTAACATTTGAACAAATGTGTTGTTCTGCCTTTTCTAGGATTATTTATGTATATTTTAATTCCAGAGGTGATTTAAAGAGGTAAATGAATGGTGAGTCTTTCAACTGCACACACACTGACTGCTACACTGACTTAATGATATTTTTGTTGGATTATTGACAGGCTTCATCAAAATAACTGAGCTGGCCAATACAAATTCTAACAAAGTGACACAATAATAAAAAAGCCATCTGTACAAATAAAACTGACACATGGTGTTTGGAGTCCATTTCCGGTATGCAACAAATACTCCAAACAGCCTATGCACAAATCCACTTTCAAGCAAAATGATTTATTTCAAGATGCAGTAATGAAATAAAAACCAAGGCTGTCTGTAAAATTAAAGTAAAATGCATTATAGCCCAAATCTGCACAGATTATAATTCAATTGCTCACTTTTGTGGATCACGATGGGTCACAGGCTCGTGATTATTTTGACTTTGTTCAAAATTCAACTCAGTGTTGTACAACACCACTATGATCACCATTGCACACTATGACATGCTCCAATTGATTACCTGATTGATTTTTTTAATCATTATCGTAACGAACTGAGTGCCAAAAATCAGCAATGGGAGACTGGATTTGGATCGGTTCACATGATACCTTTGGGTACTGAACTCAGTCTGTGTCTTGGATAAATCTCTCTCTGTTCATGAAAACCTCAATTGCTAAATTTATTCTGTGTTCATTTTAAGTCTGTGTACTGAACACTTTTTTTTATGTTTTGGATATTGTGTGATTTCAGAAGCTATAAATTGATTGAGTACATTCTCTGTTTTGGTTATTCTGTTGTTCATTAAATTTCTGGTTACAGTCATCATGTTTTGATAATTCTTCTACTGAATATCTTGAAAGACTGCATTATGAAGAAGTCAGGGTTTTGAACTCTGTGTGGCATTTGACGTAGTTTTCAGTGTTTCCCCTATTTTACATAGTGAGATGGTTTTGCTCTGTTCTTGGGTATTGGACTGAGGTCTGTGTCGTGACGACTGCTGCTGTAGCTCAGCCGACTGTTTGAACAGACTCATTGTTCAGTTAATTGTTTTTTCCGGTGTAGGCTGTATGTCATTTTTGTGATGTTATCTTCAACAAAAAGTCTGAGCACAGTTCTGATTGCAATTTTTTCACACTTTCTGAAAATTAGAAAGTCCATTCAGTGACACTGGTTTGGTCCCAGAAATCCAGCTGGAATGGTCTGTGACAAAGGCGGAGGCCTCTGGTTAGGTGTTACTCACCACCCTGTGTGTGCCATGAATCCCAATAAGGATATCAGTTTGACAGAACAAACACAGATTGAGGAGCCACAGCCAGTTCCCTCTACCTATCTATGCTTCTTAAATTAACTTGTTTGACAGCATCAAAAAGTCAACACAGTTGTTTGCCATTGTTGAAAATCAAAACTTCACATTTCTGTCCTCACACCAACAGTTAAGTGAGAATTGATCAGACAAGGAATTGACAGTAGTTGTTCCCCAGCAATAGAAGTGTGGCAAAAATTGTGTCGTGGACAGACATAATTAGAAAATAGCTTTTTTTTTTTCTTTAACCCTCTGGGGTCTGAGGGCATTTTTTGGACAGTTCACTCGCCTGGCATAAATGTTTTATTATTGCTGTTAACAGCTCTCCCTGCATCCCACAATTAAGTTTTATATCTCTTTTTTTCAGGACAACCTGTACTTTCAAAATATATATGCTATAGTTGTGTTTTAGAAAGGTAATAAAGGTTTACAATCAGAAATAAGAAAGGAAAAAGTAAAGCAGAAATAATTTTCCACACACATTTATTCAAAACACACAGCAAACTATAATAAACAATTGTTTTGGCACTTTATAAAGGTAATTTGGGCTCTTGTTTGAAAGAATGTACAACAAAAAGGTTCAAACAATAAACAAATGCACATTTTGAGCAATATATACAAAATGGTCTATGCGTTTTGTTTGTCTTCATCTCAGAGCAGTTTCTGCCTGCTATTACACAAAGGTCACATCACAAACTTCTACTATGAAGTTGACTGTGTGTTTGTTCTCTCCTGCTCTGAAATCAACATTCTCACTTCAAGGCTCATTCATTTTGAGGAGCGGCCCCTCCCCCCTCGCTCCATTGATATGGTAAACAGTTCTTTACGCTGGAGCGAGAGAGCTTGCCACAGGCTTATCCAGTAACATTCACAGGAAAACTAGTTGAGCAATCCTGATACACACTGTTTGAGCACGTGAGATTGTATGAGAGGCTCTCCCTCTGCTCCATCTGCTCACTTTCGCTGTGTGTAATGGCACAGGGTGCATTGGAGCAGCCAGGGGGCTATTCAAATGGGCCAACGAGTAACACATCTCTACTAAAAACAGTCTTTGGTGTGTCACTTGAGGTGAATCTGCCCTACGATTGGATTTTGGAAAACCATGTGACGGTGAAACAATTCCGATTGGACACTCACATTGCTCACGTCATCACACAGCTTCTATGAGGAGTACAAAGATGGTGGACGGTGGCTCAAAAGTCCATGGAGTTAACTTTTCAGCAAAAAAAAAAAAAAAAAAAGTACGTTTCTATCTCATATCATTAAAAAGTTATTTATAATTTAGTAAAGCTTGGTCTCAGCCGTCGTACATGACGGCGTCGGCCCCAGAGGGTTAAAAATCAAACTTGATCAAATTCTTTAGGTACATTCTTCAGGTACATTTCCTTTCTTTATTTCCTTTCTTTATTTTGTCATGATGAGAAAATTCAGCTCATTGATTAAATAAAATGTGTCTGCTTTGTTCCTTTAGTATATATATATATATATACTAAAGGAACAATATATATATATATATATATATATATATATATATATATATATACACTCAACAAAAATATAAATGCAACACTTTTGGTTTTGCTCCCATTTTGTATGAGATGAACTCAAAGATCTAAAACTTTTTCCACATACACAATATCACCATTTCCCTCAAATATTGTTCACAAACCAGTCTAAATCTGTGATAGTGAGCACTTCTCCTTTGCTGAGATAATCCATCCCACCTCACAGGTGTGCCATACCAAGATGCTGATTAGACACCATGATTAGTGCACAGGTGTGCCTTAGACTGCCCACAATAAACGGCCACTCTGAAAGGTGCAGTTTTGTTTTATTGGGGGGGGGGATACCAGTCAGTATCTGGTGTGACCACCATTTGCTTCATGCAGTGCAACACATCTCCTTCACATAGAGTTGATCATGTTGTCAATTGTGGCTTGTGGAATGTTGCTCCACTCCTCTTCAATGGCTGTGCGAAGTTGCTGGATATTGGCAGGAACTGGTACACGCTGTCGTATACGCGAGTCCAGAGCATCTCAAACATGCTCAATGGGTGACATGTCCGGTGAGTATGCCGGCCATGCAAGAACTGGGACATTTTCAGCTTCCAAGAATTGTGTACAGATCCTTGCAACATGGGGCCGTGCATTATCCTGCTGCAACATGAGGTGATGTTCTTGGATGTATGGCACAACAATGGGCCTCAGGATCTTGTCACGGTATCTCTGTGCATTCAAAATGCCATCAATAAAATGCACCTGTGTTCTTCATACATAACAGATGCCTGCCCATATCATAACCCCACCGCCACCGTGGGCCACTCGATCCACAACATTGACATCAGAAAACCGCTCACCCACATGACGCCACACATGCTGTCTGCCATCTGCCCTGGACAGTGTGAACCGGGATTCATCCATGAAGAGAACACCTCTCTAACGTGCCAAACGCCAGTGAATGTGAGCATTTGCCCACTCAAGTCGGTTACGACGACGAACTGGAGTCTGGCCGAGACCCCGATGAGGACAATGAGCATGCAGATGAGCTTCCCTGAGACGGTTTCTGACAGTTTGTGCAAAAATTCTTTGGGTATGCAAACCGATTGTTTCAGCAGCTGTCCGAGTGGCTGATCTCAGACGATCTTGGAGGTGAACATGCTGGATGTGGAGGTCCTGGGCTGGTGTGGTTACACGTAGTCTGCGGTTGTGAGGCTGGTTGGATGTACTGCCAAATTCTCTGAAATGCCTTTGGAGACGGCTTATGGTAGAGAAATGGACATTCAATACACGAGCAACAGCTCTGGTTGACATTCCTGCTGTCAGCATGCCAATTGCACGCTCCCTCAAATCTTGCGACATCTGTGGCATTGTGCTGTGTGATAAAACTGCACCTTTCAGAGTGGCCTTTTATTGTGGGCAGTCTAAGGCACATCTGTGCACTAATCATGGTGTCTAATCAGCATCTTGATATGGCACACCTGTGAGGTGGGATGGATTATCTCAGCAAAGGAGAAGTGCTCACTATCACAGATTTAGACTGGTTTGTGAACAATATTTGAGGGAAATGGTGATATTGTGTATGTGGAAAAAGTTTTAGATCTTTGAGTTAATCTCATACAAAATGGGAGCAAAACCAAAAGTGTTGCATTTATATTTTTGTTGAGTGTATATATATTTCCTGGCATCTGTCCCTTTGCAGGAGACGATGGTGTAGCGTCCAGTTTGTTTGTTTTTTGCTTTTTGTTTTTTAAAAACTTTTGAATTCCATTTCAATTTATTTTATTTATATAGCGCCAAATCAGAGCAAAGCTGCGTGAAATCACTTCACACAAGTAAGATCCAACTTACCAACCCCCAGAGCAAGCACACAGGTGACAGTGGTAAGGAAAACCTCACTCTGATGAATTGAGGAAGAAACCTCAAGCAGCCCACACTCAAAGGGGTGACCCTCTGCTTGGACCATGCTACCAGCACAGTTGACAATACAAATATACAGGACATTTTTGTATTTTGTGTCTGTCTGCACTTGCGCAAATAACTTATCAGTCCAGTGCGTGAGTGACAGTCTCTGCTGCATTTGTTGCATGTGTACTGTGATGCCTGCTGTGGCTGCCGCTGTCGCTCCTTCCTCCTAGCTCGTTGCTCAGCAAGGCCTTGGTTCCTCTCCTGCTCAGCCCTCTGTGCTCCCGTTCCAACAGTAAGGCGCACACTGCTGTACACCGCTCCCATGTGTTGACATTGATGCTGCACATTTTCATGTCTTTCCTGCAGACATCCTTGAAGCGCAGTAGATCTTTAAAAATGTGGCCTGGATCCACTTTCCGAAAGCCATATTTATGGTAATATATATATATATATATATATATATATATATATATATATATATATGTATATAGAAATGGGAGACTGTATATCAGCTTTCTACCTACACCCTTTCGGCCACGTGTGCTACTGTTTTTTAGAAGGAGTTGAGTGTGCTGAATTTGTGAGCTGAATAAATTATTAATTCATTAATTAATTTCTCCCTTTTTATTTGGGTTCAGTTCAGTATAGTGTCTATTGTGGCCAGGCATGAACTGGCTCATCAGTTTGTGTGTAATCCTGCAGAACTCCAGCAAACCAAGAGATGTGGATGAAACCATAATGTGCTTGGCAGGCTGTTACCACGGCTTATTCTGATTGTATGCCACAGTTCAGCAAACTAAAGTATTAAAAAAGGGATACAACTGTGAAAATCCTACAAATAAAAGGTGACACTTTTCAAATCACCACCATCATTAGGCTAATTCTCTACAATAAATGGGATATCTGTGACCTTTTAATCCAAAGTGTCAACTACCAAAACAGTTAAACAATTTGTTTTTGCCCCCTGTATGTCACTACAATCAATTTGAAACAATCAAGCCGTGTTTGCAGAGTAGGTATGAACACATGGTTTAACAAGTATGACAGGTACAAATAGAAGTCACAGGTCAACAGTGGGTGAAAGAAGCCACAGCACTTCCAACTTAAAACAATAGCAAATGTAGAAAACACACAAAAAACATTCCCATCAAATCTACAACAAGTTGCTCCATTAAAAAAGTCTTGCAAATGGATAAAAATGCTTACAAATGTAGAACCCATCAAGTATAACCTACGCTTCCTACAAGTGATGGACAAATGAGGCTTCAAGAAACTTTGAGTTATTTTCTGACCCTACTAGTTAGTATCTTTCAATAGAGAGCTCAAACTAAAGTGCACTTGATTCAGCTGTTAACTGGTTTTGTAAATGAAGCCACTATACAGCGGAATCGGAAAAATCAACAACAAAAACCAGCAAATCCTTCAAAAAACCTTATTTGGCCATTGCTACCTATAGTACACAGTAAAATCACCAGTGTAAAACTAACACTGACTGTTAAGTTAACACTGTCTGTGTACATATGGTCCTACTCTGGGGAAAGTGAGACTATATGTTCACTGTCAGAGTTCATTTAACACTGGTGTCATTCAATGCACATATTAAACAAATATGTAGGACTGCTTTTTTGCATTTGCGCAATATCTCTAAAATTAGAAAGGTCTTGTCTCAGAGTGATGCTGAAAAGCTAATTCATGCATTTATTTCCTCTAGGCTTGACTACTGTAATTCATTATTATCAGGTTGTCCTAAAAGTTCCCTGAAAAGCCTTCAGTTAATTCAAAATGCTGCAGCTAGAGTACTGACGGGGACTAGAAGGAGAGAGCATATCTCACCCATATTCGCCTCTCTTCATTGGCTTCCTGTTAATTCTAGAATAGAATTTAAAATTCTTCTTCTTACTTATAAGGTTTTGAATAATCAGGTCCCATCTAATCTTAGGGACCTCATAGTACCATATCACCCCAACAGAGCGCTTCGCTCTCAGACTGCAGGCTTACTTGTAGTTCCTAGGGTTTGTAAGAGTAGAATGGGAGGCAGAGCCTTCAGCTTTCAGGCTCCTCTCCTGTGGAACCAGCTCCCAATTCGGATCAGGGAGACAGACACCCTCTCTACTTTTAAGATTAGGCTTAAAACTTTCCTTTTTGCTAAAGCTTATAGTTTGGGCTGGATCAGGTGACCCTGAACCATCCCTTAGTTATGCTGCTATAGACTTAGACTGCTGGGGGGTTCCCATGATGCACTGAGTGTTTCTTTCTCTTTTTGCTGTGTATGCACCACTCTGCATTTAATCATTAGTGATTGATCTCTGCTTCCCTCCACAGCATGTCTTTTTCCTGGTTCTCTCCCTCAGCCCCAACCAGTCCCAGCAGAAGACTGCCCCTCCCTGAGCCTGGTTCTGCTGGAGGTTTCTTCCTGTTAAAAGGGAGTTTTTCCTTCCCACTGTCGCCAAGTGCTTGCTCACAGGGGGTCATTTTGACCATTGGGGTTTTTCCGTAATTATTGTATGGCTTTGCCTTACAATATAAAGCGCCTTGGGGCAACTGTTTGTTGTGATTTGGCGCAATATAAATAAAATTGATTTGATTTGATTTCATTTGATTTTACTGTGTAGGGAACTGGTGACCAGTAACAACCCTGTTGCTGAATGTTTTCCTTTGGCTTCTTTTCATTTTTGTGTTGAACACTACAAGGATGTCAACTTTGCTTTTGCTTTAAACCTGAGGTTCTTATCCAAGTGGTCACTGGGCAAGAGGAGGGATACACCCTGGACCAACATGACACAGTCTCACATTTGCGGTCAATTTAGAGTCATCATCAGAAAACTGTGTGGGGTCATTTAAAACCATGGAAAGACATATACAGTATGTCTTTTCAACATTGCACACTTTGATTTTAATGTAACCTTCCACTTGTAATCACTACACTGTAATGTTTTGCAGTGGACCATGGTTAACAGCCTGAGAGCATCAAGATTTACGGCTGCACGAGTCTTTCTGTCAATACTTAATGCCCACGGTGATCATGATGAGTTGAGTCGGCATCAAACAATGAAGAACATACATCTGAGCTGTCAGACCATTCTGCAGTGTCTGTCCATGACGTCCCATGACAAGTGTGTACAACATACAACAAGGCAATGTGCCCACAACACAACCAAAATCATGCTGTATGCAAAGACTGTATTTGAAACATAAGTTACTAAAATAATGTGGTGGAAATTCATTTCATTATTGTGCATCTCACTTTGACAGAATATTTCAGTAATCTACATATGTTAAATGTTTCTACACAACATATATTAAATGCTCATCTGTAAACAAGGCATTTGCTGACATTTTGCAACATATAGGAACATGGAAGAAACAGAGGATGGGAAAAATAAAAACACCCTGAATATGGTAGTTTCAGTGCAATTGTTTGTTGATCAAAGTGGATCTATTTTTTTTGGTGTTAAATTACACCAGCATACTATAACAAGGGTGCCCAATATGACCGGTCGATCACAAAGACAAGCTGTGAACTGTTCATCCACTGTTTTGTGCCGCATCTCTGAGTTGAAAAACAACAACAACAACAAAAAAGTTGTTGTCTCTCTGTGTCTCAATGCGTGGTGACAACAGCACACCTGCAGTGAACTTTACAAAGACATTTTTACACTTTTCTTTTAAACTCTGTGCTATTTTGTGAGCATCCTCGCTGTGGCTAAACTAAAAACAGCTAAAGACCTGCAACATATTTACAACAAATACTGTTTTATTTTGTCCCCAAAATGCATCTAACATCTCTTTCTGAGGACGGCATGACATAAAAAGCACTAATAAAACCTTCTTACATGTCAATCAGGTCATGCTTTCTGCATCAGTACACATTATCCATTCTTCCTGCTCAGAAGGCAAACCAGGGGTGAATCCAGACAGAAAAAGAGATTAACCCCCAATCTCAATTCTCTTTTGTACCCCTTCCCCTTTCCCTTGGACCTACCCCTACTCCTATGCCTACTCCTTTAAAACAAGGTGTAAGGCGAAGGGGTATGCCTCTAGCCCTATGAATTGAGACACCCTCCACCTTAGGAGAAAAAAAAAGTGTCAAACTGCCGTCTTCACTGTTTGTTAACATGGCAACTGAAATGTAACTTGTTGCAGTAGCCTGTTTGCTCTTTTTATTTTCTCACCTTTCTGCATAAATGAAAAGAAATGGAAGAAGTCGCAGGTGTCCTCAATGCATCGCAATTATGTCATGTTAATTAAATTAATTTGTAATTTATAATATAAATTAATAGTATTAATAATTAATTAATTAGTAATTAATTAATGTTAATGATACTGAAAATAATTAATCAACAATAGCAATAATTAATATTGTTTGATTAATAATTAACTGATTAGTAATTAATTAATTAGTAATTAAAATAAATAAACACTTGAAATATATCAGTCTGTGTTGAATGAATGTATACATTATACAAGTTTCACTTTTTGAATTGAATTACTGCTGAAATAAATCAACTTTTTCATGATGTACTAATTATATGACCAGCACCTGTATGTATGTTACGGGCTGTTGTATCTAGTTCAGTTAACCTTATATTTATTTTTCAAATTGTCCCATTTTTTGCATCAAGCCCTATTTCCTTTAGAAATTTCCTTGA
Source organism: Thalassophryne amazonica (assembly GCF_902500255.1). Classification (NCBI taxonomy): domain Eukaryota; kingdom Metazoa; phylum Chordata; class Actinopteri; order Batrachoidiformes; family Batrachoididae; genus Thalassophryne; species Thalassophryne amazonica. Next base: position 7,308,434 of record NC_047121.1, read on the forward strand.
CAAATAATATCAGTCTGTTAGGACGTCAGGTTATGTGTTACACATATAAATGTGTGTGTAGATATTTTCCAACTTACTCCCATTGATGAAACTTCTCCTCATTTTCTGCCTGAAAGTTTATTAGGAGTCAAGTGTGTTCAGGGCTCCCTGTTTGTTTACTAAATACACACACGTGTTACAGACCCTCAAATCCAACAGCAGGGGGCGCTATTATCCAAAGATTTATGAACATACAAATTAACGTGCTGATCCTTTATCATGATTTTCGCCATTGTGAGATATAAAAGTGTCTTATCGTAGCGTTCGTGTGTATGTGCATTATAACGGCTCAGCACACAACCGAAGTTACAATATTCTTCAGAATCAATCAACTTCAATCAACTTTTTTCTTATATAGCGCCAAATCACAACAAACAGTTGCCCCAAGGCGCTCCATATTGTAAGGCAAGGCCATACAATAATTATGAAAAACCCCAACGGTCAAAACGACCCCCTATGAGCAAGCACTTGGCCACAGTGGGAAGGAAAAACTCCCTTTTAACAGGAAGAAACCTCCAGCAGAACCAGGCTCAGGGAGGGGCAGTCTTCTGCTGAGACTGGTTGGGGCTGAGGGAAAAAACCAGGAAAAAGACATGCCGAGAAGGGGGGCAGAGATCGATCACTAATGATTAAATGCAGAGTGATGCATACGGAGCAAAAAGAGAAAGAAACAATGCATCATGGGAACCCCCCCACAGTCTACGTCTAAAGCAACATAACCAAGGGATGGTTCAGGGTCACCCGATCCAGCCCTAACTATAAGCCTTAGCGAAAAGGAAAGTTTTAAGCCTAATCTTAAAAGTAGAGAGGGTATCTGTCTCCCTGATCTGAATTGGGAGCTGGTTCCACAGGAGAGGAGCCTGAAAGCTGAAGGCTCTGCCTCCCATTCTACTCTTACAAACCCTAGGAACTACAAGTAAGCCCGCAGTCTGAGAGCGAAGCGCTCTAATGGGGTAATATGATACTACGAGGTCCCTAAGATAAGATGGGACCTGATTATTCAAAACCTTATAAGTAAGAAGAAGAATTTTAAATTCTATTCTAGAATTAACAGGAAGCCAATGAAGAGAGGCCAACACGGGTGAGATATGCTCTCTCCTGCTAGTCCCCGTCAGTACTCTAGCTGCAGCATTCTGAACCAACTGAAGGCTTTTTAGGGAACTTTTAGGACAACCTGATAATAATGAATTACAATAGTCCAGCCTAGAGGAAATAAATGCATGAATTAGTTTTTCAGCATCACTCTGAGACAAGACCTTTCTGATTTTAGAGATATTGCGTAAATGCAAAAAGGCAGTCCTACATATTTGTTTAATATGCGCTTTGAATGACATATCCTGATCAAAAATGACTCCAAGATTTCTCACAGTATTACTAGAGATCAGGGAAATGCCATCCAGAGTAAGGATCTGGTTAGACACCATGTTTCTAAGATTTGTGGGGCCAAGTACAATAACTTCAGTTTTATCTGAGTTTAAAAGCAGGAAATTAGAGGTCATCCATGTCTTTATGTCTGTAAGACAATCCTGCAGTTTAGCTAATTGGTGTGTGTCGTCTGGCTTCATGGATAGATAAAGCTGAGTATCATCTGCGTAACAATGAAAATTTAAGCAATGCTGTCTAATAATACTGCCTAAGGGAAACATGTATAAAGGGAATAAAATTGGTCCTAGCACAGAACCTTGTGGAACTCCATAATTAACCTTAGTCTGTGAAGAAGATTCCCCATTTACATGAACAAATTGTAATATATTAGATAAATATGATTCAAACCACTGCAGCACAGTGCCTTTAATACCTATGGCATGTTCTAATCTCTGTAATAAAATTTTATGGTCAACAGTATCAAAAGCAGAATTGAGGTCTAACAGAACAAGCACAGAGATGAGTCCACTGTATGAGGCCATACGAAGATAATTTGTAACCTTCACTAATGCTGTTTCTGTACTATGATGAATTCTAAACCCTGACTGAAACTCTTCAATTAGACCATTCCTCTGCAGATGATCAGTTAGCTGTTTTACAACTACCCTTTCAAGAATTTTTGAGAGAAAAGGAAGGTTGGAGATTGGCCTATAATTAGCTAAGATAGCTGGGTCAAGTGATGGCTTTTTAAGTAATGGTTTAATTACTGCCACCTTAAAAGCCTGTGGTACATAGCCAACTAATAAAGACAGATTGATTATATTTAAGATCGAAGCATTAATTAATGGTAGGGCTTCCTTGAGCAGCCTGGTAGGAATGAGGTCTAATAGACATGTTGATGGTTTGGAGGAAGTAACTAATGAAAATAACTCTGATAGAACAATCGGAGAGAAAGAGTCTAACCAAATACCGGCATCATTGAAAGCAGCCAAAGAGAACGATATGTCTTTGGGATGGTTATGAGTAATTTTTTCTCTAATAGTTAAAATTTTATTAGCAAAGAAAGTCATGAAGTCATTACTAGTTAAAGTTAAAGGAATTCTCGGCTCAATAGAGCTCTGACTCTTTGTCAGCCTGGCTACAGTGCTGAAAAGAAACCTGGGGTTGTTCTTATTTTCTTCAATTAGTGATGAGTAGTAAGATGTCCTAGCTTTACGGAGGGCTTTTTTTTATAGAGTAACAGACTCTTTTTCCAGGCTAAGTGAAGATCTTCTAAATTAGTGAGACACCATTTCCTCTCCAACTTACGGGTTATCTGCTTTAAGCTGCGAGTTTGTGAGTTATACCACGGAGTCAGGCACTTCTGATTTAAGGCTCTCTTTTTCAGAGGAGCTACAGCATCCAAAGTTGTCCTCAATGAGGATATAAAACTATTGACGAGATAATCTATCTCACTCACAGAGTTTAGGTAGCTACTCTGCCCTGTGTTGGTATATAGCATTGGAGAACATAAAGAAGGAATCATATCCTTAAACCTAGTTACAGCGCTTTCTGAAAGACTTCTACTGTAATGAAACTTATTCCCCACTACTGGGTAGTCCATCAGAGTAAATGTAAATGTTATTAAGAAATGATCAGACAGAAGGCTCTTTTCAGGGAATACTGTTAAGTCTTCAATTTCCATACCATAAGTCAGAACAAGATCTAAGGTATGATTAAAGTGGTGGGTGGACTCATTTACATTTTGAGCAAAGCCAGTCGAGTCTAACAATAGATTAAATGCAGTGTTGAGGCTGGCATTCTCAGCATCTCTGTGGATGTTAAAATCACCTACTATAATTATCTTATCTGAGCTAAGCACTAAGTCAGACAAATGGTCCGAAAATTCACAGAGAAACTCACAGTAACGACAAGGAGGACGATAGATAACAACAAATAAAACTGTTTTTTGGGACTTCCAATTTGGATGGACAAGACTAAGAGACAAGCTTTCAAATGAATTAAAGCTCTGTCTGGGTTTTTGATTAATTAATAAGCTGGAGTGGAAGATTGCTGCTAATCCTTCGCCTCGGCCCGTGCTACGAGCATTCTGGCAGTTAGTGTGACTCGGGGTTGTTGACTCATTTAAACTAACATATTCATCCTGCTGTAACCAGGTTTCTGTAAGGCAGAATAAATCAATATGTTGATCCATTATTATATCATTTACTAACAGGGACTTAGAAGAGAGAGATCTAATGTTTAATAGACCACATTTAACTGTTTTAGTCCGTGGTGCAGTTGAAGGTGCTGTATTATTTTTTCTTTTTGAATTTTTATGCTTAAATAGATTTTTACTGGTTGTTGGTGGTCTGGGAGCAGGCACCGTCTCTACGGGGATGTGGTAATGAGGGGATGGCAGGGGGAGAGAAGCTGCAGAGAGGTGTGTAAGACTACAACTCTGCTTCCTGGTCCCAACCCTGGATAGTCACAAATTTAATGGTAAATTATTCAGAGTAAATGTACAACTAATATAAACATAAGGTAAAATAAAATTAAATAAAATGTGGACCAAGTAAAATGCAAAACGAGAATTATATACAACTGTGGAATCATTTTGCACTGGAAAATTGCACATGGTTTATAGATATTGCACAAGAAACGTGAAGGTGCAGATTTGAGTGATTTGTTATTGTTCAGTGCAGTGATTGCTCTCGGGAGAAAGCTGTCCCTGAGTCTGTTTGTCCTAGTTTTGATTGACCTATACCATCGGCCGGAGGGTAGTAGGTTAAACAGGTGGTTGCTGGGGTGGGATGTGTCTTTGCTGATGCTGGTAGCTCTACTGAGATAGCGAGAGCTGGCAATGTCTTCCAGGCTGGGCAGATAGCAGCCGGTGATCCCCTGGGCAGTTTTGATTACCCTCTGCAGCGCTCTCCTGTCTCCTGTCGGTGGGACCCAGGCTTAAGTTTAATTGCTGGGCCAATATCAAATCAAATCAAATCAATTTTATTTATATAGTGCCAAATCACAACAAACAGTTGCCCCAAGGCACTTTATATTGTAAGGCAAAAGCCATACAATAACGACAGAAAAACTCCAACGGTCAAAACGACCCCCTGTGAGCAAGCACTTGGCGACAGTGGGAAGGAAAAACTCCCTTTTAACAGGAAGAAATCTCTAGCAGAACCAGGCTCAGAGAGGGGCAGTCTTCTGCTGGGACTGGTTCGGGCTGAGGGGAGAGAATCAGGAAAAAGACATGCTGTGGAAGACAGCAGAGATCAATCAATAATGATTAAATGCAGAGTGGTGCATACAGAGCAAAAAGAGAAAGAAACACTCAGTGCATCATGGGAACCCCCCAGCAGTCTAAGTCTATAGCAGCATAACTAAGGGATGGTTCAGGGTCACTCGATCCAGCTCTAACTATAAGCTTTAGCAAAATGGAAAGTTTTAAGCCTAATCTTTAAAGTAGAGAGGGTGTCTGTCTCCCTGATCCGAATTGGGAGCTGGTTCCACAGGAGAGGAGCCTGAAAGCTGAAGGCTCTGCCTCCCATTCTACGCTTAAAAACCCTAGGAACTACAAGTAAGCCTGCAGTCTGACAGCGAAGCGCTCTATTGGGGTGATATGGTACTATGAGGTCCCTAAGATAAGATGGGACCTGATTATTCAAAACCTTATAAGTAAGAAGAAGAATTTTAAATTTTATTCTAGAATTAACAGGAAGCCAATGAAGAGAGGCCAATATGGGTGAGATATGCTCCCTCCTTCTAGTCCCCGTCAGTACTCTAGCTGCAGCATTTTGAATTAACTGAACAATATATGTTCAGCATTTCTAATAGAGGTACATCTTGGTCATTATAAAAGTAGCTCCCAAGCTGAATAAGCGTGGGCACCCCTACTGAAATACAGAATTCACTCAAAAATAGCAATTTTTAAATGGGTACTTTTTCCTGTCTGTTTAAACAAATAAAATGTTTTTGCAAGTAACAGGCATGGATTGACTACATAAATGTAAATTTGTCAATGAAAATGTGTTTTGTAACTCTATTTTGCATAACAGAATGAAAAATAATAACTAATTGCATCGAAACATTATAGATAATCTGTCACAGGTAAAGGAAAGACTATAGGTATGATAAGCACAAATAAAGCCATAAAAATGCCCATTTGGTCATTTCAGTTGCTAAAATAGCTTGTCTGCTTGAGGTTTAAAGGCTGTTCACACTCTCTGAGGCAGCATTTAGGGTGATGACCACACTGGAGCATTTGGGAGGAAAACAGCCTGAAGAAAATGCCATGAGAAATCTGAATATCTGAGCACAATAACCACTGCAGATACAATTCTGTGTCAAGTGATAGGAGAAGAGGGATATTATATGACAGTGTGTTCCAGAGGCTGCACAAACAATTCAGTGCTGCAACAAAACCATTAAACCCACAAGGGAATTCCAATCTGTTTATTGTGAAGAGTGTGAAGAGTGACAAATTGATGGAGGCTGTACCTGATGAAATTCTGTTACAAGTATATTCTCTCTATAACTTCTGGCACACTAATATGCTTTCCAAAGTGAATGTGTGGCTACTCTGCAAACAGTGCTCTGAAGCATTTTATAGATCCCAAATTTAATGTCTGATTGAAGCTCAGTTGATATCTTGTATCATGAAGGTGTAATGATATAGTTCAGCTTCGATTCAGTTCAGCATTGAACCTTTCAGTAAAGATTCAGTGCTGTTTTTTTTGGCACAGTTAAACCACTACATGACATCTTACATTACATGTTACGTACAATATATTGCCCTTCTCACACACACACACACACACACACTAACACCACACCAAAATATTCCAGTGAACTAGAACTTCAACAGGTCTAGCTACATCAAAAAATAGCAATTTTATCGGTAGTTACAAAACTGAGGGCGGAGATATGGAAGAAGACAAGACCCTAAAATACCAGAGTCTTCACCTTGGGTTGGCAGATAACTAGTCCAGCCTCACCTGTCAAAAGTAGCAATCTCTGTCACAAATGTAGGCATCCAGTTGGCCTTTTCCAGCCAATGGGTTCCTCAATACAGAGACACTTCAAAAACACTCCAAATGATCCAAATGTTGTAGTTGCCATTTCCTCACAATGCAAGTGATACTTCTCATCATGAATCTTTGAGAAGCATTCTATCAGGTCTGGTTCTCAGAAAGGCTGGACACAAATGCAGGACTCGATAACAGAGCTCTTTGTGAGTAAAAACAGTTTACTGAGGTAGTAAACAGGGTGCAGTACACAAAAGGTAGTCCAACAAGAGCAGAAATACATGAAACATCAGGCTTAGGCATGGTCGATAATACAGGCAGGTGGTCATAACACATGAGAGGCAAACATGTCAGGAATACACAAAAACAGAGCTCGAGAGAAGGCACAAGACACATCAATCTGGCGAAGGAATAAGGCAGACAGAGGAACTTAAATACACCCAGGTGATGAGGTGCTGATTGAAAACAGGTGTGTGTGGAATGCACCAGAAAGGAGGTGTGGCCAGAGAGAGGGAAACACCCACCACCAAGAGCCAGCAGAGACAGACAAGAGAGAAAGAGACGGACAGACCCTTCCATCCATCCATCCATTTTCTTCCGCTTTATCTGGAGTCGGGTCGCGGGGGCAGCAGCTCAAGCAAAGCCGCCCAGACCTCCCAATCCACACACACCTCCCCCAGCTCTTCTGGGGGAACCCCAAGGCGTTCCCAAGCCGGCTGAGAGATGTAGTCCCTCCAGCGTGTCCTGGGTCTTCCCTGCGGCCTCCGCGCAGTGGGACGTGCCCGAAACACCTCTCCAGCGAGGCGTCCAGGGGGCATCCGGAAAAGATGCCCTAGCCACCTCAACTAACTCCTTTTGACGTGGAGGAGCAGCGGCTCGACTCCGAGCTGCTCCCAAGTGACAGACCCAAACTGGAAAAACCCCAGCAAGAGAAGCAGGCGAATAATACAAAAACAACCCCAACACAACCAGACCTCACAACCTGACAAATTAATTTATTTTCCATATCCACTTACTCCAACTGAGGGACATAGAGGGGAGCTGGAGCCTATCCTCGCAGACATAGGATGAGAGGCAGGGTACACCCTCAAAAGCATGCCAGATTATCACAGGGCTACATTTAGTCAGACAAACTAACACACACACACACTCGCACCCATGGTCAGTGTAAAGTTTCCATCCATTTATCTATCCATTGCCTAGGTGGAGGGGCGGGAGGATTGACCTTATCCCAGCAGTCACAGGGTGTGAGGTGGGGTACATCCTGGACAGAACGCCCCGTTCAGAAGCAATAAATTAATAAATAAATAATGAAAATAAACAACTAAAATAAAAAAAAAATAGTACAGCTGCCTCTATTTGTTTTTGACACAAGGAAACTAGTTTTGGGGTGACTTGAGTTGGACGTCCAGTGATGTGAAATTGTGTTAAAACCAGGAAAAACAGACTGTTTAGATTCATGACACAGTTTTTTAGAGCTGCACATTTTTAGGTCAACCAATTATACTGAGTAATAAAATTCCCAGTTATGAAACGATCACTAAGTAGCTGCTATAAACCGTTTAATATACTGTGGCAGTTATTACGACCACGTCTCATCATTATATCACCTACAGTTAAACTTCATATTTTCAATTCACACCCGGGCTGAAATGCAGCCGTAAAAGTCGAATGCTTCCGATTTGACCCTTTTTATCGAGATATCAAGTGCTTTCTGACCAAAGCTTGCAGTCAGCTTAGAACATCAGAAGAACCTCCGTAGAGACTCTGGATGTCTAAAAGTCCAGCCAGCGTTCATGAAAAAATAAAACATAAAACAAGTTTTCAAAGAGGCAGAGCAGGTTATGAGCCTTGATATTCATTAATGTGTAATGACATGATGTTAAATTGGCGCTGCCAAACCGCTGAGGTTCGCACGTTGTTTTTGGTACATACAGTCCCCATACACAGTGCTTCTTTTAATTATTTATTACAGCCTACATCCAGCCTGTGCAAACTGGCTGCAGATTTTGCTCCTGGGCACAATTCAGAATCAGACAGAGGACACTGGTGTTGTCAAGCGATCTGCTACATACTGTTGGATGGCAGTGGTCAGGCTGCTGAGGGGGGCAGACTGGATGCGGGGTGGTCAGAGTGGAAGATGAGGTAGTTAGGTGCGCAATCAATCAAAATAATCAAAGTAACACTTCAGCGACAGAACTAATTTGAATTGTTTCAAAAAAAGGGGCAGCAGTTGTACAGCTTCACAGTGAAGTGGTACAGATGTTTCAGCTCCAGTTTGCCAGAAGGCACATGGGAAATTTGAGCCTAAATGTGAGCTATTTTCATCGATGTGTACTATACAGATCAATTCTCAATCAGAATATATATATATATATATATATATATATGTGTGTGTGTGTGTGTGTGAATGCACAGGAACGTATGTGCAACATACCAATTACAAGTCCCCAAATCCCAACAGAAGACGCTACCAAAGGTGACGGGAAATGACAGGGTGAAGGTCCTTTGGGACCAAATTCCTGACAGACAAGCAGCTGCTGGTCAACTAACCAGATATAGTAATGGCTGACAAGGGAAAGACAAATGCAGTTGTGATCGATGTGGCAATCCCATCTGACAGCAACATCAAAAAAGAAGAAGCATGAGAAAATCTAGAAGTACCAAGGGCGGAAGGACCAACTGGAGCAGATGTGGAAGGTAAAGTCCAAAGTGGTCCCAGTGGTAATAAGGAGCACTAGGAGCTGTAACCACCAGATTGGAAGAGTGGCTCCAGCAGATTCCAGGCACATCAGAGGTCTCTGTCCAGAAAAGTACAGTCCTGGAAACAGCCAAGACACTGTGCTGCATCCTCAAACTCCCAGGCCTCTGGTAGAGGACACGAACTTGAGGAACACATATACCACCTTCCCCGGGGTGGATTTTTTTTTTTTATATATATACACACACACATTATATATATATATATATATATATATATATATATATATATATATATATATATATATATATATATATATATATATATATATATACACACACACAGTGATGCCGGTAACACGTTACTTAGTAACGCGTTACTCTAATCTAACCACTTTTTTTAGTAACCAGTAATCTAACAGGTTAATCTTTCCAAATCAGTAATCAGATTAAAGTTACTTCTCCAAGTCACTGTGTGTTACTATTATTTTTGCATCGTGGGTCGATAGCAGCATTAAACTTGGTCCGTGGGCAGGGGGTCGGGGTTCAACTGTGCCCACTTTAAGCGAACTGTGAGCTTTTCATCCGCAGTTTTCTGCAGCAGCTACGACTCGTCCTCACCTCTTAAAGCGCGGTGACAACAGCACACCTGCACTGAGCTTTACAAAGACATTTTTATGCTTTTTTTCTCCTTTATTTAGAATTCTGAGCTGAGACGCTTCGTATCTGCTCGTTAAAAACAGCTGATCCTCCGCGAAGCATCAACAACTAACACTATTTTCCACTCAAATTCAACAAATTTTCAATCAATTTTATTTCAATCAATTTTATTTATATAGCGTCAAATTACAACAAACAGTTGCCCCAAGGCGCTTTATATTGTAAGGCAAGGCCATACAATAATTACGTAAAAACCCCAATGGTCAAATCGACCCCCTGTGAGCAAGCACTTGGCGACAGTGGGAAGGAAAAACTCCCTTTTAACAGGAAGAAACCTCCAGCAGAACCAGGCTCAGGGAGGGGCAGTCTTCTGCTGGGACTGGTTGGGGCTGAGGGAGAGAACCGGGAAAAAGACATGCTGTGGAGGGAAGCAGAGATCAATCACTAATGATTAAATGCAGAGTGGTGCATACAGAGCAAAAAGAGAAAGAAACACTCAGTGCATCATGGGAACCCCCCAGCAGTCTAAGTCTATAGCAGCATAACTAAGGGATGGTTCAGGGTCACCTGATCCAGCCCTAACTATAAGCTTTAGCAAAAAGGAAAGTTTTAAGCCTAATCTTAAAAGTAGAGAGGGTGTCTGTCTCCCTGATCCGAATTGGGAGCTGGTTCCACAGGAGAGGAGCCTGAAAGCTGAAGGCTCTGCCTCCCATTCTACTCTTACAAACCCTAGGAACTACAAGTAAGCCTGCAGTCTGAGAGCGAAGCGCTCTATTGGGGTGATATGGTACTATGAGGTCCCTAAGATAAGATGGGACCTGATTATTCAAAACCTTATAAGTAAGAAGAAGAATTTTAAATTCTATTCTAGAATTAACAGGAAGCCAATGAAGAGAGGCCAATATGGGTGAGATATGCTCTCTCCTTCTAGTCCCTGTCAGTACTCTAGCTGCAGCATTTTGAATTAACTGAAGGCTTTTCAGGGAACTTTTAGGACAACCTGATAATAATGAATTACAATAGTCCAGCCTAGAGGAAATAAATGCATGAATTAGTTTTTCAGCATCACTCTGAGACAAGACCTTTCTAATTTTAGAGATATTGCATAAATGCAAAAAAGCAGTCCTACATATTTGTTTAATATGCGCTTTGAATGACATATCCTGATCAAAAATGACTCCAAGATTTCTCACAGTATTACTAGAGGTCATGGTAATGCCATCCAGAGTAAGGATCTGGTTAGACACCATGTTTCTAAGATTTGTGGGGCCAAGTAACTTCAGTTTTATCTGAGTTTAAAAGCAGGAAATTAGAGGTCATCCTTGTCTTTATGTCTGTAAGACAATCCTGCAGTTTAGCTAATTGGTGCGTGTCCTCTGGCTTCATGGATAGATAAAGCTGGGTATCATCTGCGTAACAATGAAAATTTAAGCAATGCCGTCTAATAATACTGCCTAAGGGAAGCATGTATAAAGTGAATGCACCTAAACTCGCTTTCTGAGGACCATATGATGTGAAAACACAATAAAACTTTTGTTACCTGTAAATCTGGTCATGTTTTCTGCATAAATAAATGTTATCCATTCTTTGTGCTCAAACGCCAAAGCAGGGGTGAATCCAGATGGAATGGGGGTGTGGGACAAGGATGCCCCCCCCCCACAATCAATCAATCAATCAATCAATTTTTTTATATAGCGCCAAATCACAACAAACAGTTGCCCCAAGGCGCTTTATATTGTAAGGCAAGGCCATACAATAATTATGTAAAACCCCAACGGTCAAAACGACCCCCTGTGAGCAAGCACTTGGCTACAGTGGGAAGGAAAAACTCCCTTTTAACAGGAAGAATCCTCCAGCAGAACCAGGCTCAGGGAGGGGCAGTCTTCTGCTGGGACTGGTTTATATATATATATATATATATATATGATTTGAAAAGAGAGTTATCTGAAGATGTTTTTGCACTTTCCCATGGAAATAGTGTTTTTAAACCTTTGCATGACTTACAGAGGAAAGACGTGGACACAAATCACTCTGCGTGGCTGCAAACGGACACATTGCTATTCTGTCGGTTGTACATTTGGGCACTGCCGTTATTCCTGGTTAAACTGTGGGCTTGAGACCAGAGGATCCTTGGTTCAAACCACTGTCTCTAATCTCTAAGGGCCCTTGGGCAAGGTCCTTAATCCCCACATTTCTCCTGGTGTGTAGTGAGTGGCTTGCACGGCAGCACGCTGACATCAGTGTGTGTGTGTGTGTGTGTGTGTGTGTGTGTGTGTGTGTGTGTGTGTGTGTGTGTGTGTGAATGGTTGAATGTGAGGAATCACTGTAAAGCACTTTGAGCTTCTGATATACATAGATGGAAAAGTGCTATATAGTACATGCAATCAATTTACCATTTACTATTCTGACAACAATTGAACTGGATGGGTGGATTGTTTAAGTAGAGCACAGTTGAATTTGATGTGCTTTTCTGACATTTGACCAACTGTTTCTGGGTGAATGCACTTAAAAACTCACCTGAGATGGATCAATATATACACCATGCAAAAATGCCAGAATATGCGGGCAACATTTTATAAATAGTATGTTCAAACGTCTATTTAATTGAAAGTTAAGACATTAATAATTTGAAATATTTTGTGCCATTCGTTGTATGATATAAATGTACTGATACTCTTTGCCAAGGATAAATAAAATGTTTGTTAGTGTTAAGAATATTAGGCTTAGAATATTAATTTAATCCCATTTTAATGGAATTGATCCCATGATTGTCTTGCTGTGAGGGAACAGTGCTAATTACTAAGCCGCCCTGCCGCCATGTTGAGAAGCAATAAATTAATAAATATATAATGACAATAAATAACTAAAAAAAAATAGCACAGCTGCCTCTTTTTGTTTTTGACACAAGGAAACTACTACCACGAATCCACCATGCTGCCTTACAGCATTACTCGCTGACACAAGTAACAGCATAAACTGTTTTAAAATTGCCTGCACATTCATTACATTTGTTATATTCATTACTTTCATAAATTCCTGAGGTAGGAATAAATATCAGGATATTCAACATTTGGCCATTGTGAAGGATCAGTTTTCCATCATTCAGTTTCAAGTTTGTATGGACAAGACGCCAGCTCTGCTGCTGCTAATTTGGTCTTACATCCCTCCCAAGCCATATTATCCTCACCCTCTGAGGCCATACCAAGGAACTAGCAACAGAAATATCACTAAATTCAAAAAATACTTCCTTAAATACGCAATTCAACAGCCAAAAACACTTGCAAATATACACTTTATCTCCATGGTACAACAAGACACCCAGGCCTGGATCCAGACCAGTTTTGACCGATGCATCGGTCAGATTTTTTACGCATCGTTTGTCATTGGTAAAAAAAAAACTTGAATAATCCCGAATAATGCCGAACGTGTCCCCACGGTGAACACAGCTTTTGATTTGATCCCACAATGCACCGCGCAGGTGTACACAGGAAAATTTAAATCCGATCAAAACAAACATAGCATCAGTCCAGTCGAGTTGATGATCATGGCATCCATGAAAAAAGTAGTTGTGCAAGGAGGCACTTATTTCAGCAAGAAATGGTGAGTGGTTTATAAATAGTTTTCAGACAGAGTGATTTTAAAGGCATTTTATGATGACTGAAATTACATTTTTGGTGGTTTTCCGACTAAAATCGATGGTCGATCGATGGCCGAAACTTGTAAAAAATCCACTCGCTCAGTCGCGGTTGATTGTTGGTGCCAACGATATCGGACATGCTACATGCATTGATTGTAAAAGTATCTAATTTATCCATAAATCATCATGGAATTATGCCTTGTTTAAGTGTATTTATGCCACACACAAACTTTCAGATCGGAAAACATTTTATCTATTTACTAAATACATGTATCCAAACAAAGGCATCCATTCAGTCACGTGGCATAGGACACTTTCCGATAATCAAAGAAATTAAATCATTGTTGACACACAGAACTTTCTTCATATTTTAAATACAGTATATTTATTCATAGACATGAGGAATATTGTTACCTGCTGGACTGTTTCTAATTTCCATTGGTATCAGTGGAACATGTCTTCTGTGAACTGTCTGTATGTCAATATATTATTATTAAGAATATATGCAGTCATCTTATTGATTTTATCAATTGAAAAAAAAATCATATATAGATTCAATAATTTAAAGATTTTGGCAATAAATTTGATCCTGTTTACAGTCAATTTTTGTTATAGTGTTGTTTTTTAGGACATCATATTTATGCAAATAAGAAGTGTTCACTATGGTCCATGAAGTATAATAAATATATTAAAAGAAGTGTGACAGTGTATGTTGCACATGAATAAAAGAATAAAGATTATTGAATATCAAGACGCGTACAATTTTTATTTTATCATTGGTTCAAATATGCATATCAGATTTTCACTCTGGATCCAGCCTTGACACCTGCCCTGTGTTTTCATGCCAGTGAGTCATGTGAAGAAGAAGCAAACTGTAAGTGGCATTGCCGCAACCCATATAATAAATTTATGCATAAATATCTAAAAAAAAAACAAGTGAACACCTTAAACTTGAAAATCAAGATGACGGCGTTGAGAATGTATCCACCATAGGGCTGCTCGATTATGGAAAAAAATCAGTATCACGATTATTTAGGCAAATACTGAAATCACGATTATTCAAATGATTTTTTTTTTTTAGTTACACAATTCATTTATTCAGCATTTCTCTCACTCTAAAAAAAAAAAAAAAAAAAATTGTCATAGAAAAAGTGCGCAAAACCTCCAAATTGAAAATGTACTGTATCTTACCTGTATAAAATATAAAATGAATAAAATAGATATTAAAAATATATTATATATTATTTTTCTGTTTTTCTCTCCCTTCCCTGTTGTCACTGACCAGTTGGTCAGTGTCTTTGGGCATCTCCCTGACTTGTGCTACTAGGACATAGTGTGGCTGCATTGTTTTTGTTTCAATTTATGTTCATTAGTTTGTGTTTTTGTCATCATTCCCTTGACCACATCTCCTTATCTCCTTTTGGAGAAATTTATCCATTCATTTATTGTTAAAATATAAAATGAAACAGCTTTTTTAAAAATAAAAAAATAGATGCTGTTGAAAGAGCCTTTTTTTTAGAAGCAGGTGATGTTCTGCTGGATTCTCGGGACCAGATGAAGGTCTCTTTTGCAGCTTTGAACTCTGGTTGTGTTGCTGAAGAAGAGCAGAGATGTTTTCTTTCGACTGGACTTCGTGGTGTTCAGCTCATCAATGGAAGTTTGGTTGTCTGCACAGCAAATGTTCCTGATTAGGACAAATAAAAATAATTCTTTAAATATAAATAAACACTAAACAGTTTATATATAAAAAAGGAAAAAAAAAGGGGAAAAACGATGGAAAAAACGCCAGAAAAAATAAGTTATTTAAAGTTAAGCTTTTGTGGTGTCTGAAAAAAGCTGTAGCTTATTTGGTAAAAATAAAAAAGACTGAACCATTTACAAATTAAAGCGTTCACTCAGATCAACTGTGCTAAAAGGCTAAGCTAATGTTAGCCGATCATTAAACCTTCACAGCAGTTCAGTAAACGTCACATTTTATTTTTACATTATTCTCACCTCGATGAAGCTGCAGAACTAAACTCTGTTGGGCAAAGTGGGACTTCGCATATATCCAACAAGTGGGAGATTTTGGACTGAGTGGGTTTGCTCCATCACCCCGGCTGCCTGCCTCGATCTGCCCAGGAATGATGCCTGAAGGCCGGCTTCTCCGTGCGGGTCGGCTCGCTGTTGCAGTTCGATCGATATCCCACCAAGTCTTCAGTCCTCCCTCAGTCGGCGTCACTCCGAAAAGTAGCTGAAAAAAAGCTTCTCCCAGCAGGGTGATAGGAGAATCGTTCTACTGCTGTTTTTTAAAGCTTTTTTGTGGTTCAGGCGACGCAAATTCAAGAAGGCGATCACTCAACTTTTTTCAGGTTGTGGAAACAGCTAGAGTGTGACGTAGCAATCCCGCCCCCTTGCTGCTTCCGAAGCGACGCGTCTGACGTCATGCGTCTTGGGACATGTACACATTGCTTGTATGCAGTGTATGACGGATTGGCCTGATGAAAGGCCCTTAAATCGTTTCACTCAATTATACGAGTTTGGAGATCGTTTGATACAAATATCGATATCGTGATCGAAATTCAGTTAATTGCACAGCCCTAATCCACCATATATGTATATTCTTCATAATATGTCACAAAATGTCTTACATTTTCATGATGTGGTCACCCGTCAGTGACTAATTTTAACTCTAACCATAATTGCAAATGCCACCCCAAATTTCATGATAAAGCTTTTGTGGTACCATGAAAATCTATTACATTTTGTGATGCCGTCATGAATTTGGCTTGAGCTCGGTTTGCGTTTTGAGTTGTCTGAGTACTTGGTGGTTTCCTTCACTCCTGTTGTTTTTGCACACTCGCTCCTTTTTTTCAGAACTGCTGACTGTAGTCAGATTTACCGTTTAATACTTTAATGATTATATTTCTTAATGATTGATAGAAATGAGGTGCAAGACATTCAGTGAGTTGGAACTCTTCATGCATTTGTCCATTGACTTATATAAAGAAAACAGGCTACAAAAGTGATCATTTAAAAAAAAATACTTATATTATTATTGTTCAATTATATATAGGCTATGAAAAGGATAAAACAACTTCATTTAAAGACCATTCCATCCTTCATCTTCAGTTTTACAGCTCATAGTGACTTGAAAATTGGCTGAATGTCAGAGTGATGTAGTGGGCCAGATCTGGGTCAAAGCCCAGCTTCTACAATATTTTAAAATGGGTTCAATTATACAACTTTCTGCAAGTTACTGTAGGTCATCAGGTGTCATGATAAAGTTTATATGCAGCAGGGCCAGGTCTGGTAATGCTGGAGCCTGAGGGGAGAGTTTAAATTGGCACCACCCCCACCCCCACCCCCACCCCCACCCAACACACACACACACACACACACACACACACACACACACACACACACACACACACACACACACACACACACACACACACACACACCACCATCACAATACCCCACCAGGACTGCCACCCTAGCCTATCATAATGGACAATTCCAAGATGGACATCCTTGGAGGGAGGACACTCTCAACCAAATGGCATCATAGACCTGTACTCATGGACTGTATTTCTTTTTGTAGCTATATTGTACAATACATTTCACCTTGTTTTTGCTCACATCAGCTTTATCTCAACATGGTCCATGGTCAGACATTTGGGTTCTTAAGACTTTATGGCATTAAAAATTGTTTACATTGTAAACAAACAAACATGCAATGTTTAATCAACCCAAAACAAAGGACATACCCATATCCACACACATAACTAGAGCACAATTGTAGAGCACAAACCTCCGCCAACACTAGTTTCCAATTCCACAAATTTTTGCCTTGGAAAAAAAAAAAGCAAGGTAAACTCCTGTTAGAAGTGGCTTAAAATTGTAGAAACTTGTACATGTAGAAAGTTCTCCAGTTCTCCAGATTCTCTAAATCTTCTGATTATATTATGGACTGTAGATGATGGAATCCCTAAATTCCTTGCAATTGAATGTTGAGAAACATTGTTCTTAAACTGTTGGACTATTTTTTGATGCAGTTGTTCGCAAAGTGGTGATCCTCACCTCATCTTTGCTTGTGAATGGCTGAGCCTTTTGGGGATGCTCCTTTTATACCCAATCATGACACTCACCTGTTTTCAAACAGGTGTTCTTTGAGCATTCATCAACTTTCCGAGTCTTTTGTTGCACTGTCCTAACTTTTTTGAAATGTGCTGCAGGCATCCATTTCAAACTGAGCAAATATTTGCACAAAAACAAAAAAAAAAGTCTATCAGTTTGAACAGTAAATATCTTGTCTTTGTGGTGTATTCAACTGAATATAGGTTGAAGAGGATTTGCAAATCATTGTATTTTGTTTTTATTCACATTTTACACAATGTCCCAACTTCATTGGAATTGGGGTTGTACATAATGGCCGAGAGGGGTCGTGTGAGTGCCATATAACATTTCGAGTGGTACCTATGCGATATGTATATGGATATCTTCACCATGAGTCTGTGCGAAATACGGCTGACATTCAGACAACATCCGCTGATGTGTCGTTTGCACCAGTAAGATACCAACTGCAAATGTGTCGCTCAGTCACATTTGTTCACTAATTGGCATTTCCAACTCTTCTCTGACAGTCGCAGCCCTGTGAGATAGAACCCTTTTTGTGATTTATCTTTGCATTATCTATTCACAGATTCACCCAAATGCTGGAAAATGCAAGCTTAGTCATTTGTTATGTTGAATATTTGAAAGTTGTGTCAGATCTGTACCTTGTTGATAAGGGGTCGACTGATGTGGAGGTACTTACCATCAGCCAGCATCATCACACTCTCAATATTGTTTGTTTGCTTATAGGCAGCATCACTATTCAGCAAACATCCCATTTGTGAAATCTTACTAATTAACATAAAATGTCAACTTTTATAATTAGCCTCATCGCTTGATTGGCAGCAGCAAGGCAGACTGATTATACGGAAACAGAGGTTCACAAATGTGGATCAGTTCATCTTCGATAAGTATTTCAGAAGAAAAGAGGAAGTTATCATGATGGATGAAATATGATTCACTGGAAAGTAGATGCTGCAACTTTACCACAGCCAAAGTAATGCATTTTAAATTGAAACTGTCGTATCATCGAATCAACTTTATAAATGATCTATAACTGTAAAAATGTTGAATATCCTCAGGCTGATAATCGGATGACCCTCAATGTTGCCTACATAGTAACATCGCCAGTGTTAATTTAACACTGATGGTTTTACTGTGTATACTTAGGTTTCTAAGTTGCCAGATGAAAAAAAAAAATAATAAGAAAGATGAGTGAGAATGTGTGGATCAGAGCTGGAGAAAAAAGTTACCTTGTTAAATCATTGTGAATTATAGACATAATCAAATATTTATGCACTGCAGGTAGTTCATACATATTGGAATTCCAGCTAAAATATAAACACTGGAAACAAAAAGGACTATTTCAACTTTCATTTCAAAGTTGAAACAAAGGTATTCTTCAACATAACTTGTATTTTCAAGGCAGCAGGTTTTACAGAGCTGCACTTCAGACATAATGCAGAAACGGATTTGAGAAAGCACAAAAGTGGTACAGATCACAGGACTGTGCAGGGCCAAAACTACCAAATGTGATTGGAGACAGTCTGCACAGTGTTATTATTTTCTGTTGTAATTATTCTCTCCACTAAGAAGGACTATAATCAATAATGCAACAAGCACAAGTTGGACAGTCCACACTTTCCACAATCATAGCCACAGAAGCCTTTAACAAACTATGTTTTTTAACTCGCCACTGTACTTTATACACTAAAGTTAGTTGGGCATCTTTAAGTATACGCCATCTTGGACATTGGTATGTGTTCATTTATAAAGCCATTCTTGGGAAAATTCCCAACTACCTCTCCTCCTTATTGATTTTAAAGGATGGATCACACAACCTGAGATCCTTTTGGTTTTCTGCATCCACTACATGGAATAATCTGCAGACTGAATTTAAACTGCAAAACTTGGTGTCTTTGACTGTTTTTAAATCTGCAGTTAAAAGGCTTGTAAAAAGAGATCCTCTGATCTCAATCGGACAAACCTGGTGAAATAAAGGTTACAACAACAACTCCTTCAGAGAAGTCAAGGGGGTCTTGGTGGCTTCCCTCACAAGTCTCCTTCCTACATAGTCACTCACTTCTTTGAGAGCTGTCAATTCCAGACAGATTTATCATGCATTACCAGACTGTGTGGTATTGTATAAGATATGGTTTCATATTTCATAATAATTGAATGTAAATGACATATTGAGTGACTTGGAAATCTTCATGTTTTCATCCCCTGGTTTGTCTAAAGTAAAGTGGCTGTAAAAGTGCTGATTTTTATGAACAATAATCTTTGCCCAATTATATTTATGGACTTTAAAAAATGGAGTCACTGAAGCTCAAAGTCTGCACACATCCTGATACTTGATCATTTGACTTTGATCATTTGACTTCAGCTCCACTGAGGTGATGCACAGCAGCAAACCACGGCTTCCAAATCCAAAGACAAATCCAACCAAGTGCAAAATGTATACAGTGGAACCTCAGTTTTAGAAAGGCTCTCTTTACAAACAAATCAGTTTGAACAAAACTGGTTTGAACAAATTTTTGAACGAAAAATGCATGCAATTTTCAAACAAAGTCTTGGTTCATGAACACCTCAGTCGCAGTAGGTGGCAGCAATGAACCATGTTGGGTTGCAATGTGCAAATAAATTTGAAAGAAGAAGAAGGAAGAAAGTCAGTATGTAGGATTTCGGGGTGTTTATTAGCAGAAATGGAAAATAACATTCATAACATTTGTTGATTAGTGTATAATTACCTTCAATAATGAATTGATGTGTTTCCATAAGATGAGAATGAGTCCTTTCTGTCTACAAGGGAGAGCGCGCCATCATGGGGGCTGTCATGTGGCAGTACTTTATGGATACAGTAGCCCAAAACGGACATATGTCATCTTTCGCATTTTGATGCTCCACTGTAATGTTTTATATTTTTTATTGCTGCTTATCACAAGAGAAGTTCAAGGAAGCATGGACCCATGTTGGCAAAAAAAGTGAAGATGTTAATGGAAACAAAATTGTGAAGAATGATGGCATAATGCAATCTGCAACCTCACCGCCAGATGGCACTAAATCTTACACACTGTAGCTTTAAAGTCACTACGAAATTAAAAATGGACATTTTTCAAGCTAAGTCAAGATCTGAAATCAAGACTCAAGTCAAGCATAAAGTAGATTTAATGTATTTGTGGTCAGAAGTGTTCATACTCTTGTTGTGATTGGATTTCCTATAATTCATTTGTACACTTGATTTTGTTGTTGAATAATATTAATCTAAATAAATCAAATAAAATAATTTGCACAGGTTTCAGTTTACTTTGGATTTTTTTTTAAATAAACAGGTTAAAAATTATACATACAGGACCAACAATCACATGCAGCACACCTATTTGTCCTCCAGAGGTTTTATTTATACATTATTTATTTAACCATTACTTTTTGGTCAGGGGCAAATCTTGGTCAAACATGAAAGTGTTGATTCTGGAGTAGGAGCTGCTTTCTTGGTCCTCTCAGTCCACAGTGATGTACTGCATGTGTTAAATGATGCAAGCATGACCAGAAATGAGATTCACTAATCCTCATGTGTGTCTATAAGAAGAAGCTTTCAGAAATTAATCATCATATTTATGGATTTATTTTATTTTATTTTATTTTATTTATTTATTTATTTTTTTGTGGACCCACTAACCCAGTGAGTAACTAACTCCAAGGTGACTTCCTAATTACCCAAAAAGTTACAAACTGCTATTTTTATCATCTCTTATAGTTATGGCATATCATTACAAAACCATTATGTACGGTGCATCCAGAAAGTATTCACACCACTTCACTTTTGTCACATTTTGTTATGTTACATCCATATTCCAAAATGGATTAAATTAATTTTTCCTCAAAATTCTGCACACAAGGCTCAATTATGACAAAGTTGTTTTTTTTTGTTTGTTTTTTGTTGTTTTTTTTAGATTTTTGCAATAATAATAAAAAAAAAACATGAAGAAGCCTTTGTCATGAAGCTCAAAATTGAGCTCAGGTGCCTCCTGTTTCTGCTGATCATCCTTGAGATGTTTCTACAGCTTAATTGGAGTGTACCTGGGGTAAATTCAGTTGATTGAACATGATTTGGAAAGACACACACCTGTCTACATATAAGGTCCCACAGCTGACAGAAAGAGCACAAACCAAGCATGAAGTCAAAGGAATTATCTGTAGACCTCCAAGACAGGACTGTCTCGAGGCACAAATCTGGGGAAAGGTACAGAAATATTTCTGCTGCTTTGAAGGTCCCAGTGAGCACAGTGGCTCATCCAACCTGATGAAGGTTGAGAGGTGCTGCAAAGAGGAATGGCCAAAACCACCCAAAGATAGGTGCACCAAGATTGTGGCATCATATTCCAGAAGACTTGAGGCTGTAATTACTGCCAAAGGTGCATCAACAAAATATTGTAATCCAATTACATGTGTTCTGCAAATCTGACTGGTTAATTGTGGGAGATTTCAGACCATAAACTATTGCATTGGTGGTGGCAAAATATTAAAACCATTTCACATTTGATGTTACTCCGCGCCGTGTCCATGTGCATTGCTACACTGATGTCAATAAGACAGAAACTGCAGTTGCTACAGTAAGCTAAGCTTTGATGAGCCGACCACATCCTTTGTTTGTGTAACATTTTTATCAAACTCCATTATTATGTAGATTAAGTTGTAGCCTTCAGTGGTAGACATGGATCCGTGCAAACGTTGGAAGTGGATTAGAATGGGAATAGCCTCCTTGTGTCTGATGATTTGTGGACATTAATGCTGGATTACTCAAACTCAGTTCAATTTGCGACCGCAAAATCCAACAGGATTATTCCCTAATTCAGCAATGGGTATGAATACTTATGTATATGTGATTTCATAGTTTTTTAAATTTTGAATACAGTTGGAAAAACTCAAAAAAAAATTTTTGATGTTGTCATTATGGTGTGTTTTCAGTAGAATTTTGATGGAAAAAACAATAATTTTCTCCATTTTGTAATAAGACTAACATAAAATGTAGGAAAAGTGAAGCACTGTGAATACTTTCTGGATGCACTGTAAATTGAGTGGTAAACTGAGAGTCTCGCCTTCTGGCTCAGCTCCTCCACCATGACAGTCCAGTGCAACATCCGTAGAACAGCGGACACCGCCCCAATCTGTATGTCCATGTCAGGCTCCAACTATAAATAAATCATACATTTTGAAATCTTTCAGATCGGCACCTAATTGAGGGCAAGAAAGTATGATATTATTAATAATACAATATTCAGCAAGCCATAAGTTGATATATATGCAACATGCAAACTTCAAAAGTAACAACTTCTGCAACTTTGGAAATTCTTGGAAACACTTTTATTCACACCATATCCCCTTTTGTAAACACCCAAATCTCTGAAACTACAGCTGATACAAGCAAAAAGGATTCCACATGAGTTGTTGAGTACAGAGACATTAAATATATGAAGTATGAATCAAATCCAAACAATGTGTTATTATTATTATTATTATTATTTAATCTCTGACCTTGAAGATCATTTTCTTTTTTTTTCAGTGTTGAAGAAAAAGACAGTATAGTTTGAGGTACTTGGTCTTATACTTTGCACTCACTATTGTGTGAAGAACTGTACTGAACAGCATCAGTATGATGATGCTTAGGTGCCTTTGAGAAAACATCAAAAGCAGCATGAAGACATTTTGAATTTCAACGAGTAAGTCTGAGATCTCTACAGACAACAAGCAGAGAGCGGAAGCAATTGAACTTGGGTAAGCACCCAAGTCGGTCAAAGCTTGTTATCCAAGAAGAAAAAAAAAAAAAATCAATGTTCTCCCTTGACAGAGGGCATGCCGCTGTGCACAGCGCGTGCATGCACGTGCACACACAGTCTAACATACTTTAAAGTAGAGATGGCAGACTTACTGACATTTTGAAAGTTTCTTTATGTCTTAATTAAAAGTCCTACAGATCAATTCCTGTGATTTTTTTTTAACTAATGCTGTGTAAATGTTGCTGGCATTTCAGATTGTACATTAAAGGATGAAATAATTCTATGTGATTACAATTCAGATGTTAAACGTGTTAAAGGGAGTATGTGAGATATCACCTTATTTTGTGCACTGAAGCAGATCAGCGCCTGTGTTTCTTGTGCGTCAGACAGATCAGAAGAAGGCTCCTTCTCTTTTCTACAGCAGACCTACTGCACTCAGGAATGGGGAGAGAAAACCTGTGTTCACAGTGAGGATTTCATTATATGAAGACAGTGTTGGACAAATTCTGAGATTCCTCATTGTGGTCTGCATTTTGATCAGTGGCGCTGTAATGTGGCTGTATGTGCCCCTTGTCCACCTGTCACACCTACAAAGAAAAGGTGTTACAATTCAGTATTTTTTTTATTTATTTTTTTTGATCCACAGAGCTGTGGACTGTTTTGCACTTGACAAAGTACGTGAGTCAAAGAGCACAGTGTTTTTTTTTTTATGTGTCATATGTCTCCATGCTTGATATAAACATCAGACACAGATATACAGATATAATATACCCTGAGGTCATTTCTATGGATCGTTTATCAGAAGGTAAAATGTGCAATGTGCACAATCCGTTTGGCAAAATACTGAGGATTTCACCCAGCCATCTAATGCCTGTTGCCCCCCCCCCAAAAAAATAATGCAATAAGGGATTTATCAATCAGTCATGGTGTTAAGATTTTCACAGAGGCAGTCAATCAGGTAATATTTTGCTGTTGTTTGCACTGACCAGTTTTCACATTAATAATAAGATGAAAAATCAGGGCCATTTTTAAACTAAATGTCGCTGAATTAATTGAAAACTACATTATTATGCAGAAGAACACCTCTGAGAGTAGAGCCAGACCCACACCAGCACATCTGCGTCAGCCATGGCTACCTTAGTCAACCATTCAGACTTTGCACTTGTGCACTCTTGGGCCAGCCCAGTCTCATGTTTTTGTTTTTGTTTTTTTGTTTTTTTTAATGCATCAAATTTTAGTTACACAGTCAATTTTCAGTCATTATATTTAATAATAATAATAAAAATAAAAATATTTGTATTGCACTTTACATTTCAGCAATGTCAAAATGCTACAGAACAGGACAAAAAAAATCAATGCAATTAAAACAAGATCAATTCGAGATTTCTGATGTCCTCCAATCCAGATATGGATCACCACCAAAATTCAGTGGAGTCTTCCATGCCCTAATATCCATCTGTGGTGCAAATTTGGCAAGAATCTCTGAAGTAGTTTTGATGTAATCCTTCAAAGCCTATATAAAGTGAAATCTTGATCCAGAATCTGGATCTGGATCACCTCCAAAATTCAATGGAGCTTTTCTTGCACTTATATCCATCTGTGGTGCAAATTTGTTGAGAATCTGTGAGTTCTGACGAAATACTTCAAAACCAACAAGGACTTTAGGCTGTGGACAGCAAACTGGACTGGACAATCCACATCAACCACCTGTACAGGAAGGGACAGAGCAGACTGGACTTTATGAGGAGACTGGGTCATTTAAACATCTGCAGGAAACTCCTGTGGATGTTCTACCAGTCCATAGTAGTCAGAGTCTTCTTTTACACCGTGGTGTGCTGGGGGCACACTACATCCAAGAAGGACACATCCAGGCTGGACAAACCAATCAGGTGGGCTGGCTCTGTGGTTGGCATGAAGCTGGACTCTCTGGTGAAGGTGGCAGAGAACACTGGACAAACCGCTGGACATTATGGACAATGCCAGTCAGCCTCTGCCTCAGTTTCCCTGAGGGAGTCTTTCCAAGGAATCAATAAAGTTCTATCTAATCTAATGTAAAGTGAATCGGATACGGATTAAATCCAAACTTTAATGGAGTATTCCATGCCCTAATATCTATCTGTGGGGCAAACTTTGTCAAAATCCATGCATTATTTTTGATGTAATCCTGCTAACAGACAGACAAATAAATAAACAAATCCCACTGATTTTAATACATCAATTACAGCAATTATCAGGGTCAAGGAGAACCTATAAAATATATTTAGCAATGTGCTTTTTAAAGAAGATAAGCTTTAACTTTCATTTAAAACATTTATCATTTGTGGGGCCCTCAGGTGGTCAGGGAGGGCGTACCACAGCCTCAGAGCAGCAGAAGAAGAGGCCTGATTACCCATGCTGCAAAGCTCAGTTCTGGGGGCTTGGAGGGTGTTTTTGGTTGTACAATGGAGGGTGCGTGAGGTGGTCTGGGGGGGGTGAGGAATTCCTGGAGGTAAACAGGAGCATGTGGTGGGAGAGGAGGGAGACCTTGAAGGGATTTCAAAATGGGGATGATGTTCTCATGCTTGCGCACCCTCATCAAGATCCTAGCAGTGGTATTCTGGATGTATTATAATCTCTGGATGCTCTTTCCAGAAGGTCCAGAAGGATGAGTAGAGATGAAAAACCAGTATCTGGTACCATCAACCCTAATCCTAACCATCAAATCAAATCAAATCAATTTTATTTATATAGCGCCAAATCACAACAAACAGTTGCCCCAAGGCGCTTTATACTGTAAGGCAAAAGCCATACAATAATTACAGAAAAATCCCAACGGTCAAAACGACCCCCTGTGAGCAAGTACTTGGCAACAGTGGGAAGGAAAAACACTCTTTTAACAGGAAGAAACCTCCAGCAGAACCAGGCTCAGTGAGGGGCAGTCTTCTGCTGGGACTGGTTGGGGCTGAAGGGAGAGAATCAGGAAAAAGACATGCTGTGGAAGAGAGCATAACCATAACTCACCCCACCCCCACTCCCCGTCACCCCAATTTTGATGATGCCACCATGAACTAATAGATTAAATCACTTTTCATGATGCTATCACAAACTTGGCAAGAGATTGGGTTGTTTGGGCAGTCCAAACTGCACACTGTGAGTTCACCCACAAGGACCAATGTAATTGCAGGCAATTTTACAAACGTTTTTAAAACTGCAGTGTCATCTGTCATGAACTTGTGTCCATTTCGTGGCACACTATCTTAACCCAATTATGTCACATGTTTACGAGACAAATATATGAGGCCTTGAAAGCATAGTTACAAATGTTCAGGTGGATGCATAATGTTCTTGATATACGAGGTCTATTAGAAAAGTATCCCACCTTATTTTTTTTTTCAAAAACCATATGGATTTGAATCACGTGTGATTACGTCAGACAAGCTTGAACCCACGGCATTGCTGTGCACCATGCGGCACCGCGGAATTCCTCTGCACGTCTGTCTCAATGTGCCGAAAAAGTGCTGATGTCCATGTCTTTTCACAATTCCTGTGCTAGCCAGATGACATCCCAGATAAAACACAGCGTCCAGTTTGGAAATGAATGGCACATTCCACTGTTACAGGAGTTTTTGTCATGGAAAGAGGAGCGGAGGCTTCACGCGTCACGGAGGTGCAGCATGGCGCACAGCAACGCCGTGATGAAGCCTCATGGGACATGTTCTGGCATGTCCAGGCACATCCACAATTTCTCCGATAATCACTCGATGGAAAAACCACCGACAGCTGTCTGAACGCCATCTCAAAGCCGTCCTGTTAGACCAAAACGGAGGTGGTTTTGTCTCGCTCCAGTAGCGAATCCATCGTGACGCGCGAAGCCTCTGCTCGGCTTTCCATGACAAAATCTCTTGTTAAAAGTGAAATCTGCCAGAAAATGGTTGATGTCCAGCTCTTGTGATAACCAGAGAAATGGCACACGATGGTCACGGATCCAGACAGCCATCCGTTTAGAAATGAAATGGTCGTTCAACCTGTCGATGGCGGCTTCGGAGCGTGGCGCGCCCCACAGCTGCTGGGGGCCGTCCTTAAAGCGACAATAACACTCCTTATTCTCTGCCAAGCCCATAACATTTTCACCGAAAGCCAGATAAATTTTTCTAATGGTTTAGAGCTGCCAGTCTCTAACAGTTTCTAAAAAAATTCTGATGGAAAAAAAGCCCAAATCATTCCGCCATTTCCTGACAATGAAAATCCAACAAGGGGGCTGGACCACTCCTCACTCAAAGCCTGCTCACAGGCGAATGATGCAACCGACAGGCGTGGAAAAACTCACGCATGCGCACGAGGGTTCAAGCTTGTCTGACGCAATCACACGTGATTCAAATCCTTATGGTTTTTGAAAAAAATAATAAGGTCGGATACTTTTCTAATAGACCTCATATATATATATATATATATTGGGGGGTTGTGGTGTGTTCACAGGGGAGTTGGAAATGTTAGTGCTTGTGTGATTTTAAGAGTTGGGAATAAGTAAGTCTGGGTTTTGAGAATGTGTTTTTGTGTTATAAATTAAATAAAGGAATTTGTATGTTGGTAACAAACGTTTTATCTTAGTTTTATCTTTAGTTAATAGAGTGGTGGTATGGGTGCTATCTATCTATACATTTTTTATTTACATTAATTACCGTATTAAGATCCTATTGTCTTATGTAGAATTTGTACATGTTCAATCAAAGCCCTTTATTTTGTCTCATGATAATTTCACAAGGATCACAATAGAAATAAGGATTTATGCTTTATTGTGTTATCCATGTATCACTGACACAGTCACCAATGTATGTTTATATTGATGTTCAAAAATAAACTCAATGAATCAATCAATCATAAACAATATTTTATTTACATTTTAACAGCATCTGCAAGAGGCCGTACGTGTGAGCATGCATGTGCTTTTGACAAGAGTGGAAGTTAGCTTTGAGTTACCAGAAGTTAGCGTGAATACTGTTATCTGCAAAATGTCTTGAGGTGTTATCAAGTTACAAAATCTGCATTTTCAGAAGTGTTTATTTTTTGCTCGCTTTTACAAAATATATAAGAAACATGTTATAGTTACACACAAACAAAACTGTTTGGTAGCACCAGAGACACCAGCCACTGATGTCACGGTGCCGCTCTACTATGAGGTCTGTGTCCCAAGAATGTTCCCTGTGAATTTGAAGACTCTGGCAGTAATAGGACTAGATTTATGCTGAGCACAGAAAGGCAGACAGATTGACAGACGGACAGAGGGATGGACAGACAGATGTATGCAAAGTCTTTGCAATACCCGATGGCCATATTTCATGGTCTTGGGTAAAAGCGGATTCAAGTGAAGATTCTGAACCATGTTTGAAACAAATATAACTAGGTATCATGTGGTCCAAAGTTGATTTCCTGAGTTATTTATCTTTTCTTTTTGACTGACTGGAAAAACAGACAAATAAATATGGGAATAATGACATCCGACTCTGTATCATGTAAGTTCCATCGGCTTATGCCTTGCAGTCACTACCAAGTCAACATCTGTATGTTGATTTTGCAAAAACTTGACAGTGGATGCCTTTCCAAACGCATCTCCACATTAAAGGGAGAATAGGCAGGGGTGGTCTTGAACCAGGAACCTTCTGCAGTAGAAACAAGCACACTAACCACTTGGCCACCACCCCTGCCAAACTTTCACAAAGTTGTATAATCACCACACACATTATTGATTTGTATTCATGTTGGCATAATTCAGGACTCAGGTCACCAACCCTGCTCCTTGAGATTGCCTGTCCTGCATGTCTTTGATGAATATACACTTTGGAACTATTCTTGGTTTGTCACGACTTATGTTTCCTAGCTCTGGATATCTTGAGCACACGTGGTGTAGTTAATTAGCGGTGGGTGGAGCCAGGAGATTTGGAAAATGTAAAGGGCAGATGATCTTTTGGACCATGAACTGATCAAACATTGAAGCCAAACAACAAGATATTATTGTTTCCAGTAAGTCCCTTCAGCTGTTCCCTTGTTTGCACTTAGGGTCACCACAGCAAATCTGAGGTGGATGTGCATGTTGAATTGGCACAGGTTTTACACCGGATGCCCTTCCTGACACAACTCCTCCTTATATGGAGAAATGTGGCAGGGGTGGGGTTTAAACCATGAACCCTAGACACTGAAACCAAGTGCACTAACCACTTGACCACCACCCCTGCAAATATGTTTGGTACCATTGAACCACAAAAATTAATGTACACTTACCCACCACTTCATTAGGTACACCTTGCTAGTACTGAGTTGGACCCCCTTTTGCCTTCAGAACTGTCTTAATTCTCGATGGCATGGATTCAACAGCGTGTTGGACCATATTGACATGATGGCATAGTGCAGTCACCCATTCGACCAGTCTGTCCGTTCTCCTCTGAACTTCGACATCAACAAGACTCAATGAATGTCTTCTCTTTTTCAGACCATTCTCTGTAAACTCTAGAGATAGTTGTGTGTGAACATCCAGGTAAATCAGCAGTTTCTGAAATGCACTCTAAGAAATGAAACAAAGGGGTTTTAAATGTGATTAATACTATTGATTTCAATATACTTGCAATTGTTAATTTTAGGAATTTAAGTAATAATGTTTCATTTGATTTAATTCATTTCAACTACAATATTGTTTTGCACTTAATTGACAATGTTATGTGGAAAATGTTACCTTAACTTTATCAATTAAATTCAACGTTTTATTTCTTAGAGTGTACTCGGACCAGCCTGTCTGGCACCAACAACCATGCCACGTTCAAAGTCATTTAAATCCTCTTTCTTCCCCATTCTGATGCTCGGTTTAAACTTCAGCAAGTCATCTTCACTGCGTCTCAATGACTAAATACATTGAGTTGCTGTCATGTGATTGGCTGATGAGCTATTTGTTTTAACAAGCAATTGAACATGTGTACCTAATAAAGTGGCCCATGAGTGTATGGGTGTTGTACTCTGTCAATGCACTTCCTTGTTGAGTCTGTAATGATGGTAACTTTCCTGAATTTCACAAAATGATTTGACATCTACTTTAGATGTTCTCAAGCTGAGAGCAGTGTTGCCACCGTTACTTTGAAAAGTTACTTTTCTAGTTACTTTATGCAGTTACTTCATTAGCAGCTTTATGCAGTTACTTTATTAGCAGATGCCGACAACTTGTAACTAATAAGGTAACTCGTAACCTAACTTGGTTACTCTTTGCTGATTGGGTTATCAGAAAAGTAACTAATCCTTACTTTCTGAGTACTCAATCTTGAAAATAACCAATTTAGATTACGAGTAACTGTAAAATGTAAGTGTAAAAAGTAAATAATAAAGTAATATTTTCAAAGGTACTGTGGCAGCACTGGTTGAGAGTGATGATAAAAAAGACAATTAGCCAAACTGGATTTATTATGTGCTATATATTTTGTATTTATTTTTCCCTGACCACAAGAAGACAGCTCCATAGATTATCACTGGTGATGCTGCTGACCTCAACCTGTGTTTCATGTGTCTTGTGTCTAATGGAGGAGGGTGGTACATCTGGTGTATCATGTCCTTCTGACATCATATGTGACTGATGCCATAAAGTCAATGGGCCTCATGTATCAACGTTGCGCACTTGTGGTGTAAATTTACGGTGTAAATTTGAAGTTTGAACACCAAAATTGCCGTGACATGTATCAAGCAGTGCGCACCTGCCCATTCCCAGCGTACGCCTGACGTGACCTTGATAAATGCGGTGGGTGAAAACAATCATAATTATAATAAACACGCCCATAAATATGCAGACTCCGCTTCAGACACACCCTCATTTTACGACATGGAAGCCAGGAAGACGGCAAAGAAAAAGAACTCCACCAATCACAACGCGTGCCAATAGAGCGTCAAAAGCGGCCGTCGTATTAATTGTTTTGTAGTATAATCAAAAAAGTGTTACAGTGGTCCCTCGTTTATCGCGGGAGTTACATTCTAAAAATAGCCTGTTATTTCGCGAAACTGCGACGTAGTCAGCGTTATTTTTTACAATTATTATAGACGTTTCAAAGCTGTAAAACCACTTTATACACTTTTCTCAATCAGGCATGAACATTTTCTCACTTTTCTCTTGTGTGTAAACACTCTCAAAGTTCAGAAAAATAAGACCAAACTGTTTTCAGGCCCAAACATTTGTTTGAGAAATAAAAATAGAACGTTTTCCTATAAATAATTATGATGGCTTTTAGAACTAACAAATTTAATTTTAACGATCAACATACGAGGTTCGACACATAAGAAATTATTAATAGTGACTGACCAGTATTTCACAGATCGTGCCTCTGTGTCCTGACACCGCACCTTTTTCCACTCACACCTGGCTGCAGGTGTCTGTTTCTGAGTGACAAACAGTTAAGAGTAGTTGTTGGTGCTTTTTTCCTTCTGGGCGAGAAGATTCTTATAAACAGACATGCAGACCACAATGCACTGTAAAAAAAGCATGCAAAATTGGACTAAAGAAATCCACGAAATGACGAGGCCACGAAAGGTGAACCGCATTATAGCGAGGGACCACTGTATTCTCTTTTCACATCAATAATTCTTGACATGTGGATATTTGCTCGCTCAATTAATAAGACACGCCTAATTTTTCAGATTTCTTTATTCTTAAAATGTATTTCTTTATTTATTTTATTGTGACAAATGGATGGAGACGACAAAACGTGATTGCAGCACGGGCGAAGGGAATGACAACACTACAGTTGTAATTATCAATTTCATTGTCTAAAACGATCACACCACATAAAGTTAAGCTCAGCGCTGCTCTGGCTCCAGAAAAAATGCGAACAGTGCTTTCTTTGCAGTCAGCGCTGTGGCCATGAATCGTGCTCGAGACCAACAATCCCGCAAAAGCGGGATTTGTATTGATTATTATGTAGTATAATCAGGAAAGTGTTATTTATGTAACATATGCATTGATTTGTATAATGGCACTGTTTATCATGTTGATCATTTACATTTTTATGTGGATTCCAGCACTGGTTCATTTTGGTGTATAATTTATGCCACCTCTCGACCTGGTGTATATTTTCAGCGCAGCGTACGCCAACGACCACACTGATAAATGCCAAGTAGCACAGCCATTTTGGCGTACACCCCATATACACTCAAATATCGCCATACGCACGTTGATACATGAGGCCCAATATGACATATGCAGTTGTGCTCAAAAGTTTACATACCCTGCCAGAATGTTTGATATATTTATTATTTATTTTCTCCTTTTTTCCACTCATGGTTAGTGGTGCTATGAACCCATGTGTTGTCAAACAACTGTGGTTACTCTTTTTAAATCATAATGACAACAGAAAGTAATCAAATGACCCTGATCTAAAGTTTACATACCTTGATGGTACTGGCCTGATAACATTCACACAAGTTGACACAAACGGGTTTGAATGGCTACAAAAGGTAACATCCTCACCTGTGATCTGTTTGCTTGACATCAGTGTGTTAAAGGTCAGTGAGGTTCTGGGCTCCTGACAGACCCTTTCATCCGGTGCTGCACTGATGATCCTGGTTTCTGAGTCATAGGGAAAGCAAAATATTTGTCAAAGAAAAGGTAGTTGAACTGTATGAATCAGGAAAGGGATATAAAAAAGATATACAAGGGTCTGTGAATGCCAATCAGCAGTGTTCAAACTAGGGATGAGACCGATCCAATCCCCGATCGGTATCCGATCTGGTAACCACTAACCATGAGTAAAAAATATATATATATATATATAGTTTTTGTGTTATTGTCAGGTTTGACCTCCCCTAGACATACAAGAAAGAACTCAGACAGAGAGTTGAGATGTATTTAGTGAGCTTTGCAAAGGGAGACACAGCAAAGCTTGCTATCTGCAGTTCTCCAACTGTGTCATTCTCTGTGAGGCCCTTTTATTTATGTAAAAAACAAAGATAAGAGTGGGGGCTTCATGAGTCCACGGTTACAACATGTACTATTAGTCATGTACAGAAACGTTTGTAATCAACTGAATCATTCCAATCTTAGGTACAGAGTGAGGGGTTTTGCTGAAGCTTGCTAAATGTCAAACCGTAAACAGGCTGACCTGGCTCCTGCGGCTGTGCTATCTATCTGGGAATATCTGAGAGAAACAGTTTGCAGAATTTAAGATACAAATAAGAGCAGATGTAATAAAAGATAATAAATGATAATCATGTTTGTACAGTACATTTTATCTAACAGTTATCATTCATATTATCTGAAAAATGATCAAAATATCAAAAATTCTGCCAGGGTATGTTAACTTGTGAGTACAACTGTACTTTGCTATTTAGGATGTCATAAAGTCAGCAAGTGGGGAAAAAAAAATACAGTATGAAAAGAAAGTGACAAATGGAAGGTGAAAGAGTTAAAAATAAGAGAAGTAAAGTGTAAAAAAAAATAGATATTGGATTTGCCATCAAATGCAACTATTCTTGAGTGGTGTGTTTAATTTCTGTGGGAATAATCATGATTACAGTGCTGAAATATATCTAAAATTTGGCATTTCCCACAGCTCACATCCTCCTGTCTGTTCCCTGAGTTATTCACATTACTCTTCATTAGTGGTGAATCTTCTGTTATCCACTAAAGTAACAGTAGAGTAAATCCAAGTTATACCACTGAATGATCCAGGCGTGTTCATTCAAACTGAAAAAGAACTGCTCTTTATTGTCAAAGTGAAAACAAAGAAATACCGTTGCCTCCCGTGTGCCCCGTGGCAAATCCAGCACAAATTTATTTTGTTTTCTCTTGAAGAATATCATTGTTTGTTCGGTGCTCCCATGAAGCTCTGACTGCAAAAGCAACATGCTGATGTTGTGCCTCGGACCTCACAATGATAACGAGGCCTCATGTTTATGCACTTATGCAGCACAGTTATGCGCACAACAGTGTCACCAGCATTTAAATTTCTTTTTTTTTTAAAGATAGAAGCACCAAATGTGTTTTGAAATAAATACCACCTCTGTAAAAGGCATTATCCTTGTATTTACACCATGTATTTGAACCAGGCAATTTTTGATTGAATTGTACTCTGATATGAGAAGTAAGATGAAGAAATTTGCAGTGCAGAAAATAATGCCCTTCATTAAAGCCATTGTTTCATAACAACACATTATAAATATAAC
Source organism: Thalassophryne amazonica (assembly GCF_902500255.1). Taxonomy (NCBI): domain Eukaryota; kingdom Metazoa; phylum Chordata; class Actinopteri; order Batrachoidiformes; family Batrachoididae; genus Thalassophryne; species Thalassophryne amazonica. The sequence continues at coordinate 7,342,879 of NC_047121.1, forward strand.
ATTAAAAGATACAATGAGATCAGAATAGGTTCATCTCCATACAAAATATGAGCAGGAACTTTTATTAAAATGTCAACCAGCTTACAATGAGGTAACTGTTTCAATTTAGTAATAAAGTAAGTCCATTTGGCATCTCCCTTGTTTCACTCAGAGTCGCCACAGCAGATAAGAGGTGGCTACGCATATTAATTTGGCACAAGTTTTATGATGATGCTCTTCCTGAAACAGCTCCAGAGTGAAGAATGGGAAGAGGTGGGTTTGAACCAAAACCTTTCTGCACTGGAAACAAGGATACTCAACCACCTGGACACCATCACCCAACAACAACAACAACAACACATAATAATGTAATTATAATACAAAAAAATCCATCTATCCATTTTCTATAACCATTTGCTCCAATAAAGCGTAACAGGGGGCCAGAGCCTATCCCAGCAATCGTATAGCGTAAGGCAGGCTACACCCTGGACAGGATTCCAGTCTGTCGCAGGACCACATATAGACAAACAAACACATTCACACCCGTGCGCACACCTAAGGACAATTTAAAGTTTCCATTCCACCTAACCCCGCATGTCTTTGGATGTGGGACGAAGCCGGAGCACCCGGACAGAACCCACACAAACATGGGGAGAACATGCAAACTCCACACAGAAAGGCCACAGGCAGGAATCGATCCCATGACCTTGCTGTATGGGAACCGTGTTAACCACTAAGCCACCGTGCTGTTATAGTAATAATAATATTATATCATTCTATAATAAAATGTAATAATATAAAATAATCATCATCCTCATCATCATATAATAATAATAATAATAATAATAATAATAATAATAATAATAATAATAATAATAATAATAATAATAATAATGCCCCACCACTGTGATCAACTGGCATCCTCTCTGTGTACTCCACCTCACACTCTATGAATGCTGGTTTAGACTCCAGCACCCCCGAGAACCTTAAGTGGAGCAAACCGGTAAAGAAATGGATGGATGATGTTCCATGTACTAGTGTCTTATTTGCCAAGTTAATGTTTTTTTCTAATATAAATGTAATATTTGAATATATTTATTGTGACTGCAAGAAAACTGTTTGCATCAGAAATAGTTGAGGGAGTGAATTGATTGCCAAAGCAATTACTGTATCAGTAATACAGTTACAGTGGAGAGAAATATGCATAATTGCACAGCAGGTAAATATAAGGTTGAAATTTTCTACTTGTGCTACTAAAATTCCCAGTAAGGGGCTACGGTATATTTCGGATTATTACCGGTTATTTGCTACACTGTTAGAAACAATCAATGCTTAAATACAAAAGCAGATTACAAATGCTAATCTCGCACTCTGACATTAAAGCAGAAGATGAAAGCTGCAACAATCTGCATTATAGTGCACAGATATCATGCATAATGCTTACTGGAGATGTATGGAGAGATTTCAATGTATCTTTGTAAGTAGTGCAAGTTAAGAGCATAAGAATGTCATTCATTGAGTAATTTGTGTGTCAGGCGGGTTTCACAGGCCAGTTACCAAAGCTACATCTTACATGCATGGCTCATGCACAATGGTCAGAGAAGACTCCACACAGAGGAGTACCGTGCCTTGCAAAAGTATTCGGCCCCTTGGTATTTAACACATTTTAATTTAGTTATGCTATTTCAAATACAGAATGTAAATCAGGCTTCTAAAAAACAAAAACAAAAAAAAAACATCTAAAATGATCTTCCTTAAACTCAAACTCAAAACAAATCTCTACAACTTGATATAAATGAATTAAAAATATAAAAGCAAAGATGATGGGATGCATAAATAAAGTGCCCTTTGTTATAATACCTGTAAATAATCAGTTTAATTAACGGTTTTCTTCAGACAAATCAGGGGATGGATACATGAACATTTCCAAGTCACTGAATATGTCTTGCACTTTATTTACATCAGTTATCATCAGTTATCTTCATTGTCCATGTATTGTCTATTGTGTCAGTAGCATGGCCCAAGCAGAGGGTCAATGCTGTGAGTCTGGTCTGCTAGAGGTTTCAAATCAAATCAGAGGGAGTGTTTTCCTTTCCAGTATCACCTGTATAATCAGTTAACTATGTATCGGATAAGTATAACAAACAGAGTGAAGTATTCCATATGAATGCTGTATTGACATTATAAAAGAGTAAAAATTCCAAGGGATAAACTACTGTCCTGATTAGCGGTTCCTATTGTTTTCGCCCTGTGATACCCTTGTATCAATAATAAGAATGGCGAATTCCCACCAACTGGGGTTTTGACCCCAGGTTTGGAAACAGGGAGATAGATAATCCGTTCATATCAATGTCAGTAGAAATAGCACTGATGCAACAGTGGCTAAAAAGTCATGGTATACAAATAATGAATGTTTATGAGTTCAATGGTATGAATATTTCGCTGAGTTGAATGGTATGTTCTAGCTTTCGCCGAATTAAATATTTGTTACATTGAAAGAATGTAAAAACATTCATTATGTTTTTTTTTTTATATATAACAGCTAAAATAGATCCTTGTCATCTGACATTTTATTAATTTATAAAAAACAGAAAAGGGACTTACATTTGGTGTTCCACTGCTGCTAAAGTCCAAATTGTAACGTGTAGTCCAGTGATGTTGTGCACTGACTTCAGACTTCCATAAAAAAAGAAAAAAAAAGACAATGTGTAGTTCCTCAGTCCAGCCAAAACTCACATCAGCCTTTCATGTGAACAGCTCTTCATGCATCCAGACGGCTTACAGCGGAGTGGATTGAGTGTGTTAGAAGAATTAGCAGCGTCAGTTAGCTCAATCAAATCATCATGTCGTTGTCCCCTGCGCGCGCACACACACACACACACACACATGCAACAGGGTCAGCGATTTTGTGCGCATGTACTACAAAAGAAAAAGACTGTACATCCTCACTTCAGCGTAAAAAAAAAAAAAAATCACATCACAAATTAGTCCAGCTTTTCATTCTTTCTTCCTGCTAACAACCTCCAGACAGCGCAGTGGATTTGTTTTGTGTGTGTGTGTGTGTGTGTGTGTGTGTGTGTGTGTATGTATGTGTGTGTTACAAGAATTTACAGTGTCAGTTAGCTCAATCAAATCATGTCTTGGTAGTCGTTGCCCCCCCCCCCCCCCCCCAAGCTGGTCAGTGCTTGTGCGTGCGTGTACTACAAAAAAGACTGTGTACATCCTCAGTGCAGCGAAAACAAAAATCACATCAGAAATGAGTCCAGCTTTTCATTCCAACTTCCTGCCAACAGCCTCCAGACAGCGCAGTGGATTTGTTTTATGTGTGCATTCGTGCGCATGTTGTGTGTGTGTGCACGTGTGCAAGTGCATACATGCGCATGCACGAGCACATGTGGGCTCACACATAGGCGCACATGCGCGTGTACGATCACGTGTGCACGTGCATGTCCATGCACAAGTGCACGATGATGTGTGTGCATGTGCGTGCGCACGTGTGTGTGTGTTTGTGTGTGTGTATGCAGAGTGCAATAGTTCCAAACGTATGGAGCCTAATTTGCACTCTAAATGGAACCAAGCTGCATTCTAAATGCAATGCAACACAAATGGCATAATTAATCCATGTCATGTGACATACAAAGCACCAATCAAATAACAAAGATCCACTCAGCTGTTATATAATTACATCTAATGAATTCATTCTGTTAAGTGTTTGTGTGGTTTACAGATCCAAATAAAAGTGAGCAGTACAGCATTTCCATTAATCTCATTCACAATGAGTATATGCACAGTCAGTCATAAATTCACATTTTTCACAGTTGTAAACTGTGCCATGAGTGCTACCCTTGAAAAAGGCAATTTGCTGTGTACCTGCCAAAGGCCAAGTTTAATAAATATTTTTTTCCAATTCCACCATCACAAATAAGTTCCATTAACATAGGTAATAGATTCTGACCTGTCAAAACCCATTTAAATTCTAATCATAATCTGCACTTGAAGCAGCATAAGATCTGTGCTGTTTTTCATTAACAACCTTGGACTTCAGAAAAGCTGCTTTGAGCAACATTCACTGGCTTCTTTTATCTGGGCAAAATCATCATGGGACATTATTTACTCAAGAATGTCACCCTAATTGAGAAGAAACATATGGAGGTGTTCTATCTGTCAGCAGAACTAGTTGGATAAAAGCTGAAACACAGGGACAAACACTTAGGCAGTACTTCTTAGTAAAATGTGTCAAATGACCGTGTGAATGGTATCTTGTACTGCAGGGTTCTTAAAGATAACTAATCCATTTCTAGGTCTGGAAAGTACAACCCCAATTCCAATGAAGTTGGGATGTTGTGTAAAATGTAAATTAAAATAGTATACAATGATTTGCAAATCCTATTCAACCTATATTCAATTGAATACACCACAAAGACAAGATATTTAATGTTCAAATGTGAAGTGGATGCCTGCAACACGTTTCAAAAAAGCTGAGACAGTGGTATGTTTCCACTGTGTTACATCACCTTTCCTTCTATCAACACTCAATAAGCATTTGGGAAATGACTGACACTAATTGTTGAAGTTTCGTAGGTGGAATTCTTTCCCATTCTTGCTTGATGTACGACTTTAGGCCAGTCTAGTACCTGCAATGTTTTACTACGAACACACGCTGTTGTAACACGTGCAGAATGTGGCTTGGCATTGGCTGAAATAAGCAGGGACGTCCCTGAAAAAAACGCTGCTTGGATGGCAGCATGTGTTGCTCCAAAACATGGATGTACCTTTCAGCACTGATGGTGCCATCACAGATGTGTAAGTTGTCCATGTCATGGGCATTAACACACCCCCATACCATCACAGATGCTGGCTTTTGAACTTTGCGCTGGTAACAATCTGGATGGTCTTTTTCCTCTTTTATCCAGAGGCCACGACGTCCATGATTTCCAAAAACAATTTGAAAAGTGGACTCATCAGGCCACCACACAATTTTCTACTTTGCGTCTGTCCATTTCAAATGAGCTAGGGCCCAGAGAAGGCGGCAGCATTTGTGGATGTTGATGTATGGCTTTCACTTTGCATGGTAGAGTTTTAACTTGCACTTGTAGATGTAGCGATGAACTGTGTTAACTGACAATGGTTTTCTGAAGTGTTCCTGAGCCCATGCAGTAAGATCCTTTACACAATGATGTTGGTTTTTAATGCAGTGCCGCCTGAGGGATAGAAGGTCATGAGCATTCAGTGTTGCTGCTTACATGTAGAAAGTTCTCCAGATTCTCTGCATCTCTGATTATATTATGGACTGTAGATGATGGAATCCCTAAATTCCTTGAAATTGAACATTAAGAAACATTGTTCTTAAACTGGTGGACTATTTCTTCATGCAGATGTTGACAAAGTGGTGATCCTCACCCCATCTTTGCTTGTTAACAGCTGAGCATTTTGTGGATGCTCCTTTTATACCCAATCATGACACTCACAATTAGTGTTCTCAGTTCCCAAACGCTTATTGAGTGTTGTTAGAAGGAAATTTGATGTAACACAGTGGAAAACATACCACTGTCCCAGCTTTTTTGAAACGTGTTGCAGGGATCCATTTCAAACTGAGCCAATATTTGCACAAAAACAAAGTTTTTCAGTTTGAACATTAAAGAAGTATTCAATTGAATATAGGTTGAAGAGGAGTTTCAAATCATTGTATTCCGTTTTTATTTAGGTTAGGTTAGTTTAGGTTAGGTTAGGTTAAACTTTATTGTCCCCACAGGGAAATTTGTCTTTGGCTTATTTACATTTCACACAACACCCCGATTTCATTGGAATTGGGGTTGTACAAATGCAACACTGTGTTTTTTCAGTGCCCACCAAAAGTACTGGAACGCTTGGTATTTCACACATTTTCATTTGTTTACTCCATTTCAAATACAAAAAAGTAAAAATTTCTAAAATTATCTTCTTTAAACTCAAACTGAAAGCAAATCTCTACTACTTGATATCAATTAATTAAAAAATCTAAAAGCTGAGATGATGAGTTGCATAAGTAATGGAACACTTTGGTATAATACCTGTAAAAAATCTGATTTATCACCAGTTTTCTTCTAAGACAAGTCAGGGGATGGATACATGAACGTTTCCATGTCACTGAATATATGTTGGACTTTGTTTGCATAAATTGTGAACAAATACAAACAGTATGACACTCTATGGTAAATTTGTGTGAAGTAGACAGTTCTCAAAAACTGAGCGACTGTGCAAGAAGAAGAGTGAGGAAAGCCACTAAGACATCCTGACAACCCAGACGAAGTTATAGGTTTATCTGACTGTGAGTGGAGAATTTATGCACAGTGCATGTTTTGCATTTTGTGTGCCCAGTTATACAGCTTCATGATGAAGTGGTATCAAGGAGGATTTCTTAAAAAGAAGACCTAAAAGTTTGCCAGAAGGTATATCTTTGGATGTTAGCCTAGATTTGATGTTCTGGAGATCTTGGCTTTTTTTTTTTTTTTTTTATTAATTCATATCCACGCATGTGTAATTCCATACCTCTGCTCTGTTATGGCAAACAGACACAGGTGGATTGTGTTTATACCAACAGAGATTCCAAACAGTCTGTAAAACAGGTGAATATGATACGAAGCCCAAATGAATTGATAATGGAGAACATAGTGGGAAGTGAGTACATTTAATTATTACTGGAATCTTTCAGTCAGTCTGTCTGTAAATGCCAGGAATAATATGCCTGTTTGGGATGGGAGTGGGGGTGGGTGGGGGGTAGGTGTTCCTGCAAGGAGACAGCTGAATGTTGAAAGCAAATGGATTCAGGCTCGGGTACAAAGATGCTTTTGTAGCATGGTCTGGGAGGAGCTGGCAGGCGCCAGCGTTTCTGAGCCAGTAACGGTGGGAGCTGCAAACACAGGGCGAGACTCCATGTGAAGCACAACCAGCTACCGCTGCACCCCTGCAGTGATGGAACACACACTTGATGTCATCCATGACATCACATCACCATTGAGGGGAGGTGGTGGTCGAGTGCTGGAGTGGGCAACGAGGGTGGAGACACTGCAGGTTTTCCTTTCAACCAATCACCTCAGCATGTGGGTTGCTGATGAGCTTTTACCTTAACCATAAACACCTGAACATTAATGAAATCACCTGCTGGCAAGGAAAACCTGCAGTGCTTCGGCCCTTCATGGCACATGGTTGCCCACCCCTGGGTGGGTAAAGCATTGGGCTTGAGACCAGAGGTTCAAATCCCACCTGAATATCATTAAGGGCCCGTGGGCAAGGTCCTTAATCCACTAGTTGCTCCCGGTGTGTAGTGAGTACCTTGTATGGCAGCACCCTCACATCGGGGTGAATGTGAGGCATTACTGTGAATCACTTTGAGCGTCGCATGCAGATGGAAACGCGCTATATAAATGCAGTCCATTTACCATGACTGAACACACAACAAGGCCTCACACTTACAGTAACAAAACCGAGTCAAAGGTCCACCCCAGTCTTCCCCACCCCCCATTCAGCTTCTAATCACACGCCTGCATCCGACTAATTGATTAATACACCTGCCGCTCTGCTCTCTGGCTGCCACACTGTAGTAAAGCCTGTGCAGAACTAATCCAGCCATCTGCTAAGCTGGATTCCACACCTGTTCTTTCTTGTGAGCGTGTTTACACGATCTGACACTTCTGTCGCATTTCTGCTTTCAGGCCTTATTTTTTAAAGTCTGCTTTCTTAAATTCAGCCTTGTGTGTGGTCACCTGCTCATAGCTTGATATCAGAGTCGTGTTTATGGACCCAAATATTTTAGTAGCAGTAATCATAATAATAATTATTACCTCCGCCAAGGATGTTATGTTTTCTGTTGAGGTTGTTTGTTTGTTTGTCTGTCTGTTTTTCTGCAGGATAACTCAAAACGTTTGGAACAGATTTTGATGAAATTTTGTGGAGTGGTTGGAAATGACGAGAGGAACAAGTGATTAAATTTTAGTGGTGATCCGGATCACGATCCGGATCCAGGAATTTTTTAAAGGATTCTTCACCATTGCAGGATAGGGGGAATTTTGTCATTCTAGTTTCTAACTCCACAAAAAAAAGGCAGAAAGGCTTGAAAAAAAAATTAGGGTGTAACATAGTCAAATGTTCTATCAATCAACAAAGTTTGGTGATGATCGGATCCAGATTCCAGATCTGGTGATCCAGAATATGCAAAAATATAGGGAAAATAGAAAATGTGTCAGTGTGAGGTGACAAATGAAGCTAGAGATGCACAACTAACACCAAATTGTAGCTGAATCTGTACTGATTCAGTAAGGTGTCATCAGATTTGATGTAGCTTCAAATGTTATGGAGCTAGATCCAGAAGAAAACCGCTATTACCGAAAAATCGTTTCTATACAATAACTTTTGAACTAATAAAGACATAAAAGTGATTCCAAGTTCTAGTGGTATGTTTTCATGGTCAAGGATGTCAAATATAAAGGAAAGGAAAGTGTATGTATCATAGTTTTGGTTGTAACACTGAATTGTTGAATTGACCACTGTGCCAAGGAGGGAATCTCTTTAGGGTCAGTGACCCTATGGCCTTGTGTAGCACATGGAACACTTAAAAAATAGTTTGATTTCAGAATTTACTGTTATTTATTTAGAGAAGTGTTTCATAAATGTTAAAAAAAATTCATATATTTGCAGTTTAGTTGAATAATAAATTGAATTTTGTCTCTTATTTGTTTTTGTCTATAAGCACATGCAATATCAATTTCAGTGCTCAGATGACAGTAGCTTCTGGGAAAGGTGCAAGTTGCAATAAACTGTGATGCCAAGCGCTAAGGATACACTTTTTTTTTTACTACTGCACTGTAAAAATAATAGTTGAGAATACTTCAAATTTGCAATCATCGGCACAACATAAAAGTCTTAGTGCAGACTGTTGCCTGCAAATTTGAAGTATTCTCAACAATTTTTCTTTTTTTTTTTTACAGTGTGAGCAAACATCATTGTTAGACTTTTTTAGGTTCAATGATTCCACGGCGTGTAGATGTTATGGCGTCATGGCCTTGGTGGAGGTTTGCACTCTCTGAGTGCTTCTAGTTATTATTGTTGTTGTTGCTACATGTAAAAAAATGTCAAGAAAAGTGGGCCTTTACTCTAAAATGGGGGGGGGTCCTTGCCACCCCTTGCCTCTCGAGCTACACACCTGTGTTGTCTGTGTAAGCATGTCGCATGCCGGAGGCTCCGAGCAGGGGTGTCGAACTGGGGGGTAAAGGGTACTATGTACCCAGGGCCCAGAGCATGGCGGGGCCCACAAAAAACTGGCATTAAATACATTTTTGTGTTGCATGTTATTAATGTCCATACAATTCATGTTGTAAAAGAATATAATTAGAATGAATATAAATGTTGCAAAACATAATTCTGCTCTAACAATAATATTGAAACATCTCTGAGGGCCCTTCCACCCCTGCACAGTTGTACAATGGTTTAGTCCAGGCGCACAGGTGACCAAGCGGTTAAACACCAACGCCCGCCCCCTAGAAACTGGGCTTAGGGTGGGCCAAGACATTCACGTGGGGCATACACATATTTCCACACGACTCCCAGTTACAATCCTGAGCGGGGATTTAACCCTTCAAGACCCAGCACTGGTGGACACGGGGTCAGAAGGGAATCTGCTAGACAGCAGATGGGCTAGGGAGGTAGGGCTCCCTCTGGTGGCGCTCCCTTCGCCATTGCAGGTGCGGGCACTAGATGGCACTCTTCTCCCTTTAATCACACACAAGACACAACCAGTAACTCTGGTGGTGTCTGGAAATCATCGGGAGGAGATCGAGTTTTTTGTGACTCTTTCTACCTCCTGCGTGATTTTGGGCTTCCCTTGGATGTTGAAACACAATCCCCGGATTGATTGGCCGTCTGGGGTGGTGGTTCAGTGGAGCGAAACCTGCCATCGGGTGTGTTTAGGATCCTCGGTTCCTCGCGGTTTACAGGCTAAGGAGGAGGTCAAAGTCCCTCCCAATCTGACGGCAGTGCCGGTTAAGTACCACGATCTTGCTGACGTCTTCAGCAAGGATCTAGCGCTCACCCTTCCCCCGCACCGTCCGTATGATTGTGCCATTGATTTGATTCCGGGCGTTGAGTTTCCATCCAGCAGGCTGTACAATCTCTCACGACCTGAGCGCAAATCAATGAAGACCTCCATCCGGGACTCATTAGCTGCCGGGCTGATCCGGAATTCCACCTCCCCAATGGGTGCAGGTTTCTTTTTTGTGGGCAAGAAAGACGGAGGACTCCGTCCTTGCATTGATTACAGGGGGCTGAATGAGATTACGGTTTGCAATCGATACCCGTTGCCCCTGTTAGATTCAGTGTTCACGCCCCTGCATGGAGCCAAAATCTTCACCAAGTTGGATCTTAGAAATGCATACCACCTGGTTCGGATCCGGAAGGGAGACGAGTGGAAGACGGCATTTAACACCCCGTTAGGTCATTTTGAGTACCTGGTCATGCCGTTCGGCCTCACTAACGCCCCCGCAACGTTCCAAGCTTTGGTTAATGACGTCTTGCGGGACTTCCTGCACCAATTCGTCTTCGTATACCTGGACGATATACTCATCTTTTCTCCGGATCCTGAGACTCATGTCCAGCATTTACGTCAGGTCCTGCAGCGGTTGTTGGAGAACTGGCTGTTTGTGAAGGGCGAGAAGTGTGAGTTTCACCGCACCTCTTTGTCCTTCCTGGGGTTTATCATCTCCTCCAACTCCGTCCCCCCTGATCCGGCCGTGAGAGATTGACCCCAACCAACAAGCCGTAGGAAGCTGCAACAGTTCCTCGGCTTTGCAAATTTCTACAGGAGGTTCATTAAGGGCTACAGTCAGGTAGTTAGCCCCCTGACAGCCCTGACCTCCACTAAAGTTCCCTTCACCTGGTCGGATCGGTGCGAAGTCGCGTTTAGGGAGTTGAAACGATGGTTCTCAACTGCACCAGTTCTGGTGCAGCCCGACCCTGGCCCCCAGTTTGTGGTTGAAGTGGACGCCTCTGACTCAGGGATAGGAGCCGTGCTATCCCAGAGCGGAGAGACCGATAAGGTTCTTCACCCGTGTGCCTACTTTTCTCGCAGGTTGACCCCGGCTGAACGGAACTATGACGTCGGCAACCGAGAACTCCTTGCGGTGAAAGAGGCTCTTGAGGAGTGGAGACACCTGTTGGAGAGAGCGTCTGTGCCGTTCACGGTTTTCACTGACCATCGGAACCTGGAGTATATCAGGACCGCCAAGCGGCTGAACCCCAGGCAAGCCCACTGGTCACTGTTCTTCGGGCGTTTTGACTTCCGGATCACCTATCACCCCGGGACCAAGAACCAAAGATCAGATGCCTTGTCCCAGGTACACAAAGACGAAGTCAAAACTGAGCTGTCGGATCCACTGGAGCCCATCATTCCGGAGTCCACTATCGTGGCCACCCTCACCTGGGACATGGAGAAGACCGTCCGGGAGGCCCTGGCACGGAACCCGGACCCCGGAACTTGACCAAAAAATCGTCTGTACATCCCACCAGAGGCCAGAGCTGCAGTCTTGGATTTCTGTCACGGATCCAAGCTCTCCTGTCATCCAGGGGTGCGAAGGACCGTGGCAGTTGTCCGGCAGCGCTTCTGGTGGGCGTCTATGGAAGCCGACGTCCGGGAGTATATCCAGGCCTGCACCACCTGTGCCAGGGGCAAGGCAGACCATAAGAGGACCCAAGGACTTCTCCAGCCGCTCCCGGTGCCTCATCGCCCCTGGTCCCATATCTGCCTGGATTTCATCACGGGCCTCCCACTGTCCCAGGGCATGACTACCATCCTGACGATAGTGGACCGGTTCTCCAAGGCGGCCCACTTTGTGGCCCTCCCGAAGCTCCCAACGGCCCAGGAGACTGCTGACCTCCTGGTCCACCACGTCGTTCATCTGCATGGGATACCAGCTGACATAGTCTCGGATCATGGTCCCCAGTTTTCCTCTCAAGTCTGGAGGAGTTTCTGCAGGGAACTGGGGGCTACCATGAGCCTCTCGTCCGGGTACCACCCACAGACGAACGGAGAGGCAGAACGGGCCAACCAAGAGTTGGAACAGACCCTCCGCTGTGTGACATCAGCGCACCTGACGGCCTGGAATAACCATCTGGCCTGGATTGAGTATGCACACAACAGTCAGGTGTCTTCTGCCACCGGCCTCTCCCCGTTTGAGGTGTGTCTGGGGTACCAGCCCCCGTTGTTTCCCGTGGTGGAGGGAGAGGTCGGTGTGCCCTCGGTCCAGGCCCACCTGCGGAGGTGCAGTCGGGTGTGGCGCACTGCCCGTTCTGCCTTATTGAAGGCCCGGACGAGGGCTAAGACCCATGCAGACCGCCGGCGGTCCCCAGCCCCTGCATACCAGCCCGGGCAGGAGGTGTGGTTATCTACTAAGGACATTCCCCTGCAGGTGGACTCACCCAAACTTATGGACAGATTCATTGGACCCCTCAAGATCATCAAAATCCTCAGTCCTGCTGCAGTGAAGCTCCAACTCCACAGTGAAGCTCCACTTCACTGCGGATCCACCCTGTTTGTCATGTCTTCCGGATTAAACCACACCTCACCTCACCCCTCTGTGCTCCCGGTCTGGCACCGCCTCCTGCCCGGATCATCGACGGGGAGCTGCCTTGGACAGTGCGCCGGCTCCTGGATGTCCATCGAATGGGCTGGGGGTTCCAGTATTTGGTGGACTGGGAGGGGTATGGACCTGAAGAACGCTCCTGGTTAAAGAGGAGCTTCATCCTGGACCCGGCCCTCCTGGCCGATGTCTACCGCCGTCACCCGGACAAACCTGGTCGGGCACCAGGAGGTGCCCGTTGAGGGGGGGGTCCTGTTGTGTGGGCCGCCAGAAGAGGAGGTACTGCTGGCCCACCACCAGAAGGTGCCCTGCCTGAAGTGCGGGCTTCAGGCACGAGAGGGCGCTGCCGCCACGGACACAGCCGGGGGTGACAGCTGTCACTCATTATCTCATGACAGCTTTCATCCATCTACATTTCATCATTCCACTCCATAAAAACCGGACGTCATCTCCACCTCGTTGCCGAGATATCATCTACCTGTGAAGATAATATTCTCAGCCTTAACTGTGTCTTAGTCTGAACTCTTTTTGCAGCCACTTTCCTGTGGTGTTCCCTATCTGAGAGATTGGCATTTGGTGTGATCAGCGACGGCTTCGCTTCACACCCCAACCAGATAAGTGGTTAGACAGGAGCTGCACGAGTGTGTGTTAGAGGTGGAGGTGGAATTCCCACCATTGTTGTTACTGGGTGTGCACGCACCCACATATGACTGTTTTTGCTCCTCGTCAGCAGTACCAGAGCCGACACTCGGAGACGGTGGCCACCTGGGGACTTGGAACTTGGCGGCTCCAGATCTCCAGGTTCGGTGGTGGAGGAAATCGTGTGGTTACGGTTCTTCTCAGGACAGACGTCTCCTATCCTCGAGCCTGCCCACACGTCACCTTTGTGGATTGACTGTTTGCTCAAATTCTGTAATCCTCTGTGTTTTTGTTGTGCTCTTTCACAACAGTAAAGTGTTCATATTCGACTCTTTCATTGTCCGATCATTTGTGCCCCCTGTTGTGGGTCCGTGTCACTACACTTTCCAACACTAGTGACCCTTAAAGCTCCACTTCATCCCTGTTTTATTAAGTTTAATGACAATTTGTTTCGGTCAAACCACATCTAAGCTGTGTTTTTACACAAGAAAAAATTAAATCCAGTAAACTGCACATTTGTGTCTTTTTTCATGAAAATATCTTATTAAATATAACATATTACACTTTCATCAGGCCTTTAAAATACTTTTGTGGACTCTTGCTGTAATATGTTGTCAGTGGTTGAGATAGTTGCTGTAGGCATCTAAAAATGCTCATAATCGGGTGAAACCTAATAGAAATCTCTGTGGTGTGTCGGCGATGTACGTATGTGCAAAATAAAACAAAACACTACTCCAGGTATGTTTTTGATGAGAATATAACATAACTTTGTTACAAGGAAAAACGCTGATGTTGCGTGATAAAGGCCTTTTAATAATAACTCACCTAAAGAAATAATGGCAAAACTCACATGTAAGTAAAATTAAAAACCAAAACAATTAATAAAAAAAAAATAATTGACCGATGAACTGATTAGTAAAATAATCGTTAGTTGCTGCCCTAGTGTTTAGGCTGAAATAAAATATGTCTTTCCTAAAAAATCAAAGTCCGGATTTCAAAAAAAGAAGAGAAAAAAGGACAGGGAAAGAAAACTAAATGAGGGAAAGCAGCTGCTAACCAAATTATTTGAAAAGAGAGGTGAGCTTGAAAGCTAGCTATATTGAGTTGGGGGGTCTGGGGGACCAAACTGCACCATTTTCTAGAAAAATGGTGCAATTTGGTCCCCCAGACCCCCCAACTCAGTATTGCTCCTAAACTTTAAAAAGGGTTCTGACTCCCAGGTGTGATCTAAGGTATACATGATTTAGACCTGGTTTGACTACGCATTAGAAATTTGGTGTTTGCGTTAATAAAAAAGAATATAACAGGGGGGATCTTCAATATGACTAGTACCTAGGGCCCAGAATTTGGTGCTACGCCCCTGGCTCTGAGCATGGAACACACACTGATCTGATGATCATAGTGAATGCAGTGACCGCATTTCATCCTCATCATCTTGATGTTTCATAGTTTCTGAATAACTGTCAGGCTTGAGGACATCATGCACAGGTTTACAAGACGGCACAGTGTCTGCTTTACTGTGGGCACATGAAAGTGCAGAATTTCACCCCCTCACTACATGTATAGATGAAAATCTGTATTGAGGAAACACGGTATAGTATATGATACTTGTGACAGTAACAAATTAATAACATGAATTTCAAATCCTTTCATCTCATGGAAGCAGTGTTCCTCAAATTCAGCTGCCAACAGCTGCATATTGTTATTATCTGCTTCACTTACCACTGCCTTGCTGTTTTGCCTCGTTCCTATTTTTTCATTCTTTTTTCCCTCCCAGAAGGATAAGTCCTTCAATTTCTCTGAGTGGCTTCTGAATCACTTTGCAACAGAGTGGGTGGAGCTTGCAAACTTTCTACATTGACACTGCTGTAGTTTAAAGTTTGTCAGCCCTCAGGGGCCCCCTATTGCATACATGTCAACCCCTTTGAGGGTCCATCCGTATAACAAGTGAAAATCTATAAAATCAGCACAAAATCCTTATAACCGCCAAATCATTAGTTTTTCCTCCACAGCTGAATTTCAAACAATAGAGATCTAGTATTCATGCATCAAGCTGAATTTTATAGAACTTAATGTGTCAAATTTCATTATTTTTTACAGAAACAGCTGTGTGTCACTAATGGAATTACATTAATAAAATTATGAAAAATAAATCAAATATAATGAACAACATAAAACATACCTCAGAACGTCATCAAGTATATCGAAAATTACTTCGCCAGTGCCGATGTTGCACACGGGCATGTCAATGATCCTCGACTTCGCCCCATGTGTTTATTAGGGATGGGTATTGATAAGATTTTATTGATACCATTATCAATTCCGCTTATCGATCCAATTCCTTATCAATACCTCTTGTGATTTTTTTTTGTGTACTAAAAGTAGTCTTTACAGGTTTTCTATGTCAGCAGATCAAAGAGCTTTTTCTTATCGTGCACCCGCTCTGTGGAGCGTTTTTCCTGCGACCGTGAGGCAGTTGGAGTCTGTGGACATTTTTAAGTCAAGCCTTAAAGACTATTTTTATTCTCTTTCTTATGAATAGTTTTTTTTTTTTATCTGTTTTATTCTTTTACTTCTGTTTTTAATTATTTATTAGAATTTTTTATTTATTTATTTTTTTTTTATGTTGAACTGTTCTATGTGAGGCGCCTTAAGATGGCTTTTGTTGTGATTTGGTGCTTTATAAGCCCATTAAATTGAAATAGAATTGAACAACATTTTATTGAGTCTTAAAGTAAATAAATATGAAATTGGTCACTGGATCCTTAAACTTTGGACATAATAAACTCTACATGGTGGATCCTTGATCTCTGGACCTAAATAGAAATAAACAAAATACGAGGTCTGTCAGAAAAGTATCCGACAATTTTATTTTTTCAAACACCATATGGATTTCAATCACGTATGATTGCATCAGCCAAGCTTGAACCCTCGTGCGCATGCGTGAGTTTTTTCACGCCTGTCGGTTGCGTCATTCGCCTGTGAGCAGGCTTTGAGTGAGTAGTGGTCCACCCCTCTTGTCGTTTTTTTATTGCGAATAAATGTCTGAATGATTTGGAGCTTTGCTGCATCAATTTTTTCCAGAAACTGTGGGAGACCTCCAGGTGGACACCATTCGGAAAATTCTGTTGGCTTTCAGGGACGATTTTATGGGGATTACACAGATTAAGGAGTTCTCCAGCCGGTTTAAAGACCACCCACAGCTGCTGAGAGTGCCGCACTCTGAGCGCCGATCGACAGGCTGAATCAACCAGATCATTTCCAACATGAAGGCTTTGTTGATCTGGGACGTCGTCTGACTTTCACAAAAATGGCAGCAGACGTGGACATCAGCACTTTTTCGGCACATTCCACTGTTAAAGGAGTTTTTTTCATTGGAAGAAAAGCGGACGGATGCGCCACCGTGCTGCTCATGACGCGGCACAAAACCACCTCCGTGTTGGTCTCACAGGACAGGTTTGAGATGGCTTTCAGACGGCTGTCAGTGGATTTTCAGTCGTGTGACTAACCGAGAAATTGTGGATGAGCCTGGACATGCCAGAACATGTCCTGTGAGGCTTCATCACGGCGCTGCTTTGCACCATGTGGCACCGCCGCAACACGCAGATTTCCTCTGCTCATCTTTCCATGAAAAAAACTCCTGTAACAGTGGAATGTGCCATTCATTTCCAAACTGGACGCTTTGTTTTATCCGGGACGTCCTCTGACTAGCACAGGAATTGCGGAAGACGTGGACATCAGCACTTTTTCGGCACATTGAGACAGACGTGCGGAGGAATTCCACGCATCGCGATGGAGCCACATGTCGCAAAGCAATGCCGTGATGAAGCCTCACAGGACATGTTCTGGCATATCCAGGCTCATCCACAATTTCTCGGATAGTCACACAACTGAAAACCCACCGACAACCATCTGAAAGCCATCTCAAAGCCGTCCTGTGAGACCAACACGGAGGAGGTTTTGTCCCGCGCCATGACCAAATGTGCCGAAAAAGTGCTGATGTCCACGTCTGCTGCCATTTTTGTGTAAGTCAGATGACGTCCCGGATCAACAAAGCTTTCACATTGGAAATGATGTGGTTGATTCAGCCTGTCGATCGGCGCTCGGAGCACGACGCGCTCTCAGCAGCTGTGGGTGGTCTTTAAACCGGCTGGAGCACTCCTTAATCTGTGTAATCCCCATAAAATCGTCCCTGAAAGCCAACAGAATTTTCCGAATGGTGTCCACCTGGCGGTCTGTCACATTTTCTGGAAAAACTGATGCAGCAAAGCTCCAAATCGTTCAGACATTTATTTGCAATAAAAAAACGACGAGAGGGGTGGACCACTGCTCACACAAAGCCTGCTCACAGGCGAATGACGCAACCGACAGGCGTGAAAAAACTCACGCATGCGCACGAAGGTTCAAGCTTGGTCGATGCAATCACACGTGATTCAAATCCATATGGTTTTTGAAAAAAATAAAAAGGTCCGATATTTTTCTGACAGACCTCGTATGTAGTTTTTGTCAAAAGCATTTCCTTTCAGACATTTTGGCATTAATGTCTTTCCATATAGCTGAGCTGAGCTCTTACAGCTGGCTGTGCTGCATGTCAGCATCATTTTAATTCATAAAGAACACAGAACGTCTCATTTTGGGAAGAAAAAAAAACATTTTAGTCGATTGTAGTTTATTTTCTGTATTACAGCGTTTGGAAAGAGGTGTCATTTTATTTAAAGCGGCAATTTTGTGTCAACGGAACGAAGGACAATTCTCATTTCTTGACTACAACTTGACAAGAGTCCCAGTTAGTGACTTTAATCAACACAAAAGCGGCTCACAATATTTTAATGGCATTGAGAGGAGTTAAGAAGCGGACTTGCTGTTTCTGAAGAGCAGCGAATCAAAGAACCACGAGCCAGTGGTTCGAAGCATTGCTTCAATGGCTCACGCATCAAAGTGGAGTCACGCTGCAGAAATGGCTGATTTCAGAGCCGCTGCAGACCAAGCCCTGAATATCCGTAAGAGTTTATTTGTACATCAGTATGACTCTGAAACTTGGAAAAAATCTGTATAATTTACGGACAATCCATATAGGTTGACATGTATGCTATTGGCTGTTGGGCTTGCCGGCCATCTTTGCCTTTGACTATGGAAACGCCTTGGGTCCTGAATGGCAAACAGCCAGACAGACAATGGTCCATCCACAAGACTTGAAACCCAGGCAGCTGTCTGCTGGATGAAATGTGTGCGTTCACATAGCCAAAGATTGTAGCAGGATCACAAGCGCTGAGAGAAGGAGACTTGACAAAGTGATTAGGAAGGCCAGGTCTGTCCTGGGAAGTCCCCTGAACTCAGTGCAGGAGGTGGGAGAAAGGAGGATGATGGTTCCGCTGTCAGCCCTGCTGGAGAACACCTCCCACCCATGAGTGACACCCTGACTGCACTAGAAAGCTCCTTCAGTGACACAGGCTGCTCCACTCAAAGAGCGTGAGACCGCAGGTCCTTCCTGCTGCTGTCAGATTCCACAACCAGCACTGTTCCCAGGAGACCACTCAGATCATTAATAGTGTCATAGTCACAATTTTCAGCCAATTGCAGTAATACTACACGTTCTGTGCAATAATACTTGTGCACTGATGTACAACTTCACTTGAACACTCGTGTGCAATATTATGAAACATTATTTTTCTGCTTGTATATAGTATAATCTGTTCCATTGTATATATTGTTATTGCGCACAGAACATCACCCCCGTGTTTTGGTAATTATCTTTCTTTACCTTATTTTTGCATATTTGCACTGGTGTTCTGTGGCTGCCTCTGTGCTGCTGTAACATCGTAAATTTCCCATCGTGGGACTATTAAAGGATTATGTTATCTTATCTTATTTTATGTTATGTTATCTTATCTTATCGCTGGGCGTCCCAGAGATCTACTGTGAGGTTATCAAATTTAAAAGTTTGCTTATTAAATAAAGTCATAATAATGTACTTACTTATCAACCAAAACTAATTTAAAAGGTTGTTTTCTTTGGATGAGCCACAGAGAAAAGAGAGAAGAAAAAAATGACTGGGAACCTACTATGATTCTTGATTGTTGAGATACACTCAACAAAAATATAAACGCAACGCTTTTGGTTTTGCTCCCATTTTGTATGAGATGAACTCAAAGATCTAAAACTTTTTCCACATACACAATATCACCATTTCCCTCAAATATTGTTCACAAACCAGTCTAAATCTGTGATAGTGAGCACTTCTCCTTTGCTGAGATAATCCATCCCACCTCACAGGTGTGCCATATCAAGATGCTGATTAGACACCATGATTAGTGCACAGGTGTGCCTTAGACTGCCCACAATAAAAGGCCACTCTGAAAGGTGCAGTTTTGTTTTATTGGGGGGGGGGGGGGGATACCAGTCAGTATCTGGTGTGACCACCAATTGCCTCATGCAGTGCAACACATCTCCTTCACATCATCTGTGAAGAGAACACCTCTCCAACGTGCCAAACGCCAGCGAATGTGAGCATTTGCCCACTCAAGTCGGTTACGACGACGAACTGGAGTCAGGTCGAGACCCCGATGAGGACGACGAGCATGCAGATGAGCTTCCCTGAGACGGTTTCTGACAGTTTGTGCAGAAATTCTTTGGTTATGCAAACCGATTGTTTCAGCAGCTGTCCGAGTGGCTGGTCTCAGACGTCTTGGAGGTGAACATGCTGGATGTGGAGGTCCTGGGCTGGTGTGATTACACGTGGTCTGCGGTTGTGAGGCTGGTTGGATGTACTGCCAAATTCTCTGAAACGCCTTTGGTAGAGAAATGAACATTCAATACACGAGCAACAGCTCTGGTTGACATTCCTGCTGTCAGCATGCCAATTGCATGCTCCCTCAAATCTTGCGACATGTGTGGCATTGTGCTGTGTGATAAAACTGCACCTTTCAGAGTGGCCTTTTATTGTGGACAGTCTAAGGCACACCTGTGCACTAATCATGGTGTCTAATCAGCATCTTGGTATGGCACACCTGTGAGGTGGGATGGGTTATCTCAGCAAAGGAGAAGTGCTCACTATCACAGATTTAGACTGGTTTGTGAACAATATTTGAGGGAAATGGTGTATTCAAACCAACTTTGATAAATCGAGGTTTCTTAGTTGTTGAGATATACAAAAAAATGTTTTTCAGACCATATTTTATTGACCTTGACTTTTGCCCTTTGACCAACCTACTCCAGAATCTAATCACCTCTGACCAAGTACACAGGAAATTTTGCTGAGTAAAATTTACTCTGCTGGGATAACGGCACCTTCACACATAGTGCGAATACGTACAACTCAGGGTAACTCACGGCGGCAGAGCTCATATGAGCGCACCATGAAATGTGCCAATGGGCAGGCATGCATGATGCCGGTGCGATGGTTCATGCACGCAGGAATACAGTACCAGCAGCTACACGATGTGTAACCACATATTGCAGCCATTGTGAAGAAAAAAAATAAATAGAAAAAAAATACATGTTGCAATGGTTTCATGAACACAGTGGGGAACACAATGCAAGTGTGTAACCACATCGCACTGCTACTGTAGAAATAAAAATAAAATACATGTCAGCCACGGGATTCAAACCCACACTTTCCAAAAGCTATGACTACCAGTCAGAAACTTTACCACTGAGCTACCATCACTAACTTGTGAAAAATGCAGGAAACTGCCTGATATCAGGAAGGACATGGACATATTTCAGAACAAATAAAACCACACCCCATATCAAAACATTGCATTTTATTGAATCCTTCTTATCAAGCGGGCAATACAAATATGATGTTTGTTCCTCTGTAGAAGACTCATGGTCACAGACGTACACTCATAAAATGACATGAATGAGAAACAGTTCGCTCATCTCATCATGTCCATATCTGCTGGCGCATGTCCAGCTGGGCAATTGTCCTGCCCGACATGTGTGTCTTGAGGATGGCACACCACAGGACTTAAGCCGCATTATGTGGAACAGAGCTCACATGGGTGACGTGACAGTCAGATCACCCACTGCGTGTTATGATTTGACAGTCCGTTTCAACTTGAGGGCTGCCAGTCAATGTACTGCAACGTGTGCATGCACACACTGCAACATCGCCACAGGGATGCATGTTTTTATTTATGTCCATGTAATGACAGCAACCAGACACACGTGTGTCACAGTGGGCAGTTGTTAGTCCATGTCCGTTCAAACACAGTACGTGTTGTCCAGCTGGGATATCCAGAACCACAGATCTCTACAGCCACTTTTGACCATGGCCACACCTCCTGTCAGTTCATTGCACAGACCAAAGCCACATTTGTGGGGCACTTAGACAAATTTCACTGCCAGCACAACAGTGATTGTCTGCTGACTGTTTTCGTGTTAATAGTATGAATGGCCACACTTTTTCAAGTGCCAAATGAGCAGTGTTAGCTGTTCGTGTGTGTCACCTGGAATTT
Organism: Thalassophryne amazonica; assembly: GCF_902500255.1. Taxonomy (NCBI): domain Eukaryota; kingdom Metazoa; phylum Chordata; class Actinopteri; order Batrachoidiformes; family Batrachoididae; genus Thalassophryne; species Thalassophryne amazonica. Next base: position 7,364,561 of record NC_047121.1, read on the forward strand.
GGCCGACACCTGCCGCGAGAGGGTTCGATGTTTGATAACTCTGTCTTTCAGTGCACAAATAGTTGTAGCAACTGGTGTATGAGGCAGCTGTGATTTTACACTTTTTTGCACACGATTCCTGCTTCATGCGCACTTTATGCACAAATCGACCAAATTTGCACTATGTGTGAAGGCGCCCTAACATTTGGTCCCAGTCTAAATAGAGTTAATACTCTACCACCGGCTAAATCAACTCAACACTGTGTAAAATCAACTCTTTTTGGAGTAAAACCACTTGCATCGACTCGACCAGGGGTGCCCAAGTTCGTTCCTCGAGATCTACCTTCATGACACTCTTAGTAGTCTCCCTCTTCCAACACACCTGAATCCAATGAAATGCTCATTAAAAGCCTGCTAATGAGTCTTTCATTGGATTCAGGTGTGTTGCTCATTAAAAGCCTGCTAATGAGTCTTTCATTGGATTCAGGTGTGTTGGAACAGGGAGACTACTAAGAGTGTCAGGAAGGTAGATCTCGAGGACCGAACTTCGGCACCCCTGGACTAGACAGTCTTGCAGAACGAACGGTCTGCCCTAAAACCCGGTCCGCCCTGCCTTCACAGTGCATGCGTCGTCAGCTGCGGTTCACCAATTATCACTTTGTTTCTGCTTAAAACTGCACTCAAGTCATCATCTATATCAGTGATCGATATCTGAAGCTTTTGTAAAACAATCATTTCCACATAAATTCAGCATTATTTCATCACAAAAGTTAGAGGAAGCGATCACAGCAGCACAGCTACACGGGCTGTTAGCTGTTGTGTTCACTGACCGTCCGTCATTTCAAAGCATCACAGATTAACACTTTGTTCCTGCTTAAAATAGCCTCATTTGTGATTAAAACTGACTGTAGAATGATTTAAGAGGTTTTACCTTGTCATCTGATGGTTAATAATACATTAATGCATTTGATCGCTTTGGGTGAAGACAGTCCATCCACAGAGTGTCTGAGTTCTGAAATGCCACATGCACAGTGGAGACGGGGGGGGGAACCATCGGCAACACTGGTAGCGCTGATTTCACTCTACAATAGAGTGTTTTTTTACTCTATTAGGCTGGGATCAAATTTTATCCCAACAGAGTAAATTTTACTCGATAAATTTACTGTATAGTATTCCCACCAAGTTTGAAGGAAATCCATCAGCTGTTTTTCATTCACTTCAAGCACTTTTTTTTATTTCACTTCCACTGTGGCGGTGTATTAAGGCAAAATTACCAAAAATGGTGTCATTGTCCAAATACTTATGGATCTGACTGTATGCCAGATCTTTATTTGTTGACTTCTCATCTGCTTTTAACACTATCCACCCATATAGCTTCATAGGCAAACTTTGCGGTCTGCGTGTTAATGCATCTACAATCACACTAACAAATACTGTGATCAAGGGTAAAAACAAAGTGTTGCTCTGAATGAGAAGTTATCTGATGCCATCCTCTGCTCCGTCGCGTCTCCTCAGGGTTGTGTGTTGCTGCTGCTTCTTCACAAGACCACAAGAAACGATTTGTCTGAGTTTCGAAAAATGGGTGCACATTTGCACATATTGGCTTGATTCTGCAAAGGTAGTTTGTTTGTAGGGTGCACTGGAACACAGAGGAAAATTGTTCTGGTATCCATACAGAGAAAACTTCAAACATCACCTACTTTTATTTTTCCTGCACTTCCAGTGGCTGCATGTCTGAGACAGTTTTGTACGCTGTGATGATAACTGATGCATAGGGACTCTTTAAGTACCACCAGAGGATGGAAGCCGACATGGCCTCAGATTGGTGCTTTACTCGGATCAGCGGGTGTCTTGTTTGCAAGGAGCAGCTGACGCCACAGGGCAGCGCCACACATGGTGCCAAGCATGCGAATAAACAAAACAAAAATATGCAGGCAACAAATTGTTATCCAGCAATGAGCTGTTTGATAGATGGAAGAGAAACGCTGAGTGACACACTGATTTGTTTTGCCAGGATGCCGGATCTCTGTCAATGAGACAGCTATTGTTGGGGGTAAAAGAAAAAAAGCAATTTACTCAAGCAAAAGAATGGAGCAACATTTTGTGGGATAATTTGGCCTTCAGCGAGGCTGAGTTATGAGGACAAAGCAGATGTCAGCTAGGGTCCAGTTAGACATTGTTCCCTAATTGTTTCACAGACAGAAGAAACAAACCAAATGCATCACAGAAAGCCTCAACAAAGTCATTCTGGAGAACTTAAACAGTGTGTCACAGGTCCATAAAGAAGGACAGCTGAAGTATTAATACAGCAAATCCCAATTTCATAACGTATTTATTTTAAGGGTAACAAGCAAAAACTATAAAAAGGGGTTGTATTATATATATATTTTTTAAAGTCAGGTCAAGCTATTTCATGTGCACATTTTGCTTACCGTATTGTCAAATAACTTTATTGACTTTTAATAATTTAAGCCTCTGTCCCACTGAATAATAAGCCATGAATAATGAGCCACACCTGCGTGTGTCAGCGATTATTTGAAGAATGATCCACGTTTTAAGCCGTCACGTATCCACTGCTAAGGGGCCTCTATGTGCCTCTCTGTAACTCACATGTGCCACGTATCACTCTCTAGTGAGCCACGACCGACATGTCATTTGAGCCCCGTCCAGCCTTGAGTGGCTCGTATATGATCCACGTCAAGCCACATGTGATCCATGTAGTGCCATGATAATGCGATGTTGGTGCCCATTTAGGTTTGGGCCAAACCTCCAGCCCTCCCACACATGGTCCCTTTAAAGTGTGGGTTTTCAATTCACAGCATCCATTCAAGATGTCACATTTTTTAAATGCAGTCCAATTAAAGATGCTGCCATGAGTGAGTGTGCGTGGCCGCAACTGTGGATCACCAAAAAAAAAAAAAAAAGACACCACAATGAGGTGGCTGCTTTAATTAGATTCACCCCCTGCCGCAGCTGTGGATCACTTCCAAAAAAAATAAAAATAAAAATCTTTATTTCTTCCACTGCTTACAGTCACTGTGATCCAAGTTTTACCTTTGTGTTATGTCTGCAAAATCATTCTTTTGCACGCTCTCGTTCTGTCTTCCTGGACAGCTCTGCGCTCCTCACAGCTTCACTGGCATTATTTCTTCCGCGGCTTTAAACACACACAACTTTTACACAGTGATCCAACTTTTAACTTTGTGTTCGTCCATTATTCACTGCAAAATCACATTTCTACATGTTACAATCTCGTTTTTAGCATGAGTCATTGCGTCAATCTGCACACACAGCTGCGCTCAATCTGATATTAAATCTATCATAGACATACTTTTACAGCTAGGAATGAACATGCAACTGTTTTACCAAGTTATAAAAACATTAAAAATAGTTACCTTTAAGCTGTTCCAAAATACATTCTTCACTGAGCAGGAGAGAGAGGAAAAAAAGGGTCCAGATGAAACAGACTTCTGTGATTCCAGAAGGTGTTTTCAACACTCACAGTTTGGCAGGACATAATTCGCTACAAAATAATTATTTTATATACAGCGTCTGCACACAAAGCAGGTGCAGTTGTGTGTGCAAGATGGCTGAGCTGCTCCAAAAATAGCCTCTGAGGTCCCTCGTACCTGGCAGGTGCTTGGATAACGGGCTTTTAGCAGCCTCGTCCGCACCACAAACCATCCATCCATCCATCCATTCATTTTCTTCCGCTTTATCCGGAGTCAGGTCGCGGGGGCAGCAGCTCAAGCAAAGACGCCCAGACCTCCCGATCCACACACACCTCCCCCAGCTCCTCCGGGGAAACCCAAGGCGTTCCCAAGCCAGCCGAGAGATGTAATCCTTCCAGCGTGTCCTGGGTCTTCCCCAGGGCCTCCTCCCAATGGGACGTGCGTGGAATACCTCTCCAGCGAGGCGTCCAGGGGGCATCCGGAAAAGATGCCCGAGCCACCTAAACTGACTCCTTTCGATGTGGAGGAGCAGCGGCTCGACTCCGAGCTCCTTCTGAGTGACCGAGTTCCTCACCCTATCTCTAACAGAGCGCCCAGCCACCCTGCGGAGGAAACTCATCTCGGCCGCTTGTACCCGCGATCTCGTTCTTTCGGTCATGAGCCAAATCTCATGACCATAGGTGAGGATTGGAACGTAGATCGATCAGTAAATCAAGAGCTTTTCCCCCCTACTCAGCTCTCTCTTCACCATGACGGCCCGATACAGCGACCGCATCACTGCAGACGCTGCACCGATCCGTCTATTGATCTCACGCTCCATCCGTCCCTCACTCGTGAACAAGACCCCGAGATACTTAAACTCCTCCACTTGAGGCAAGGACAGTCCACCGAACTGAAGAGGGCAACGCACCTTTTTCCGGTCGAGAACCATGGCCTCGGATTTGGAGGTGCTGATTTTCATCCCGGACGCCTCACACTCGGCTGCAAACCACCCCAGTGCACGCTGAAGATCCTGATTTGACGAAGCCAACAGAACCACATCGTCCGCAAACAGCAGAGACGAGATTCTGTGGTTCCCAAACCAGACCCCCTCTACACCCTGGCTGCGCCTAGAAATTCTGTCCATAAAAATAATGAACAGAACCGGTGACAAAGGGCAGCCCTGGCGGAGGCCAACGTGCACTGGAAACAGGTTTGACTTACTACCGGCAATGCGAACCAAGCTCCTGCTGCGGTCGTACAGGGACCGGATAGCCCTTAGTAAAGGACCCCGGACCCCATACTCCCAGAGCACTCCCCACAGGGTGCCCCGAGGGAAACGGTCGAACGCCTTCTCCAGATCCACAAAACACATGTGGACTGGTTGGGCGAACTCCCATGAACCCTCGAGCACCCGATGGAGCGTGTAGAGCTGGTCCACTGTGCTGCAACCAGGACGAAAACCTCACTGCTCCTCATGAATCCGAGGTTCGACCATCGGTCAAATTGTCCTCTCCAGTACCCTGGAATAGACCTTACCGGGGAGGCTGAGGAGTGTGATCCCCCTATAGTTGGAACACACCCTCCGGTCCCCCTTCTTAAACAGAGGGACCACCACCCCAGTCTGCCAATCCAGAGGCACTGTCCCTGATCGCCACACGATGTTGCAGAGGCGTGTCAGGCAAGACAGTCCCACAACATCCAGAGACTTAAGGTACTCAGGACGGACTTCACCCACCCCAGGAGCCTTGCCACCGAGGAGCTTTCTAACCACCTCGGTGACTTCTGCCTGGGTAATGGATGAGTCCGCTTCTGGGTCCCCAGTCTCTGCTTCCTCTTCGGAAGACGTGACGATGGGATTGAGGAGATCCTCGAAGTACTCCTTCCACCGCCCAACAACATCCCCAGTCAGGGTCAACAGCTCCCCACCCGCACCATGTGCCAGTGCCGGTGGAGAGCTGCTTCCACCTCCTTAGGCGTCAGACGGTTTGCCAGAATCTCTTCGAGGCTGACCGATAGTCCTCCTCCATATCCTCCCCGAACTCCTCCCAGACCCGAGTTTTTGCCTCTGCGACCACACGGGCTGCGGCATGCTTGGCCTGCCGTTACCTGTCAGCTGCCTCTGGGGTCCCACCTACCAACAAAGATAAGCAGGACTCCTTCTTCAGCACCACAAACATGCCTCTAAAATCCTTGTTAGTTCTCATAGTAACTTGTACACAAACTGCCCCATGCTGTTGTTGCTAATTCTGAACAAGTTGAAATTAACACCTTGTTAAATGAAGATACTGCCTCTAAGAGACAGTATCCCTCCATTGCATCACCCATATGTTTTCTGAAGATCAGGTTTGAAGCTCAAATCGGGTGCTTCCAAATGTCACCATCTTAGCAATACAGTCATCTGTCTGATTCTCAGCCAAAACATAAATTGGCAAAGAGGTGGAGTGTGGACAACACTGACTTCACCTGGTTGGAATAATCAAGCGCAAACACCCACACAAACGTATTAAGCAAGCTAAGGCTAACTGGCTAACCTTGGTTTGGGTGTTTGATGAACATATTTTTCCAGACTTGGCAAGTAGTTCTTATAATGGGTTGGTTGGCTGCAGGTATTTTAATTTATATAGTATCATATTGTCTCAACTCAATGGCAGCAGCAACACCAATGTAGCTAATGTCACCAAGCTGTCGAATCAAGTCACATTTGTGAGCATGCACATCCAAAAGACCACAGAACCATCCTGGGTCCTGGATGACAACCACCCACACAGACAACCGGTCCAAGCTTTCAATACCATATAATTAATGCTAACACTGCTTAAAATACAAATTAAATAATACAAAATTTTCACTGAATAGAAATACTGGAGCACTGACATTTTTGAGAGTCAGTCTGTACAGTTAATTACACAGCAAACCATATAATAAAATAAATGTTCAGAAAAGACAATCACAGATGTGTGCACAGCATCTAGCAGCCTCTGCTTGCATGTGACGCCCCCCCATACAGCTGTCATGAACAGGGGAAACTAACTTCAGACCAAAACCATTTTTCCCTACCAGGCCATCAATTTATTTCTGCTGTAAAGATGGGAATTTTAACAGCGATGTCTATGGGGACTAATTTGCTTTTGCGGTAAACCTCAAATGGCCATTCAAGGAACAGCTGATTCTGCCACTTGATTTTGCAGTACCAGTGGTTTCCTTCTTGGTTAGAAAATGTGATCTCACTGTGAAATTTGACACTCTTGCTCCAGAAATGATTGGACTCTGCAGTCACATTGATGCCAAACACCTCAGACCTTTAGCAGTCTGTTTTCCATTGTGTTGATCACAACAGTTCATTTCACCTTTGGTCTAACTACCACTCAAGAAAAAGGGAAAGGTTTATTTCAAATTCTGAAAATGATCAAACGTAATGACCCAGACAGGATGAAAGGAAAAGGTAGCAGAAGAGCACACACATTTGGTGATGCATAAAAGCTGTATAACGCAAACAAAATAGTGAGAAACTGCATTTGAGCAGAGCAAGCTTCTTTTCGGGTTTCCCTCAAAGTCTGCATTCTAATGGACGGAACTGGGGTTGGTAAAGAGTGATCAAAGAATACATCTTTAATTTAGAGTTTTGGAATGACATGGAAAAAAAGTGATCCTTACTGTGACTTGGAGACAGTATGATCCCAAGAAGATATTATTTAATGATTTGTGTGGTCACCCCACAAACCATCCATTAAAGATATCAATCAATCAATCAATCAATTCAATCAATCAATTTTTTTATATAGCACCAAATCACAACAAACAGTTGCCCCAAGGCGTTTTATATTGTAAGGCAAGGCCATACAATAATTATGTAAAACCCCAACGGTCAAAACGACCCCCTGTGAGCAAGCACTTGGCTACAGTGGGAAGGAAAAACTCCCTTTTAACAGGAAGAAACCTCCAGCAGAACCAGGCTCAGGGAGGGGCAGTCTTCTGCTGGGACTGGTTGGGGCTGAGGGAGAGAACCAGGAAAAAGACATGCTGTGGAGGGGAGCAGAGATCGATCACTAATGATTAAATGCAGAGTGGTGCATACAGAGCAAAAAGAGAAAGAAACAGTGCATCATGGGAACCCCCCAGCAGTCTACGTCTATAGCAGCATAACTAAGGGATGGTTCAGGGTCACCTGATCCAGCCCTAACTATAAGCTTTAGCAAAAAGGAAAGTTTTAAGCCTAATCTTAAAAGTAGAGAGGGTGTCTGTCTCCCTGATCTGAATTGGGAGCTGGTTCCACAGGAGAGGAGCCTGAAAGCTGAAGGCTCTGTCTCCCATTCTACTCTTACAAACTCTAGGAACTACAAGTAAGCCTGCAGTCTGAGAGCGAAGCGCTCTATTGGGGTGATATGGTACTATGAGGTCCCTAAGATAAGATGGGACCTGATTATTCAAAACCTTATAAGTAAGAAGAAGAATTTTAAATTCTATTCTAGAATTAACAGGAAGCCAATGAAGAGAGGCCAATATGGGTGAGATATGCTCTCTCCTTCTAGTCCCCGTCAGTACTCTAGCTGCAGCATTTTGAATTAAGTGAAGGCTTTTTAGGGAACTTTTAGCACAACCTGATAATAATGAATTACAATAGTCCAGCCTAGAGGAAATAAATGCATGAATTAGTTTTTCAGCATCACTCTGAGACAAGACCTTTCTGATTTTAGAGATATTGCGTAAATGCAAAAAAGCAGTCCTACATATTTGTTTAATATGCGCTTTGAATGACATATCCTGATCAAAAATGACTGGGTATCATCTGCGTAACAATGAAAATTTAAGCAATGCCATCTAATAATACTACCTAAGGGAAGCATGTATAAAGTGAATAAAATTGGTCCTAGCACAGAACCTTGTGGAACTCCATAATTAACTTTAGTCTGTGAAGAAGGTTCCCCATTTACATGAACAAATTGTAATCTATTAGACAAATATGATTCAAACCACTGCAGCACAGTGCCTTTAATACCTATGGCATGCTCTAATCTCTGTAATAAAATTTTATGGTCAACAGTATCAAAAGCAGCACTGAGGTCTAACAGAACAAGCACAGAGATGAGTCCACTGTCCGAGGCCATAAGAAGATCATTTGTAACCTTCACTAATGCTGTTTCTGTACTATGATGAATTCTAAAACCTGACTGAAACTCTTCAAATAGACCATTCCTCTGCAGATGATCAGTTAGCTGTTTTACAACTACCCTTTCAAGAATTTTTGAGAGAAAAGGAAGGTTGGAGATTGGCCTATAATTAGCTAAGATAGCTGGGTCAAGTGATGGCCTTTTAAGTAATGGTTTAATTACTGCCACCTTAAAAGCCTGTGGTACATAGCCAACTAACAAAGATAGATTGATCATATTTAAGATCGAAGCATTAAATAATGGTAGGGCTTCCTTGAGCAGCCTGGTAGGAATGGGGTCTAATAAACATGTTGATGGTTTGGATGAAGTAACTAATGAAAATAACTCAGACAGAACAATCTGAGAGAAAGAGTCTAACCAAATACCGGCATCACTGAAAGCAGCCAAAGATAACGATACGTCTTTGGGATGGTTATGAGTAATTTTTTTCTCTAATAGTTAAAATTTTGTTAGCAAAGAAAGTCATGAAGTCATTACTAGTTAAAGTTAATGGAATACTCAGCTCAATAGAGCTCTGACTCTTTGTCAGCCTGGCTACAGTGCTGAAAAGAAACCTGGGGTTGTTCTTATTTTCTTCAATTAGTGATGAGTAGAAAGATGTCCTAGCTTTACGGAGGGCTTTTTATAGAGCAACAAACTCTTTTTCCAGGCTAAGTGAAGATCTTCTAAATTAGTGAGACGCCATTTCCTCTCCAACTTACGGGTTATCTGCTTTAAGCTACGAGTTTGTGAGTTATACCACGGAGTCAGGCACTTCTGATTTAAAGCTCTCTTTTTCAGAGGAGCTACAGCATCCAAAGTTGTCTTCAATGAGGATGTAAAACTATTGACGAGATACTCTATCTCACTTACAGAGTTTAGGTAGCTACTCTGCACTGTGTTGGTATATGGCATTAGAGAACATAAAGAAGGAATCATACCCTTAAACCTAGTTACAGTGCTTTCTGAAAGACTTCTAGTGTAATGAAACGTATTCCCCACTGCTGGGTAGTCCATCAGAGTAAATGTAAATCTTATTAAGAAATGATCAGACAGAAGGGAGTTTTCAGGGAATACTGTTAAGTCTTCTATTTCCATACCATAAGTCAGAACAAGATCTAAGATATGATTAAAGTGGTGGGTGGACTCATTTACTTTTTGAGCAAAGCCAATAGAGTCTAATAATAGATTAAATGCAGTGTTGAGGCTGTCATTCTCAGCATCTGTGTGGATGTTAAAATCACCCACTATAATTATCTTATCTGAGCTAAGCACTAAGTCAGACAAAAGGTCTGAAAATTCACAGAAAAACTCACAGTAACGACCAGGTGGACGATAGATAATAACAAATAAAACTGGTTTTTGGGACTTCCAATTTGGATGGACAAGACTAAGAGTCAAGCTTTCAAATGAATTAAAGCTCTGTCTGGGTTTTTGATTAATTAATAAGCTGGAATGGAAGATTGCTGCTAATCCTCCGCCTCGGCCCGTGCTACGAGCATTCTGACAGTTAGTGTGACTCGGGGGTGTTGACTCATTTAAACTAACTATTCATCCTGCTGTAACCAGGTTTCTGTAAGGCAGAATAAATCAATATATTGATCAATTATTATATCATTTACCAACCTGGACTTAGAAGAGAGAGACCTAATGTTTAATAGACCACATTTAACTGTTTTAGTCTGTGGTGCAGTTGAAGGTGCTATATTATTTTTTCTTTTTGAATTTTTATGCTTAAATAGATTTTTGCTGGTTATTGGTAGTCTGGGAGCAGGCACCGTCTGTACGGGGATGGGGTAATGAGGGAATGGCAGGGGGAGAGAAGCTGCAGAGAGGTGTGTAAGACTACAACTCTGCTTCCTGGTCCCAACCCTGGATAGTCACGGTTTGGAGGATTTAAGAAACTTGGCCAGATTTCTAGAAATGAGAGCTGCTCCATCCAAAGTGGGATGGATGCCGTCTCTCCTAACAAGACCAGGTTTTCCCCAGAAGCTTTGCCAATTATCTATGAAGCCCACCTCATTTTTTGGACACCACTCAGACAGCCAGCAATTCAAGGAGAACATGTGGCTAAACATGTCACTCCCGGTCTGATTGGGGAGGGGCCCAGAGAAAACTACAGAGTCCGACATTGTTTTTGCAAAGTTACACACCGATTTAATGTTAATTTTAGTGACCTCCGATTGGTGTAACCGGGTGTCATTACTGCCAACGTGAATTACAATCTTACCAAATTTACGCTTAGCCTTAGCCAGCAGTTTCAAATTTCCTTCAATGTCGCCTTCTCTGGCCCCCGGAAGACAATTGACTATGGTTGCTTGTGTCGCTAACTTCACATTTCTCAAAACAGAGTCGCCAATAACCAGAGTTTGATCCTCGGCGGGTGTGTCATCCAGTGGGGAAAAATGGTTAGAATTGTGAACGGGTTGGCGGTGTACACGAGGCTTCTGTTTAGAACTACGCTTCCTCCTCACAGTCACCCAGTCGGTCTGCTTTCCCGGCTGCTCGGGATCTGCCAGGGGGTAACTAACGGTGGCTAAGCTACCTTGGTCCGCACCAACTACAGGGGCCTGGCTAGCTGTAGAATTTTCCACGGTGCGGAGCCGAGTCTCCAATTCGCCCAGCCTGGCCTCCAAAGCTATGAATAAGCTACACTTATTACAAGTACCGTTACTGCTAAAGGAGGCTGAGGAATAACTAAACATTTCACACCCAGAGCAGAAATGTGCGGGAGAGACAGGAGAAGCCGCCATGCTAAATCGGCTAAGAGCTAGTAGCTACGCTAAGCTAGCGGATTCCTAAAAAAACGCAAAGTGAATAATGTGTAAATAATTTAGAGGTGATTCAGCAGAAGGAGTGCTTTAGTTAAGGCACGTAAAGATTACACTGGTAAACAAATCGTAATCTAGATAACTAGATCAATCTAACTGCGCAGATTAAACAGCTAACAGATACAGAAAAACACCACTGTGCTCCGGAACAGGAAGTGATACAATACCGCAGTGAGAGCCAACCACCAGTAGAGGCAAGCAAGAGACAGAGATATGGTGTCACTAGGTTGTTAAGATTTAAGTAATAAAAATAATTTTCTTTGGCACCATATATTTGTATTCCTTAGCATTTAGATAAGGGATTCAGAATATGATATTGCCAATATGATCAAAATTCATGCTGTCTGTAAATAATTTGAATTTCAACCCTGATAGGGAGAAATTCAAGAGATCAGATGCTATGACCAACATTTGGAAGATTTGGAATTGATTTCAAAGAAATCGTATAGATGTTAACGTATGATGGGTCATAGGTAATTTCTTAACCTAAGGCATGTGCACACGTGCTTCCTCCTGTAGTTAGTCTGCATGACGGCAATGAAGGAAAAGATAATATTCATTGTGGAATTTGTATGTCCTCTTCATTAAAATGAGCAGTAATTTTACATCCCATTTTAAATATAAGGACTCAATCATCTGGACCAGAACCTCCCGCCATAAGAACAGTTTCTTCCCCTCTGCCGTTAGACTCATGAACTCCTCATATCTCAGTCACCTTAAGCTTAACTCTGTCACTTTATCATCTTATCACGGGTCACTTTAGGCAATGTACTTTGGTTTTTAATTGCACTCCTCCCACTGCACTGTTTTTTCTGTTTCTCTGTTTTTCTGTTGCACACAGCCTTTCATATTTCATATTTCTTTTTTTTTTCATCTTAGATTTTATCTTATTGTGACACATATGTTATATTTTATCTTAGCATTTTATCTCTTCTTAATGTTGCACCATTGTACTGAAGCAAATTCCTAGTCTGTGAATCCTGTTCACTGGCAATGGCAATAAACTTCTTCTGATTCTGATTCTGATTCTGATAAGGACTCAATCATCACTTTGACAGCCAATTTTACTGAGATAAATCAGGATAGAAACATGAACACTGAACAATACAAACCGTATGGTACTGTTGGTAATTGTGTGTGACACAGGCACTTCTCAATAAATGAGTGAACATGCTGGAAGGAGACTAGTGATGGAAGACAGGAAGACCTCCATGACAGCCAGCTCTGAAGCAGTTACAGGCTTCTGTGGATGAAGTGGACAAAGTAAAAATGGTGCAACATTTTCCTGTTGCATCCCCATTCACAGATGTTGGAGGGGAGCAGAGAAGGATTGTACAACAGAAAAAAAACACATCAAATATAGGTTGTGTGCATTCTTGCAAACCAGCTGAAATTTTGTATGTTCTTTTTTTAAAGAAAATCCGCCTTTATAGCACTTCACCATAAAGATATGTAACTGGGGATGCAACGGACACAATCTGCACTATGCAGAGTTTCCCCAACCACATCCACTCCTTCAGAGCTGTTTGAGTGTCTTGGGTGGCTTCCCTCACTAGTCTTTGTCTACACTGTAAAAATTATCAAGGTGATTCAACTTAAAAACTTATGTGCAACTACTACCTTAAAAAAAAAAAAAAAAAAAAAAAATCATAAGTAAACTCAACTTCAAGAAACACTTTTATTCAACTCAGGAAGGTAAATTATATAAGATGCCCAGTTAGCAAGTTATATAATTTACCTTCTTGAGTAGAATAAAACCTTTTCTTAAAGTTATACTAAAGAAGGTGAGTTTTATAAGTTGTATAGGTTTTCCTGTTTACTTTTCTCAATTAAACTGGCCATAAAAGTGTTGATATAATCTGTACAATTTGAAGAAATTGTTGCATCTCAACTTTTTTAGAAAGTTTTTCAGGCTTTAAATGTGTTGTGTGTGCTTTATTTCCTCCACAATTTTTTACACTATTTCACTTAAATTGACAAATTATTCATGGAGTTTTTCTTCACATTAATGCTCTTTGAACTGTAACTTTTTTCTTCATAACAAATATGGCCCTAATATGCTATTCGACAGACATAAATCCAAAGAGATCATAAATTCTTCACAAAAATATGATTATATTACTTCACAATCTAAACAATATAAAAATAAATTGCCAGTGCCAAAATGCCCTTCACTGTCGTAAGTCTTGGTCAGATTTGGAATCCAGACCATGTTACGTTCCAGCCACTTCATTGAGCTCCACTCACAAGTAGCACACACAATTAGAGATGTGGGACTTTAAATTATTTTTAGTGTGTTTGTACAAACTATGTTAATATGAAGAGCTCTGACAAATATATATATATATATATATATATATATATATATATATATATATATATATATATATATATATATATATATATATATATGTTTAGAATCAGAGTAGGCTCTTCATCAATAGTAGAAAATTGATTCTGTAGTTATTAGATTTTCAGATGAATTCACACCATGTGATAGAATGGGGGTGCAAGCACTTAGTGTGATTACTTCACAAACTAGATATCTCTGTGTTAAGGCTGAAGTTACCCACTCTGCTTTATTCATTTTTTCTTATTTTTTGCAAATTGCAATGGTTTTATCCTTATTTATTACACAATTTTTCCAGCAACACCAGCTGCCAGGTTTATTTATTTTTTTTTTTTTATGATGGGACACTTTTGCCCTAAAGGGAATGACAGATGAATGTTTATTTCATGATTAATTAAGTTGGTAAATACAGATACATTGTGCTTGCATTCCACTTTGCACTAGGATTAAGTGCTGTGCAAATTGTAAAGTGGAGTTAGACACGCCCCATGTGTATTACGTGCCTTTGATCATGCATCACCGAACATCAACCACACCACTTTTTTTTCCATTTTGCACAATTTATGTTTCATCCTCCTGTTCAGTCTGATTGCTTCAAATATTGATGCATTTTTTTTCTCACTTTTAAACTGTTTCACTAAATAAGGTATCTGAATCACCATGAAACATTTAGTTAGTGATGATTTGTTCAAACAGTAAGTTTATAACATCCTTCACATCAGATTTGATGACATACACTTTCTTTGTATTACTATGCAGTACCCACTTCAGACAGGCAGCAATTTCAGGCTTTGTTCCAATTGTTGATAGTCACAGGATGGAGGCTGCTGTGGGATTACATGGGCTCAGCACCTCAGGCTATGTGCAGACCCCCCGCATTCACTCCAACAACACAAGAAAAGATACAACGGCAAGGTATTGTTTGCTGGCTCAAACTGCCTGATGGGCGGAAAACTCAACATCTCAATTCACATGGACAATTTACAGCTGCAGTACAATGTACACTCAAAGTCACTGAATAGACACGGCCATAATGGACACACATTATTTCTGCCACACAAGAAATACTTTTTGCTGTGATCTGAACATTTTTCACAAGAGCTGGAATTTTCAAGTTTGAATGTGCTTATGGACAAAATAATCCATCAGATCCACTTTTGCAGTGTTAGCAGGAACAAATGTGTAAGCAGCACTGCTGCATTCGTTTTGCTGTTGTTGCTGTTTTAACCATACTAAGGGTGCTCTCCTGCATCTTGGTTCACTTTTCATTATGTTTCTATTAACCCTCTGGTGTCTGGGGGCATTTTTTGTACAGTTCACTCGCCTGGCATAAATGTTTTATTATTGCTCTTAACAGCTCTCCCTGCATCCCATAATCAAGATTTATGTCTCTCTTTTTTTCAGGACAACATGTGCTTTCAGAATATATATGCTTTTGTTGTGTTTTATAAGTGTAATAAAGGTTTACAATCAGAAATAAGAAAGAAAATGTAAAGCAGAAATAATTTTCCACACACATGTATTCAAAACACACAGCAAACTATAACAAACAACTGTTTTGACACTTTATGAAGGTAATTTGAGGTCTTGTGTGAAAGACTGTACAACAAAAAAGGTTCAAACAATAAACACAAATGCACATTTTGAACAATATATACAAAATGGTCTGTGCGTTTTGTTGTCTTCATCTCAAAGCAATTTCTGTCTGTTATTACACAAAGGTTACAAACAGAAACGTCTACTTCTATTGTGTTTTGGAGTGTTCTGTGCTGCTCCTAAAGCAGCTTTCATTCACACTTTGGCCCACTTTGGCTCCTTACAGTCTGAGGAGCAGCCCTCCCCCTCACTCCATTGATATGGTAAACAGTGCTTTACGCCGAGAAAGCAACAGAGTTATCCAGTAACATTCACATGCAAACTAGTGGAGCAATCCTGATAGTTCCACACTTTTTGTTTGAGCACGTGAGATTGTCATCAGAGGCTCTCCATCTGCTCCGTCTGCTTTCACTGATCGCTGTGCATAACGGTGCAGGGCACATTGGAGACTAATAGTATGTACTCATTGGAGCACCCAGGGGGCTATTCAAACGGGCCAACTAGTAACATATCACTTCTGAAAACAATATTTGGCTTTTCACGTGAGGTAAATCTGCCCTAGGATTGGATTTTGGAAAACCATGTGAAGGTGAACCAATTCCGATTGGACACTCATGTTGTGCACATCATCACACAGCTTCTGTGAGGAGTACAAAGATGGTCGAGGGCTGGCTCGAAGGTCCGTGGAGTTAACTTTTCTGCAAACAAAAAGTAAGTTTCTATCTCATATCATTAAAAAGTTATTTATAATTTTGTAAATCTTGGTCTTAGCCATCATATATGATGGTGTCGGCCCCAGAGGGTTAATAGATCATATCTCTCAACAGTGTTCTTGACACATATATGTCATATGTTCAAAAAGCTGACATTGTTCTGATTTTGACATACAACACATTAGCATTATATGAAAGGAAACAGAAATGGGGAATTTCTTAAGCCCTGGTAACACCAAATAATGAACAGTGAATAATGAGCCACTCTGCATGTTTTTTTTTTTCTTTTTTTGGGGGGTATGAGAGGAGGTATTCAGGAATCGTGGGAGAATAGTGGCTCTGAGGGTCTCTTATAGGCAGAATATTCAGCTAACGAGGCTCATCTCTGAGCATGGCTGTAATTTCAAGAATTTCAAAATTTAGCAACAACAGTGTGGGGCAATTTGTGTACGAGGTACTATAATGATTTTAGAGGCATGTGTGTGGTGAGGATGAGGCTGCTAAAAGCCCATTATCCAAGCACCTGGCAACTACGAGGATCGGAGTTGCCAGGATCGGCTATTTTGGAGCGTCTCAGCCCTCTTACGCATTATCCCACCTGCTTTGTGTGCCGGACGCTGTGTATAAAATAATTATTTTGTTGTGGATCACTTATTTTTGTGTCAGAGCTTGGACGTTGGAAACACCTCTAATCGCTTCTTGAATCACAGAGGACCATTTTATCTGGACCCTTTTTGTCTGTCGCTCCTGCTCCATGAAGTGGAAAATGTATTTTGGAGCAGCTTAAAAAGGTAATTATTTGTTTACTGTAATAGCTTGGTAAAACAGTTGCATGTTCATTCCTTCTTTATAAGGTGCTGTAAAAGTATGTTCATGATAGATTTCACATCTAGTTAATGGATCAGATGAAGTGCACTCTGTGTGCACTGGCGCTATGACTCACGGTCAAGAAGAGCATTTATGCAAAATGCCAGCTTGCAAAAGAGTGATTTTGCAATCAATAACAGTTGAACACAAAGTTAAAAGTTGGATCATGGTGTCAAATGTGTGTTTAAAGCCACGGAAGAAATAAAGCGAGTGAGAAGGAGCACAGAGGCGATTCTCCAGGAACGCAGAACGCGCGCACACAAAAGAGCGATTTTGCAGACATTTCATCCATCCATCCATCCATCTTCTACCGCTTAGTCCAATTAAGGGTTGCGGGGGGCTGGAACATATCCCAGCAGTCATAGGGCATGAGGTGGGGTACACCCAGGACAGGATGCCAGTCCATCGCAAGGCCACAAACAGACAAACAAACACAGACATTCCCACACACACCTAAGGACAATTTAAAGATTCCAATCCACCTAACCCGCATGTCTTTGGATGTGGAAGGAAACCAGAGCACCCGGAGTAAACCCACGCAAACACGGGGAGAACATGCAAACTCCACACAGAAAGGCCACGGGAATTGAACCCACGACCTACTCGCTGTGAGGCAACAGTGCTAACCACTAATCCACCGTGCCGCCCACAGACATTACACCTTTATCAAAATTAATGTCAACTTTTTACAAAGTGAAGATATCATACATATCTTTTAGTTTTAATGTAATGTGCTAATTCTGAAAGTGTGAGCATTAATCCTCTGGGCCGACACTGTTGTATACGACTGCTGAGACCAGTTTTACTAAATTATAAATAGCTTTTTAATGATATGAGATAGAAACTTACTTTATTTTTTTTGCTGAAAAGTTAACTCCACGGACTTTCAAGCCAGCCATCCACCATCTTTGTACTCCTCATAGAAGCTGTGTGATGACGTGTGCAATGTGAGTGTCCAATCGGAATAGGTTCAACGCCACATGGTTTTACAAAATCCAATCGTAGGGCAGAGTTACCTCACATGATAAACCAAAGATTGTTTTTAGGAGTGATGTGTTATTAGTTGGCCCGTTTGAATAGCCCCCTGGGTGCTGGCTCCAATGCACCCTGCGCCATTACGCACAGCAATCAGTGAAAGTGAGCAGACGTAGGGCCTCTCATACAATCTCATGTGCCCAAACAAAGAGTGTGTGAGTATCAGGATTGCTCCACTAGTTTGCCTGAGAATGTTATTGGATAAGCCTGTGGCAAGCTCTCTCGCTCTGGTGTAAAGAACTGTTTACGATATCAGTGGAGCGAGGGGGAGGGGCCGCTCCTCAAATTGTGAATGAGCCTCCAAGTGTGAAAGCTGCTTTCAGAGCAAGAGAGAACAAACACACAGTCAACTTAGAAGTATAAGTTTGTGATGTGACCTTTGTGTAATAGCAGACAGAAATTGCCTTGAGATGAAGACAAACAAAAAGCATAGACCATTTTGTATATATTGCTCAAAATGTGCATTTGTGTTTATTGTTTGAACCTTTTTGCTGCACAGTCTTTCACACAAGACCTCAAATTTCCTTTATAAACTGTCAAAACATTTGTTTATTATAGTTGTGTGTGGAAAATTATTTTCTGATTTACTTTTTCCTTCTTTATTTCTGATTGTAAACCTTTAGTACACTTATAAAACACCACTATAGCATGTATATTCTGAAAGTACAGGTTGTCCTGAAAAAAGAGACATAAAACTTGATTATGGGATGCAGGGAGAGCTGTTAACAGCAATAACAAAACGTTTATGCCGGGCGAGTGAACTGTCCAAAAAATGCCCTCGGACCCCAGAGGGTTAACAGAAACAGATGCCAAAAGGTTTTATTGGAAAATGTGACTCCTCACATTACTGGTTGGTTGGTTGGTTGGTTGGTTGGTTGGTTGGTTGGTTTATTTAATTGTAAAAATGAAAACATAGGTTACTGTAACCTATGTTTTGGTTTTTACATCATAAATGTTTATTGTAAATATGTTTTTTTTTCATTTGAAAAGAAAAAAAAAGGCATTTGTAAAACTGAAAATTCTGTTTGTTAATTGTGATTCAGCACAACATAGTGACTGTGTGTTAGTAGCTCTGTATTATTCACACTGCCATCCAGTAGATGGCAGTGTTTTATGCATTTTGTTATTTGGCTATTTGTTGTTTGAATTTAGTTGTTTTGAAGAGTCCACAATGTTCATTAATAGCCATTGCATGCAGCTTGTGTGTTTACTTTAGTTTAATGGTGATCACATGTTTTAGAACATGCAGTTCTTTGACATTTCTATATTTCAAGTCAACCTCTAACTCCTATGAAAATACCTCTAACCACACTGATGTCGATTTAAATGCCACCAGAGTTGTACTGTGGACATCTCACAGACCACTTCTTAATTTCTCTCACCTTTAGTGTCTAATAAATGAGTAAAACAAACGCTGACATTCAAAAGCGGCACTGTGGGATCGTTGTATGAATATTATACACTCCTGCTGACTAAGATGTAAACTCACTGCTGTGAGACAAGGACAAAACCCATCAACAGAGCAATCATCTGGGAGGACCAAAAGGAGCACAGTGAGATTAAAAGACCTGCTATCAATTTATCAACAACGCTGCTGAGAAAGAAGTGTAGCTTTAAAGCAGAACGGGTACATTTTCTATATAATGACTGCAATTTATAACGGAGCCTGGACAACTCCAAAAAGCAACATTGTGAGAGCCAAATATAATGAGCACTTAAAGTGGAGTGTGCAAGGTTTGCATGTTGGTGGGGCTGCAATTTTGCATTAAAAAATAAAAAGTATTCAACAGAGGTGTGCATCTTGACCTTCTAAAGCAACATGATAAGTATATACATACAGTGCCCTCCAAAAGTATTGGAACACTTGGTATTTCACACATTTGAATTAGTTTAATAAAATTTATAAAATTATCTTTCTTAAACTCAACCTGAATGCAAATCTCTACAACCTGATGTAAATTAATTAAAAATATAAAAGCGAAGATGACAGGTTTCATAAGTGTTTGTTTTTATTTATTTTTTTTATTTTACTATTTGTAACCCTACCCCTTCCCCTAACCAGAACAAACACACACCCCATATTTCATGTTCCAGTCACAAAATGATTTTTTTTGTTTTGGTTTTTGTAATGGCATCAGGCATCATGATGCCATTACAAAATGGCATGAGATTGGGTTGGTAAATAATCAGGGTTTTTTTTGCCAGTTTTGTTCAGACAAGTCACATGATGGATACGTGAACATTTTTAAGTAACTGTATGTGTCTTGGGGGGGGCAGCATGGTGGCTTGGTGGTTAGCACTGTTGCTTCACAGCGAGAAGGTCGTGGGTTCAATTCCCGTGGCCTTTGCCTTTGTGGAGTTTGCATGTTCTCCCCGTGTTTGTGTGGGTTTCCTCCGGGTGCTCCGGTTTCCTCCCACATCCAAAGACATGCGGGTTAGATGGATTGGAATCTTTAAAATTGTCCGTAGGTGTGTGTGTGTGTGTGTCTGTGTTTGTTTGTCTATATGTGGCCCTGCGACAGACTGGAGTCCTGTCCTGGGTGAACCCCACCTCGCGCTCTATGACTGCTGGGATAGGCTCCAGCCCCCTGCGACCTTTAATTGGACTAAGCGATAGAAGATGAATGAATGAATGAATGAATGTTTTTTGGGCTTTATTTACTTCAATTATGAAGAAGTATGACACTCCATGGTAAATCTGTATGGAGTAGATCATCTCAAACACTGATTGACTGTGCAAGAAGGAGAAGAGAGAGGAAAGACACATATGCTATACACACATGCTATATAAACTAAATAAATTTAATCTACTGTTACACCCCTAGTTTCCAGGGAATTTTTGGCACATCGGTCCAAAGGATGCAGTGCGGTCCATGCCAAATTAGCTTCAATTGAGGGAGATACATTAGGTGTACTCCTTGCAATGTGAGGGATCATCAGCAACAACATTACAGCTGTGTGGCACATGTCTATGAGCATGATCCAGTAACTTATTGCTGAGGACCTCACCAACAGTATCAGCAACTGTAAAAGATGGGGATGGACCCAGTGTCCGCCTAGGTGGTTGGCAGTCAGGAAACAGGGCTATTCTGTATTGTGGTGGATGTTGTGACATGTAAGCGAATGCACCAAGACCGAACCTGAGTCATTACAAAACAAGCAGATGGCCAAATGTGTGCTGCAAACCCTACCAGAGACAAATTAAGGTCAACACCAATGGCTCGCGGCAGTTGACCTTTCAGAATCATTTTTTGGTGACTCTCAGTGTCTTAATATCAAATTACGTGAATAGTAGGTGTGAAATTTTTTTGTGTTTGACCACAGAACTCACATCCAGAGAGATTTTACACGCCAATGAGTCATTGCGTCTCTTTCTTCACTCCCTGCTTCTTTACTTTGCACAGGAGCTTAGAAAGATAAGCTTTTCCAGCTCGTCTCCAAATTACAACTTCCTCACACAGTCGACAGCAAAGCCTGAATGTTATCACACCATGGTGGCGTGAGGAGTTCTCTATTTTAGATCTCTGGAGCTAAACAGTTTTTGTGCTAACCTTGGGGCCCAGTGCACATCACCGATTAAGCTAGCCTAGTGGAGCTTCTGTCATTTACTTCGACAGTGACTTTATTTTTCACAACACTGTCGGGAAGAAACAAACAAAGCACAGCAGACGTTCAGTCAGACTACTTACTCCACACTGTTTTAATGAGCACCTGAATGTACTATAATAAATACATTAGCTCCAGCATTAGCAGCAATACGTTATCTTCCTTTTCCGCTCCTTGAAACAGATCAGTGTTGCCACTTTAACTTGACAAGAGCAAAATAACAGCAGCCTGAACAGCTGACAGCTGGGGAATTATAGTGGATGATTCTATTCAGAGGACAGGTGTGTTTATTGTGCTGGAAACAATTCCTGAGAACGTTATGTTGAGAGAAAACACACAACAGCAACTTCAAAAGATTCACAAAGTACACTCTGTCAGCGGCAAATCACTACTGCATATGACAAATAGTATCATAGTATTGAATTTTTCAGTTTCAACATATACTAGGACAAAACACTTTTTTTTTTTTCTTTTCATTTTCCTGTTGCCAAGTATTTGCAGTTATAACTAGCACACTGCAAACCACTCAGGCTCCATTCAAGAGGTCCAATTGCATTATTAGATCTCAGGCAGGGTCGGAGCCACTGTTCCAAGTGTGAGTGTGTGGGCCTAATGTGTCCACCCTGTGTCAGGGCATTGCTTCCCTATAAACATCCTTCCCAGGTCCAAAATAAGCCCTGAGACCCTAGGCTCTTTTCCCTACCTTTATTAGCCTGAAGACGATGAGACTCTACATCTACACCTGGATGGGACAACACAAATAAAGTACAATAATTAAACAGTAGTCTACTTCCCCACCAAGTGCTGGTCCATATTTATTGTTAGGTGGACTGGATCAATGCTGATTGAGTTTCTTGTCGAATGACACAGACTGGCAGTGTGACCAGGAATCAGACCTGTTTCAACATATTGGTAAACCAATTCCTTGCCCTACCAATGTACCTGATCTACACAAGATGTGAATAAGTATCATGAAATTCTATGCAGCATGCATCCAGAAAGTATTCACAACGGTGCACTTTTTCCACATTTTTTTATGTTACAGCCTTTTTCCAAAATGGATGAGATTTTTTTTTCCCCCAAAAGTCTGCACACAATACCCCATAAGGACTATATACTGTGAGGAAAATAAGTATTTGAACGCCCTGCAATTTTGCAAGTTCTCCCATTTAGAAATCATGGAGGGGTCTGAAATTTTCATCTTAGGTGCATGTCCACTGTGAGAGACATAATCTTAAAAAAAAAAATCCAGAAATCACAATGTATGATTTTTTTTTAATAATTTATTTGTATATTACTGCTGCAAATAAGTATTTGAACACCTGTGAAAATCAATGTTAATATTTGGTACAGTAGCCTTTGTTTGCAATTACAGAGGTCAAACGTTTCCTGTAGTTTTTCACCAGGTTTGCACACACTGCAGCAGGGATTTTGGTCCACACCTCCATACAGATCTTCTCTAGATTGCAGCTCCCTCCAAAGATTTTCTTTTGGGTTCAGGTCTGAAGACTGTCCAGGCCACTCCAGGACCTTGAAATGCTTCTTACGGAGCACCTCCTTAGTTGCCCTGGCTGTGTGTTTGGGGTCATTGTCATGCTGGAAGCCCCAGCCATGACCCATCTTCAATACTCTTACTAAGGGAAGGAGGTTGTTTGCCAAAATCTCGCAATACATGACCCTATCCATCCTCCCTTCAATACGGTGCAGTTGTCCTGTCACCTTTGCAGAAGAGCACCCCCAGAGTATGATGTTTCCACCCCCATGCTTCACGGTTGGGATGGTTTTCTTGGGGTTGTTCTCATCCTCTAAACATGGTAAGTGGAGTTGATTCCAAAAACTCTATTCTGGTCTCATCTGACCACATGACCTTCTCCCATGCCTCCTCTGGATCATCCAGATGATCACTGGTGAACTTCAAACGGGCCTGGACATGTGCTGGCTTGAGCAGGGGGATCTTGCTGCCCTGCAGGATTTTAAACCATGACAGCGTCATGTGTTACTAATGTAATCTTTGTGACTGTGGTCCCAGCTCTCTTCAGGTCATTGACCAGGTCCTCCTGTGTAGTTCTGAGCTTTCTCAGAATCATCATTATCCCACAAAGTGAGATCTTGCATGGAATCCCAGACCAAGGGAGATTGACAGTCATCTTGTGTTTCTTCCACTTTCTAATAAATAATCATAACAGTTGTTGTTTTCTACCAAGCTGCTTGCCTGTTGTCCTGTAGTCCATCCCAGGCTTGTGCAGGTCTACAGTTTTGTCCTGGTGTCCTTAGACAGCTCTTTGGTCTTGCTATGGTGGACAGGTTGGAGTGTGATTGATTGAGTGTGTGAACAGGTGTCTTTTATACAGGTAACAAGTTCAAACAGGTGCAATTAATACAGGTAAAGAGTGCAGAATAAGAGGGCTTCTTAAAGAAAAATTAACAGGTCTGTGTGAGCCAGAATTCTTGCTAATTAGCAGGTGTTCAAATACTTATTTGCAGCAGTAACATACAAATAAATTATTTAAAAAATCATACATTGTCATTTCCAGAATTTTTTTTTTAGATTATGTCTCTCACAGTGGACATGCACCTAAGATGAAAATTTCAGACCCCTCCATGATTTCTAAGCGGGAGAACTTGCAAAACTGCAGGATGTTCAAATACTCATTTTCCTCACTGTATATATATATATATATATATATATAGAGAGAGAGAGAGAGAGAGAGAGAGAGAGAGAGAGAGAGAGAGAGAGAGAGAGAGAGCGCTGTTATCTCAGAGTGAGAGAAAATCACGTGCTGCCGCCGGAATGGGTGAATTTAAGCTACCATAAGAAAGTATTGATGTGGATTCTGATAAGATTTTGAGAAATATAATTTCATGTTTAATGGATTTTCACATTTGATGGATTACTCCACACCCTGACCGCTGTTGGAGAGACGGCTCGCTGCTCCACGGTAAGCCTACCCTTGACAACCGAATTACCTACAGAAAAATAAACCGTGCAAATGATGAAATTAGATTAGAATGGGAATAACCCCCTTGTGTCTGATGATGTGTTGGACATTCATGCTGTTATATACGGTCGATAATATCCCTTAAAACTCGATAAAACTCCTTTTACCGGCTCCGCGTTTTGACCGTATATCCCAGCATGAACGTCTGACACATCATCAGACACAACAGGGTTATTCCCTAATTAACTGACTGCAAGGACTGTAAGGGGAACCATCAGACCGAGGTGTAAGTACGGACAGAGGAGGTGAGGTTAATAATTTGTTTATTACATGGCTATAAATATATATATATAAACATGCGAATGCCCAAA
Organism: Thalassophryne amazonica; assembly: GCF_902500255.1. Classification (NCBI taxonomy): domain Eukaryota; kingdom Metazoa; phylum Chordata; class Actinopteri; order Batrachoidiformes; family Batrachoididae; genus Thalassophryne; species Thalassophryne amazonica. The sequence continues at coordinate 7,389,429 of NC_047121.1, forward strand.
TATGAAAGCTGCTGATGGCTCATAGACAAAGCTCACAGAGCGGAAGTGAAGCCGTTCGCTTCACCTCCAAGCCTTGAGCAGCAGAAGTTCACTGCCAAAAAAAAAAAAAAAAACGGGTTCACCTCCTCTGCTCACTTCAGAGCTCCGGAGCCGAGATGAGCAGCGGCTCACCTCAGCTCACCTGCGAGTTGACGACTGGTGTCCTGACAGAACACCGGAACAGAGCAGGAACTTGCTAACAGATGGTCAAGGTTGAGCTGGTAAGCATTCAATCTGTGTGTTTTTTCCAGTGCTGCTTAGATATTTATGGAGTACATTCATGTCCGATTTGGTTTTTCTAATCATTTTTTTATCCTCCTGGTTTGTAAAGAAAATAGCATTCGGACCGAAAGAAAATACTCCTTCTGACCGATTGTCATGGAAACTGGTCCAGCTCAAGATTGAGCTTCATGGCAAGGTTGCCAAGATGTGCCCCTGTGTTCACTGATCCTTGAGATGTTTCTGCAGCTTCATTGGAGTCCACCTGGGGTAAATTAAATTGATTGGAAATGATTTAGAAAGGCACACAACCTGTCTTCATATAAGGTCCCACAGTTGACAGTCAAAGCACAAGCCAAGCATGAAGTCAAAGGAATTGTATTTAGACCTCCGAAACAGGATTGTCTTGAGGCACAAATCTGGGGAATGGTATATAAACATTTCTGCTGCTTTGAAGGTCCCAATAAGCACAGTGGCCTCCATCATCCATAAATGGAAGAAGTTCAAATCCACTAGAACTCTTCCTAGAGCTGGCCACACATCTAAACTGAATGGTCAGAGGAGAAGAACTTTAGTCAGGGAGGTGACCATCAACCTGTCAGAGCTCCAGCATTCCTCTGTTGAGAGGGGAGAAACTTCCAGAAGGACAACCATCTCTGCAGCAATTCACTAATCAGGTCTGTATGGTAGAGTGGCCAGACAGAAGCCACTCCTTAGTAAAAGGCACATGGCAGCCCATCTGGAGTTTCACAAAAGGCACCCGAAGGACTCTCAGACCAGGAGAAACAAAATTCTCTGGTCTGAGGAGACAATTTAACTCTTTGGTGTGAATGGCAGGGGTCATTTTTGGAGGAAACCAGGCACCATCCCTACAGTGAAGCATGGTGGTGGCAGCATCATGCTGTGGGGAGGATTTTCAGCAACAGAAATTGGGGATTGATGGAAAGATGAATGCAGCAATGTACAGAGGCATTCTGGATGAAAACCTGCTCCAGAGCACTCTTGACCTCAGACTGGGGTGACCCTAAGCACACAGCCAAGATATCAAAGGAGTGGCTTCAGGACAACTCTGTGAATGTCCTTGAGTGGCCCAACCAGAGCCCAGACCTGAATCTGATTGAACATCTCTGGAGAGATCTGAAAACTATTTTGAAACATTGTGCACTGTTGTTTTTTTTTTTGTGTGTGTGTGTGTGTGTTTTGAAATTCTCGTGGTTAGTGTAGCGGCTGCACTCTGCAGTGTGTTGTTATGACTCCACCCATTCGATCACTCAGGACGCGAACTCACAATCCCGGGCATGGGAGTCGAACTCTGTTAACTAGAAGACTAAAACCCAGAGATCTGGCCTTGTGACCAGAGAGTTCTTTTGAGCTGTTCGGAGTGAGGTTTACTAACTACATATGCACAGTGACACCTCCTGGCCTCCGTTACACTAGCACTGTTGCCTCACAGCAAGGTCACGGGTTTCCTTCCCACCTGTGGCATTTCTGTGTGGAGTTGTGTGTTCTCCCCATGTTTGTGTGGGTTCTCTCCGGGTGATTTAGAGAAAATCTAACCACATGGGGACCAACTCCAGATGTAGACCCTGTCTTGGTCAGGACCAGGGACGGAGCAGACACTAAAGCATGTTTTAGGGTCTGCACTCCAATTGCACTCCAACTGCACTCCAGTTACCAAGATAGATACAGCAATTTATCCACAATTATTACTTGTTTACCAGCTTCAACTTTTAACAAAGTGAAAATATCATACATATCTTTTAGTTTACCCGAATTTTTGCCTCTGCGACTGCACGGGCTGCGGCACGCTTGGCCTGCCGGTACCTGTCAGCTGCCTCTGGGGTCCCACTTATCTTTGTTGGTAGGTGGGACCCCAGAAGCAGCTGACAGGTACCGGCAGGCCAAGTGTGCCGCAGCCCGTGCGGTCGCAGAGGCAAAAACTCGGGTCTCGGAGGAGTTCGGGGAGGCTATGGAGGAGGACTATCGGTCGGCCTCGAAGAGATTCTGGCAAACCGTCCGACACCTCAGGAGACGGAAGCAGCTCTCCACCAGCACTGTTTACGGTGCGGGTGGGGAGCTGTTGACCCTGACTGGGGATGTTGTCGGGCGGTGGAAGGAGTACTTCGAGGATCTCCTCAATCCCATCGTCACGTCTTCCGAAGAGGAAGCAGAGACTGGAGACTCGGAGGCGGACTCATCCATTACCCAGGCCGAAGTCACCGAGGTGGTTAGAAAGCTCCTCGGTGGCAAGGCTCCTGGGGTGGATGAAATCCGTCCTGAGTACCTTAAGTCTCTGGATGGTGTGGGGCTGTCTTGGCTGAAACACCTCTGCAACATTGCGTGGCGATCGGGGACAGTGCCTCTGGATTGGCAGACCGGGGTGGTGGTCCCTCTGTTTAAGAAGGGGGACTGGAGGGTGTGTTCCAACTATAGGGGAATCACACTCCTCAGCCTCCCCGGTAAGGTCTATTCCAGAGTACTGGAGAGGAGAATTCGACTGATGGTTGAACCTCGGCTTCAGGAGGAGCAGTGTGGTTTTCGTCCTGGTCGCGGCACACTGGACCAGCGCTACACGCTCCATCGGGTGCTCGAGGGTTCATGGGAGTTTGCCCAATCAGTCCACATGTGTTTTGTGGATCTGGAGAAGGCATTCGACCATGTCCCTCGGTGCACCCTGTGGGGAGTGCTCCGGGAGTACGGGGTCCGGGGTCCTTTGCTAAGGGCTATCCGGTCCCTGTATGACTGCAGCAGGAGCTTGGTTCGCATTGCCGGTAGTAAGTCAAACCTGTTTCCAGTGCACGTTGGCCTCTGCCAGGGCTGCCCTTTGTCACCGGTTCTGTTCATTATTTTTATGGACAGAATTTCTAGGCGCAGCCAGGGTGTAGAGGGGGTCTGGTTTGGGAACCACAGAATCTCGTCTCTGCTGTTTGCGAATGATGTGGTTGTGTTGGCTTCATCAAATCAGGACCTTCAGCGTGCACTGGGGCGATTTGCAGCCGAGTGCGAAGCGTCCGGGATGAAAATCAGCTCCTCCAAATCCGAGGCCATGGTTCTCGACCGGAAAAAGGTGCTTTGCCCTCTTCAGGTCGGTGGAGTGTCTTTGCCTCAAGTGGAGGAGTTTAAGTATCTCGGGGTCTTGTTCACGAGTGAGGGACGGATGGAGTGTGAGATCGATAGACGGATCGGTGCAGCATCTGCAGTGATGCGGTCGCTGTATCGGACCGTCGTGGTGAAGAGAGAGCTGAGTAGGGGGGGCAAAGCTCTCGATTTACCGATCGATCTACGTTCCGATCCTCACCTATGGCAGGGTGGCTGGGCGCTCCCTTAGAGATAGGGTGAGGAGCTCGGTCACTCGGGAGGAGCTTGGAGTCGAGCCGCTGCTCCTCCATGTCGAAAGGAGTCAGTTGAGGTGGCTCGGGCATCTTTTCAGGATGTCCCCTGGACGCCTCGCTGGAGAGGTGTTCCGGGCACGTCCCACTGGGAGGAGGCCCCGGGGAAGACCCAGGACACTCTAGAGAGACTACATCTCTCGGCTGGCTTGGGAACGCCTTGGGGTTCCCCCGGAGGAGCTGGAGGAGGTGTGAGTGGATCGGGAGGTCTGGGCGGCTTTGCTTGAGCTGCTGCCCCCACGACCCGACTCCGGATAAAGCAGAAGAAAATGGATGGATGAATGGATGGATGGATGGATGGATGGATGGATGGATGGATGGATGGATGGATCTTTTAGTTTTAAAGTAATGTGCTAATTCTGAAAGTTTGGGCATTAATCCTCTGGGCCGACACTGTTGTATACGACTGCTGAGACCAAGTTTTTACTAAATTATAAATAACATTTTAATGATATGAAATAGAAACTTCCTTTTTTGCTGAAAAGTTAACTCTGTGGACTTTCGAGCCAGCCGTCCACCATCTTCGTACTCCTCATAGAAGCTGTATGATGACGTGCGCAATGTGTGTGTCCAATTGTAGGGTAGATTTACCTCACGTGATAAACCAAAGATTGTTTTTAGGAGTGATGTATTACTTGTTGGCCCGTTTGAATAGCCCCCTGACTGCTGGCTCCAATGCGCCCTATACCATTATGCACAGCGATCAGTGAAAGTGAGCAGACGGAGCAGACGGAGAGTCTCTCATACAAGCTCACATGCTCAAACAAAGAGTGTATGAGTATCAGGATTGCTCCACTAGTTTGCCTGTGAATGTTATTGGATAAGCCTGTGGCAAGCTCTCTCGCTCCGGCGTAAAGAACTGTTTACCATATCAATGGAGCGAGGGGGAGGGGCCGATCCTCAAACTGTGAATGAGCCTTGAAGTGTGAAAGCTGCTTTCAGAGCAGGAGAGAACAAACACAGAGTCAACTTAGAAGTAGAAGTTTTGATGTGACCTTTGTGTAATAGCAGACAGAAATTGCTTTGAGATGAAGACAAACAAAACGCATAGACCATTTTGTATATATTGTTCAAAATGTGCATTTGTGTTTATTGTTTAAATCTTTTTGTTGCACAGTCTTTCACACAAGACCTCAAATGACCTTTATAAAGTATCAAAACAGTTGATTATTATAGTTTGCTGTGTGTTTTGAATAAATGTGTGTGGAAAATGATCTTCTGCTTTACTTTTCCTTTCTTATTTCTGATTGTAAACCTTTGTTACATTTATAAAACATCACTATAGCATATACAGTGAGGAAAATAAGTATTTGAACACCCTACGGTTTTGCAAGTTCTCCCACTTAGAAATCATGGGGGGGTCTGAAATTTTCATCATTAATGTGCTGAAAAAGTGCTGATGTCCACGTCTTTTCACAATTCCTGTGCTAGTCAGACAACATACCGGATCAAGACAGCGTCCCGTTTAGAAATGAACGGCACATTCCACTGTTACAGGAGTTTTTGTCATGGAAAGAGGAGCGGCTCCACCGCGCGTCACGGTGGAGCCACATGGCGCAACGCAATGCCGTGATGAAGCCTTCCAGGACATGTTGGGGCATGTCCAGCTCATGCACAATCACAATCGGATAATCACACGACTGAAAAGCAACCGGAATCCATCTGAAAGCCACCTGAAAGCCGTCCTGTGAGACCAACACCGACGTGGTTTTGTCCCGCTTAATGAACGGCTCCGTGGTGCGTCCCTCCGCTTTTCTTTCCATGAAGAAAAACTCCTGTAACAGTGGAATGTGCCGAAAAAGTGCTGATGTCCACTCCTTCTGCCTTTTTGTGAAAGTCAGACGAGGTCCCAGATCAACAAAGCCTTCATGTTGGAAATGATCTGGTTGTTTCAGCGGGGTCTGAGCATGTCGATTGGCGCTGGGAGCGCGCCGCGCTCTCAGCAGTTGTGGGCCGTCCTTAAAACGGCAGTAACACTCCTTAATCTGTATAATCCCCATAAAATCATCCCTGAAAGCCATATTAATTTTCTGAACGGTATCCACCTGGATGTCTCTCACAGTTTCTGGAAAAAAAAAAAATTGATGCAGCAAAGCTCCAAATCGTTCAGACATTTATTCGCAATAAAAATCCGACGAGAGGGGTGGACCAGTGCTCACACAAAGCCTGCTCACAGGCGAATGACGCAACCGACAGGCGTGAAAAAACTCACGCATGCGCACAAAGATTCAAGCTTGTCTGATGCAATCACACGTGATTCAAATCCATATGTTTTTTGAAAAAAATAAAAAGGCCCGATACTTTTCTAACAGACCTCGTATATATATATATAGTGAGGAAAATAAGTATTTGAACACAATGTGGTTTTGCAAGTTCTCCCACTTAGAAATCATGGAGGGGTCTGAAATTTTCATCTTGGGTGCATGTCCACTGTGAGAGACATAATCTAAAAAAAAAAAAAAAAAAAGCCAGCAAGAATTCTGGCTCTCACAAACCTGTTAATTTTTCTTTAAGAAGCCCTGTTATTCTGCACTCTTTACCTGTATTAACTGCACCTGTTTGAACTTGTTACCTTTATGAAAGACACCTGTTCACACACTCAATCAATCACACTCCAACCTGTCCACCATAGCCAAGACCAAAGAGCTGTCTAAGGACACCGGGGGACAAAACTGTAGACCTGCACAAGACTGGAATAGACTACAGGACAACAGTCAAGAAACATGGCAGAAGACAACAACTGTTATGATTATTTATTAGAAAGTGGAAGAAACACAAGATGACTGTCAGTCTCCATTGATCTGGGATTCCATGCAAGATGTCACTTTGTGGGGTAAGGATGATTCTGAGAAAGCTCAGAACTACATAGGAGGACCTGGTCAATGACCTGAAGAGAGCTGGGACCACAGTCATAAAGATTATATTAGTAACACATGATGCTGTCATGGTTTAAAATCCTGCAGGGCAGCAAGGTCCCCCTGCTCAAGCCAGCACATGTCCAGGCCCATTTGAAGTTCACCAGTGACCATCTGGATGATGCAGAGGAGGCAGGAGAGAAGGTCATGCGGTCAGATGAGACCAGAATAGAGCTTTTTGGAATCAACGCCACTTACCATGTTTAGAGGATGAGAACAACCCCAAGAAAAAACATCCAGGCCCGCAAAGTCGGCGGAGGGAACCATCTAGGCCCGCGGTGTTGGCGCGGGAGGCGGCCCATCCAGGCCAGCGGTGTCCGGGGCTAGCGGGGGCTGCGTCAGGGCTGCTGCAGCTACATCTGAGGCGGTGGCGGCTGCGACCGAGGCTGACGGCGTCTATGATCAAGGCCGGTGGTGGCTGTGTCCGGGATCAACATCGGGGAAGGTTGGTGTGTGGCGACCGGATTTGTGGTAGTGGAGACCACGAGTAGAAATTGCTTTACAATTAATAGTGGCCTGTACTGAGCTACAGGAGTTAACATGGCACCAACCAGGAAGACAGAGAAATTGGAGGAAGTCTTGGAGGAGATAAAGACCTCATTGAATCGTATTTCAAATGACATGTCCAATTTAGACAAGTTGAAGGAGATTAAGGAGCTCCAGAATCTTGTTAAGGAAAAGGACAAGGTTATTAAGAAACTTGAGCAACAGGTGGATGAACTAGAACAATACACTAGAAAAGATAATGTTATAATAACTGGTTTGGAAACAAAACATCAGTCATACGCAAGGGTGGTGGATTCTGGTGGAGCCAATGGGGAGGATGCACCACCTGAAGAACTACAAACATTAGAACAACAAGTCACACATTTTTTAAATCAAAAAGGTGTTGTCATACATCAAGACACTATTTCAGACTGTTACACAATTCCTTCTAAAGATAGTAAAAATAAACTACCAAATATAATAATATGATTTACAAGTAGAAAATACAAAAATGAATTATTAAGACAGGAAAAGAATCTGAAAGGAACACATGCATATATAAATGAGCATCTAACAAAAAAAAAAAAAAATTGCACATATTGCCAGGGAAACAAGATTATTAAAAAACAGAAACATATTGTTGCTACATGGGTCTGGAACTGTAGGGTTTGGATTAGAGTGGAAGAAGGAACACAGGGTATACAAATCAGAGACATGGAGGACCTGACAAAGTACAGACCTGAGTAGTAAAAGGAATGTGACATCAGTTGGTAGTAGGACCAATAAAAATCTGATTAAACATGGAAACAGATGATAAAATATATGACACAGACACCACTATTGATGAAAGTATATTTGACTTGACTACAACTGGTTGTGAGAATTATACAGAAAAACAGTTAAATAGTGAAAAAATTACTGAAGATACCCTGTCACTCATACATATAAACATTTGAAGCTTGTACTATAAAATGTCAAAAATTAAAGATTATTTAAACCAGGTTAAAAATAGGTTCAGCATCGTTGCAATCACAGAATCTTGGCTTAAAAATGACCTCATGGCTGATGTTCAAATGGAGGGATATGAGTTATATTTTGTAAATAGAAGGGATAAAAAAAAGGCAGAGGTATTGCTTTGTACATAAACAGAGATTTGACATGTAAAATTGTAGAAGAAATGACAATTATAGATGTCATAGAAATTGTGACAGTGGAAATCATACATGAAACATCTAAAAATATTATAATCAGTTGTGTATACAGAGCACCAGACTCTTGTGTTGAGAAATGTACAGATAAAATAATATAATTATTCCATCAAATCAAAGACAAAATACTCTTTATGTGTGGAGACTTTAATGTTAATGTGGAAAGCTTCAGTTGCCAAAGAGTAAGTGATTTTGTGAATTCAATGAATAGCTTGGGTTTATTTCCCTTGATAACAAAACCAACCAGAATTACATCTCAAAGTGCAACTGTAATCAATAATATATTCACAAATAGAACAGATGAAATTATTAAGAATGGGATATTGATGACAGATCTCAGTGATCATTTACCAGTTTTTTCAATATTTAAATAAAAAAATAGGTACAAAAAAACTGTTATAAACTTTAAAAGAGATAAGTCATTAAAAGCCTTAGAGGCATTAAATTATGATCTTAAAAATCAAAATTGGGAAGAGGTTTATGTTGGTGACGTTAATGTAGCATATAATAAATTCATGAAGATACTGATGAAATCATATAATACAAATTGTAAATTAATAAAAACTAATAAGAAAAGAGTAAATAAACCATGGCTGACCAAGGAAATAAAAAATGCTTGTGTAAAGAAAAATTATTTATATAAGTGCTTTTTAAAAATGCAAACAAAGGAAACAGAACACAGATACAAAAATATAAACATAAACTATTGACAATAATTAGGAAACAAAAAAAAAAGATTATTATAGTGAACAACTGAATAAGAGTAAAGATAATATGAGGGCAACATGGGGAATTATAAAAGGTGTGATGGAAAGTGACGGAGTGAAATCAACTTTTCCGAATTACCTTGTCAAGGAAAATAAAGAGATAAATGATATAAAAGAAGTTGTAAATGAGTTTAATGATTATTTCTCAAAGGTGGGATCAAATCTGGTGGGAAATAAACCAATAGTTGAAGATAAATTAAATACAATTGTAAATACGGTCAATAGTATTTTCCTTGACAATGTGGAAAAAGATGAAATAAGGAATATTGTAAAAAACTGTGTAAGCAAAAGATCAACTGACTATGAAGATTTAGACATGATGAATGTAAAAAGCATAATAGAAACCGTTATTGAACCATTCACTTACATTTGTAATCTGTCTCTGTCAACAGGATTTTTCCCAGATGAAATGAAAATTGCCATGGTAGTCCCATTATATAAAAATGGAGACAAACATAACGTTTCAAATTACAGGCCAGTGTCATTGCTTCCACAGTTTTCTAAAATTATGGAAAAGGTTTTTGTGACAAGGTTGGACAAATTCATTGAGAAATATCATATTTTAAATAATGCTCAGTATGGATTTAGAACAAAACATTCGACAGCTATGGCAATTATGGACTTAACAGAGAAAATATCAACAGCAATAGATAATAAGGATATATGGTAAGTGTTTTTATTGACCTGAAAAAACCTTCTGATGTTATCGATCATTCAAGATTGCTTCATAAGTTACAACAATATGGAATAAGAGGGATTGCACATCAGTGGGTAAAGAGCTACTTAGAAAATAGAAAACTGTTTGTTCAGATAAATAATACTAAATCAGAATTGTGTAATATTATGTGTGGAGTACCACAAGGGTCAGTACTTGGACCCAAACTGTTTATTTTGTATATCAATGATTTTGTGAATATATCAAATGTACTTGGTAGCATTTTATTTGCTGACGATACAACATTATTTTACTCTGGATTGGATATACAGGAAGTAGCACAACTGATGAATACAGAGTTGGAAAAAGTGAAATATTGGTTTGATATAAACAGATTGTCACTTAATCTTGGTAAAACAAACTTCATGTTGTTTAATGACAGAGTTAAAAAAATTATGTGTCATTAAAAGTGGATGGGATGGACATTCAAAGGGTAAAAGAAACAAAATTTTTAGGAGTTATGATTGATGAAGATTTTAGATGGAAATCACACATAAATTACATAAAAGGAAAGATAGCGAAAGCCATTGCTGGTTTGCATAAAGTTAAATATTCATTAAATAGTTATGGATTATTAACATTGTACAATTCACTGATTGTTCCATATTTGACTTATTGTGTAGAAATCTGGGGATCAACATGTACAACTTATACACAACATTTATTTATCTTGCCGAAAAGAGCTTTAAAAGTGATTGGCAACAGCCGATATAGAGATCCATCTAATCCATTGTTCATTAAGTATAGGGTACTTAAATTTCATGATTTTGTTGATTTGAGGTTACTTCAAATAATGTACCAAGTGAATAACAATACTTTACCAACAAACATTCAAAATATGTTTGAAAAAAGAGTAAGTAGTTATAACTTGAAGGGCATAGAAGTCTTTAAAAAAACAAGATTCAGAACTAAGATAAAGGAACGGAGTATTGTAGTGAATGGTGTAAAATTGTGGAACAACCTCAACAAAGAAATCAAAGAATCAAGGTTGATTAAATTATTTTAAAAACGTATTAAACGTGATGTATTTCGTAAGTATGAAACTATTAAATAAGTCAGTGGGCTGTGACAAAGCTAAAAATGTGATCTGTTAATAATGTTTGAAGTTTAAAATGTAATCTATTAGGGATGTAGTCTTTTAAATAATGGTTAAAATTAAGAAAGAAGTCGGTGGCATGAGACAAAGTCATGGAAATGTAATAATGTCGATTGATGATGATTTGCAGGATTGATTTGTAAAAAAGGGGCAGAATATATAAGACTTGTTCTTCCAAACTGCTCCTGTTCATTCAATGGTTTTGTGATGTTTTGTCGGTTTTTGCTTTTCTGTTTTTCTTTTAAATGAATGAAATAAAATTTAAATGAATGAATGAAAACCATTCCAACCGTGAAGCATGGGGGTGGAAACATCATACTCTGGGGGTGCTCTTCTGCAAAGGGACAGGACGACTGCACCGTATTGAAGGGAGGATGGATGGGGTCGTGTATTGTAAGATTTTGGCAAACAACCTCCTTCCCTCAGTAAGAGCATTGAAGATGGGTCATGGCTGGGTCTTCCAGCATGACAATGACCCCAAACACACAGCCAGGGCAACTAAGGGGGCTCCATAAGAAGTATTTCAAGGTCCTGGAGTGGCCTGGCCAGTCTCCAGACCTGAACTCAATAGAAAATCTTTGGAGGGAGCTGAAACTCCAAACCTGAAAGATCTAGAGAAGATCTGTATGGAGGAGTGGACCAAAATCCCTGCTGCAGTGTGTGAAAACCTGGTGAAAAACTACAGGAAACATTTGAACTCTGTAATTTTAAACAAAGGCTACTGTACCAAACATTAACATTGATTTTCACAGGTGTTCAAATACTTATTTGCAGCAGTAACATACAAATAAATTATAAAAAAAAAAAAATCATACATTGTGATTTCTGGATTTTTTGTTTTAGATTATGTCTCTCACAGTGGGCATGCATACTATAACATGAAAATTTCAGACCATGATTTCTAAGTGGGAGAACTTGCAAAACCGCAGGGTGTTCAAATACTTATTTTCCTCACTGTATATATGGTTGCATGAGACTTGGATGCTAAGCAGTGATGTAAGGTTATGGCTGGATGTGCCACATGTCTTTTCTGAGGATCCTTGGCTACCACTGGAATGACTATGTGTCAGACAAACATTTCTTTAGATAGACTCACAAAGACGACAATTGTGAGAGAACGTCAGCTCCAACAAAGTCGACTGCACTGTGTACTTTAGGCTGTGCACCATAGGTAGTGGAGATAGGTCACTTATTCTATATCACTCAACTTAGCAGTAGCCTTTTACACCTCAATTTTTCACATGAAAACTTTTGATGGAAATACTACACCTTGAGTGGACTGGAAGTGCTGATGGTGATGTATAAGTCCACCAAGGAAACATGAAGCCATTTTTTCCTAAAAATGCATGCATGCATTTTTAATGTTTTAAGTATTTTTTTTTAATGTGATAATAAAAAAATAAATAAAAAAAACTGTTTCAGTAATCCATTAGACTTGCTGGTTCCAGAAATATTGCACCAGAACATTTCTCACCACTTGAAATGTCTTGTGTTTCACAGCCAGAGCTGCTTCTGTGAATCTGGTCCCCACAGTCACATTGGTCGGTCAGCAGTGACATCTTAATGTACCGACTCATATTTCACAAAGGAAGGGGACTGTCGCCTGTGGTGATGCACAGAAGTTGCCTTCCCACCACAGCAGACCTGCCCTCAGTCTGCAGGCTGCTTTGAGAGTCAAGACCCTCCTGCTTCAAATGCGTTCTCACAGCTTGGCCTGATTCTGGTCAGCAAACACCAGGTTAAGTCCTCAGTCAAATAAAATCTATTAAAGAGTCAAACACAAATTCTGCTAAATGTACTTGAGTTATGTTAGTGGCTGATTGCCTCCTTGAAAACTGTGGAACATCACAACATTAGCAACAGTTTTTTTTTTTTTTTTACATAATTTTGAAGTGTTTAATGAGATCATTACAATTTTCAAAACGTCAACAAAACTTCAGCATTTTAGGCAGCTGTGGATAAAACATTGTGAGGTGTGCCAAGCTGCGTTTCGTTCCTCAGAGAACATGTACTCAAAAATGGGTGACCTTCTATTATTTTGTTATGATACTTCAACTATGCTACTTGAGATAATGAAACAGAGAATATGAATAAAAAATAACATCCATTAAGTGATCAGAGAAAATTGTTGTGGGACTGTCTGATCGTGGGTTTTTATTTGTTTTTGTGCTGTGTGTCGCTGGGGGGTTCCCATGATGCACTGAGTGTTTCTTTCTCTTTTTGCTCTGTATGCACCACTCTGCATTTAATCATTAGTGATTGATCTCTGCTCCCCTCCACAGCATGTCTTTTTCCTGGTTCTCTCCCTCAGCCCCAACCAGTCCCAGCAGAAGACTGCCCCTCCCTGAGCCTGGTTCTGCTGGAGGTTTCTTCCTGTTAAAAGGGAGTTTTTCCTTCCCACTGTCGCCAAGTGCTTGCTCACAGGGGGTCGTTTTGACCGTTGGGGTTTTTACGTAATTATTGTATGCCCTTGCCTTACAATATAAAGCGCCTTGGGGCAACTGTTTGTTGTGATTTGGCGCTATATAAATGAAATTGATTTGATTTTGATTTGATTTGTCGTATCTGTTCTGTCACTCGTGTGACGTTCTGTCTTTGTGATTGCCATTGGAATGTGTCTCTGTGTCCTTCTTGTGTGTGCATTTGTGCTTGTTCCCCGGGTTAGGTCTGTGTCTTGGTATGTGTACACTCCTGTGTTGTGTCTTCATTCATTCATTCATTCATTCCTTGATGTTTTGTTCTTAATGTTGTCTTTATTAACCTCCAGGGTTGTCATTTATTTCTGTTTGTTCTAACTGTTTGACCGAAAGAACGAGATTGCGAGTACAAGCGGCCGAGATGAGTTTCCTCCGCAGGGAGGCTGGGCACTCCCTTAGAGATAATGTGAGGAGCTCGGTCACTCGGGAGGAGCTCGGAGTCAAGCCGCTGCTCCTCCACGTCGAAAGGAGTCAGTTGAGGTGGCTCGGGCATCTTTTCCGGATGCCCCCTGGATGCCTCGCTGGAGAGGTGTTCCGGGCACGTCCCACTGGGAGGAGGCCCCGGGGAAGACCCAGGACATGCTGGAGGGACTACATCTCTCGGCTGGCTTGGGAACGCCTTGGGGTTCCCCCGGAGGAGCTGGGGGAGGTGTGTGTGGATCGGGAGGTCTGGGCGGCTTTGCTTGAGCTGCTGCCCCCGTGACCCGACTCCGGATAAAGCCGAAGAAAATGGATGGATGGATGGATAACTCTTTGCCTGCGGTCTTGGTTATTGTTGTTTAGTTTTCCTACTCACCCCTTATTGTCACATTTATGTTCCATCTCCAATTATGGTCTGTTTAGCTGTCTTATCTCAGTATGTTCTGTTTCATCATGTGCATCTGCTCTTGCCTTCTTGTTTCTCACACCTGTTGTTCATTAACTTAGTCATTTTAAGCCACTCACTGTTTCCTGTCCAGGGGCAGGTCAATTTTTCAGCTATGGTTGTCAGTATGAGTATTTTTTGGTGTCCTCTTTCTCTGTCTGATTCCTATATTTTTGTTAATCATTTACTCCGGGTTCCTTCACCTTTTGTCCACAACCTCATGGTGTGTTGTATTTTGTGTGACATTGGATAATTAAAGCACCTGGTTGCACACATAACAAAAATATTTCAATGCAAAACTGACAAAAATTGAAGGTCAGTTGTTGCAATCTTGCTATGAGTTAATGACCATATACAATTTCGATATATTTTAGTGTTACTTTTAATTATTTACAAAACTGTAAAAATACACCCTGTTGGGAAAGTGTAGGTACACGGACCCACAACAGGGGGCGCAAATGAACGGACAATGGAGGAAGTCAAATAACAGCACTTTACTGTTGTGAATGGGCACAACAAATACAACAGATTACAACAATGGACAAAAAGCCAAATCACAAAAGGTGTCGTGTGGGCAGGCTCGAAGATAGAAGACGTCCGTCCAAAGCAGAACCGGAACCACACGATTTCCTCCGCCACCAGACCCCGGGAATACTGGAGCCGCCAAGTCCCGAATTCCCAGGTGGCCACTGCCTCCGCGTGTCGGACCTGGTACTGCTGGCGAGGAACAAAGAAACAATTAAATGTGGGCGCGTTTGCACCGAGCAATCCGCACGGCAGGAAAACTACCTCCACCTCTCGTTGGAAAAGGAGTCTGTTATACAACGCACAAAAGTCACAAAAGGTTACTGTCACACAGTTAGCTGAGAATGTTACCTTCCAGGTAGAACGATATCTCGGCAAAGAGGTGGAGACGTGGTCCTGCTGATGTACCCCTGCTGATTGGTAACAGCTGTTGCAGGTGATGCCTGACAGCTGTCACCCTGGCTGCTCCTGTGAGGCGGCTGCGCCCTCTGGTGCCTGGAGCCCGCACTCCAGACAGGGCGCCCTCTGGTGGTGGGCCAGCAGTACCTCCTCTTCTGGCGGCCCACACAACAACACCCCATATTTGATAAAAAGGTTTATCACTTAATAGATTTATTACTTATTATTCATCAGTGAGTCAACAGAAAACCAAATCTGAAATGGTCAAACAATCCATTTCCAACAAAAAAATAAATAAATAATAAAGTGTTATTTATTTAAATAAGTGCCTGATACATAACAACACAACAGCAGTTATCAATGACCATTCAACAATAAAATTATGAAATTCAGTTCAATACTGCCTTCATTGTAATTGCAGACAAAGGATTGTGTGATGTACTTTAATCACCTTAATAAAATTATGGATTTTTAAATATTATACTTATTAGATATTAGACTTAAGTATAGTTATTCATTAGATATTTGAGAGCTATTTGATATTTTTAAAAGTAGTAGAAACATGATATGTACTCATGAGCATAGTTATTCATATTGGATTATATTAGAATGGCATTCATCGTATATTTGTTGTAAAAAAAAGTTATAATTATTAAACATTATTACAATGTGTTAACAACTGCTCAAACATATTTATGGACACAAAGAAATGGCATGGTATTCTACATTAAAATAAGTTAGTTGTCATCATAGCATATTCCCAGAAATCATTATAATATGATTTTTAGCTTAGTAATAATAGGTGCATATTTATAGGAAGAAAGCAGTCACTATGATAGCAGTAAATGTAGTATATTTATAGAAGTTTTTATTAATACATCAGGCAGTATAGTGATATAGTAGTGTATTTATGAACACTTTGTTGTTATTCTGATGTTATACTATAGAGATAGTAGGAATAGTGTATTTATGGAGGGTTTTTTTTTTAACTACCACAGTTATGTTTCAAGTATTGTTACTGATATTATGTTGTATTGTGTTAATAGTAATAGAAGATGGTTTACTTATACAGTTCCATAGTGCCGTCTTTGGGAAGAGCTGAAATACAGTACTGATATTTAAATAAGATTCACCATGATGCTCAAAGAATTCTAGAAGCCAGATAGAACATATAGAAGCTATTAAACATTCATCTTCCTGTCACAAGCTCATAATAACAGTTATTCTAATGGATCCTGGTGCTAGCCTAACAAAAAAAGAATAAAATGTTTGAACATTTGTAAGTCTGCATTAAAGTGGTGTACAATGTAAAATATTTCCCTAACTATAATGCTCAAATTAAAGCTTTCAGTCAGCGTTATTATATTCTGTAGCAATTTGATGTGGCATCCATTCAGGTGAGGGTGAGAGGGCATAAAGGTTGAACATTTGAGATGTACAACACATAATTTAAGCTGAAATACTGCAAATTGTCCATTTTGTATAGGTATTTGTCCATTCACCATTTCCAAAAAAAGTAGCTCATCTTTACATTGCTGATGTGCCTTTTAGTTTTTTTTTTTTTTTTTTGTAGCTTGTTCTTTTTCCCCATTTCAAACAAAATTACTGCCCATTCTCCAATATGGAAATGCATCAGGAGGGGCATCCAGCATAAAACCTGTGCAAAACCAACACGTAGATCCACTGCAGATCTGCTGTAGCAACTCCAAGAGAATACAAGGGAGAACAAGAAGGGACATGCTTTTTTTCCAAAGAAGATTTAAAAAACAAATCTTGAAAGTGCTTTACAGCTTAGTAATGGCACCATACGGTAACTAAAAATTGTGCCGATTTTTAAAGGTTACCTGAACAGATATTTTGCATCAGCATTGGGACATCTTCATCTCTGTCACTGATCTTTAATTGTCAAGTATATACAGCGAGCATAAGCTGAACGTGTAGAACCACATCATGCCAGAACTGTGACCTTGGAGCAGAGGAAGCCAACTGTTTTTTATTGGAAGAGATATGTTGTTGCTGCATTTCCACACTGATTAGAAAGAACACAAAGTTGGACGGGGGAAAACATTTTGTGAAGTTTATCACAAAATGTATCTGAACAAAGCTGGAGACTCCACCCAGGCAGATGATTCCTCTAAGCAGAGCATGTGTCAAGTGTCAAGTTCACTCTGCACATATGTTGGCAAACAGCAGCTGGGCTACATTCACCACACATGGATGCAAATAAAGCCCAACTTGGTGACATCAGCAATGATGGTTAAATTCATTAGGGAAATGTCTGTCTTGTAGTGTGCAGAAAATTGAGGTGAAGAAGCCGATGAAAATACCCTGCAGCTGCACTCCATTCCCAAGGTGTGTCTCACTGTATCACAATGAATCCACAATGGATCTGATGCATCGGAGAGGCGGTGCGTTGGTTCCTCTTGGCTCTGCTTTGAGTTTATGTCTTTTCAAAGCATTCAGCTCATTCTGAAGGTGAAGAAATGAAGCTCTACAGATGCTTTACTCTTCTGCAGAGCTTTGCACAAGCATCAAGTCAGGTCTGAGAGCATATGAGGTCTGTTAGAAAAGTATCGGACCTTTTTTATTTTTTTTCAAAAACCTGATGGATTTGAATCATGTGTGCTTGCATGAGCCAACCTTGAACCTTCGTGCGCATGCATGAACTTTTTCACGCCTGTCGATTGCATCATTTTCTGGTAAGCAGCCTTTGTGTGAGGTGTGTGTCGTGTGCTCGACATTTTTTCATTCCAAGGAAAAAGACGGAACGACTGGAGCAGTGCCGCATCAAATTTAGCCAGAAACTGGGCGACAGCCAGGTGGAAACCATTCAGATTATTCAGACATCTCAAAAGTAACCATCTGTGGTCTTGGCATTATCCAGTCACTGGAGTCCTAAAACCTGGGGCACATGCATACTGGATCATGCCCAAAGATTTGCACCCAGTCATAACTGATGATGCCTCCCAGTCGGAGTAATCCTACTCATTTCAGTCTCCCTAACAAACCATGTGTTTGACACTATCGCTGCACACAAAAGCTCAGATTGAAACGAAATTGGTGAGTAACATACTACCCAGATGTTGCCACAATATGTAGTAGAAGTAAGTAAGTGAGCAGTAGGGTCACACGTCTAGTGGATGTACTGCGCCACCACCATCTTACCTTTTCTTTGACCCAGATGTTTACAGATGACATGCAGTGCACCCAGAAAGTATTAACAGTGCTTCACTTTTTCCACATTTTGTTATGTTACAGCCTTATTCCAAAATGGAGTAAATTAATTTTTCCTCAAAATTCTACTTATAACACCCCATAATGACATCATGACAAAAGCTGTTTTTATTATTATTATTATTATTATTATTATTATTATTATTATTGCTATTTTATTGAAAAATAACAAACTAATAAATTAATAGTACATACGTATTCACCCCCAGCCTCAAGTCTTCTTGAATATCAAATCAAATCAAATCAATTTTATTTATATAGCGCCAAATCACAACAAACAGTTGCCCCAAGGCGCTCTATATTGTAAGACAAGGCCATACAATAATTACGGAAAAACCCCAACGGTCAAAACGACCCCCTGTGAGCAAGCACTTGGCAACAGTGGGAAGGAAAAACTCCCTTTTAAGAGGAAGAAACCTCCAGCAGAACCAGGCTCAGGGAGGGGCAGTCTTCTGCTGGGACTGGTTGGGGCTGAGGGAGAGAACCAGGAAAAAGACATGCTGTGGAGGGGAGCAGAGATCAATCACTAATGATTAAATGCAGAGTGGTGCATACACAGCAAAAAGAGAAAGAAACACTCAGTGCATCATGGGAACCCCCCAGCAGTCTAAGTCTATAGCAGCATAACTAAGGGATGGTTCAGGGTCACCTGATCCAGCCCTAACTATAAGCTTTAGCAAAAAGGAAAGTTTTAAGCCTAATCTTAAAAGTAGAGAGGGTGTCTGTCTCCCTGCCTGTCTCCCTCCCTCCCACAGCCATTTTCAGATCTCTCCAAAGATGTTGAATTGGATTCAGGTCTGGGCTCTGGCTGGGCCACTCAAGGACATTCACAGAGTTGTCCTGAAGCCACCCCTTTGATATCTTGGCTGTGTGCTTAGGGTCACTGTCCTGCTGAAAGATGGTCATCAGTTAGCAGGCTCCAGGTGCCGCATCGGATAGTGCAGTTTAGCCCATGAGGTAGTACTACATCACGCAGGTAGAATTATACTACTAATACTTATTTTGTGTTTGGCTACCCTACGGCTCATGATGTACAGTTTTGTTTTTTGTTTGGTTTTTTGTTTGTTTTTTTTTGCCCACTCTATAGTTAGTTAGTTAGACAAATAGTTAGTGCATTTGGTTTCAGTGGGGAAGGTTCCTAGTTCAAATCCCACACCCACCACATATCTCCATGTAATGTGAAGTTGTGTCATGAAGCCCAACTGGCTTAAAACGTGTCAATTCAACATGAATCTGCTGTGGTGACCCCAAGTGAAAACAAGGGAGCAGCTGAAGGGACTTACTTTTGTATTTTAAGCTAATATTCAGGTGTAGCACCTGTCATTCCACCAGAACCACAGGATCCTCTGAAGACACCAAGTACCCAAGAAATCCAGCGGTTGCCTGAGGTAACTTCAATGACCAAGTCTCACAACCATATAGTAAAAGAGGAAGCACCAGGACTGTAGAGATTTGGACCTTCATTCTTCTGTAAAGATGTCATCATAAAGAAACAGCTTTGGCCACTGACCTCATTACCCCATAAGCTCTTCAAGGGAGTCCCCAGATCTCAGAAGCCAAGGTTCATAGATTTTAACCTGACCACTTAGATACAGTACATGAAGTCAAGAACAGTAAACGTTCCCCACCAACAGTGGCACCTGAGACACTGGGTTACACAACAAATGGTAATTGGACTGCATTTATATTGTGTTTTTCCATCTATATCAGAAGCTCAAAGTGCTCTACAGTAATGCCTCACATTCACTCATTCATTCACACACCGATGTCAGGGTGGTGCCATGCAGGGCGCTCACGACACACCAGGAACAATTTGTGAATTAAGGACCTTGCCTAAGTGTCCTTAGTGATTTTTCGGCTAGACAGGGTTTGTCTTAAGCCCACTGCTTAACCACTAGACCATCACCTCCCGAATAAACCAGTCCATGCAATCACTGAACAGTGAAGTAACCAGAACACATCCCTGATGAACACCAATTTTCACTGGGAAAAAAATAAATTAATTAATTAAACTGAGTTTCTGTCTCTGCTCCACACTCACAGTACTCAATCAATCAATCAATTTTTTTATATAGCGCCAAATCACAACAAACAGTTGCCCCAAGGCGCTTTATATTGTAAGGCAAGGCCATACAATAATTATGTAAAACCCCAACGGTCAAAACGACCCCCTGTGAGCAAGCACTTGGCTACAGTGGGAAGGAAAAACTCCCTTTTAACAGGAAGAAACCTCCAGCAGAACCAGGCTCAGGGAGGGGCAGTCTTCTGCTGGGACTGGTTGGGGCTGAGGGAGAGAACCAGGAAAAAGACATGCTGTGGAGGGGAGCAGAGATCGATCACTAATGATTAAATGCAGAGTGGTGCATACAGAGCAAAAAGAGAAAGAAACGGTGCAAAGCAGTGTACTGGCATCAAAGCAGGTTTATAGCTCTCTCCAAAGTTTTTTATTCCACTTTGAAATCAGATGCATTCCTTCAAACCTATTTTCTGTGAAGCAGAAAAGGCGAAAGACTGATCCCCACTGTCATAGATTGTCTCACTGTGTGGAGACAAATAAAACTGAACCTCTCAAGTCCCGCCACCTCTGGCAAATAAAACAACTTCCTAACACTCTCTTGGAGCCTTCTGTGCATATTGAACTTCTCCCTGAGGTAAAACTGGCCTACTTCTGAAAGCATCCTCAGCCTCCATCTGCCGTAAATTGCATTTGCCTGAAATCGCAGGTTATCTCATCTGTCAAAGCAGGCCGATCAATTTCAGAGAGCAGTCTTTACAGAATGTATTAACCCTCAAGTGTCACTCTGGCACCAGCACCAGCCAGTGAGATACAACATATCATATCAGATGGAAACTAGTGCAAATCCAAATAACAATGAACAGAAACAGCCCTGGCCTGTGCTGTTGCTTGACAAGTCTGGCATGAATATCACAATGAAACAAGCCACATTTAGCAAGGCCGCAAGCCAAAATTAAACAAAGCACAAATGTTACATCAAATATGGTTTTGTTCTTGTTTTAGATGAGCTATTTTGGGTCATCAAGAGACTTTGAAATAAATTACAGCAATGACATAAAAGCTTGAATATGAAAAGTGTACTTGTCAGTCAGAGGAATGTGATGAAATGTTGAACACATTTTACCTTCTAAAACGAAAACCTTAGACTTTGCTCTGTTCAGTAAAACGTCACCTCCTGCATAAAAGCCTTCACATTTTTGGGGGATTTTTTTAAGCCATCGAAATGTCTATAAATGGCGCACTGTGGGAGGAAAATGTCCCCTTGGCATCAGAAGGCGCAAAGTGAAGGAGGTGGGAGGGGGTGCGCTGTCCGTGGTGCTGAAAAGCCTTCAGTCAGTCCGCTACACAAACACACACACAAGCGCGCGCGCGTGCACGCGGGCTGGTTTCTTCTCACACAAGACTGGACAGTTCCGCCAAGTGCCATGATACTGCTTCTAATGCAGCAGAGGGTGGTGATTGCGGTGGGTGGCGGTGATGGTGGCGTAAGACCGCTGGCCCGCGGTGCACCGTGGCCGCCGACGATCCCACCACCGGACGCGGTATCAGACTTTAATGGCTTTAATCAGTTCCTCCGTAAACACACAACGGGCGCATGCAAACCCCCCCCCCCCCCCCCCCCCACCACCACCACCACCGACCCCTTTCTTTGCGCGCACATACACCCACGGAGCGGCCGCGGCGCGCGGCGGCTCCAGTCCTCGTTCCTTGCATCGACGAGTTTAATAAGCGTCTTACTGTAATCGCAAGGGAACATTTCTCAAAGAGTAGGTTAATCTCTCTCCCTCCTCTCTCACACGCGCACATGCACACACGCAGGATTAGAATGCACCGGATACAACTGCACAACCTCTGTGCTTTTCGCGAAACATTTCCGACACCGACACACGATTTTAAAAGAGCAGTTAAAAGAAAAGAAAAAGCACCTTACTTTGTTGTGAGAAGAACCAGCAGCGCTTTAGAAAGCGCGCTCCCTCTTTCTCTCTCTCTCTCTCTCTCACACACACACACACACACGCAGTAACCTGATTTTACAATAAAATCCCAAATCAGCGGCTCGCATCCCGCAGCCAGTCTATCTAAAGGTGAACTGTCACAAAAAGATCTGCATGCACGGTGCAAAAGGCTGACGCACGCAGCCAGGAGACGATCAGTGCTTTCCCCTTACCTTCATGGACGTACAGGATGCACCGTGTCCCACCGCAGGCTGTATATTCCTTCCCGGAACTCTAGCCGCTCCCTTCCAATTCGTCCACTAATTCCAGAAGATGGGGCGCAAAAGCAGCCTGCCTAACAAGGCAGCAGCATATCGTTTAGAAATGCTCTATAAGTGAGCGGAGAGCTTTCTTCGGAGCTTTCCTTCAAGCACCTGTGAAAATAACCGTCTCTCTCGTGCGCAGACTGGGATACTTCCAGTTGTCAGCGCGCTGCGCGCGGCGTTTCTCCTCTTTTCCTCCCCGCGCTGCGCAGCGTCGACTTGTCGGCGGAACAACACAATATGTCCTTGCAGTTTGTTTTCCTCTTCTTTACCAACAGCTCCTAGTTCCAAGCAAGCTCACCGAAGCCCACAGTTAAATGCCAAAATTGTACATCCGAGAACAGTTTTGAATAATTCAAGACTTTTGAAGGGTTTTATTTTTTATTTATTTTTTTATTTTTTTGTCCACGAGTGGAGAGGTGTGAAGACGGGGCTAGAAAGACTGCGACAGAGCAGCAGATAACCCCTGATGGCACAAACACCGCTAAGTATCTCCGTGAGGCGAGGCAGAGAGAGGCGCAGACAGACAGACAGACAGACAGACAGACAGACAGACAGACAGGTCAGAGAAGCACTAGTGCATTTATGTAGAGGAACACCGGAGCGGTGATTATGCGTAAAGAGCGCACCGGTGCGGGAGGCAGGAGCAGATGGGACAGAGCGTGGATTAGTGAGTGCTTAGCGGTGTTTAATGCGGTTCACAGCCGCAAATTTAGTAACCTGTCAGGATGTGGGCGGTTTTGGGCCTCTTATTTCAGAAAACAGTTATTTCCATCCGTCATTTTGGACAAAAATAATAATTAAACGTGCATTATTTTGGTGACAGTGATACCGGGGAAAAGACTGTATCCTTTTGACCTTCAGAAAGCAGCTGCTCACTGTGGACGCATTTTACTGAATGGAACACTAAAACATCAGTGTTTTAAGAGTGAATCACTTCAAGAGTAAACTCCTAATTACCAGGTGACAGTAGCTCATGCATCGTCTGAATCAAGGACTGCTACACAGAACACATGAGAGCAGAGTGTCTCATTAACAATGTTAATTATCAGCTGTGTGAAGCACTTTCTGAAATTATAACACTTTACAAATGAGGCATTCAGGTTTAACATCAGTGTCTGAGCCTGTTAAACACCTTATGTGGGCGATCTGCTGGTGGGGTCACAACATCAAACCCAGTTTGACGGTGTGTCCAAGTCTCCTTGACGAAGATATTGGCTCTCTGGAATCAGAGCACCCCTTGGTCACATGGTGTGGTGTTTTGGGATTACCTTTTTTTGCAGTGCTGATGATACTCTGTTATGCATGCCGATAACTGTTGGTAATCTCATCCACAAGAAATCCTTAGAAGATTGCCTTGCATCAGTGAAAAGCTGAATGTCTAGCAACTTCCTACTTTTAAACTCTGATAAGACCGAATCAATGGTTCTTTGTCCAGTGAGACATCTGCATCATTTTGACCAGTTAACGCTTAGCCTAGGCTCATGTGTCATAGATCATACTGACAAAGTGAGGAACCTTGGGGTAATTTTTGATCCTATGTTGTCCTTTGACCTTCACATTAGCGATATTTCAAGGACTGCTTTCTTCCACCTGCGGAATATAGTGAAGATCCATCCCATCCTGTCTATGGCTGATGCTGAGACCCTGATTCATGCTTTTGTTTCTTCTAGATTGGACTACTGCAATGTTCTATTTTGTGGTTTAATGTAGTC
Source organism: Thalassophryne amazonica (assembly GCF_902500255.1). Lineage (NCBI taxonomy): Eukaryota > Metazoa > Chordata > Actinopteri > Batrachoidiformes > Batrachoididae > Thalassophryne > Thalassophryne amazonica. Next base: position 7,413,752 of record NC_047121.1, read on the forward strand.
CAGCATTAGGGCTCTCCAATTGGTTCAAAATGCTGCAAGCCAGACTTTTGACACAAAGCAAAAAGTTTGACCACATTACATCCATTTTGGCATCACTTCACTGGCTTCCTGTCCCTGAGAGACCAGATTTTAAGGTTCTGCTACTAGCCTATAAAATTGTTCATGGACTGGCACCTCCCTACTTAGCTGACCTAATTAAACCCTACGTACCAACTTAGGCTCTGCATTCTCAGGGTGCAGGACTACTTTGTGCCCCTAGGGTGAATAAGAAGTCTGCGTGTCACAGAGCTTTCTCTTATCGTGCCCCTGTTCTGTGGAATGATCTCTCTGCATCAATAAAACAGTCAGATTCTGTGGAGACTTTCAAGTCCAGACATTCATTTTATTAGGAAACAGAGCATGCCGTGGCCTCAACTTTCTCTAAATTCTGGGTCTTTTAGTGAAGCTTAGGGCTAGTGGCTGGCAATCACCTTAGTATTTCTTCTGTTTTTCTTGCTGCTTAATGCTGACAAATTATGTATTTGTTGTCTTTCTGATCTGATTCTGTTTTTTTTTCCACTTTGTTTGAGGTGTAGCTCCATCCAGAGATGAGTGTCGTGTCTACTTCTACAACCCTCGCACCGTCAAAATTTCCTGTATATTAGTTTTGTAAATTGTTTTGTAAATGTGTCTGTAGCATGGCCCAAGCCGAGGGTCGCCGCATTGAGTCTGGTCTGCTTGAGGTTCCTTCCTCAAATCATCAGAGGGAGTTTTTCCTTATCACTGTCACCTGTGTGTTTGCTCTGGGGGGTGTTAATGTTAGACTTTACTTGTGTGAAGTGTTTTGAGGCAACTTTGTTGTGATTTGGGGCAATATAAATGAAAATAAATTGAAATTGAAATTGTTGAAGTGTAATTTTATTACTGTAGTTTTTTTTATTATTATTTCAAGTGTTGGTTCCTGGGAAAGCACTATGGAAATAATTATTATTTATAACAAACATTTTACTGTTCTGTATATACCCAGCAAACACATGCCATATTGGTGATGTCAGTTTTTGGTCAAGATACAGTCATGTCAAAAAATGACATCATGATGACATCACCTTAACGTCAACAATTAATGTAATTTAATGACGTCCATAATCAGTTGTCATGTGATGTCATTTCGATGCAGTTTATGGATCGTCCTGTGACATCCATAAAATGGCATCTAGTAGATGTCATGTAAACGTTTCAAGACGGACTGGTTATTGAATATCCCAGTAAACATTCCTACGTTGCTGTGACGTTGTGGTGATGTCACTTGCAGGTCAACATGACGTTTTATGGTGACGTTGTCATGACGTCATTGTGTAGACTCCTAGCTATGTTTTAGCTACATCATCAAGTGACATTGTACTGTGAAGGTTGTGTTACACACAGCCCAGTCACACGTTATGTGTTCCAGATCAACATGCAGATCCACTTGGGCTCTTCTGTGGTGACCCTAAGTGAAAAAAAAAAAAAAAGGAAAAGCCAAAAGGACTTACTGAGATTAAGGTTATAATGAATTTTGGGTTTCAAGTAGGAAATACCCTGAAGGTGCATCAAGGTCTCCACTATTTATTCATTTGAGAAGTTAACTTCTGGTGAAAAATCAACTTACAGTTGTATCCCTTGTCATAGGCAATTTACTTGTAAGGTATGTACAGTGCTTATTTCTGAAACATTGCTAACAACTACATTTTCAGAACCTAACAGTCATGGTGAATATATTTACCTCAAGTCCCTGCCAAGAAGAATCTTTTCCTACCACATTTTTCCCTTCTAGTCAACCTTCCGTCAACCTTCATTCAACCTTCAGTCTTACACATGACTGTTGTTGTGTGTATTGAAGCAGACTGAGAGTCCATAAAATAAATTCTGTTGTTACAGGTGAAGAAGGGAATCCAATCTATCTTCAAAGATAGCCAGCTGTGAACATCAGACCAGAACAATTTAGTGTGAGGACAGTGGAAGAATAAATGATGGATAGTTTCTATCGCTAAAGAACAGAATGCACAGAATTCCAGTCAAAGTAAAACCTATATAATCTCTCCACTTAGTCCTGGGCTTTCCCTGGGGTCTCCTCCCAGATGGATGTGCCTGGAACACTTCCTTGGTCTACTTATTTTAGATGCTCAATCATACAATCATTTCCTTAAAGGTGTCCACAAAAATCAGAGAGAATCAAAGTCCCAAAGCATCAGTTTTTATTTTTTACTGGCAAAAAAGGAAACAACATTCACAGAGTCTTGAGGAACATCAATACAATGCATTTTTAAAAGGGTCGGTGACTCCACCCAAAGGCAGCAACCTTTCTAAACTTAGCACTTCTTACATAAATATGACATCATTATACAAATGCAAATTAGTTCAATTCTTGGAAATCCTTCACCCAGTGAGTTCACTCTTGGTCAGGATGGAGATGTTAAAAAAACAAAACAAAAAAAAAACTTTGCCATGGAACAATCCAGGCCAGTGGGGCATTTTTGGGTCAGCAGGCCCTATGCCATGAGCAACCCGGTCTCACTGTAAGTCGTGATTCAGCAGCACGAAATATACATTAATCTATTGGTTCATGATATTGTGACAAAAAGCGCCTCATTTTCATCACGACAGCACAAATTCATTCTAATTCATTCCGTGATGGCTGCATGAAATTAACAGTGAAGGGGTGGTCGGGGTGGTTGCGGTTAGGGTGGGGAGAAGGAGTAGGATTAGGTTAGGGTTAAGGTTAGGGTTGGGGATAGGAGTAGGGTTAGTAATAGTGAGCTTAAAAAAATACTCATTTCGTCATGGGAGCATGAAAAAAACGTGAGACTGGGCTGGAAAATTTACTCCTCTAGTAAATCCCACATTTTTAATCCAAAAATTATTTATTCTTTTCACAGTGGTTCACTCAAATTATACATTTAACTCTAAATTCTGGTCTTGTAGTTCCTTTGAAAGAAAATATACATTTGACACAAAACATATTTTCTCTTAAACATCTGTTTACTGTCATCAGAAATACACAACAAACCCCTTTTCTGGCATTGCCCAGGTGGCATCCTTACCAAATGCCCAAACCACCTCAGTTGGCTCTTTTCAACGTGAAGGTGCAGTGGTTCTACTCCAAGCTCTGAGCTTCGCACCCTATCTCTAAGGGAGACATCAGCCACCCTCCAAAGGAAGCCAGTTTCAGCTGATGTACCCAAGATCTAGTTCTTTTGGTCATGATCCAACCCTCATGACCATAGGTGAGAGTAGGAATGAAGATTGACCAGTAGATCAAGAGCTTCCCCTTTCGGCTGAGCTCAGTTTTCGTCACAATAGTACGGTAGAGCAAATGCAATGCCACCCCTGCTACGCAATTCTCTGGCCAATCACAGGCTTCATTGTCCCCTCCTTTGTGAACAAGACCCTGTGGTACCATTCCCTAGTAGGCAATCCATTGGTTTCCTGCTGAGAACCACAGCCTCAAATTTAGAGGTGCTGATCCTCATCCCAGGGGGATGAGGAACAGGTTTGGTGACCCTTGAGATACAGATTTGAACAAAAACTCAGATTATTTGTGATTGATTGATGATGAAGTCAGAAAGCAGGGGTCACCAACCCTGTTCCTGGAGAGCCCCTACCCTGTATGTTTTCCACATCAACCTACCTACTCAAGTCACACCTGTTTTTTTTTTTTTTTTTTAAGTGGTGTCTTCCAGCTGTTGATTGGCTGCGTACACCTGATCAAGTTAATTTCTTGGGAGTGGAACAGGGAGAGTTAGAAAACATGCAGGACAGGTGCCCTCCAGGAACAAGGTTGGCGACCCCTGGTCTAGAGCATTACATTTTCACTTTCTGAAATACTTCAAAAATATTGAACCTTTTCACAATATTCTAGTTTTATGAGATACACCTGTACATAAATCAATAATCATTTTTATTTAACTAGGTTACTCCCACTGAGATTGAGACATCTTTTGCAAGGGAGACCTAGACATTTTTAATGTCTCCACCTAACCTGCAGGTCTTTAAATGTGGGAGGAAACCAAAGCACCCGCAGGAAACCCACACAAACATGGGGATAACATGCAAACTCCTCAGAGAAAGGCCACAGGTGGGAATCAACCCCATGATCTTCTTGTTGTGAGGCAACAGTGTTAACCACTAATCACCCACGCCACAAGAAAAACTGTTGTTCTGTGCAAGTACCAAAGCAAGTGTTTGTGTAAGTCAAGTAAGTACGTGTTTTAGGTAAGTCAATGGTACAACTGAAAGGACAACATAATTATAGAGACTTTGACAACATAATTCTGATCTGTACATTTGTGCCGATAAAAATGCTAAATTATGGTGAGAGCATGCAAAAATCAGGCATCAAGTCTGTGTGAGGTGTCAGAGCATAAGAGCATTTATAAGAACTCTGACTGATGCTCAAACTATAGTGAGTGATGTCTCAATGGAAGAATTGTTTTACTCTGAGCTTCAGTTGATGACTGATGACTGCCTTGGGCCTAACAAACATTTGGTCATGGCTGATTTCAGTTTAACCACAGGCACTGATGGACCAGGTTATGATGACTGAATTGGTCCCCATGAATCTGGCAGTTGTGGTGAAAATAGCTCAGAACTACTTGACTTTATAAAAGGTTAGGGGCTATGAGCTGCTGGATCCAGGTTTCAGCATCCACAGTGGTAGCATTGGAAATGATTTTCTAATGGCAGAGATTGATCATGTTATCATGGGATGATGTTGGAGAGTCCTGCTGAACTGTGGTATACGATTTCCCACTGCCACAACTCTCACCATGGACTCATTGTACCCTCCATCAGGATTCCGCTCTAGTCCCACAGATTGGAGTCTGTAAGTGTTCCAGACTTAACCCGACTGAGCATCTATAGATGAGATGGTTTTATGTGATTTTTGGACCAAATCTGGGTACAGGACTTGCTGCCATGGACACAACCAATGAAATAGGAGTTCTTTGGTGAGAAGTTCCTCAGAGCTGCCAGAAATTGTACTGGAGTCACTAATGTTGACAAGAATATATGTGTTGTCTCTGAGGATGCACTGAATATCATTCTGACGTCATACTGCATGGGATGGTGGAAATTCTGAGCTGTCGAAGAAAGTGAAAAAGTGGCCTCCCATGGTAAAGAGGTGTTAGAGGAATCTCTGAGTAAGTGACACACTGTTAATGGTTTAGTGACTCTTGGCTTGCACAAACATCTTGTTTCATATCAGTACAACAAAGTAATTGGTCAAAACTGCCCCATTACTTGCGGGGACTCTCTCATTTCAATTGTTAGTTTGGGTAATTGTAAGAGGCCCATCCTCTAACCAGGATATTGAACATCTCTGGTGGCATGATTCTGGTGGCTCATGTGTCAGTTAGCTGCAAACCTATGAATCTCAGGGAGATTGAAAAGGTTTTGAAACAGCTGAGGCTGAGTCAAGCTTGTTGGGTGTCTGGCATCAGGGCTGAATTCCATGAGATGAGTCGAGATGTTGTTCTTCTGGCTTTAAAGTGATGTTTGCGTCCACTTATCAGACAGATATCATTGCATCAGAGCAGAAGAAAAACAGCCTCTGTGAAAGGAAAAACTGAGTGGTTGCGATGGCCAAATGAGGTTTCACAAAGTGTACTTTGAATTCTGTGTTTTACCTCCACCAACAAAGTTTGGAGGAGGTTATGTTTTCGCCACTGTTTATTTCTTTGTCTGCTTGTGAAGAGCCTGGAACCCACAATTTTTTCAAATTTCCTTATGAAATTTTACAGAGGATTCATATCCTGATACCCAAGAACTGATTCAATTTTCAAATGACAAAGTCAGGGAAAAATCTTGAAAAGTTGGAAAAATGCCTGTCCTTAACATTGAATGAATTTTCAAATATTCATAACTCTCAAAAAAAGATTTCTTTCAGATTTGACAGCATTTTGTAGGACAGTATTCTTTATTGACTAACAAAGTTTAGTGTGCATCTGATCCAGATCCAGATTACAGATTTTGTGTCCATTTAAATTTAACATTGAAAACCATATTTAATGTATTTTTTACATTATATCTTAATGAAATGTGCCCCAATCACTCTTGGATTTGTAAGTGAGGTGCAGACTGGTACTCCCTATCACCTGACAAATTTTGATCCAGATCTGATCCAGATAGTGGATTTTGTGGACATTTTAATTTAACATTGAAAATTATATTTGCTCTACATTTTGCATTATATCTAAATCAAAGCTACCTCAATCATTTTAATTTTTCTGTTATGGATTTACCTAAACCACCAAAATTGGAAGGAGGTTCCAATGTTATGCCTGTTTGTCTATCCTCATTATTACTCGGAAACCAAGTGACAAAAAGTAATGACAAATTGTGCATAGTAGACATAATCAAAATTCTGTGAAAAATATCTGAAAAAGAATTCAGAAACCAAAAAAAAGTTGAAAAAACCCTGAAACACCATAAAAAATCTGATTCAAGTGCATGAACTAAATACTGTACATCCTCCTGACATTTGATGACAGTTCACCTCATGAAAAGTCATGGTAACAGGACTTTCACCTTGAAAAATGTTTACAAGGAAAGTTTTGTGGAATTGGAAACTAGAGTTGGTGGAGGTTCATGCTCTTGTTTTCTTTTTTTTTTCTTTTTTTTTTAAGTGACTACCATCTCTTCATGAAACCTCACTTGGCTATCACTATGATTGTCCAGATTGCAAATTATTTGCACGGTTCATTCTCAAAATAATTCATTGCCAGCTACTTGCTGTTTGATGACCAAAGCATCCATCCATCCATCTTCTTCCGCTTTATCCGGAGTCGGGTCGTGGGGACAGCAGCTCAAGCAAAGCCGCCCAGACCTCCCAATCCACACACACCTCCTCCAGCTCCTCTGGGGGAACCCCAAGGCATTCCCAAGCCAGCCGAGAGATGTAGTCCCTCCAGCGTGTCCTGTGTCTTCCCCGGGGCCTCCTCCCAGTGCCCGGAACACCTCTCCAGCGAGGCGTCCAGGGGGCATCCGGAAAAGATGCCCGAGCCACCTCAACTGACTCCTTTCTATGTGGAGGAGCAGCGGCTTGACTCCGAGCTTCTCTCGAGTGACCGAGCTCCTCACCCTATCTCTAAGGGAGCGCCCAGCCACCCTGCGGAGGAAACTCATCTCGGCCGCTTGTACTCGCGACCTCGTTCTTTCGGTCATGAGCCAAATCTCATGACCATAGGTGAGGATCAGAACGTAGATTGATTGGTAAATCGAGAGCTTTGCCCCCCTACTCAGCTCTCTCTTCACGATACAGCAATCGCATCACTGCAGATGCTGCACCGATCTGTCTATCGAGCTCACGCTCCATCCATCCCTCACTCGTGAACAAGACCCCGAGATACTTAAACTCCTCCATTTGAGGCAAGGACACTCCACCGACCTGAAGAGGGCAAAGCACCTTTTTCCGGTCGAGAACCATGGCCTCGGATTTGGAGGTGCTGATTTTCATCCCGGACGCTTCACACTCGGCTGCACCTCGGATTCAAGAGAAGCAGTGTGGTTTTCGATGACAAAAGCAGTCAAAATCAAAATCTTAACATCTGGTCAAATCCTCAATCAGCAAGTACTCTTTGAACATGAGTGTGATTTGAGGCTGCTCTCTGTGACATCCTTAGTAACAAGTAACTAACTGGAATTCATAGTTGCCACTAAGTGTTCTGCAGAGAGCAGACAGACATCTTCCTTTTGATTTCTGACATTTCTTCAGGATTTTTATCTCTTACTCTCTTCAAGGCTTAATTGGACTGGGTGTCGGTTACGTCCATAGTGCAGAATGATTCACTAACCTTGACATGTGTGCTGTGATCTTTGTGGAATCAATTATTCCCTGATTGCAGCACTTGAGAAGCTGAGTGAAGATTTCATCTGTCCGTGTTTGCTTATGTTGTGAAAGCAAAGAGAATGTAGTTCCAAGAGGTGACACTCTGATGCATTTTAGACAATAGCCATTGGCGGCACTGTGGAAGTGCTGGTGCCATCTTGGGCTGTTGATGGTAACATAAGCATTCTAGAAAGTATAATTTAACCGACTTTTTTGTCTTGATGGATCCATAATAGGATTTATTTTTGTCACGAGCAGAATACTGAAGACATAATAGTTAGCCGTGGTGAACGCTGGGACAGTTGTGACTAATAAAATAGTTACAGAAAAGACTTTCTGTTCTTAAAATAAGTGATTTTGTCTTCATGTTGGTGGCTGAGAAACGCACCCAGTGTCACATACTACTTCTTCAGAAATGCTGCAGTTATTGTCAAGCAATTCCAACAATAAGGGATTATTTCCAGACAGACGTATTATGTAAATAAGTTTTCATCAGGCTGTGATAGTCTTCCTTTCTATATTTATTTGTTCATTTGTCAAGGGACCATCGATAATAATAATAATAAAAAAAAAAACATAAATGTTTTAAGCTAATTTACATCTGCAGTCCCTTGGCAGGTCACAATTAAAACATAAATAATAAAACATCACAAAAGCTCAAACCTCAAAGCTGCTGAGCTGTAGAGTGTCTACACAGACAAACACATTCACACAATTCATACTGACAAACAAAATATATCACACAATATTGACTTCAATATTATGTGATATTGTGATATCACATAATATTGACTCATGGAGAAAGCATACCAACAAGTAAAAAAACAAAACAAAACAAAAAAAAAACCAAAAAGCCTTCATTTACTCTGTGTGCTGATGACACATCTGCTTCAGTTGATGTAAATTTTGATTTTGTTAATTCATATATATATATATATATATATATATATATATATATATATATATATATATATATATATATATATATATATATAAGTCAAAGTGTGGGACCTCAGCTGAGTATTGGCTTGTTGGGTTTGCATAATCATATTACAAAATATAAGCAGCTACATCCAGAATAGATTACATTGGAAAAAGGAGTAATCACATTATACACCCATTGTCAAGGATAACTTGATTACAATTGGAAAAATAAAATGTGATCATTTTAAAATTACTAGTGCAGTGCTTGTAGGAAGTATTGCATTCCAGTAGCAAAGTGGCAGCTTTGTTGATCTATGTTGAAGCTGATGTGTGAGAATGTTCCACCTTGTGATAATATGGCAGTGCAGTTTATACTCAGTAACTGATTACATTTCAAAGCAATACCCAAACTGTTAAAAAGTACAAGTGCACAGGAACACATGAAAGGATATGGCAATATAACATTTGACCTGGGCGAGTTTAACCTTCACTCAGTTGTGGTTTCTCTCACCATTTGTGATTCTTGACATGCGGTTTGATTTGATAAGAAATAAAAAATGCATGTGAATCACAGATGAAATATATGTCATCCATCCATCCATCCATTTTCTTCCACTTCACCCGAGGTTGGGTCGTGGGGGCAACAGCTCCAACAAAGCCACCCAGACCTCCCGATCCACACACACCTCCCCCAGCTCCTCGGGGAGGACCCCGAGGTGTTCCCAAGCCAGCTGCAAGACATAGTCCCTCCAGCATGTCCTGTGTCTTCCCCGGGGCCTCCTCCCAATGGGACGTGCCCGGAACACCTCTCCAGTGAGGCGTCCAGGGGGCATCCGAAAAAGATGCCCGAGCCACCTCAGCTGGCTCGTTTCGACATGAAGGAGCAGCGGCTTGACTCCAAGCTCCTCACCTTATCTCTGAGGGAGCACCCAGCCACCCTGCGGAGGAAACTCATCTCGGTCACTTGTACTCGCAATCTTGTTCTTTTGGTCATGAGCCAAATCTCATTGCCATAGGTGAGAGTCAAAATGTAGATCGATTGGTAAATCAAGAGCTTTGACCCCTGTTCAGCTCTCTCTTCACCACGACGGTCCAATACAGCGACTGCATCACTGCAGATGCTGCACCGATCCGTTTGTCGATCTCATGCTCCATCCATCCCTCTCTCATGAACAAGACCCCGAGATACTTAAACTCCTCCTGCAACAGATGACTTGAAACCCTGTTGGCCAGGTCACTCTTGAAAAACACGTTTTAAATCTCAATGAGGTTTTTTTTTTTTTTTTTAACCTGGTTAAATAAATTACATTGATTGATTGATGCTCTTTCAGAGAAGAAAATTTGTACATGGTGTCACAACTTTAAAGCTTCTATTATATCCTCTCTCATTCTGCAATGTTTGAAAGTACTTAATTAAAATGGAGACAGTCTTTCATTATGAGAAAATCCAGAAAACAGTACAATTTTAGTTGCATGTCTCTGTACTTATCTAACATAATAGTACACTGATCAACATGATTTTTCTTGCATGTTTTTCAATGGATTTTGGGTAAATTGGGGTTGCTGAATCTGAATCTGGTGTTAGTTTTTGCCAATCACATATGTTTTTGATATATGAAAACATATTTCTTGTATCAAGCATTGAAGCAAAAGCTGGTCAAACTTGTGAGTGAATGAGCAACTTTTGCAAAATTCATTAATACAGAACATGCAGATTGCAAAGAAACATGAACTGATAGAATAAATCTAAGAGCAAATTCAGTTTCAGCACCCCAAAATTACCCTAAATCAGTTCTCAAAGTCCATGCAAGAAAAAAGCAATTTTTTGTTGACCAGTGTTATAACTGAACCAATTTTCATGATCACACACTGCAAGTACATCACAATTTACTGTCATCTGTTTTGGCCTATTCCCCACCCCTCCTATAAGTTTCTTGAAAAAATTCATTCATCCATCAAATCGTTAAAATATATTTCTTGAGTTAATATATTGGAGAGTTCAATGAAAGAAAAGATATGTGTAGCATAATGTGTTTATATGACATCATCATCAGCATATGAATGTCTGTTATGATTAGAAGGTTGTTCTATGTGACAGGTGGAGAAACAAGGTGTAAGTAAGTCTGTAAGTTTTATGCACATTGCCACAAAGCTTTATCAATATGTTAAAGTGAGCTGTCTCATCATTCACTTTAGCACAAAGCTGTGTTTGTTATGACTGGTGCACAGCCTCTGGGCTCTTCCAGAAGTCATTATGATAATGACTCCAAACAAGGCTTTTAGCTGCTGTTAAATTACAGTAAAAGTGCTGTAAGTAGGCTATAAGTGTCTCTGTGTAAATGCAACTAGAGATAAGGGTTCTAATTTAGATAAAGCACATTTCAAAAACAGTCTAAATGCTTTAGTCAAGATGATAAAAATAGATATACACCTGTTGTTGAGGAAAAAGTGAAAGGGCATGTAAACACAACTAAAAAAGACAGCGTAAATGCATTACACAACAATGCGTTACGAACAAACGGAAAAAAAAATCAAGAGAAGGGCTAATGAGACCAAGAAATGCTGTTTTAGTAAGTGGGCAGGCTTGAGTGGGATACAAGGTCAGGCAGGATGGAGCTGTGATGGAGGCAGCTGCACTCAGAGTGAGGCACGATCATACACTAACGCCTGAAACTGCACCTTTTGGCACACGTTTAGACATTCATAAACTCACGTGATGCCATTACTCTTAAAGCTGCAATCATTTAGAATTTTTACCCTGTTTATGAGCAAAGTGGTGAAGCAGGGTATTGTTTCCACTGGCATGTGTGTCTGTGTCTGAGTGGCCAAGACTACTCAAACACAGCTGGATGGATTTCAGAAAGACTTGTTTCACTGTGTCAGGGAACTGGTACACGGTGGAGTACTCCATTGCATTCTAGCTGTGGTGCACATTTGTTAACAGTTTAGCAGAAGACTTAAAGGATGAACTGGTGGTTTGGGACAATCCCGATTCACTAGAGGAATTATTCTTTCTGGCTATCAATTTTGATAATTGGTCGAGAGAGAAGGTGGGAAAAGGACCAAAGTCACTACTGCAGTCACCACTCATTTCTTCCTCGCCCCTACCTCCATCAGGGGTGCACTCTCCAAGGTCCCTGTGCCCCCTAGCGATGAGCCATTGCTACTCAGCAGGGCCAAATTAACACTTGAACTGTATCTTTCTGTTCCCGGATCATCCTGGGAGTGGGTGTTTTTCTTCTGCAGCCTCCCGTCTTGTGCACCAGCATGGATTCCCAAAAACTCCCAACATTACCAGTATAATTTCCTGTATTGTCTATTGTGTTTATAGCATGGCCCAAGCAGGGGGTCATCCCTTTGAGTCTGATCTGCTTGAGGTTTGTTCCTCAGGTAATCAGAGGGAGTTTTTCTTTACCATTGTCACCTGTATGCTTGCTCTGGGGATTGGTAAGGTTACACCTAACTTGTGTGAAGCGCCTTGAGGCAACTTTGTTGTGAGTTGGTGCTATGTAAATGAAAATAAATTGAAAACAATAAGTGTTTCAGCACAGGTTATGAGCCGAAGAGTTGGAGTCTTAAAGGGTATTGGTGAGCCAGACAGTATTTTCAGGATCTACACTTTCCAGGACCCAGGTCCAGGCAGTAATTCACTATGACAGACAGACCTTTTTCTTTTTTCTTGTTAGTTGATACTGGTGCTGAAGCTAGTTTCCTAAAGATTTTATTGCTCAGGCTGCAATTAACCATCAAATAACTTCTTAAACCCCTTAAAGTTAATACCCTTAATGACACATTATCATCCCAAAGCACTCATCAGACCAAATGGCAAATGGACTGCATTTATATAGCGCTTTTCCATCTGTGTCAGACACTCAAAGTGCTTTACAATGATGCCTCAGTCACCCTGGTATGAGGGTGCTGCCATGCAAGGTGCTCACTACACACAGGGACCAACTAGGGGATTAAGGACCTTGCCCAAGGGCCCTCAGTGATTTTCCGGTCAGGCTGGGATTTGAACTGAGGATCCTCTGGTCTCAAGCCCAATGCTTTAACCACTAGACCATCACCTCACCATTCCATTACAACTCGTTACCACTGGCAACTACCACAAAAAAGTTCAGTTTTTAATTTTTTCCCTCATCTATTCCACTGGTATTAGGTCACACGTGGCTCTGTCGCCATAACCCACACACTGATTGACTGGCCAGTGCAATTTCCCAGTGGAGTGAGACTTGCTTCCTTAGCTGCATTCAATCTGCCAAATCCACCACATCTCCAGCAGAACCCTACTACCATGTCCATCAGGTTCTACAGTGCCTCCTAGAAAACTGGTTACCTGCTCCAAGTGCCCCCCCACAAAAAAAAAAAAAAAACACAAAATTTTGCAGCATTTTTATTTTATTGTTATTGTTAATATTTTAAAAGTGCCCCTGAAATGGTCATTTTAATTGACATCAAAGACAGCAAGCTACAATATAACTCATACAAAACACCCATGAATTGCAAATTTGAATAAACATGCCCTTCAATGCAAAATGTCTGTCATTAGAGCAACATTAATCTGTATTTCAGGGAGTAACAATTAACTATTTTATTAAATGTGATCTCTTATTTTTATTTATTTTATTTATTTATTTTTTTTTTTGTATAATGGTGTCATTCTACACTCAACAAAAATATAAATGCAACACTTTTGGTTTTGCTCCCATTTTGTATGAGATGAACTCAAAGATCTAAAACTTAATCAATATCACCATTTCCCTCAAATATTGTTCACAAACCAGTCTAAATCTGTGATAGTGAGCACTTCTCCTTTGCTGAGATAATCCATCCCACCTCACAGGTGTGCCATATCAAGATGCTGATTAGACACCATGATTAGTGCACAGGTGTGCCTTAGACTGCCCACAATAAAAGGCCACTCTGAAAGGTGCAGTTTTATCACACAGCACAATGCCACAGATGTCACAAGATTTGAGGGAGTGTGCAATTGGCATGCTGACAGCAGGAATGTCAACCAGAGCTGTTGCTCGTGTATTGAATGTTCATTTCTCTACCATAAGCCGTCTCCAAAGGCATTTCAGAGAATTTGGCAGTACATCCAACCAGCCTCACAACCGCAGACCACGTGTAACCACACCAGCCCAGGACCTCCACATCCAGCATGTTCACCTCCAAGATCGTCTGAGACCAGCCACTCGGACAGCGGCTGAAACAATCGGTTTGCATAACCAAAGAATTTCTGCACAAACAGTCAGAAACCGTCTCAGGGAAGCTCATCTGCATGCTCGTTGTTCTCATCGGGGTCTCGACCTGACTCCAGTTCATCGTCGTAACCGACTTGAGTGGGCAAATGCTCACATTCGCTGGTGTTTGGCACGCTGGAGAGGTGTTCTCTTCACGGATGAATCCCGGTTCACACTGTTCAGGGCAGATGGCAGACAGTGTGTGTGGCATCGTGTGGGTGAGCGGTTTTCTGATGTCAATGTTGTGGATCGAGTGGCCCATGGTGGCGGTGGGGTTATGCTATGGGCAGGCGTCTGTTATGTATGAAGAACACAGGTGCATTTTATTGATGGCATTTTGAATGCACAGAGATACCGTGACGAGATCCTGAGGCCCATTGTTGTGCCATACATCCAAGAACATCACCTCATGTTGCAGCAGGATAATGCACGGCCCCATGTTGCAAGGATCTGTACACAATTCTTGGAAGCTGAAAATGTCCCAGTTCTTGCATGGCCGGCATACTCACCGGACATGTCACCCATTGAGCATGTTTGGGATGCTCTGGACCGGTGTATACGACAGCGTGTATCAGTTCCTGCCAATATCCAGCAACTTCGTACAGCCATTGAAGAGGAGTGGACCAATATTCCACAGGCCACAATTGACAACCTGATCAACTCTATGCGAAGGAGATGTGTTGCACTGCATGAGGCAAATGGTGGTCACACCAGATACTGACTGGTATCCCCCCCGCCAGTAAAACAAAACTGCACCTTTCGGTACCACAAACCTTCCTTTTCTCTCAAAAATTCTTGAAAGGGTAGTTGTAAAACAGCTAACTGACCATCTGCAGAGGAATGGTCTATTTGAAGAGTTTCAGTCAGGGTTTAGAATTCATCATAGTACAGAAACAGCATTAGTGAAGGTTACAAATGATCTTCTTATGGCCTCAGACAGTGGACTCATCTCTGTGCTTGTTCTGTTAGACCTCAGTGCTGCTTTTGATACTGTTGACCATAAAATTTTATTACAGAGATTAGAGCATGCCATAGGTATTAAAGGCACTGCGCTGCGGTGGTTTGAATTACAATTTATTCATGTAAATGGGGAATCTTCTTCACAGACTAAGGTTAATTATGGAGTTCCACAAGGTTTTGTGCTAGGACCAATTTTATTCACTTTATACATGCTTCCCTTAGGCAGTATTATTAGACAGCATTGCTTAAATTTTCATTGTTACGCAGATGATACCCAGCTTTATCTATCCATGAAGCCAGAGGACACACACCAATTAGTTAAACTGCAGGAATGTCTTACAGACATAAAGACATGGATGACACAAATCTTAGAAACATGGTGTCTAACCAGATCCTTACTCTGGATGGCAGTACCCTGAACTCTAGTAATACTGGGAGAAATCTTGGAGTCATTTTTTATCAGGATATGTCATTCAATGCGCATATTAAACAAATATGTAGGACCACTTTTTTGCATTTGCGCAATATCTCTAAAATTAGAAAGGTCTTGTCTCAGAGTGATGCTGAAAAACTAATTCATGCATTTATTTCCTCTAGGCTGGACTATTGTAATTCATTATTATCAGGTTGTCCTAAAAGTTCCCTGAAAAGCCTTCAGTTAATTCAAAATGCTGCAGCTAGAGTACTGACAGGGACTAGAAGGAGAGAGCATATCTCACCCATATTGGCCTCTCTTCATTGGCTTCCTGTTAATTCTAGAATAGAATTTAAAATTCTTCTTCTTACTTATAAGGTTTTGAATAATCAGGTCCCATCTTATCTTAGGGACCTCATAGTACCATATCACCCCAATAGAGCGCTTCGCTCTCAGACTGCGGGCTTACTTGTAGTTCCTAGGGTTTGTAAGAGTAGAATGGGAGGCAGAGCCTTCAGCTTTCAGGCTCCTCTCCTGTGGAACCAGCTCCCAATTCAGATCAGGGAGACAGACACCCTCTCTACTTTTAAGATTAGGCTTAAAACTTTCCTTTTTGCTAAAGCTTATAGTTAGGGCTGGATCAGGTGACCCTGAACCATCCCTTAGTTATGCTGCTATAGATTTAGACTGCTGGGGGGTTCCCATGATGCACTGAGTGTTTCTTTCTCTTTTTGCTCTGTATGCACCACTCTGCATTTACAACCCCTGGCAAAAATTATGGAATCACCGGCTTCAGAGGATGTTCATTCAGTTGTTTAATTTTGTAGAAAAAAAGCAGATCACAGACATGACACAAAACTAAAGTCATTTCAAATGGCAACTTCCTGGCTTTAAGAAACACTATAAGAAATCAAGAAAAAAAAGATTGTGGCAGTCAGTAATGGTTACTTTTTTAGACCAAGCGAGGAAAAAAATATGGAATCACTCAATTCTTAGTGATTGATCTCTGCTCCCCTCCACAGCATGTCTTTTTCCTGGTTCTCTCCCTCAGCCCCAACCAGTCCCAGCAGAAGACTACCCCTCCCTGAGCCTGGTTCTGCTGGAGGTTTCTTCCTGTTAAAAGGGAGTTTTTCCTTCCCACTGTCGCCAAGTGCTTGCTCACAGGGGGTCGTTTTGACAGTTGGCGTTTTTCTGTAATTATTGTATGGCTTTGCTTTGCAATATGAAGCGCCTTGGGGCAACTGTTTGTTGTGATTTGGCGCTATATAAATGAAATTGATTTGATTTGATTTGATGATGCACAGTAAATTTTTCAGAGTAAAATTTACTCTGTTGGGATAATATTTGGTCCCAGTCCAAATAGAGTAAAATATACTCTATCACAGTGTTAAATCAGCTCTATCACAATGTAAAACCAACTCTTATTTGAGTAGAAACACTTGATTTGGCAAGACGGTGAAGCTGATTTCACTCTTTAATAGAGTGTATTTTACTCTATTTAGACTGGGACCAAATATTATCCCAGCAGAGTAAATTTTACTCAGCAAAATTTTTTGTGAACACTTTGTTTTACAAAAGCAGAGTGATGATTTGCTTGAATCACACCACTGTTTAAACTTCTGCAGCTCCCTCTCCATCATGTCAAAGGTCTGTCCCAAATAACCCCCACTACAAAACAATATTGTATCATCAGCAAACAAAATACAACTGACAGAATTAGAAACTAAAGATATGTCATTAATATATGAAAGGAACAACAGCCCAAGAACTGAACCCTGGGGCACCCCACAAGTAATTCTTATGAATTCAGAGTTTGTCCCACCAATATGTACACACTTGTACATATTGTATAAATAGATAGCTGTCCAATCGTGCCAGTCCCCTGATACCATACCTCTGTAGTTTATCCAATAGCACAGTATGATTTATAGTATCAAATTCTTTCTGAAAATACCCTTAAGCCTAGTTTACACATAGACGGTTTTGTCGGCGGGCAGTACGTAGACCGAAGTTCGTGGTAGTTCCGGCTGTTTTCGTGGTGGAAAGGGGCGGAGCATTTCGCCGACATTTTGGCCGCCATACTATCCGCAAATACGCGGATAAAACGCCGCTAAATCCGCTGAATAAAGCGGTGTTTTGACGCCGTAGCATCCGGCACACGTCAGGCAATGGGGGTTAATACCCAGTTCTATCCTTTACAATCGCAGGTTAAGACGCGCATGAGAACGGTGGTGATCTGCTGCCGCCGATAATGCCCTGTGTACCGCTGGATTTATCCAGGCAAATCCTGCGTTACTCCAGGAACGTTTGCATATAGGCATTGCCCCCAGAATATAATAGGCTGAAGCAGCAGGAATACATGCCTCTGTCACTGCAGGGGGAAGGATATCATCCTCAGCCTTTTATTCTCCTTCCTTTTACCCTCCTCAACATGTTGCTCCGTCTTCACCACAGGGCTACCCTCTGCTTCTGAACCAGACCTCTTGGTAAGTCCTTGCCAATGCCAATTTTCTTTTAGGAGGCATACTGGAGCTTCTCTGCAAAAATATCTGGAGCTGGCCACGAGTGAGAGGCCTGCATGCAGCGCGCTAGCGTTTTTATATTGACCACGCCTATCGGCTGTTTGGAACCCCGTTAACCGGGAGGTGGCGTTTAGAACGGCGTACTGTCCGCTAGCGCCACAGTTTTGTCTGCATCTGTCGCCGGTTAAAATGCCCTTGAGGACGCCGATGTGGGCTCTATCGCTGTTTTACATGCCGTTGATTAGGGATACAATGCCGGCCGCCAATTATGGCGGTGTAAACTGCGACACTACAGGAAGGGGCAGGATGAAACGGCGATTAAAAAGTATCAAACACTGTTATTCACGTTGTCTCCATCGTCACGCGAATTCTCCGGGAGTGCTCCCGGAATTATTCGACATGTTGAATAATTTTTTCGACGATTCCCGGTAAAGCTGGAACTAAGCCAAGCCCCCTAGTGCCGGTGTTAACAACGGCGTTTGATCCTTAAGACGGCCAAAAACTCTTCCGGGATGCTTCCGGAGCTCTTACTGTCTATGTGTAAACGGGGCTTTACAGTATATTTCTTATTTTCAATTGCATTTGTAATCTGTTCAACAAACTCAATTATAGCCAGTGAAGCAGTGCGATTTCTTTTCTGAAACCATATTGCTGTTCACCAAGTTTATGATGTTTAGTTATCATTTAACCTCTTTACAAATACCTTTTTCAATGTTTAGTTGAAACAGAGGTTTGATCAATCATATCAGGAACTTATGCCTTTCAGATCAGAGACTGATTAATATTAAGGACATCCTACATGCCCAAATACGTAGGGGGTGCCCTTTTCAAGGTTCAGTTAAATTTTTTATTTAATTAAACATTGTCTTAACTTCTATTTTATTACATATGTTTATTTTGAACATGTACTGTAGATACTGAATAAAATAGCGCCTTTATTGTCATGGTACATATACATACAACAAAATATGTCAGCTGCATTTTACCCATCCTAATTACAGTTAGACACATTCTAACCACTAGGAGCAGTGGGCAGCCACAGGCCAGTGCCCGGGGACCAACTTCAGATGTGGAGACACTGCCTTGGTCAAGGGTAGAGAAAGGAGTACACCCTAAATAAGCATGAATTTGGAAGGAAACCAGAGTGCCCGGAGTAAACCCACACAGTCATGGGGAAAACATGGAAACTCCACACAGAAAGGGTGGGAAGTGATCCCATCACCTTCTTGCTGAGAGGTACCAGTACTAATCACTAAGCCACCATGCTGCTGGAATGACTTTGAGTTAAAGAAACCATTGTTAATGGCATGCGATAAGGACTACATCTTTCATGTAAGCAAAATAGTGCATATTGTCCATTTAAAATTTTTACATTCATGGAAATACAATTTGGGATATGTGAGTGCCATAATTACAGGAGGTAAATATGCAAATAGGTGAATTTAGCACATACAGGTTCTGGTAGTGTCTGTATGTTGGATGATTGAAATCAGAGTGGTAACTGTTTTACAATATTTCAGATATGCAATATTGTAGGTCATTTCCATTTTAACACAGGAAACACCACAATTCAACAATAATTTAGTGGCCACACAGGGTTGTCAATGGTAAGCATGAGTCAGCAGTGGGGACAGCAACACAAGTATAACACACACAAATTATTCTCATTCTATTACACATCCTCACCTGTTATGGGAAGATGAAGAGAATAATTACCACAGGAGACAGTTCACATGCCTGGAAAACAACACCTCTATTGCACAAAAATGCATTTGAAAAGAAAAAAAAAAAACAAAAAAAAAAAACAACTACCTGACAATGTTAATACTGTTTGTTCAGGATTTTCCAGCTCATAACAGCACACAAATGCAAGACATGGATCTGACGCCTATTTACAGCAGGATGACTTAAATTAATCAAATCAAAATCAACCTTGTTGATGCAGGAGGGTGTTTTTTCCCAGCTGAGGTGTTGAATCTGGACTTGTGCCACATGCCATGTACCTCACATGAAAGAGTAGACAAATGCATATTCATTTTTGATTTAGTAAATGTCCGATAAACAACACTTTCATTTTACGTGGGCATCTGTGTCTTATTTTCTACGCACCTGCAAGTGGCTGATTGAAATAAATTTTGTGCTTAACATCATTAACATCTGCAAAATCCACATTTACATACTGCTGTGTACATGTTGTGTATCTCATTACCACCCACTGCTATTTGTACAAGTATTCGTAGTAAATCACCTGCAAAAAGTTCACCAACCCAAAGTGAAAGAGTGTGGAAAGCCCACACAATTTATCACGCATTATATGGGATCTTAGTAAAGGCAGTCTTTGTACCTTGGCAGTGTACATTTTTCATGGAAATAGGAAGAAAGAATATGCTTCATGTTGGGGTCACAGTAAAGTAAAGTAAACAATTTGAAAAAAATAATGATAATTTTGTAGTGGGTGATTTTTAACACTCAAACCACCAAAATGATTAACTCAGTTTCATGATTTTTTTTTTTTTTTCTGTTTGTTTGTTTTTGCTGAATTCCATTGATATGAAATGACAAGAAAAGTGTGTTAGACGGGTGAGCAGAGGTTTGTTTTTCTCTATTTGCAGACACTACAACATCAGCAAACAGAACCTCACAGCTTACAGTGTGGAGATAAGTCAAGCCCAGTGATCACTGTTCTCTGGTAAAAGTGAAAACATCAATAATGCCTTTCCTGTGTTTTCCATGTACAAATCTTCCAACTCACCAAGCCTCTCAACAAAAAAAATGTCAGGATTTGCATGTTTGCAAAGATAAAATGAACAAAATTAAACAAATATGACATTATCGTTGAAGACCAATGAAATTCTGGCTTCACTGTTGATGTGAAAACTCTTAAAGCAACATTGTAAAATTTACCAAGTATTATTTTCATACAGTGCCAAACGCCTTCAAAAGTTGTCTCAGTTTATGAACAGAATTTCTCCAAATTATTTTTGCTCTCATCGCATCTCTCTCATCATTCAATAACACTCATTAACAAGAGCATCGCGCTCATAGCGTGGAAACCTCTGCCAACACTAGTTTCTAATTCCATAAATTTTTATCTTGGAAAAGGGCAAAGTTTTGTTAGAAGTGGCTTTTTATAAGCTAAAATAATCTAACGCAATGCTAAAACACCCTCAGCCATATGAGCATTGTCTTCTTGATAATTTGCATGTGTTTAGTTGGTGTCCCAGGGCAAACTGTATATATATATATATATATATATATATATATATATATATATATATATATATATATATATATATATATATATATATATATATATATATATATATATATAAAGACATTTATTGTTATTATATTAATTATTAAGATCCTATTGTCTTACATACAATATGTACATGTTCAATAAAGTCTCTCTATCATTCAATCAATTATAAACAATATTTACATTTTAACGGCATCTGCAGGAGGGTGTGTGCGTACGTATATATGAGCTTTTGACAAGAGCAGAAGTTAGCTTTGAGTCAGTGGGTGTTAACGTGCACGCTGACCTCTGTGAAATGTCTTGTAAATCACTCCAGAAGAGTTTTCAGGTTACACAAACAGTCTTTTCTGTTTATGGCTAGCTTTTATATAAGATTTTACTCAGAGGTTATATTTACACACAAACAAAACAGAGTTTGCAGCTAGCTAGACCAGCCTATGACGTCACCACACCAACATCTGTAAAATGTCTTGTAAATCAGTTCTGAGATGTTATGAGGTTCCAAAAACATCATTTTCAGTTTTTGAAGAGTTTATTTCTCACTAGCTTTTACTTAATATATATTAAAGACGTTATATTTCAACCCAGTCTCATGGCAAGTTGTGATTCAGCAGCATGAAATATACATTAATCTATTGGTTTGTGATATTGTGACGAAAAGCACCTCATTTTCATCACAGCAGCACACATTCATTCTAATTAATTCCATGATGGCTTTGCAAAATTAAAAGTGAAGCGGGGGCTCAGGGTGGTTATGGTTAGGGTGGGGAGAAGGAGTAGGATTAGGTTATGGTTATGGTTAGGGTGGGGGGAAGGAGTAGGGTTAGTAATAGTGAGTTAATAGTGAAAAAAAAATGTGAGACTGGGCTGTATATTTACACACAAACAAAATGGAGTTTGCAGCTAGCTAGACCAGCCACTGATGTCTCTGTGCTGCTCTAGTCTTATTGGCTGTCACCCCTGCCCCTCAAAAAATAACTAAATAAATAAAAATAACAGAACAGAATGAAACAGGATGTCACTTTTTAATTTCTTATAATAGGTCAAGGTTAGCCATCTCTGAACTTTTCCAAGGTCTGTGTCCCAGGAATGTTGTTGTCCTTCAGCTGCTCCCATTTAGTGTGGGGTCGCTACAGTGGAGACAGCCAGTTCTGCATTGGTATTTGGCACACGTTTTACACTGGATGCCCTTCCTGACACAACTCCAGTTTTACCTGGAGAAACACACACAGTCCCTGGTGTTCTGAAGTGGTCTCCCATCCAAATACTAACCAAGTCTTGAGCTGCTTCGCGTCTGAGTTCTGATGGGATTGGGCTTACACAGAGCAGATCGGCTGTCTGTGTCCCAAGTATGTTCCCTGTGACTTTGAAGACTCTGGCAGTAATATGACGGGACTTATGCTGAACACAGCCAGATGGATGGACACAAAGCCTTTGCAATACCCGATGGTCATATTTGTTGGCCTTGGGTAACAATACAAAATATAGATCAAAAGGGCTTTTAGCAATACAGGTCAGATGTGGAACAAACTTAGTCTATTCATTGAGAGTGCCACTTGCACCTCATTGTCATGAACGAGAATGATTGAGGCACTTTTGATTGAGATATAATGCAAAATGTACAACAAAAGGGCTTTTCAATGTTAAATTAAAATGTCCACAAAATCCACAATCCAGATCAGATCAAGATCAGATAAACACAAAGCAGACAGTACCTGAATAAAAGAGAAAAACCCAAAGTCAACAGTGAACAAAATAAGATACCTAAAACAAAGATCAATTAAAGAAAGCCCAACATGATAGGAACAAAGAATCAAATCAGGAAACCAAGGGCAAGAAATAAATAATAATAATAAAAAGACTACCAGGAAAAAACAAAAACAAAAACATATAATCAAAGGGTGGGACCAAGTAAGGAGACAGGTAAGAGGGAAAAAGAATGCAGACAGGGGACAAGCCATAACATAGGCCTGTGTGTGTTGGAAATGGTGTGATTATGTAGTCTGTTCAGCAGAGGGCGGGACAATGGCATTGTGAGGTTTTGCCGGTAACAGAAGTGGACTCGAATGTGGTGAGGCTGTAGTGAAAAAATGACAAAGGTTTATTTACTGAGGATTGAAGATAACTGAATTTGTGGTCATGAAGGCACCAGAGCAGGAGACACGGGCTCGAGCGGAATATCATGAGAACAGTGGAACCAGGGCCAGGTGGATGCAACAGCGCTGCTGGATCACTGGAAATGTTGGAAAATAAAGAACAAGTGGTTAGATTACAACATGGTGGAAGAACAGATACTTCAGAACTAGTCACGTAGAGATAGGGTCAGGTTACCACAGAGCAGAACTGAAGTTTCTGGAGATGTGGAGTGGAAAGACCATGGTATAAATGCTGAGTGGGTGATTCGCAACAGGTGTTCTGACAGTCACAGGTGTGGGTAATCAGCTCCATTGCTCAGGCCCTGGGGAAGACAAAGGTCATGAAAGCACAACACCAAAGCAGCACAATAGGCATTGCTTACAATAGTGTCAAGTATAGCTGGAACCCTCATCATGCCTGGGTCACACAGAGGCAAAGCGAGTAGATGCCTGTCATTTTCAGAGTTGGTGTTCTACACTGAGAAGCGCTCGCTATGCCATCAGCTAGGCGGGGCCAAATAAGACATTTTTTATGCAAATGCTGAGCAATGTGACATAATAACTTCCAATCTGATTGGTGGATGTTTGATAATTTTGTTTATAGTTATTGATAATAGAATTGCCCCCACCAAAAAAAAAAAAAAATTGGTCCACACAGTTATCTCTCGATGAGATGTAACAGACAACCTAAATACACAGTGTAAAATTGGCTTGATATGACTGATTTGTTCAATGTAATCATGTCTTGATGACAAGATGCAAATTGGACGGTGATTTAATTGTAATTCATCTGTAATTATGCACCAGTGCAGTTGCCATCAGCTTTGGTTTGGTTGTTGGTGTGTATTGTCATTTCTCTCATTGATCTACACCTGATTCTAATGTCAGCTTTTTTTTTCTAGTTTTTAAAGAACAGAGATTGTTTTGCTTAGAATAATGGTCAATAATCATAAACTAGCATAAAAAGCAGTTTCCAGAATACTTTAAATTGATAATCATCAAATTAGAGTGCTTTCCTTCACAGCTTGACAGGTACTGTTGATGATTCCTTGTTAAAAGTGTAAACATACCTCACTGATTTGTCAGTGTGTGACAAAAAACAAATGGGGCACTCATGCTTCTACACCTGCAATTACTGAAGCATAGCAGAGTGTCACTCATACTAAATGATGAATTAACCAACCAGAAGACAGTCAGTGCCCAAATCAGTCCATCAGTCAGTTGTTAAACCTCAGAGACAGAGGCACATTGGTCTTGACAGGTGATGTATTTACAAATCAGTGACCACTTGATTGTTGAGGAAGACATGTTCATTTTTTTTGAAGAGTCTGTGACAGGTGATGGAGTCTGAAGAATAAATTTTGCAACACGCCATCAATAAGAGGTGCATCTCTGCCTCTTTGAATTTTATACTTGACGCTCAGTCTTGATGGATCAGTATTTTAAAAGGACTTCCTTGTTTTATACAACTCTCTCTATTAAATATTTTGTATAGCTTTAGCTTTAGTTGACCTTCATCTGCAACAGAGAATTCAACCCTTATTAAGTTTACAGTCACGTCGGAAAAAAAAAAACTCTTTGAAGAAACTCACATCTCTCTGAATGGACAATGCCTTTCAGCTGCTGCCCACACAGCTGGCGAGACTGAGAGGAGGCAATAAGGAGAAGAGAAGCTGCAAAGATCTGCAGCTTGGCTCATTTTCAAACCGATACTAGGGGTTTGGAACATCAACTCACAGTGGGGAAAGGAGCCACAGCTTGAGCGGGTGGTGGCGCAATACCATTTAGATGTTGTGGGACTTGCTTCCACGCGCAGCCCTGGCTCCGGTAGCACTCTCCTTGATAGAGGTTGGATATTATTATTCTCTGGAGTTACCCAGGGTGTGAGGGGCCAGGTGTGTGTGGGGATACTCATGAGCCCCTGGCTGAGTGGCGCCGCGTTGGTGTTTACCCTCAGTAGACAAGAGGATCACCTCACGTTATGGGGAGATGAGGTAATCTGTTGTTTGTACTTATGCACTGAAAAACAGATCAGAGTATTTGGACTTCTTGGAGTCCCTGGCTGGAATCCTACATGGGGCTTCAGTGGGGGAATATTTTTTTTTTCTACTGAGGGACTTCAACGCACACACGGGCAACGACAGAGACACATGGAGAGGCGTGACTGGGAGGAACAGCCTCCCTGATCTAAACCTAAGAGGTTGTTTGTTGTCGGACGGTGCTAGTCATGCACGGTCCATAACAAACGCCATATTGAAAGATAAGGATGCTCATAAGTGTACATAATACCAGAGCACCCTAGGCCAAAGGTCGATGATCAATTGTGTGATTGTATCATCTGATATGAAGCCGCATGTTGTGGACACTCAGGTGAAAAAAAGGAGCCGCGCTGTCAACTGATCACCATGTGGTGGTGAGTTGGATCAGAGGATGGGGGAGGACTTTGGACAGACCTCATAAGTGCAAACAGAAAGCGAGGGTTAACTGGTTAATTCTGGAGGAGCCTGCTGTCCGAGAGATCTTTAACTCACACCTCCAGCAGAACTTTTCTGGGATCCCATGGAGATTGGGGGCATTGAACTAGAATGGACAGTGTGTAAAGCTTCCATTGCTGAAGCTGCAGCAAGGCACAATGGACTGAAGGCCTTATGTACCTCAAGGGGTGGTAACCCTCGAACACAGTGGTGGACACTGGTGGTCAGGGAAGCCGTCTCACTGAAGGAGTCTTACCAGGATACGTTATCTTGGAGGACTCTGGAGAAAGTTGAAAGAAAACAACAGACCTGAAGGGTGACAGCCTCTCTTGTGGGGGAGCCAAAGCAGCATGTATGGAAGGAGTTAAGAGCTACCATAATGAAGGAGTTTCGGTCAGCACCAAGGTGCTTCTGGAGGACCGTGTAGAACCTCAGGAGAAGACAACAGGGAATCATCCAAGCTGCATACAGTAATGATGGGACTCTGGGTGTCTTGAAAAGCAATTTAGAAATCCAAGGAATTGTCATTATTATCAGCTGAAGTCAACAAAGTCTTTCAAGTTGCATTATTCTTTGACTCGCATGTTCACACATTACCAACTGAGGAGGTAATTGGCCACTGGAAGAAGCACTTTGAGCAACTCCTTCATCAGACTGGAGCACCCTCTGTAGTAGAGGCAAAGCTGGAAGCTGAGCATCATAATCATTATCACTGGTGTAAGTCGCTGAGGTACTCGAACAACTCGACAAAGGCCCGGGGGTTGATGACATCTGTCCAGAAATACTGAAGGCTTAGGGTGTGGAGGGACTGTTTTGGCAGTGATGGCTCTTCAAAATTGGATGGAAATTCCTGACCATGCCAAAGGAGTGGCAAACTTTGGTGGTGGTCCCCATATTTGAAAAAGGAGACCAGAGTGTGTGCCAACTATAGGGGCATCACATTACTCAAGCCTCCCTGGTAAAGTCTACTCCAAGGTGCTGGAAAGGATGCTTCAGATGATAGTTGATCCTCAGATTGACGAGGCACATTGCAGCTTCTGTCCTAGTCATGGAACAATTGACCAGCTCTTGGTTCTCACAAGGATCCTGCATGGGGCCTGGGAGTATGCCCTTCCAGTCTACATGTGTTTTGTTCACCTGGAGAAGGCATATGGTCAGATACCCCGGGAGACACTGTGGGAGGTGCTGCAGGAGTATGGAGTGTGGGGATCCCTTCTCAGGGCCATGCAATCTCTATACTCACAAAGCAAATGCTGTGTTTGGTTCTTTGGCAGTAAGTCTGACTCATTTCCAGGAAGCTTGGCCTCTGCCAGGGCTGCACTTTGCCACCATTTCTGTTTGTAATATTCATGGACAGGATATTGAGGAATAGTATTGAGGAATAGTCAGGCAGAGGAGGGTCTTCATGCTAGAAAGCTAAGGGTCTCGTCACTGCTTTTTGCAGATGATGTGGTCCTGTTAGCATCATTTTGCCTGTGACCTCCAGCACTCACTGGGTCCATTCACACCCAAGTGTAGAGCAGCTGGATTGAGGATCAGCACCGCTAAATCTGAGGCCATGGTTCTCAGCAGGAAACTGATGGACTGCCTGTTCCAGGTACAGAATGAGGTCGTGGCCCAAATGAAGGAGATCCAGTACCTCGGGGTTTTGTTCACAAGTGAGGGG
The DNA here is from genome assembly GCF_902500255.1 of Thalassophryne amazonica. Classification (NCBI taxonomy): domain Eukaryota; kingdom Metazoa; phylum Chordata; class Actinopteri; order Batrachoidiformes; family Batrachoididae; genus Thalassophryne; species Thalassophryne amazonica. The sequence goes on from NC_047121.1 coordinate 7,441,196, forward strand.
ACAATGTAGCATGGGATTGACTGGCGAATCGGCACAGCGGGGAGAGTATTGCATTTGCTTTACTGTGCTGTTGTGATAAAAAGGAAGCTGAGCAGAAAGGCGAAGGTCTCGATCTTCCGGTCAATCTTCGTTACTGCTGTCACATACAGTGAGGAGGGTTTGGTCATCACCAAAAGAACTAGATCACAGTTCTACAACTGTAAGCAGCCAAAATGGGTTTCTTCAGAGGGTGGCTGTGGTCTCCCTTAGAGATATTCAATTTCAATTTATTTCATTTACAGTATATAACACTAAATCACAACAAAGCTGCTTCAAGGTGCTTCACATAAGTAACGCCTAACCTTACCAACCCTAAGAGCAAGCACACAGTCACAGCACACAGTGGAAAGGAAAAACCTCCCTCTGATGATACTGAAGAAATCTCAAGCAGACCACACTCAGAGGCTTTACCTACTGCTTATGCCTTTGCAATAGGGAGATCATTCCACAAAATAGAGGCACAATCAGAGAGGGTTTGTGGCCCGCAGATTTTTTAGTCACTCTAGAGACACAAAGTAGTCCTGCATCCTGACAATACAGAGCCCAGTCTGGTATGTAGGGTTTAATTAGGTCAGCTAAGTAGGGAGATGCTAGTCAATTAATATTTTTAGGGGTTACTAGCAGAACCTTAAAAGATGACCTCACAGAGACAGAAAGCCAGTGAAGAGATGCCAAAATGGGTGTAATGTCAAACTTTCTGCTTCCTGTCTCTGGCAGCAGAATTTTTAACCAACTGGAGACCCCTAATGCTGGACTGCAGAAAACCAGCAAATAGAACATTGCAGTAGTCCAATCTATAAGAAACACGTGCAAGGATCAGGGTCTCAGCATCAGCCATAGACAGGATGGAATGAATCTTCGCTATGTTTCACAGGTGGAAGAAGGCAGTCTTTGTAATATCTTTAATGTATAGGTCAAAGGACAGTTTGGGATCAAAAATCACCCCAAGATTCCTCACTTTCTCATTGTGATGGATGACACACAAGCCTAGGTTAAGCATTAGCTGGTCAAATTGATGCCAATGTCTCGCTGGACCAAGAACCATCATTTGAGTCTTGTCTGAGTTTAAAAATAAGAAATTGCTAGACATCCAGCTTCTCACTGGCAGAAGGCAATCTCTAAGGACTTTATGTGTACGAGATTACCAGCAGTTATCAGCAAGTACAATTGAGTGTCATCAGTTTAGCAATGGAAGGTAATCCTAAAACGCTGCAGTATGTGGCCAAGGAGTGCTATATAAAGGGAGAAAAGCAGGGGGCCTAAGACAGACCCCTGTGGAACCCTGTATTTCATGTCACCAAGGTTAGAGGTAGTGTTACTGTAGAAAACACACTGAGAATGACTCATTAGGTATGATGTCAGCCATGCAAGGACATTCTCAGTAATCCCAATATGATTTTCCAGCCTATCAAGTACAATACAATGATCCACCGTATCAAATGCAACACTAAGATCTAATATCACCAGAATCATAGTGGTTTCTGAATCCATTGCAAGCAGAAGACCATTCACCACTTTAGTGAGAGCTGTCTGTGGAATATGTTCTAAATGCAGACTGCAGTGGCTCAAAGAGAGTATTCTTGACAAGGTGGTCCACGAGCTGCTGTAAAACCACTTTTTTCCAGAATTTTAGAACAAAATGATATGTTTGATATCAGCTTAGAATTTTTCAATACACTAGTGTCAAAATAAGATTTCTTAACTAATGGTTTATTTGCTGTAGATTTGAGACATTTCGGAACAGATTCTGAGGTTCCTGCCAGATTAATAATTTGCATTCAAGCCACAATGAATCCCACTCAAATCTGGCTCAACATATCTCTCTGAATAACTATTTCCATGACCCTGCATGGAGTCTGTATTGCTTGGTAGAAATCGGAACTTAGTTTCCAAAATTATTATCAGGCACTCACTTACATTTCTGCACACTTGACCATATTTTCAGTAGTCCGCTTGAATTGTTGGAATTACATCTTTATTTCTAAATGCTGACAAGCTGAGCTACAATGTTTGTATTGTTACTGGCAACATGTGAAATAAGATATTTTTACATATATTAAATGTCCCCACTTAACTGGCACAGTGGAGCATCAATACATTTCATTAACCAAATCTGCTCCTTATATACACATAAGAAATCAATGTTTTGTTCTGTACAGCAACGTATAAAATGTTCACCATCTTCAGCTATATGTCCAGGGAGTCTGGCACATCACACTAAAACCTAGCCAGTAAATTTTGCTGAGTAAAATTTACTCTGCTGGGATAACATTTGATCTCAGTCTAAATAGAGTAAAAAATACTCTATTGTGGATGGATGGATGGATGGATAGCTTTATTATCATTGTCATTACAACAACGAGAGTGCCACACTCACATTCCACAGACAAACAGCAATTAATCCACAATTATTACTTGTTTACTGTAATAATGGCATACATCAGAATTAAGACAACACATATACATTTGACATTGTTTCTGTGCACTAAACTTGAAACAGTCCGGTTTCCAAATTGAGGCGATGCAACTGTGTGGTAGCCGCTGCAACTGGAGTCGCGCCGCCTGCCAGCTTGGGAAGGATGGGGGCCTGCCGCAGGGGGGGGGAGCAGGAAGGGAGGTATAGGGAAAAGCTGGAGCATGCTTCAGTCCATGAGTAAGTCTGTCAGTTTATTGTCTATGTAGGCTGAGATAAGAATGGAGCCGAATAATCTCACCAAGGCCAGAATAAATTCCTCTGAAGATAAACAGTGGGCAATTTGTCCTTGAGGCTAGATAAGCTTGGAGTGTTGTATCTGAGCAGTGAAAAACACTTTTAACAGTTCCACTTGAACAGCCAAATCCCAATTATGAATTTAGAATATTCCCAATTATGAATTAAGAATATTCACCGGCCTCCGAAACCTTCAGTTTCAACTGCAAGGCACGCATCAGCACCAAGATGTCATCCAATTTGCATCTGAGGTCAAGAGTCAACGCAGTCTGAGAATGCACCGCCTTGCCAACCTTGTTAATCATGATGGACAAGCGAGGGGCCGTGGTTCTTGATGCCACCGTCTTGCCAATTTTCCGGTAGATCAGGGCAGCACATAAGCCAAAAAGTACCAGCCCTGCTGCCATGACACCAAAAATGAATAAATCCTCGACGTCCTCAACGGAGAAAGGCGCCAAGCATGCAACACGCCAAGACCCCCAGGAGTCGAGGACATAGCCTGCAGGATACGTTCCATCTGGACAGGTAGGATCCCCCGGTCCTGACCTTCTTGTAGAAAAAATGGTGTCAATAGCATTCAAAGACCAGCTGATCAATTCCATGGTTAATCCAATAGTAGTCCAATAGATCCAGAATGCAATATAGTTTTGAGGTATTCACAGTCTGGTGAAGTAGGGATTTGAAGGTTAAAGAGAGAGAGATAAGGGAGAGTGGAGTAGATGTGACCGCCCTCGTTTGAGTCCCAAGCTGTTATTATAGGGTGAAATCAGCTCTACCGTTGTCGCCGACCGAACAGTATCCCCACCCTGCCCTGCCTCCACTGCACATGTGTCATTTCAGAGCACAACTGCTCTGTGGATGGACTGTCTTCACCCAAAGCGATTAATGGGATTATTAACCATCAGATGACAAGGTAAAACCTCTTAAATTATTCTAAAGTCAGTGTTAAGCAGAAACGAGGCTGTTTTAAGCAGCAACGAGGTGACATTCCATGACGCTTTGAAATGATGGGCAGTCAGTGAACGCAGCAACTAGCAGCCATATAGCTGTGGTGCTGTGATTGCTTCCTCTGCCTTTTCTGATGAAATAATGCTGAATTTATGTGGAAATGATTGTTGTACAAACACTTCAGATATCTGTCGCTGAGATAGATGATGACTGGAGGCAGTTTTAAGCAGAAATGAGGTGTTAATTGGTGAACCACGGCTGATGACGCATGCACAGTGAAGGCAGGGCGGACTGAGTTTTAGGATGGACTGTTCCGTTAGCGACACAGTTGAGTCAATGCATATGGTTTTACTCCAATAAGAGTTGATTTTACACTATGTTGAGTTGATTTAGCCCCGTGGGAGAATATATTTTGTTCTTTTTAAACTGGGATCAAATGTTATCCCAGCAAAATAAATTTTACTCAGCCAAATTTCCTGTGCACCCTTCCACTGTTTGACTAATGCCTTTCAGCAATGCTGAATGCCATGTCACCTGACTGTTATCACATAAAACATTTCAGTGAGATTACTCTGCAGTCTGAACTGTCAAATATTTATTAGCTCATACCCCAAAATCAGAAAACCAGAGAAAGGAGAATGTAATCACAAAAGAGGAGTAAGATGAAGGAAAGTGGTAAAGATAGCTTTGGACTGACCTACGTAGTACATAGCTGCCTACATACTACAATAGCCACTACATCAAGCTATACATCCACTGACTGCCATACCATTCACTGTTGGCCTCTCATTAGGGAGAAACAAGATCGTTTATCTTTTCACAGAGAAACATGTTGCTTCAGGCACTATTGATTTTTACAATCATGCATTGCACATGTTTACTCTAGTCCCTCATTAAGCAAACATACAAGGTGACAGGTTGAGGTGATCCAACATGAACACAATGATCATCAGTGGCACCACAAAGCTATAAGCTATGACAAGCTCCCACAAGAACGACAGCTGTACAGGTTTTAAATCCGCTGTAGCAACCCTGAAACAAGATCAGCTGAACAAGAGCAGTCCTGCTCTACAGGGACTCCACCGACACCAAGGTTTCCTCTGTAGGTATAGCGGTCAAAACAGGATTGAATGGCACACCCAAGATGCAGTGGAACGGGTGTAGGTGAGGTTGTGACACAGCATCCTGATGGGCACAGTGACTACTGGGCGGGCGGGGCTGGGTAGTATTTCAAAACCAAATTACAAAAAAGCCAAGAGAAAGGAGAAGTGGGAGCTGATCGAGGAGGAGGTACATGCTGAGGTAGAGGAACCCTGCTTGAGCAGAATGGTGGGCATGTCCAAGCAGGGGGCCTGGACCAAGTGGGAGCATTCAGCTGGCTGTAAAATCACATGAGAAGAACAATGGAAGATGGAGCCACACTACTTCAAGTTCCTAGTCCAGTCATTGTATTATGTCCTCCCAAGCCCTGTCAACCTTTTCACCTGGGGCCTGGTGGACTCACCTACTTACCAACTCTGCCAGAAAAGGGAATCTTTAGAACACATCCTTAGCTGCTGCTCAGAGGCCTTGGGAGATGGTCATTATCACTGATGCCATGACCAGGTTCTGTGGGCAGTAGCAGACACCTTCTACACTAGCCTTTTCAACAGCAAGTGGCAACCCTAATCCTCCAAGTGTACCATCACCTTTGTTTAAGCCGACAAGAAGGCAAAGTCACCAAAAATGAGCCAGAGTGGTTTGCTTGAAAAAGCAAGGGACTGGCAACTACTGGTTAACCTTAGGAGACAGCTGAGCATTCCGGACATCATTGCTGCAACATCCTGGTGGATCCAAACTTGTTCCATTTACAGATGATGTCGGCCACTGTGTTCATTGGGACCTTCAAAGCAGCAGAAGTGTTTCTCTACCATTCCCTGGATTTGTGCTGTGAGACAATCCTGTCTCAGAAGTGTACAGACAGTTCCTTTAATGTCATGCTTGTTTTGTGCTCTGACATGCACTGTCAACTGTGAGACCTATTATGTTGACAAATCATGTCCAGTCAACTGAATTTAACCCAGCTGGACTCAAATTAAGCTGTAGAAACATTTCAAGGATGATGAAACAGGATGCACCTGAACTCAATTTTGAGCTTCATGGCAAAGACTGTGAATACTTATGTACAGGTGATTTCTTAGTTTTTTATTATTATTATCTTAATATATTAAATTTACAAAAATTGCCCAGGTCTCTTGCAAGGGAGACCTGGGCAAATATACTGTTTCCAATTCACCTAACCTGCATATCTTCAAATGATACACTGAAATGAGAATCCTCTTTTATTAAAGACAGTTTTTGATTGTAAGGATGTTGCATAGGGTTATAGAAAAGACCCTGAATAGTGATGGGAACTGATGGAAATTCCTCTGAATATGGTATCATCTTGCCAATGGATACATGCTCCTGTGGAACATTCAGTGGTGCCTTTGACTCTGACAAAGCTTCAGTATGACAATGTGTTTTCATTGGAGGCTAATGCAGGCATCACAAATTATGCAGCACAATTTTTTAGTTCAGCTCAAACATACTGCATGGCCCAGACCATTATCGCCTAAACTCGGTGTGCACAGGAACAATCTATCAAATCTGCTCCAATTTGTCTTTGTAACAACAAATCTTTAAAAATTCCCATCTTTTGTTCTTACATAAGTCCATGAACCAGCATGTCTGGCAGCCTCTTGCTCTTTCCTTCATAAAGAGAGCAAGTGACAAATCCTGCCAATTAAACACACAACCTTTGACAACATTTAAGCTCCAGATCAATACATAATTACCAGCAATGTAATTACCCATTCCCATTGTGGAAAAGCTTTCCTTTTCTCACCCCATCAGCCCATTTTATTGCGGCTAGAGAGCAACATTCAGAGCTAATTATGATCACATTAGCTAATTCATGCAGGTGGGAACATGATGATGGCCCAGCAGGATATGGAGAGAGCACCAGGCTCCCACTACACTGGGAGGTTATTATAATTTTTCTTTTACGTACAACACATTCTGTTTTCTTTGACTGCTCCACATGGATCTGCATGTCTGAAAATATGACAGATCCCTGCATTTGTAGGAAACATTAAGGGAACTTGTCACTTAAGGTGCAATGGCTGATGGTTGAAGTTCCAAGCATGTGTGTGAGCAAGTAAATGCGTTAGAGAACAACATAACTAACTTTCAATCTGATTTTGACCAAACTCTGCGTCCAGCATCCATGAGGGCTAATATTAGAAATGATGTACACATGCACCATCTGGATAGTGTGCTGTAACAATTTGCCCCGTCTAACTTTGTTCCCCAGTTTACCTGCTTTACCTGATTTACCTGGCTCATGTTTCACCTTGCAGCTCTTGCCAGTAATATTTTATTTCTCCATGTTACCTTACAATCTTGATATTGTTGTTCTCACATGCATCATCCCCATCCTCTTTTCATCATAGGTTCTTTCATTCACTCATTCATTCATTTTCCACTGCTTATATGGGTCTGGGTGGCTACAGACAAAGCAGTTCAGCACACACTTTCCTGTCCTTGGCCAAGTCCCGTAACTTTTCCGGGGGATCCCGAGGTGTTTTCAAGCCAGCTGGTATAGATAGGTCATCCAGCATGTCCTTCCCCAGGTCATCCTCTCAGTTGGACCTGCCTGGAAGAGCTCCATAGGGAGTCGAACCAGGGAGCATCCTCACCAGATGCCAGAACCACCTCAACTGACTTCTTTTGATGCAAAAAAAGCAGTGAATCTACTCTGATCTCTCCTGCATAGGAGCATAACCTTACTGGTAAATTGAGGGTCTTGCCTTCCGACTCAGCTCCTTCTTCATCATGATGGTCCGATAAAGTGTCTGTAAAACATCAGACACCACCCCAATCCATCAATCAATCTCACACTCCAACTTACCCCAACTTGTGAACAAGACCATGAGATACTTAAACTCCACTTTAGGTAATAACTCTCGCCTGACTCAGAGGGGACAATCCACCATTGTCTGACTGGGGACCATGTTCTCACATTTGGAGGTGCTCATTCTCATCCCAGTTGATTCACACTCTGCCTCACAGCTGCTCAGTGTACATCAGATGTCACTCCCTAATAAATCCAACCCACATTGTCCGCAAAAACCAGAGATGCAACTCTCAGATCACCAAACTGGACACCCTCCGGTCCCTGACTGTGCCTTGAAATCCCATCCATGAACATCACAAACGGGATTGGTGACAAGGGGCAGCCGTGATGGAGTCCAACATCCATCAGAAACAGGTCTGTTGTAAATGCCAAGAATGTGTATACAGCTCCTACTTTGGTTATATACAGTATAGACCGGATGGCACATTGCAGCCAATCCAGTACCACATACTCACACAGCACTCCACACAGGAAACCTTGATTGACCCAATCTTACACCTTTTCCAAGTCCACAAAACAAATATAGACTGATTGGTCATACTCCCAAGACCCTTCTAATATCCTTGCTAGGGTAAAGCGCTGGTAAATCACTCCACAACCATGTCAGACCCCACATTGCTCCTCCTGACTCTGAGGTTCAACTAACAGTGTACAACTCCTCTCTAGTTCACTGGCATAGGCTTCCCCAGGGGGCAGAGAAATGTGATTCCTCTAGCAGTGGAACAGACTAACCAGCCACTCTTTTAATGATGGAAACAACCAATCATGTTTCCCAATCTAGAGGTACTGCCCCCAACTTCCATAAGCATTTCAGTCATGATAACCCAACAACATCCAGAGACATCTGCATGTCAGGACAAACCTCATCCGCCCATGTGACTTGCCACCATGGAGTTATATGGCTACCTCAGTGAATTCCTCCAGGGTGATGGGACAAGTTCTGCCAGAGATATATACAGTGAGGAAAATAACTAATTGAATCAGGACCTTTTATGCTTTACTTCTGAGATGTTGTGGGTGTGAAAGGCTCAAAGCAGCATGACCTCTAGTAATACTGTGAGAAATCTTGGAGTCATTTTTGATCAGGATATGTCATTCAAAGCGCATATTAAACAAATATGTAGGACTGCTTTTTTGCATTTACGCAATATCTCTAAAATCAGAAAGGTCTTGTCTCAGAGTGATGCTGAAAACTAATTCATGCATTTATTTCCTCTAGGCTGGACTATTGTAATTCATTATTATCAGGTTGTCCTAAAAGTTCCCTAAAAAGCCTTCAGTTAATTCAAAATGCTGCAGCTAGAGTACTGACGGGGACTAGAAGGAGAGAGCATATCTCACCCATATTGGCCTCTCTTCATTGGCTTCCTGTTAATTCTAGAATAGAATTTAAAATTCTTCTTCTTACGTATAAGGTTTTGAATAATCAGATCTTATCTTAGGGACCTCGTAGTACCATATCACCCCAATAGAGCGCTTCGCTCTCAGACTGCAGGCTTACTTGTAGTTCCTAGGGTTTGTAAGAGTAGAATGGGAGGCAGAGCCTTCAGCTTTCAGGCTCCTCTCCTGTGGAACCAGCTCCCAATTCAGATCAGGGAGACAGACACCCTCTCTACTTTTAAGATTAGGCTTAAAACTTTCCTTTTTGCTAAAGCTTATAGTTAGGGCTGGATCAGGTGACCCTGAACCATCCCTTAGTTATGCTGCTATAGACGTAGACTGCTGGGGGGTTCCCATGATGCACTGTTTCTTTCTCTTTTTGCTCTGTATGCACCACTCTGCATTTAATCATTAGTGATCGATCTCTGCTCCCCTCCACAGCATGTCTTTTTCCTGGTTCTCTCCCTCAGCCCCAACCAGTCCCAGCAGAAGACTGCCCCTCCCTGAGCCTGGTTCTGCTGGAGGTTTCTTCCTGTTAAAAGGGAGTTTTCCCTTCCCACTGTAGCCAAGTGCTTGCTCACAGGGGGTCGTTTTGACCGTTGGGGTTTTACATAATTATTGTATGGCCTTGCCTTACAATATAAAGCGCCTTGGGGCAACTGTTTGTTGTGATTTGGCGCTATATAAAAAAAATTGATTGATTGATTGATTGATAAATGCAGAAGGAGCATTGCCCCAATATGGAACAATAATTTACAGTGAGTAAAATAAGTATTTGAACACCCTGTGGTTTTGCGAGTTCTCCTACTTAGAAATCATGGAGGGGTCTCAAATTTTCATCTTAGGTGCACATCCACTGTGAGAGACATAATCTAAAAAAAAAAAAAAAAAAAAAATCCGGAAATCACAATGTATGATTTTTTAATAATTTATTTTTATGTTGCTGCTGCAAATAAGTATTTGAACACCTACCAACCAGCAAGTATTCTGGTTCTCACAGACTTGTTAATTTTTCTTTAAGAAGCCCTCTTATTCTGCACTCTTTACCTGTATTAATTGCACCTGTTTGAACCTGTATAAAAGACACCTGTTCACACACTCAATCAATCACACTCCAACCTGTCCACCATAGCCAAGACCAAAGAGCTGTCTAAGGACACCAGGGACAAAACTGTAGACCTGCACAATGCTGGGATGGACTACAGGACAACAGGCAAGCAGCTTGGTAGAAGACAACTGTTATGAATATTTATTAGAAAGTGGAAGAAACACAAGATGACTGTCAATATCCTTCGGTCTGGGATTCCATGCAAGATCTCACTTTGTGGGGTAAGGATGATTCTGAGAAAGCTCAGAACTACTCAGGAGGACCTGGTCAATGACCCGAAGAGAGCTGGGATCACAGTCACAGAGATTACATTAGTAACACATGATGCTGTCATGGTTTAAAATCCTGCAGGGCAGTAAGGTCCCCCTGCTCAAGCCAGCACATGTCCAGGCCAGTTTGAAGTTCACCAGTGACCATCTGGATGATCCAGAGGAGGCATGGGAGAAGGTCATGTGGTCAGATGAGACCAGAATAGTGCTTTTTGGAATCAACTCCACTTACCGTTTAGAGGATGAGAACAACCCCAAGAAAACCATCCCAACCATGAAGCATGGGGGTGGAAACATCATGCTCTGGGGGTGCTCTTCTGCAAAGGGGACAGGCCGACTCACAGTATTGAAGGGATGATGGATGGGGTCATGTATTGCGAGATTTTTGGCAAACAACCTCCTTCCCTCAGTAAGAGCATTGAAGATGGGTCATGGCTGGGTCTTCCAGCATGACAATGACCCCAAACACACAGCTAGGGCAACTAAGGAGGGGCTCTGTAAGAAGCATTTCAAGGTCCTGGAGTGACCTGGAGGAGTGGACCAAAATCCCTGCTGCAGTGTGTGCAAACCTGGTGGAAAAACTACAGGAAACGTTTGGCCTCTGTAATTGCAAACAAAGGCTACTTAATATTAACATTGATTTTCACAGGTGTTCAAATACTTAGTTGAAGTAGTAACATACAAATAAATTATTAAAAAAATCATACATTGTGATTTCCGGATTTTTGTTTTTTTTAGATTATGTCTCTCACAGTGGACATGCACCTAAGATGAAAATTTGAGACCCCTCCATGATTTCTAAGTGGGAGAACTTTCAAAATCACAGGGTGTTCAAATACTTATTTTCCTCACTGTAAGTTATTGTTCCATATTGGGGCAATGCTCCTTCTGCATTTATGCTGCTTTGAGCCTTTCACACCCACAGCATCTCAGATGTAAAGCATAAAAGGTCCTCATTCATACTTAACTGGGACACCACTTGAGAACACAATGAGCTGTGAGCATGAAATTATGCCAGGAAAGGCATCAAAGCTAAAACATATGCTAGATTTGCTACATATATGTAGTGGTGACCCTGAGCAACCAGAGACAGCCAAAAAAACAAAAAAAAAACAAACAAAGAAAAAAACAGGGGTGGTAAAGTTAGCTGTCAACTAATTATTGTTCGGTGAGGTCAGGACTGGTATTTTTGGTGTGTTTTGTGAGGTATTTTTGTTTTTTATTTTCTGTTCAGTGTTTTTGTGACTGCTTTATCTTGTCTTTCACTTTGGTGCTTGGTGATGGGTGGTCCCTCATCCCTGCATGTATTTAAGCCTCTGTTTCTCCTCCCCTCTCCTCACCACCAGATCATTGTGCTATATTGCCTTCAGGCCCAGCCTGTCCTCAAAGTATTTTGTCTTGATTCCCCTGTCATGTTTATTGAACCCTCTGCCTGTTTTTTGGACCTTGCCTTTCACCTTATGATTTGGTTACCATTGCTATTTTTGACTGCCTTTTGAGTATACCGAATCCTGCAAGTAGATCCAGTAAAAACTTTTGAACGTCCAAACTCTCGTGTCTGAGCTCAGCATTTGTGTCCAGTCTTTTCATGCTACAAATCCTACAGCATGAAACAAACACCTTCACACAATGGGAATTCTCACCTGGCAATAATTGGACAGAATCTGATCCCCTGAACTTGACCTTGAAAAAATACATGCACTGTGAAAAACTGTGGTGTAATGTCCACATGCTTATTGAGTTTGTGGGTGATGGGGGTCAATAGCAATAGAGATATTGTGACATTGTTCTTTGTGACCTTTGAACCCAATGATGTTGATCTCTGAAAAAATACCCTATTGTGGAAATGATTGCCCAACCAGCTGTTCTACCAGCTACAGTGGTGCACATCAGGATAATTAGAACTGCATAACTTTGGATAGTGCTTTTACATATTGTGTATAAGTAAATGTGGGCTTGAGGACAAGCCTAGGTTCTCAGATAGTCCAAACAATATTTACTCAAACTGCAATTGTTTTGTGTGATGGAATTATTTTAACTCTCTTATTATTAACAACAGAACAGCTCCCAGGCTCACTACATTTAAATCCTGGTTTTTTTTTAGTGAAGCACAGGGCTAGCTACTGGTGGCCACCTTAGTAATGTTGTTTACTACTGGTGAAATAATGCCTTAGGTGCAGTTATTTACACCCGACTGATTCTGCTCTTGTTCTCTCTGCCTGAGGCACTGATAAGATTTAAACAGATGCTGACCATGCACCCCAGGACATTGGATTGACCTCAGGAAGCTCTACCTGTTCAAGACCTACCTTGAAATTGAAATGTCTTGCCCCTCCTTAGTTTCTGCCTTGGCCTACGTTGTCATGCTATTTGAGTATTACTACCCATTCTATCCTCAACGTGGTGATGAAATCACCTTTTGGCCAAGTGTAGTTGCTGAAGATTGTCTGTTGTTGTTATAGACATTAATTGGGCCTAATGTGCTGGTACATTGTTATTGTGAAATAGCAGAAAGTGATTTTCCCATAGACCAATGATAACCTAGTGTAAATTTGAGCAGGATCTGGTTAGTACTTGGATGGAACACCAGCGGTTGTGTGTGTTTCCCCAGGTAAAACTGTAGTTGCATCAGGAAGGGCATCTGGCATAAAACTTGTGCCAATTAACAATGCGGGTCTGGCTGTACCCGCTGAGGCGACCCCGAACAAAACTGGGAGCAGCCGAATGTACTACAACAACAGCATGGCATGATATTCAGCCAAACATAGGTTATGATCAGCATACACTCGACTTGTACACCTAGTGGTGTGCATGATCTTGCTTACAATGTCTGACCCAGTGCAGAGAACCACAGCACTGGTAGATAAAAAGCTGATTTATTGCCAACAGGTCCAGCAGAGCGGAGTTCCAGCAGAGGAGAAAATCAACAGTTCTTGAAGTCGCAAGTGAGAGGAGTGATAATTTAACCAGGCAGTAGTCAGAAACACAGGAAATCAATCCAACAGGCAACTGTATCCTTAGGAGGATAAGGAGAAGAGTTATCCAGAAACACAGTGCACAAAGATCTGCCCTACCAAGCAACCAAATCCAGAGTTGGCAAGCAAGGTTCAGGAAACAAGAAATGTCAGCATGGGTTGATAACACAGAGGAAAACACAGTGATACAAAGAAAGAATGCAGACAAGAAGCTAGACAATCTGGCAAGGTGACAGCATATTGTGAGAGGTTGAAATGTTTACAAACAATTGCTAGACAGCATGGTGGATCATTGGTTGCCATTCTTGCACCACAGCAATACTGTTTGGGGTATCTAACAAGCAGCACAATCACTAGAAATTGCAAGGATATGTTCATTATTAGTGGAGAGGAGGACTGTCTGTTTGGTCAGTTCCTAGAGGAGATGGTTGAATTCTAAATCCAGGGTTGGTCCAGAAATGCCTGTGTGTGGGTTCGTTTAATGTGGGAATGTTGTTGCATGCAGACAAACACACGGTCCTTGACAGATCCTTAGCCTGGTCTGCTAGCTGGGAAATCCTAGATGATCAGGGCCTTGGGTTACAAGCCATCACCTTGTCTGCCTGATCCACCATTGAGGACTTCTTGTTTCACCAGAGCTCCTTTAGCCGTTTGGTGTCCAGGGATGGGCATTCTTGGCTACCATAGTGGCCACAGAGAACACAAGGTCCCCAATGTATTTCACCCAAACAGGCAACCCCGTATACAGTCAGGAAGCATGCACACATTTTGAATATGCCCAGACTGCTGCCCTCACCAACCCACATGCTTGTAACCCAGTTGCTCTGCACACGTGACCATAGTGTGTATAGGTATGTCAGTATGATTGTAGAAAAACATGCATGAATATCACATCATCATGTAATAAGTAGCCATCTTGAATGTGCGGTCAGATTATGTGCAGTTTAAATAGTAAAGTGGAGCTGGATGTGTCCCAAATGTATTTGAAACATGTGCTTCAGACGGTGCACTCTCAAGCATCAACATAGGACCCTACAGAGATTTATAAGAGACGACTCCTACAAACATCCAGCATGTTATGATGGAGTTAAAGTCACAATTAAACATGATCAGCTGTTGCAGTGAGACAAAGTGCCCCCCCCCCAAAAAAAAAAAAAAATCCAAAAAGCAGTTCCACAGCAGGATACTCTGCTGTCACTCCTTATATTTACTGTATTCCACAGTTATATTGACTAAATATGTAGAAATGCACACATTTTGTCTGTCTTTATGCTCAGGACTGACAGTCACAAACAGGCAGCTGCACTGGTTTCCATTAAAGTGGCCTCCTGCTGCTCTTCACTGCTCACAGCTGCTCACTGTACACACACACACACACACACACACAAACTGTTACAGAGATACAGTTACTAAAATATACATATCGCAATTATGGCCACTGCAGAAACAAGATGTCAGCCCAGAAAAGAATTGGAGGAAATGTTAAGAAAGAAAAAGTGTCATGTTTCAATCCAAAATCACTTCCTTCAGCAACCTGATGGATTACATGTCTTTATTTACATGTAATATGGTGAAATTTAGCATCTTTAAAATTGTATTTTTATAATGAGAAGTGTTATTAGTAACCAAGGCAACAGGTAAGTGAGACAGTCTGTTCCTTTCACAAACAGGAATCACTGTTCTTATTGAATGTTTGTGTGATGCTACATGGAGAGTTTGCTACATTAGTAACAACATATGTGCAATTAAATTTAATAATAATAATTACAAGAGCAGAGGTTGTAGATGTTCCCCAACTTCATCATCCCACTCTGAATCATCCCCATGGTTCATTTTTTCTGTCTGCCACATCTAGGAGATTCACATACAGTGGTATGGAAAAGTCTGGGCACCCCTAATGATTTCCATGATTTTCTTTCCTTCCATGATTTCCCTTCCTGATGCAGCCCTCCTCATTTATCCGGTCTTGGGACCAGCACTCAGAATGTACTGGCTGCACACCCCCATGTGGCTGAGTTTAGTTTCTGAAAGTCACCATTTTTGGAAATTCAAGATGGTGTTCATAACAACTTAAAAAAAAAAAGATTTACATATTTTAGATTTCTCATTTCATAAGCACCCAAAAATGCATGGCTTATTACATCTCTGAAATGCTTTAACGGATTGTGTCTGAAATTAAACATACAGAAAACTGTCTGTATGTATTTTTCAAAAAAGGCTTCCAATATTGAGCGTTCCAATGTGTACATTGGAGATGATGAACTGCAATTAGTTAAGGAATTCAAATATTTGGGAGTGTTGCTGGACTTGATATTCTCCTTTAAAAATCATATTAAAATGATAACTAAAATAATCAAATACAATGTGTTTAACTTCAACCAAATAAGGATGTCAATGACAGATCAAGTGGGTATGATGTTCTTGCACTGTATGATCTTTTCTCATGCAGCATACTGCATAACCAGCTGGTCTCTAACTGGTGTGACAATTCTAAAACCAATTGAAAGGCTTTACAAAAGAGCATTGAACATTTTAGATAAAAGACCATTTGCGTATCATCATTGTAAAATTTTAACAAAGTATAATTTATTTAGTTTTGAACATTTTTATAAAATTTAAAAATGCTTGTCTAATATACAAAACTTTACATGGGTTGGCTCCTCCACCTCTTGCAAATTATAATAAATATAGAACAGTTATTGTTTTTAAAAAATATAAATGTATGGAATTAGACTTGCAGTTTTAATTAAATTATTCCAACTGAATTTAAATGTAGTAGTTCTGTATTTTTTTTAACTGTGTGCCTTCCTTTGACTGAGTTTGTCCAAGATAACCGTTCATGCTCAGATCACATCAGTGTCTCCTGTCTCTTGTCCAGACTGTGTGTTGCTGTAGTAGTTAGTGACCCTTATGTAATGTAGTCTGTTGCATTTTAAGCTCCTCTGATGTTTGTGTGTTTTTACTGTAAGTTGTTTGTGAATTTTTAGTCTGCCAGGGACTACATATGGAAATTAGCCCACGACTATAATCTGACATATTTACATTTTATGTGTTCATCAATATGTGTTGTCCCTTGTAAATAAATGAAATAAATGAAAATAAATAAATAACATAAAAAAAATCATTCGTTTCTGATGCTAATGTGCTTTGGGAGTTTGTGTGTCCACAGAAATGCATAGTAAGGCTGTCACACATACAGCGTGCTTCCCTGAAGAGGAAATGATTGATAGACTTCAGACAGGTCACTTGTCATTTGTTAATGAATATTAATGAATTCTATACCCTGTAATGGAAACCCAAAATGCTGCTCTGTTTACTGCTGTATTCAATTAAGACATGACGAGAAAAAATTAATACATTATATGTATTATGTGGGTATTATATGCATAATAATTTGGTGATACAAGGGTGTTTATTGCACACCAAAGGAATCAACTGAACAAGGTAGCTTCAGTTGTAATTACAATAATTATGCCAGTCATTCCAAAAATCGGCTTCTCACAGACTTTGTCTTTGCCTTTGAGATTTGCATCTTGTCAAAACATTCCCTCCAGATAACCAATGCACATCTGAAAAGCAAATTAATGAGAAATCAAGCCTGATGGCTACACAGCCAAATCTTCTAATCACTAGAACACACTGCATACCCCTAAAATTATTACCCCATGGATTTAGGTTGCAACATGCATACCGCATTCCTGCAATGTCTCCAATCTGCCCAGTCCAACCTTTGTCAAATGTGAAATATCAAAGAAATATGTGTATAATAATAATAATAATAATAATAATAATAATAATTCTGTTCAGTGTGCTTTTAAGAATTTAAGAAATTTGTATGAACTGGAAAATACTGGAACACCAGTTTCACTCTACAGTGAAGCACGTTTTCTGCCACTGAAAATAATAAAAAAAAAACTTTCTGTATTCTGGTTTAAAGGACAGGTAGAACAGTGGTAGTGTAGTATGTGTGTATCATGTCACTCCGACTTGCTTATTTACTTCTAAAATGTGTTTCACTAACCACTGGTACTATGTACCAACATCGTGTTTTTTTTTTCTCTTTAATCTGTGCTCCAGGCCAAAGAGAAGACTCACATTCCATAAAGCTGAGATTGTCCTTAATGTTTTGAAATAAAATACATGGGTATCACATGATATGCAAGTTCCTTTAAAATGCAAAAATATGATTGAATGTTAACAAAATGGAAATAAAGCATTAGTAATTAGTACTTTTATTAGTTTATAATTGCAGTTGGAATGTTACATGTTGGGATATGTTTATGACACTGAGAGCACAATTGGAGACCCCAGAACAGAGAACAACACAGCTGTAAGAGCTGAACAGTCTTCATTCTTTATTACTATAGCAGTTGAGTTCTGAATATAGCAAAGAATGCAAACACCAAATACATTTGGATGTAAACACACAGCTGGGAAAACTGTTGAGGCAGGTGAAGGGTCATAAAAGAACACAAAATCAGTCTACATTGTGTCAGTGTTCCCTGGTGTTCCCTGTGCTATGACCAGAGAAAATCATAACACAGGAAACAATCATACCGTGTAATGAATCTGGAAGTCGGCAGGCAAAACTCAAGGTAGACAACACAGCAACTGGGGATGCTAACTGTAACGCAAATGCAATGTGAAATCAATGTGAAAGAGCAGGCATATAAGTGCACAGTCTCTCAGCAACTTCTCAGACAAAGGAATTCCAACGAGGGGCTGGACGACTCCTACCACAAGGAGTGCTCACAGGCGAATGACGTCACCGACAGGCGTGGAACAACTCACGCATGCGCACGAGGGTTCAAGCATGTCTGATGTAAAAACATATGAAGGAAATCCATATAGTTTTTGAAAAAAATAAAAAGGACCTATATTTTATTGACAGACCTTGTATGTGAGGTTTCAGGACATTACATCCGACACCATCAGGAGCAGCACTGGGGCACCACAGGTGACGGTCCTGTCTCCCTTTCTGTTCACACTCTACACCTCAGATTTCAGGTTCTGGTCAAGGTCCTGCCACCTGCAGAAATTTTCAGATGGCTCTGCCATTGTGGGCTGCATTGGCAGTGACCAGGAGGCTGAGTACAGGGGTATAGTGGACAGGTTTGTGGAGTGGTGTGGACTCAACTGCCTGCAGGTCATCGTATCTCAGACAAAGATGCTGGTGGTGGACTTCAGAAGACAGAAGACCCATCTGAACCCAATTACGATTAATGGAACTGAAGTGGACATTATGGACTACTACAAGTACCTGTGTGTTCACATAGACAACAGAATAGACTGGACTGTAAACACGGATGCTGTGTATAAGAAAGGTCAGATCCAACTGTACTTCCTCAGGAGGCTCAAATCTTTCAGTGTCTGCAGAAATATGTTGCAGATGTTTTACCACTCTGGTCTCCAACATCATCTTCCATGCTGTAGTGTGCTAGAGCAGCAGGCTGAAGGCAGCTGACACGAACAAACTCAACAAGCTCGTCAGGAGTCCTAGCTCTGTCCTGGGGGTGGAACTGATGTCCTGTCAGAGCACCTTCAGCAAAAGACAAAGGGCACCGATGTGTTCAACAGAACACCACAGGAGGGCCTTCCTACCTGTGGCAATCAGACTGTATAACTCCTCCCTGTTCAGCAGAATTAATACATAACAATCACAGTTTTTCAGTTACTCGGAGCTATGTGCAATACTGTCAACATCTTGTGCAAGTGTCTTCAGTCATTTTGCATAAACATGTTGTACTCACTGTTCTCACTGAAAAAAGCAATGTTCATTGATTCAGAGGAAATATAAATCTTCAAGCATTTGTCAGTTTGTGCAGTAAATGTTTGAGTTTGTAAAGAAAAATGCAATTTTTACACAGCCAAATATTTGATTATTATTATATATATATATATATATATTTTTTTTTTTTTTTTTTTTACTTTCTGTAAAGTAAGAACAAATTTGATAGATTTTTTCTTCATGTTTTTTTTAGAATAGAATGTGCAGTATTCGCAATCCATTTGCATGTATGGAAACAAAAGCTGCTATCAGGATTTTGAGCTTTACTCACTTTTTAAACATACTGCGATTATTTTGAAGACAACTGTAAGTGCATCATGAAAAGCTCTTTACTCCAACCTCAACATTGCAACATGAAGCCAAACTAACCAGACCAAATGTACACAAACATGAACCCTAATTCTAACCTTGTTCAAGACATTCACATGTGAAACATCCATCAGATTATACATTTTACTCATTTTCTCTTGGTCACCCCCCTAGCAGCAATTCCTGCACCCCCCAGAGGTGCACACACTGCAGTTTGGGAAACCGGATGGAGGGGAACTAAAACTGGAAAACACAAGGATATGAGAAGCAAAGATTAAAAAGGCAATATCAGAACCCCAAGATGAAAAACAGAAACACCAGAGATGTGGAAAAAGTGACATTTACTCAAAATTGTTAATTCAGCAGCTACAGCACCAAGTCTCCAGCCACTTTCATTTCAGTAGCGAGATATTAATCCCAAATTGCTGTAGTATTATTAATCAATTCATGGAAGAGCTGAAGGATGACAGTCTCCTCCTAAATTATTGAAATAACAAGGCCAGGTCATTTGTTTGTTGTGATGAACTGGAGAAATGTGGGTGAAGATAAAAATAGAGGAATGTGAGAAAAAAAAGTTTAGAATTACACATTTTATTGACCAACATTTATATCTAGATTTGTTAAATGACACATAATGTAGCTCATTTCCTATCCTTGCTTCATTTTGAGGTGAGCAAAAATACTGGAACATGAAACTAAGAGGTATTTATCTTGATTTTGGCATGTCCCATCCCATTTCAGTGTGTAGAATTTGGGGTTATTTATTTGTTGAAATGGAATACAGCACTCATAGCCACCATCTGTTCAATAGCATATAATTACCTGCAACAATGAATCAGTCTGTTTTAGTAGCTTAGATTATCCAATTTATATCTACAGGAGCCAGCCCCGCCCCCTCATGGAGTTATTTTGATACATTAGCCCAAAAGGGACATACATATGCCACCTTTCACATTTGTATTGTGGTTGAAATATTATTATAATAATATAAGTTGTTGCTTTTACAGGCACCACAGTGGATTATTGGTTAGCACTGTTGCCTCACAGCATCAAGATCATCAAATCAAATCAAATCAATTTTATTTATATAGCGCCAAATCACAACAAACAGTTGCCCCAAGGCGCTTTATATTGTAAGGCAAGGCCATACAATAATTACAGAAAAACCCCAACGGTCAAAACAACCCCCTGTGAGCAAGCACTTGGTGACAGTGGGAAGGAAAAACTCCCTTTTAACAGGAAGAAACCTCCAGCAGAACCTCCAGGGAGGGGCAGTCTTCTGCTGGGACTGGTTGGGGCTGAGGGAGAGAACCAGGAAAAAGACATGCTGTGGAGGGGAGCAGAGATCAATCACTAATGATTAAATGCAGAGTGGTGCATATAGAGCAAAAACAGAAAGAAACACACAGTGCATCATGGGAACCCCCCAGCAGTCTAAGTCTATAGTAGCATAACTAAGAGATGTTTCAGGGTCACCTGATCCAGCCCTAACTATAAGCTTTAGCAAAAAGGAAAGTTTTAAGCTTAATCTTATAAGTAGAGAGGGTGTCTGTCTCCCTGATCCGAATTGGGAACTGGTTCCACAGGAGAGGAGCCTGAAAGCTGAAGGCTCTGCCTCCCATTCTACTCTTACAAACCCTAGGAACTACAAGTAAGCCTGCAGTCTGAGAGCGAAGCGCTCTGTTGGGGTGATATGGTACTATGAGGTCCCTAAGATAAGATTATTCAAAATCTTATAAGTAAGAAGAAGAATTTTAAATTCTATTCTGGAATTAACAGGGAGCGAATGAAGAGAAGCCAATATGGGTGAGATATGCTCTCTTCTTCTAGTCCCCGTCAGTACTCTAGCTGCAGCATTTTGAATTAACTGAAGGCTTTTCGGGGAACTTTTAGGACAACCTGATAATAATGAATTACAATAGTCCAGCCTAGAAGAAATAAATGCATGAATTAGCTTGTCAGCATCACTCTGGGACAAGACCTTTCTAATTTTAGAGATATTGCGCAAAATGCAAAAAAGCAGTCCTACATATTTGCTTATTATGCGCATTGAAGGACATATCCTGATCAAAAATGACTCCAAGATTTCTCCCAGTATTACTGGAGGTCAGGGTAATGCCATCCAGAGTAAGGCTCTGGTTAGACACCATGTTCCTAAGATTTGTGGGGCCAAGTACAATAAGTTCAGTTTTATCTGAATTTAAAAGCAGGAAATGAGAGGTCATCCATGTCTTTATGTCTGAAAGACATTCCTCCAGTTTAACTAATTGGTGTGTGTCCTCTGGCTTCATGGATAGATAAAGCTGGGTATCATCTGCGTAACAATGAAAATTTAAGCAAAGCCGTCTAATAATACTGCCTAAGGGAAGCATGTATAAAGTGAATAAAATTGGTCCTAGAAGAGAAGACTCCCCATTTACATGAACAAATTGTAATCTATTAGATATATATGATTCAAACCACTGCAGTGCAGTGCCTTTAATACCTAGGGCATGCTCTAATCTCTGTAATAAAATTTTATGGTCAACAGTATCAAAAGCTGTACTGAGGTCTAACAGGACAAGCACAGAGATGAGTCCACTGTCTGAGGCCATAAGAAGATCATTTGTAACCTTCACTAATGCTGTTTCTGTACTATGATGAATTCTGAAACCTGACTGAAACTCTTCAAATAGACCATTCCTCTGCAGATGATCAGATAGCTGTTTTACAACTACCCTTTCAAGAATTTTTGAGAGAAAAGGAAGGTTGGAGATTGGCCTATAATTAGCTAAGATAGCTGGGTCAAGTGATGGCTTTTTAAGTAATGGTTTAATTACTGCCACCTTAAAAGCCTGTGGTACATAGCCAACTAATAAAGATAGATTGATCATATTATTTAAGATCGAAGCATTAATTAATGGTAGGGCTTCGCTGAGCAGCCTGGTAGGAATGGGGTCTAATAGACATGTTGATGGTTTGGAGGAAGTGACTAATGAAAATAACTCAGAACAAGAGAGAAAGAGTCTAACCAAATACCAGCATTACTGAAAGCAGCCGAACATAAAGATATGTCTTTGGGATGGTTATGAATAATTTTTTCTCTAATAGTTAAAATTTTATTAGCAAAGAAAGTCATGAAGTCATTACTAGTTAAAGTTAAAGGAATACTCGGCTCAATAGAGCTCTGACTCTTTGTCAGCCTGGCTACAGTGCTGAAAAGAAACCTGTGGTTGTTCTTATTTTCTTCAATTAGTGATGAATAGCAAGATGTCCTAGCTTTACGGAGGGCTTTTTTTTATAGAGCAACAGACTCTTTTTCCAGGCTAAGTGAAGATCTTCTAAATTAGTGAGATTTGATTCCCACTCTGGATGCTCCAGTTTCCTCCCACATCTAAAGACATGCAAGTTAGATGAATTGTAATCTTTAAATTGTCCATAGGCAGGTGTGAATGTGTTTGTGTGTATGTGGCCCTGCAAACTGGCTTCCTGTCCAGGGTGTACCCCGCCTCACACCCTATGACTGCTGGGATAGGCCCAAGCTCCCTATGACCCTCAACTGAAGTAAGCAGGGACAGAAAATTGATGGATAGATGTTATTTTGAGATTCATCTCTTCCAGATTTTTTCAAGTTCAGAAACCGAGTGGTCTGAAAAAAAAAGGTTCTGTGCTGTTTTAACACATCTAAATGTAAATACCAAATATTAAAAGATGACATTGACAAGTGTCTTTTTATATTCATCATTTATGTTAAAGCCAAACATCTTCAGTGATGAAAGTATAACCACGATTCAGCCATGTTATTCCATTGCTTGGAACAACAGAGGAAACTGCAGTGCCAATGAAGGGATCCCTGTTCAGTCCCACAAGTATAAATCTAGCAACAAATTATATAAATATTTTGCATTTTTTAAATTCATCTATGAAGCTCTTTCTAATCTTAATATGAGCCAGTGCTTTGTAACTGATGCAGCAAACATTTCTATTAGTTTCACAAATTTAAAAAAAATGCACAAATGATTTTGCTTTTATAAAGTATTTCTGGTACATTTGTACAATAATTAGTATGGCATAGTGTCTGTATCATGTTTTATTAACATTTTTATGTTCATGTAATATCCCATTTTAAAAACATGATGTTTGAAGCTGTTAAATGTTTGGATGACAGAGTTGTGGATAATTTGCACCTCCCAGCTGTGTGCTGTTTTGGGGTCTTTGCCACTGGCAAGTGGGACTGTTTTGTTTGGATTGTGGGGCGATGCTCCTTGCCTGGGATCTAGGGAGTGATCTTGCATTTTTAAAGCTTCTGGTTAAAAGCTTATGGAAGAGGCTGTGTTGGAGTATTGTGAACTGTGTATGGCAACAGTTCAATTAATAATGTACATGTTCAACCACTGAGTCTGGTGCCTGTGAGATTGCAGAATATTCAAGTGGTATCAGAAGTCCACAAATGAGATGTTGCAGCTACCAGGGGTTTTTATGTAGAAAACCTGCTGAATGCCCTATGGACATGCTATGGATGTGCTGCAAAGTGGCTCAGAGACCTGGGTCCTGACTACCACGCAAGAAAGGCAACTTGATGGATTAATCTGACTTACTATGAAGAGTCAATAACATCAGAACATCACCACATTACATCCATTTTGGCATCTCTTCACTGGCTTCCTGTCCCTGTGAGATCAGATTTTAAGATTTTGCTACTAGCCTATCAAATTGTTCAGGGACTGGCACCTCCCTACCTAGCTGACCTAATTAAACCCTATGTACCAGCCTGGGCTTTGCATTCTCAGAGTGCAGGACTACTTTGTGCCACTAGGGTGAATAAAAAGTCTGCAGGTCACAGAGCTTTCTCTTATCATGCCCCTGTTCTGTGGAATGATCTCCCTGCATCAATTAAACAGTCAGATTTTGTAGACACTTTCAAGTCTAGACTTAAGACACACTTATTTTCCCTTTCGTATGGCTAGCATACTGGCATATTATGTTACTATGCTTTTGACTCTTAAATTCATTTTATTAAGGAAAAAAGCAGACCGCCGACTCAACTTCATCTAAATTCTGGGTCTTTTAATGAAGTTTAGGGCTAGTGGCCAGCGATCACCTTACAAATTCTTCTGTTTTTCTTGTTGATTAATGCAGACAAATTATACTCTATTTGTTGTCTTTCTGATGCCTTTTCCTCTCTGTTTGAGGTGTGGCTCCATCCAGAGATGGGTGTGGTGTCTCTTTCTGTTACCCTCCTGTCCTGTGCACTGGCAACATTTCCTGTATATTCATTTTGTGAATTGTTTATAAATTTTGTTGGTAGCATTGCCCAACTCTTCACTGGCTGAGGGTCACCCCTTTGAGTCTGGTCTGCTTGAGGTTTCTTCCTCAAATCATCACAGGGACTTTTTTCTTACCACTGTTGCCTATGTTCTTGCTCTGGGGGTTGGTAAGGTTGGACTTTACTTGTGTGAAGTGCATTGAGGCAACTTTGTTGTGATTTGGCACAACATAAATGAAAATAAATTGAAATTGAAAATGATAATGGATATGCTTGACATTGAAGAAATGAAGTTCATTTTGGAAGAAGACTTTACCATAAGAAAATGTGTAAAATGTGAAGTACTGTGAATACTTTCTGGATGCACTGTTGTTTCATGGCTCACCCACACCTCTGTTCTCTCATTAATCTCCCACATTACGAGTCACAGCGAGGACGTTCAGGTGTTGCACGACACCAGCAATGGTTCCAGGAGTATACTGGGAGGACCCCTGTCGCCTCACCAACCTTCAACAGTTTACAATCCAGGTGTGACACTTGCAATGCTCTACGAGAGGTACGAGAGAAGAGCACCACCCAGTAACCAGTCCAAAAAATGAATGTGCCTTAAAGATGATTTGTGTCCTATTTGACAGGAGGTGCGAGGTGTGTGACACAAGCTCAGATTCAGCACAGTTGCTGTGGAAAGGAGCTGCAACCTGTGATGAGTTGGGAGTGAGAATCTGCAGAGATTTTAGCAAATACCAACCACACTCAATTTTTGAACACACCCACTGATGCTAAGATGTTTACAAGTAATAATAAGAATAATAATAGTAATAATAGTAATAATAATAATAATAATAATAATAATAATAATAAAAATTGTAAATAACTTTAAATGGAAAAAAACAAACAAAAAAAGTGATCAAGAACAACAGCAAACAAAGAGCACATTGTCAAGTAAAAACAAAACAAACTACAATAAATAATTAAAAAAAAATAAAATGTCCATTTGCTACATGAACAATTTGGATGCCTTGTGACACAACTTCATTACTTGACAAGGAGTAATTACATTTTGATCTGTCCTGTGTAGTGATAGGCCATTAGAAGTTTAGATAAAGGTATGAAAATGGGCCGACCTCATCTTTCAGTGCTGCTCTGCCTGCCCACGTGAACTCCCCAGGCTTGAAGCCCCCCCCAGGCTTGAAGCCCCCCCCAGGCTTGAAGCCCCCCCCAGGCTTGAAGCCCCCCCCAGGCTTGAAGCCCCCCCCAGGCTTGAAGCAATATTCATTGACTTTGAGTTTCACTTCCCTCTTTATCTCAAGGGTTTGTTACCAAAATTATCTTTAAATGAAATTGGCTGCTTGTTTTTTTGTTGTTGTTGTTTTGTTTTGTTTTTTTTTTAATTTGAAGTTCAACCTGCCTTTGTGTTTGACCAGCAGGGTGCTGCGTGATTAATGAAGCAGCAGAATTAGCACAGTGTAATTTGAACAGAGCACAGAGATGCTTTCACCTTTCAGCTGGATTTCTGTGAGATCATGACAGCAGCCCCAAGTAACTGCAGAAACCCAAAAGGAATTTGTTACATTTGGTGTTTCTGAGGCCTTTTCTTTCACTCAAGGTTATGTTCATACAGAAAGTAAATTATGGATTGATTATTATGCAAACACTGGAGGCAGTATAACTGTTGAGAGAGGCCATCAAAGAGCAGAAACAACCCATTTTGCTTTGCTATTCCTACGTATGTAAGCAGTAAAAACAATGAATGTCCCTGGTGAAAATAGATCCTTGTCATTTGATATTTTACCAATTTATAAACAGAAAAGACTCTTACATTTTGGTGTTCATCACTGGTGCTTAACAGTCCAATGCAAACTTTAAATAGGAGTCCAAAACTGTTCTCAGTCGTCCATGATGCCGTCCACTGACTTAGTGTACAGACTGCCATCTGCTTTGCTCACTCTAGTGAAAAATTGCATCAGAAATTTGCTGATCTTTTCATCCCAACTTCAACCTAACAGCTCTTCCTGCCTAACTAAAACTAAAAACATTTTAATACCATATTAGAGTGTGTGCAATCATGTCATGAAACATGCAACCCGGTCTCTCGGCGTGTCATGATTCAGCAGCACGAAACATACAATAATCTATTGGTTTGTGATTTTGTCACGAAAAGTGCATCATTTTTGTCACGGCAGCATGAAATAATTCAAATACATTACATGATGGCTGCATGATATTAAAAGTGAAGTGGTGGGGTTGGGGTGGTAAAGGTTAGGGTTGGGGGCAGGAGTAAGGTTAGTAATAGTTAAAAAAACAATCACAAAAATTTGAATAATTTTGTGACGGGAGCACAAAAAATGTGAGACTGGGCTGGAATCACTGCATGAATTAGTCTGCAATACAGAATGTAAAACCATAACATGAAAAAATTAAATAAAAAAACCCTCAAAACTATTTGGAAACAGCACAATGATAAAGATTATTCCACACAGCTCTGTTCCTTTCTGTTTAATCCCAAATAGCAAATCTGTCATGTTTTGAAACATCATAGTGTTGTGAAAATAAGTCCAAACAATATATAATTAAATATGAAATTGAATTAAATACCTCATAAGGGGTACTACTTGCATACTGCAGGAACTTAATCATGTTGTGATTGATATTAATCAGTCTTCAATTTGAAAGTCATAAATTCTGGATATAATTGATTGAAACTGGATACAAGATTAACACCTGGTGTAATATATACATAGATACAGGTACAAACAAATGTGACTGAGATTTTGATGTGTGTAATGATTCATAGTTTTATTACTGAGACGATATGTTGATGATGGGACATGAAAAGCAAGAGAAATGAATGAACAATATATAGAAATTGAATAGGAATAAACCTGCTTGTAATGTAGCTGAAAAGTTTGGGTTCAGAAATTATTGTGAATATGTATATATTGTGGACATGATGAGCGAAGCTCTTCAGCAGACCAGGAAGCAGAGTTGTAGTCTTATACACCTCTCTGCAGCTTCTCTCCCCCTGCCATCCCCTCATTACCCCATCCCCGTAGAGACGGTGCCTGCTCCCAGACCACCAATAACCAGCAAAAATCTATTTAAGCATAAAAATTCAAAAAGAAAAAATAATATAGCACCTTCAACTGCACCACAGACTAAAACAGTTAAATATGGTCCATTAAACATTAGGTCTCTCTCTTTTTCTTTGGCTAACAAAATACACTGAAAAAAGTGAAACAGCAGTGCACTTCATTCAAAGTACTTATTTACTCGTACATTGGTGTAATGGAAAATTGTGGTTTCCAGTTTAAATCCAATGGAATCACTTTGCATCAAAGCGAGTGTTAAGCCCTCTTGTCAAACCTTATAATATTACTTTGATGAGAGAGATAATCCTACATTAAAGCAATCATTGGGTGTCACGTGATCACGTTATGACGTCTGTCATCATAACGCTTCGGTCCCTGAAAGTTTTTGATGTCAGCCATTGCCTCGCTTCGCAAGAGCACCGTCGTCTACCTCATGCTGGGAAGTTCTATAAGGTAAGAGTTTGAATTTGGGGGTTGTCATGTACATTAATGTTTAGCAGAAGATCAGACCACAGCTTTACTAACCGTCTAAAATACTTTTACACTGCGCTCTTTTACCAAGGCAACTTTCAAAAACTTGAACTGGCGAGCTAATTAATATTTCTTTCTCACGTCTTTTGTAATTTGGTTATTTTGCGGCTGGACTGAAAGCGTGGGACGCACAGGAGCCTAAAATATCCCTGGAGTGTTGCAGGAGGCCCGGATCTTTGAGTGGCTGTCCCCCCTCACAGACCCGGAGCTGCAGCAGACTCTGGGCGGGAGGAGAGCGTGTTACCCCGTGGGCTAACTCTAGCAAGTTGCTGCTGAAATACGTCACCGTAAGTTCTATAAAACTTTATACGCGTCCCCGTGTTGTGTCCAGGTACAGAAACCCGGTATCGTTGCAGCCCCAGGGCCACGTCTACCGGTCTGGACCATCCCATGTGTCTGAACTGTGACACAGTGAGCACCTGCTCTCTCTCTCCTCCCTCCAGCCGTGCGGCCCACAGGGAGGCGGGCGGCTCTGTGCACAGGCTTCTGCTGCTGCTGACCTGCTCTAAAGGAGACAAAACCAGAACCTACTTCAATGCGTTGTTGAACCACGCGTGTTTTCTTCTTCATCAACAGTAACAGAGTTTCAAGTGAAGCCTTTCCTCCGCAAAAGTCTCTGCACATTCACGTGTGTCTGTGTGCATGCGCGCACGTCGGTGTGCCTCGTTTTGAGTGGGGAATGGCATGACTGGAAACTAAATGTGACAACGGAGGAGGCTCTATCGTTTAAGACTTGCATCCTATATGAAGCCTTCAGCTGGTGAAAATCATAAAACACACACACTTAGAAATCTCACTCACTTGGTTTTAATGATAAAATGCTATTTTTTTTACACTCTCTTGTTTAGATTTGGATTTTTCATGACTTTTTATAATATATCCATGCAAGACTTGGTTTCTACATAACCAGGTCCAAAGGTAGAGCAATAATTATTTCTTTTTTTTTTTTTTTAAGTACCAATAACAGTCTACTGGTGGTTGGCTCTCACTGCGGTATTGTATCACTTCCTGTTCCGGAGCACAGCGGTGTTTTTCTGTATCTGTTAGCTGTTTAATCTGCGCAGTTAGATTGATCTAGTTACCTAGATAACGATTTGTTTCACAGTGTAATCTTCACGTGCCTTAACTAAAGCACTCCCTCTGCTGAATCACCTCTAAATTATTTACACATTATTCACTTTGTGTGTTTTTAGGCATCCGCTAGCTTAGTGTAGCTACTAACTCTTAGCCGGTTTAGCATGGCAGCTTCTCCTGTCTCTCCCGCACTTTTCTGCTCTGGGTGTGAAATGTTTAGTCATTCCTTGGCCTCCTTTAGCAGTAATGGTACTTGTAATAAGTGTAGCTTATTCATAGCTTTGGAGGCTAGGCTGGGCGAATTGGAGACTCGGCTCAGCACCGTGGAAAATTCTACAGCTAGCAAGGCCCCTGTAGTCAGTGCAAACCAAGGTAGCTTAGCCGCCATTAGTTCTCTTCCAGCAGATCACGAGCAGCCGGGAAAGCAGACCGACTGGGTGACTGTGAGGAGGAAGCAAAGCCCTAAACAGAAGCCCCGTGTACACCGCCAACCCATTCACATTTCTAACCGTTTTTCCGCACTCGACGACACACCCACCGAGGATCAAACTCTGGTTATTGGCGACTCTGTTTTGAGAAATGTGAAGTTAGCGACACCAGCAACCATAGTCAATTGTCTTCCGGGGGCCAGAGCAGGCGACATTGAAGGAAATTTGAAACTGCTGGCTAAGGCTAAGTGTAAATTTGGTAAGATTGTAATTCACGTCGGCAGTAATGACACCCGGTTACACCAATCGGAGATCACTAAAATTAACATTGAATCGGTGTGTAACTTTGCAAAAACAATGTCGAACTCTGTAGTTTTCTCTGGGCCCCTCCCCAGTCGGACCGGGAGTGACATGTTTAGCCGCATGTTCTCCTTGAATTGCTGGCTGTCAGAGTGGTGTCCAAAAAATGAGGTGGGCTTCATAGATAATGGGCAAAGCTTCTGGGGAAAACCTGGTCTTGTTAGGAGAGACGGCATCCATCCCACTTTGGATGGAGCAGCTCTCATTTCTAGAAATCTGGCCAATTTTCTTAAATCCTCCAAACCGTGACTATCCAGGGTTGGGACCAGGAAGCAGAGTTGTAGTCTTACACACCTCTCTGCAGCTTCTCTCCCCCTGCCATCCCCTCATTACCCCATCCCCGTAGAGACGGTGCCTGCTCCCAGACCACCAATAACCAGCAAAAATCTATTTAAGCATAAAAATTCAAAAAGAAAAAATAATATAGCACCTTCAACTGCACCACAGACTAAAACAGTTAAATATGGTCCATTAAACATTCGGTCTCTCTCTTCTAAGTCCCTGTTAGTAAATGATATAATAATTGATCAACATATTGATTTATTCTGCCTTACAGAAACCTGGTTACAGCAGGATGAATATGTTAGTTTAAATGAGTCAACACCCCCGAGTCACACTAACTGCCAGAATGCTCGTAGCACAGGCCGAGGCGGAGGATTAGCAGCAATCTTCCATTCCAGCTTATTAATTAATTAAAAACCCAGACAGAGCTTTAATTCATTTGAAAGCTTGACTCTTACTCTTGTCCATCCAAATTGGAAGTCCCAAAAACCAGTTTTATTTGTTATTATCTATCGTCCATCTGGTCGTTACTGTGAGTTTCTCTGTGAATTTTCAGACCTTTTGTCTGACTTAGTGCTTAGCTCAGATAAGATAATTATAGTGGGCGATTTTAACATCCAGACAGATGCTAAGAATGACAGCCTCAACACTGCATTTAATCAATTATTAGACTCAATTGGCTTTGCTCAAAATGTAAATGAGTCCACCCACCACTTTAATCATATCTTAGATCTTGTTCTGACTTATGGTATGGAAATTGAAGACTTAACAGTATTCCCTGAAAACTCCCTTCTGTCTGATCATTTCTTAATAACATTTACATTTACTCTGATGGACTACCCAGCAGTGGGGAATAAGTTTTATTACACTAGAGTTCTTTCAGAAAGCGCTGTAACTAGGTTTAAGGATATGATTCCTTCTTTATGTTCTCTAATGCCATATACCAACACAGTGCAGAGTAGCTACCTAAACTCTGTAAGTGAGATAGAGTATCTCATCAATAGTTTTACATCCTCATTGAAGACAACTTTGGATGCTGTAGCTCCTCTGAAAAAGAGAGCTTTAAATCAGAAGTGCCTGACTCCGCGGTATAACTCACAAACTCGCAGCTTAAAGCAAATAACCCATAAGTTGGAGAGGAAATGGCGTCTCACTAATTTAGAAGATCTTCACTTAGCCTGGAAAAAGAGTCTGTTGCTCTATAAAAAAGCCCTCCGTAAAGCTAGGACATCTTACTACTCATCACTAATTGAAGAAAATAAGAACAACCCCAGGTTTCTTTTCAGCACTGTAGCCAGGCTGACAAAGAGTCAGAGCTCTATTGAGCTGAGTATT
The DNA here is from genome assembly GCF_902500255.1 of Thalassophryne amazonica. Classification (NCBI taxonomy): domain Eukaryota; kingdom Metazoa; phylum Chordata; class Actinopteri; order Batrachoidiformes; family Batrachoididae; genus Thalassophryne; species Thalassophryne amazonica. The sequence continues at coordinate 7,473,003 of NC_047121.1, forward strand.
CCATTAACTTTAACTAGTAATGACTTCATGACTTTCTTTGCTAACAAAATTTTAACTATTAGAGAAAAAATTACTCATAACCATCCCAAAGACGTATCGTTATCTTTGGCTGCTTTCAGTGATGCCGGTATTTGGTTAGACTCTTTCTCTCCGATTGTTCTGTCTGAGTTATTTTCATTAGTTACTTCATCCAAACCATCAACATGTTTATTAGACCCCATTCCTACCAGGCTACTCAAGGAAGCCCTACCATTATTTAATGCTTCGATCTTAAATATGATCAATCTATCTTTGTTAGTTGGCTATGTACCACAGGCTTTTAAGGTGGCAGTAATTAAACCATTACTTAAAAAGCCATCACTTGACCCAGCTATCTTAGCTAATTATAGGCCAATCTCCAACCTTCCTTTTCTCTCAAAAATTCTTGAAAGGGTAGTTGTAAAACAGCTAACTGATCATCTGCAGAGGAATGGTCTATTTGAAGAGTTTCAGTCAGGTTTTAGAATTCATCGTAGTACAGAAACAGCATTAGTGAAGGTTACAAATGATCTTCTTATGGCCTCGGACAGTGGACTCATCTCTGTGCTTGTTCTGTTAGACCTCAGTGCTGCTTTTGATACTGTTGACCATAAAATTTTATTACAGAGATTAGAGCATGCCATAGGTATTAAAGGCACTGCGCTGCGGTGGTTTGAATCATATTTGTCTAATAGATTACAATTTGTTCATGTAAATGGGGAATCTTCTTCACAGACTAAAGTTAATTATGGAGTTCCACAAGGTTCTGTGCTAGGACCAATTTTATTCACTTTATACATGCTTCCCTTAGGTAGTATTATTAGACGGTATTGCTTAAATTTTCATTGTTACGCAGATGATACCCAGCTTTATCTATCCATGAAGCCAGAGGACACACACCAATTAGCTAAACTGCAGGATTGTCTTACAGACATAAAGACATGGATGACCTCTAATTTCCTGCTTTTAAACTCAGATAAAACTGAAGTTATTGTACTTGGCCCCACAAATCTTGGAAACATGGTGTCTAACCAGATCCTTACTCTGGATGGCATTACCCTGACCTCTAGTAATACTGTGAGAAATCTTGGAGTCATTTTTGATCAGGATATGTCATTCAAAGCGCATATTAAACAAATATGTAGGACTGCTTTTTTGCATTTACGCAATATCTCTAAAATCAGAAAGGTCTTGTCTCAGAGTGATGCTGAAAAACTAATTCATGCATTTATTTCCTGTAGGCTGGACTATTGTAATTCATTATTATCAGGTTGTCCTAAAAGTTCCCTAAAAAGCCTTCAGTTAATTCAAAATGCTGCAGCTAGAGTACTGACGGGGACTAGAAGGAGAGAGCATATCTCACCCATATTGGCCTCTCTTCATTGGCTTCCTGTTAATTCTAGAATAGAATTTAAAATTCTTCTTCTTACTTATAAGGTTTTGAATAATCAGGTCCCATCTTATCTTAGGGTCCTCGTAGTACCATATCACCCCAATAGAGCGCTTCGCTCTCAGACTGCAGGCTTACTTGTAGTTCCTAGGGTTTTTAAGAGTAGAATGGGAGGCAGAGCCTTCAGCTTTCAGGCTCCTCTCCTGTGGAACCAGCTCCCAATTCAGATCAGGGAGACAGACATCCTCTCTACTTTTAAGATTAGGCTTAAAACTTTCCTTTTTGCTAAAGCTTATAGTTAGGGTTGGATCAGGTGACCCTGAACCATCCCTTAGTTATGCTGCTATAGACGTAGACTGCTGGGGGGTTCCCATGATGCACTGTTTCTTTCTCTTTTTGCTCTGTATGCACCAGTCTGCATTTAATCATTAGTGATTGATCTCTGCTCCCCTCCACAGCATGTCTTTTTCCTGGTTCTCTCCCTCAGCCCCAACCAGTCCCAGCAGAAGACTGCCCCTCCCTGAGCCTGGTTCTGCTGGAGGTTTCTTCCTGTTAAAAGGGAGTTTTTCCTTCCCACTGTCGCCAAGTGCTTGCTCACAGGGGGTCGTTTTGACCGTTGGGGTTTTACATAATTATTGTATGGCCTTGCCTTACAATATAAAGCGCCTTGGGGAAACTGTTTGTTGTGATTTGGCGCTATATAAAAAAAATTGATTGATTGATTGATTGACTGCTTTTTTGCATTTACGCAATATCTCTAAAATTAGAAAGGTCTTGTCTCAGAGTGATGCTGAAAAACTAATTCATGCATTTATTTCCTCTAGGCTGGACTATTGTAATTCATTATTATCAGGTTGTCCTAAAAGTTCCCTGAAAAGCCTTCAGTTAATTCAAAATACTGCAGCTAGAGTACTAACGGGGACTAGAAGGAGAGAGCATATTTCACCCATATTGGCCTCTCTTCATTGGCTTCCTGTTAATTCTAGAATAGAATTTAAAATTCTTCTTCTTACTTATAAGGTTTTGAATAATCAGGTCCCATCTTATCTTAGGGACCTCATAGTACCATATCACCCCAATAGAGCGCTTCGCTCTCAGACTGCAGGCTTACTTGTTGTTCCTAGGGTTTTTAAGAGTAGAATGGGAGGCAGAGCCTTCAGCTTTCAGGCTCCTCTCCTGTGGAACCAGCTCCCAATTCAGATCAGGGAGACAGACACCCTCTCTACTTTTAAGATTAGGCTGAAAACTTTCCTTTTTGGTAAAGCTTATAGTTAGGGCTGGATCATGTGACCCTGAACCATCCCTTAGTTATGCTGCTATAGACTTAGACTGCTGGGGGGTTCCCATGATGCACTGTTTCTTTCTCTTTTTGCTCTGTATGCACCACTCTGCATTTAATCATTAGTGATCGATCTCTGCTCCCCTCCACAGCATGTCTTTTTCCTGGTTCTCTCCCTCAGCCCCAACCAGTCCCAGCAGAAGACTGCCCCTCCCTGAGCCTGGTTCTGCTGGAGGTTTCTTCCTGTTAAAAGGGAGTTTTCCTTCCCACTGTAGCCAAGTGCTTGCTCACAGGGGGTCGTTTTGACCGTTGGGGTTTTTCCGTAATTATTGTATGGCCTTGCCTTACAATATAAAGCGCCTTGGGGCAACTGTTTGTTGTGATTTGGCACTATATAAATAAAATTGATTGATTGATTGACTCATAATGAGTATTGCTAGTTTTAATATTGCCTAATTCTTAACAATTCCCATTCCTTTGTCTGTACTTATCAATTTGTTGCTGTATGTACAGCTATTGCATCATTCACTCAACCGAAGCCCTTTTTATGGAAAGTTGTGTGCCTCATGTTTAATGTTAAGCAAAGCAGCTTACTACTGCTTAGCCTTTTCCCTCTTCTTTCATGCCATGAATTCAGTGTCCATTTTGCTTCAGGGGATTTGTTTACTCTTTTTGTTTTATAAAAACCTGTATTCACATTTTTTTAAACTATGTGGATACTACTTTTATTATATTTTTTAATAACATTTTATTCTAAATAATTGAGTGATATCTGATAAAAGGGAAAATACATTTTGCAACATACAATTACTTCTTAATTTATTAGAGCTAGTTAATGAGTCTCAAATTGTAGTGACGACAAGGAATAATATTTACTGTCCTAACAAAAATACATTTCACTTTCCTTTGTATTCCCAGGATTAGGATTTCTGGAATCATTCAAGGTTTCAGTCTGGTTGCTGAATTTGGTAAGTAGCCCACAAAAACACACACACAAACGCACCAGAACATGTCATATATGAATTTCCAACCCTAGGAAATTCAGAACTTACAAGTTTACACTCTCTTAGCCTAACATTCAGCTTAAAGAGTGTTGTCTTCCTGCTAAAGAAGTAACTGTCAATAAGCATAATTATTTCTATATGCCATTCTGCAGTATTGTCAGCAAAAGTGTTCTGTTGTGAATGTAATTTTACTATGAGACTGTCCAGAGTAACTATAATCTTGGTCCCTGCTATTGGAATTAGAAGATAATAAGTTATTATGGACATTCTCACAGTAAAATCACATTTAACATTGAAAACAGACTCCAAAATCTGGCTGCAACTGGACACCAAAATGTAACAATTTGGCTGTAATTACTGTGAAATGGCCCATATATAATATGCAAAAAGTTTTATCCTGCATTGTGAATATTGTGCTTAACTGCAAATGGGTAAGGGTGGTATTTTTTGTTTCTCTCCTAGTTTTCTGATGAATGTGGAAATGCAAAGACTGTGGTTCTTCTGTGTCACGAAGATCTGAGCTTCTTAAACATTATAAGCTTGAACACAGTCATTATGGATGCCGCTATTCTTATCCTTGCATCTATTTTAGTTGTCCATGTACCTGTAAGAGTTGGAAGACACTTCTGACCCACTTGTCCAGATTTCATCAGTCATCTTCACAAACTGAAACCACCACACTCAAATGCCTCATATGCAACTGCAATCAAAGTTCAACATTGAAGGACTAGTTTAAACATATAGCACAACATCTTCAGAACAATGAAACAGTAGTGTGTGTTTCAGGGGTGTTCATACAAAACAAATATCTATGCTTCTTATCACACACACAAAAGCAGAAATCATAAGGACTGTTCAGTAAAAGACCTAAAACCTGGAATTTTTGAAAAACAGAGTTTGGCTACAAATTTTCACACTGAACCAAATGGTTCTGATAGTATCCACATTGATGGCATTCATTCAGAGGACTCAGATGATATCACTACAGAAGATTTCAGTCATGTCTGTTTTGACAGCCAGGATTTAAATGACGTGCCACGTAATGTTGAACTCAAACTTGCATCTCTTTTTCTGAAGCTGGAACATATTTATCTTGTTTCTAGTGTTGCTGTTGATGAACTTTTGCAAGAGTTTGACCATTTGATAAGCACTGCTTCTGTCCCTCTTATCCATCAAACTGTAGTTCAGCACTTGCAGAATGGTAACTGTTGTGTAGATGAAACAGTGGTGCAAGATCTGGTATCTGCTCTTTGTAAATCACATCCAGTTGCAGCCACTCTTGGAAATCATGGCTCACTTTCCACTGCTTGGAAGAGAAAGACGTACTATAAGAAACATTTTGATATTGTTGAACCTGTAGAATTTCAATACATCTGTATACTAAAATCCTTACAGCAGATTTTAAGCTGTGAAAATTTTCTGGATATTGCCATCAATTTAAAATATCCCCATCAAATTCAGTCAGATGAAATACAGTACAAGTTATTTTATGATGGTAGTAATTACAAAGAAAATGTACATACAAGTTATTTTATGATGGTAGTAATTACAAAGAAAATGTATTTTTTTCAAACGCATGTGCTATTTCAATTTATTTGTATTTAGACGACTTTGAAATTTGTAACCCTCTTGGTACCTCCAGAAGAAAATATAAAGTCTGTGGGGTATATTGGACTTTGGGTAACTTTCCTGCTACTTGTCACTCATCACTGGCTAATATATATTTAGCAGCACTAATTCACAGTGAGGATGTCAAGTACTATGGTTATGATGCTGTATTGAAGCCCTTATTAACCACTCTGCATTTAATCATTAGTGATCGATCTCTGCTCCCCTCCACAGCATGTCTTTTTCCTGGTTCTCTCCCTCAGCCCCAACCAGTCCCAGCAGAAGACTGCCCCTCCCTGAGCCTGGTTCTGCTGGAGGTTTCTTCCTGTTAAAAGGGAGTTTTTCCTTCCCACTGTAGCCAAGTGCTTGCTCACAGGGGGTCGTTTTGACCGTTGGGGTTTTACATAATTATTGTATGGCCTTGCCTTACAATATAAAGCGCCTTGGGGCAACTGTTTGTTGTGATTTTGCGCTATATAAAAAATTGATTGATTGATTGATTGATTGATTGATTGATTGATTATTGCAGGATCTTATAATATTAGAACAAGAAGGTGTGTTTATAGCCAAATTAGGAAAAAATGTGAAAGGCTTTGTTCACTGTGTTTTAGCAGACAATCTTGGAGCACACAGTTTTGCAGGCTTTGTGGAAAACTTTTCAGGCAGGCACTTTTGCAGATTTTGTACAGCAGAAAATTCAATCAAAAGAAGTTAAGTCAGGAGCATTTTGTCTGAGGAGCAAGGAAATTCATGTTTCTCATCTTAAAGCTGTTGAAGAAAATTCACTGGCTAGCCATTTTGGTGTAAAAAGGAAGTGTGTGTTGTCAGAGAATTTGTCATATTTTAATTTGACACAAAGTTTCCCCCCAGATGTTGTTCATGATTTGTTTGAAGGGATTGTACCTGTTGAGATTGCTCTTTGTCTTACTGTGCTAATTTCAAAACAATATTTTACACTGTCCAATTTGAATGAGGCAATTACAAAGTTTCCATTTAAATGGACTGATAAGACGAACCGTCCCCATCTTGTACCCCAAACCTACGCAACAAAAAGAACAATTGGAGGAAATGCACATGAGAACTGGAGCCTGTTGAGATTTCTTCCTCTCTTGATCGGACCCAGAGTTCCTGCAAATGAGCCAGCGTGGCAAGTCCTCTGTGATTTAATGGACATTGTCGAACTTGTTGTTGCACCTGTTCACACTGAGGGCTCAATTTGTTATCTTGACTTCAACAGAGGTGTCAAGTAACGGAGTACAAATACTTCGTTACTGTACTTAAGTACACTTTTTAGGTATCTATACTTTACTCCATTACTTATTTTTCTGCCTACTTCTGACTTCTACTCATTACATTTTCACACAAGTATCTGTACTTTCTATTACTTACATTTTTAAAACAAACAGCCTCGTTACTCTTGGCTTCAGTTTAATGTTTATATATATATATATTTCACGTCATGTGCGCCATCCAATACAGATCAGTGGCGCCATCCACACCTAGTGAGAACGAGTGTAACTGGATGAATCGTATAACGCAAACACTCATTGGTTAGGCTATTCGTCAAATTTGTGCTGCTGACACAAAAGGAAATTGTCAGAAGCAAGCAAGCTGGTGTTCTACAAGCTGCAAATGTGAAGTGTATGTCACACCACAATGTCGGATTCAGAAAAAGATGTCGATATGTCAAAGGTCGGACACAGGCGAGAGCGTATCGGGAGATGGAGACGGAGACGGAGACCAACAAGACCTTCCTCATTCTTGGCCCTATCTCAAAGATTTTTTCGAAATAGTCGGGAGCAAAAATGACTCGTGGAAAATGCAGTGCAAACTCTGCACACCCAAGACCCACGTTATTTTGGCATTCAAGAACTCTCCCTCCAATTTGAAAAAACATGTAGAGGTAAGTAAGCTTATTCTTTGTTACTACCGAACTGTGATAATTGATATATTTTGCTGCAGCTTGGCTAGCATAGGGACATGCCAAGACATGCCCGGGTAGCAGCTAACAATTGTCGAAGGTGTTAGCCTTGCCTCTCTGATGTTTTCAGAATAAGCTGCCCCCAATCTCTAAAGTGTGAGCTACTACACTCTTGTAAGCTTTTAGACCATCTAATATCTGGTTTATTTTCCCATGTTTATGTAATCGTGTGCCTTCAGCATTTTTCACTGTCTTCAGTTGTGTTGGTTGGTTGTGTGTCCTGGGCAACTGAATTAACAATTTCATAGCCTTCCTTCGTGTCACTCTCTTTTGTATAGACCAAGATTGCTTGAATTCAATATGACCTGTCCAAATATCTTCATCAACTAATTTAGGACCATGTTTAATTGGCTATTCACCGAGCCGGGCTCGTCCATTAGCTTAGCGCAGGCTATTCACCGAGCCTATCCCCGGCTCGTTGAATAGCCACTTCATTGTTTTTTACCCCGGGCAATTGTGTCAAAGTGTGAATTGTGTGAGATGGTGGCCACTGGGTATCGAGAACTGGTTCCTTTCGGGTATTGTTAAGAAATGATTGAATCCACTGACATCAATAAGCTTTGTGCTTAACGATTCTGTTATTATCGGTCCTTCAGAGTGGCTGTTGTTTTGGGGCGTGTATCAGGAAAATGATAATTTCTCTACATTGATTACAGACCCTGCAGCACGGCTTTGCTTTGAACCGTGAACCAATCGAAGTAGTGGTTTGCAGATTGAAGCAATGCTTCGACCTATTACTTCGTTTATTCTTTCTTTCTTTCGCTTAATTTTCCCCCGCGAAAACCCCAAAGAGGTATTATTTACCTTTTCTATGTTAAACCGACCTGTTATGGTCTTCTGAAACAGTTGATAGATGTATTTTATAACTTAAAAATGGGAGCGATGCTAACGCGTTAGCATGTCTATGGCATTTTCAATGTTAAAACTTAGCATTAAGCAATTGCAGTTCTCATCACGTTCGGGTGCATTTGTTTTCAAATTGTAATATTTCTTAAATGTATTTTTGTTTATATATTAATAATCTAATGATTATTATATACAATGTTAGAGAAAGAGGCAAAAAGAACCTGAATAGAAACACAACAGAAAATATAATGGCAACTAACAATGAACATACATAAATAAATAAATACATACATACATACATAAATAAGTGTTTCCTTTGAACACCTAGTGACTCTCACACCTCCAGTTCATCCCTGTCTTATTTAATGACAGTTTGTTTCGGTCAAACCATATTTTTAATGTGTTAATTTCTTCAGTGATTTCCTCCAGAACTATCTGCCAAAATAGAAAACTGCTGCATCCGAGTAAGAGCAGAATACTACTGGAATGAATTTGAATAAGGAAAGTTGTGTTTTTCTTGTTTTTTTTTTTTTTTTTTTTTTTTTTTTTTTTTTTTTTTTTAGGTTTTTTTTTTTCCTTCACTAAATGGATGCTGCACTCACTCCAGTTTATTGTCTGGAATAGTCCCAGATTGCATTTCAGAGCTTCTAGAATTGAAACATTTTCGTGCAGGTGGTGTTGGGGGGTAATTTTGGGTTTCAGCTTTTTTTGTTTTTCACCACCTTCATCCCTGAATATGTGAATCATGATTCACTTTTGTGTGGATTAAAGTCACTAACTGGGACTCCTGTCTTGTTGGAGAAAGAAACGAGAATTGTCGTCCGTTCTGTTCACACAACTCCAAACGCTGCACAGCTCTCTGCCGAGTCAAGTTAGAACGATAGAATCTAGTCTGAATTAATAACTTCAAAGTGAAACACCGTTTTGTTTATTTTTATTTATGTCCAGAGATCAAGGATACAGTGACCAATTTCATATTTATTTACTTTAAGACTCAATGAAATACATAGAAAAACTGTAAAGCCTACTTTTAGTACAAAATTCACAAGAGGTATCGATAAGGGAATCAATAAGGAATCGGCTCGATAAGCAGAATCGATATTGATAAAATCTTATCAATACCCATCCCTAGTGGCCACTTACTGTATAAGTAGAGGAAATGTGGCTGAACAAATCTGTAACGATGTTAACAGTGCCCTCTTAATGAACTAATGATTAAATGTTTTGTTGCATATTTTGCAGAGAAAACACAGAAATCATCTGGAGAGATACAAAGCCCTCACTTCAACGGCCCCAAAAAGAAAGGCAGACGGAGCACCACCACAGCAAGGCCCAGCAACCAAACAAGCCAGATTATGGGGCAGCAGGCCAGTGTCCCAGGCCAGTGTCGATAAAAAAAAATCCTTAACTTTATTGTGCAAGGTCTACATGCAACTAATACAGTGGAACAGCAGGGGTTTATAGATCTCATACAGCATCTCCAGCCCAATGTAAATGTCATGTCCCGCAACACTGTAGTCAACAAAATTCAGAAAGCCTCTCTTGAAATGAGAAACAATCTGAAAGCAGCAATGAGTGAAACTGACTTCATTGGCACTACAACGGATTGCTGGACAGCATACAGGCGTGGATTTCTTGGCGTAACAGCGCATTGGTTAGACCCTCAGAGTATGACCAGACGGTGCGCTGCCCTAGCCTGTAAACAGCTGAATGGGTCACACACCTTCTCTGCCCTTGCCAGTGCATTGAACGAAGTTCACTGTGAATTCAAGATCCGAGACAAAATCACACGCACCACGACTGACAATGGGTCCAACTTCATAAAAGCTTTTAAGCTATATGGGCAAACTGATGAAAACAACAACCCAGGTCCTAGTGTCGAGAGTGCTGAAGCCGAAGATGACAATGGTGATGGGAATGATGAAGAACAGGAGAGTGAGGGCATGGAGTTCGTCGAGGCTGGAGCGATACTTGACGAGGATGACTGCCTGGAATACCAACTACCCAGACACCATCGCTGTGCTTGCCACCTTCTTAATTTGGTGTCAACTGTTGATGTTGAGGAGGCCAATGTCAACAGCACCTACAAGCGGGTTTCATGCTCAGCTTTTTTGAAGTGTTGGGGACTTTGGAACAAAAGCGCAAGATCTACCACAGCAGCAGAGGTCATCGAAAAGAACTGCAAACTGCAGTTATTGAGGCCAAATGCAACAAGATGGAATTCCCTGTTCTTGGCAGTGGAGAGGATCATCAGAATTACAAGGGAGCAGGGAGAAGGGGCCATCACAGCTGTATGCAGCGCACTGAAGATAGCCATGTATGTACCGGACACTTTTTATTTTTTGAATTATTTCAATCAATATTAACTGAAAAGATATAAAATACATATTAATGCATTTCCTCTATTTACAGTATATTTTTACTAACCCCTTGTGCAGGTGATTTGCAGTATTTGTTAGTTATTTAATTGAAGGTGTTGTTTTCTGTTCTTTCTTTGTTGATTCAATAGGTTCACACCTGTTGAGCTTGCATTCCTGGCCGAATACATGAAGACCATAGCCCCGGTGGCGAAGGCCCTGGATGTCCTGCAGGGCGATACGAATGTGCAGATGGGCTGGTTGGTGCCAACGATCACAATACTCAAAAACCTCCGCCTTTCCACCAAGTTCTGTAGGCCTTTAATTGATGCTCTACTAAAAGGCCTTGAGAAGCGTTTCAAACACGTCCTCACAGAACCAGAGCTGATTGCTGCTGCAATTCTCATGCCCAAATTCAAGACCAGCTGGACAAGTGACGACTACACCCTGAGACTCGGTAAGTGCTGCTTTTTTACTATAATACAGGTGGGTTTTTTTGCTACGAAGTACATTCATGGCTGAAACTGTTGGCACCCTTCAGGATTATTTATTTATTTTTGAACATAATTTTGAAGTTTTTTGAATAACCAAATCAGGCTTTTTTTTTTTATTATCCAACACAGCTGAAATACAATCATTTTCCTCATTCAATATGGCAGTGTCCTTTAGCAGCGATAAAAGGATAAAAGGACACGTTATAGGTCATCAGATGTCATCTGTGGTAGCATTCAGGGAAATACTGTATCAGTCGATATCTAATTGACGGTAGACTATACATTCTATTGGTTTCCATGGCCAGTGTGAATTTCCCTCAAATGCCAACCAGTCAAGGACGGTGCCAACTGTTTCAGCTCTAACACAAGCATGTGCTGTATTTGTATGTGCTGTATTTGTATGTGCTGTATTTGTATGTGCTGTATTTGTTTGTAACCCATATATAGTTAATCATTATGCAATTTTTCACTGTTGTAATTTCAGTGTTTTTTGTCTTTTCCCCATATTCATTAGGCCTTGACTATATCAAAAGTCACTTGAAGGACCAAGCTGAGGACAATCAAGCTGAGAGCTTGCCTTCTTCTTCAGAGGAGGAGGACTTCTTTTCTTCAATCAAACAGCCCAGTTCCCAAGAAAATGCCAAACAGCTGGAGACTTACCTTGGCTCCCCAGGTGATACAATGGAAGCACTTAAGACTTTTCCAGCTATTTGCAACCTTTCCTTGAGGCTTAACACTGCACTCCCAGCCTCAGCTGCATGTGAGAGACTGTTTAGTGTAACGGGACTGATCTTCCGTCCAAAAAGGGCACGTATTGATCACAAGAACTTTGAGAATCAGCTTCTTTTGAGGCGCAACAAAGCATTCTGGTAGTCTTATTGGGTATGCTGTCTTGCTTTTGCTACTGACGCACACACCCTCATACACAGTTCTTGAGTGTCCAGTTTCTGAACGGTTCTATGGACCTCATCATTACACTGATGCATATTAATAGCACACACACACACACACACACACACACACACACACACACACACACACACACACACACACACACACACACACACACACACACACACACCCTCTCAAAGGTGTTGCTAAAAGGTGAGGATAAAGGATGTGTAATTCATTTCTAAAGCCCTGTGCTGCTGTGAGGGCTCAACAGCAGACACACTAGGATGCAATAAAGAGGAATACGAGGTCTGTCAGTAAAGTATCCGACCTTTTTATTTTTTTCAAAAACCATATGGATTTGAATCACGTGTGACCACTGCTCACACAAAGCCTGCTCACAGGCGAATAACGCAACTGACAGGCGTGAAAAAACTCACGCATGCGCACGAAGGTTCAAGCTTGGCTGATGCAATCACACGTGATTCAAATCCATATGGTTTTTGAAAAAATAAAAAGGTCCTATACTTTTCTAACAGACCTCATACGTTTAATGCACCTCACTAGCTGGGGACTTTGGCTTCCATTGTGTGATTTTTTTTTTTTTTCTCAGAAGTTACCAACAGACCTGACATACCCTGAGAACAAAACTCTTATGAAGCAGTCAGGAACAATTCATTACTGAGGGTACATGTGATGCCATTTAGGATTTTGCATGTAGTGAGGGGTTTTTTAAGTTTCAATTTTGGTCTTGATCGTCAGTTATGACAACGAGGAAAATGTGTTTTATGCAGTAGGATTTTAACTTTTTATTGATGGGACTAACATACTCTTAGTGTATATGCAAAATTGTTGCACTCTCCTACTCCGTGCCATTTTTCAGACCGTTTTAGGTGCTCTTAAGGGATTTGTATGTAGTGATAAAGAGCTCATTTTCATTTCAGTTTTGGTCTTGACTGTCAGCTATGACAAAGGGAGAACGTGCCAGTGTGTATATATTTTTTTTTCTTTGAATTTTTCAGGCAGTAAGATTTTAACTGTGTGTGCAGAATGTAACCCCCCCTCCCCTCACACACAAACTTGGGCTACATAGAATGTCTTTTCACCAAAGGGTACAGTTTATCTTGTTACTTCAAGGTATTTGATGGAACTCACACATTTATATTCTGGCAGTTCTGCAGGCTTGAATATCTCTTGAATACTACCTCTGTTTGGACGTGTAATTGAATTCCAATAAAGTTTGAGAAAGAACATGCTCCTCGAGTGACTGTCTTTGACAGTAATGGGTTTATGATTATGTTGTGTCTTGGGCCACATGTACAACGAATCAGTTTTTAAATTAAGCTTTCAATTCATATAGTGGCATCTACCTTTTTTTTTTTTTTAAAGGTTACTTTATACTTTTATACTTTAAGTAGGTTTTGGAGCACATACTTTTTCACTTTTACTTGAGTAAAGAGGTCAAGTTGATACTTCAACTTTTACCAGAGTGTTTTTAAACTGCAGTATCTATACTTCTACTTAAGTAACAAATGTGTGTACTTTTGACACCACTGGACTTCAAGATATCGGAACACAGGACTGTATTTCAAGAAGTATTCCCTCATGAAAGAATACTTCCTAAACACCATTACTTGGAGCATTATCCACAGCTAATACGGCAATTTGGCCCTCTTGTTGCACTGTGGACTATGAGATTTGAAGCAAAACATAGTTTCTTCAAAAGAGTGATCCGTCATACAAATTGTTACAAAAATGTATTCATTAGCACAAAGACATCAATTTCAGACTGCACATAATCTGCACATCTATAGGTTTCCTAAACCGTCTTTAGAGGTCACTGAGGTCTCAACAGTGCCCTTTGATATTGTTAATGAAGATATAACACTGGCCCTGAAACACAAGTACCCATATATGGACATTGTGAACTTGGCCAAAAATGTTTTGTATAATGGCTTAAACTACAGGATTGGAATGGTGGCAGCACATGGATCGCTGTCTGGACTTCCGGAGTTTTGTGAAATTGTTCATATGATTGTTGAGCAAGAGACTCTGCTTTTCATTATAAAGAACCTGGATGCCTGGTATATGGAACATTATCGAGCTTATGACTTGGTCACATCCGCAAATGGAATGCTAAAGCTTGTTGGGGTGCAAGAACTGACAGATCACTACCCTCTAAATCATTATATGATTGGTGGACGGTGCCTCATCTCCCTGAAAAGATACATACATGCATAAGGTGGTATATTTATGGTTATGATTAGAATGCATTTGTTTTAAGCCTTTAGTTAACACTGTCTGTTTTAACCCTTTGGGCACCACCAGAGCAATTCTACACCAGTCATTTGCTGTGTTTTGAGGTGCTGGGACAGGCCTTCCCCTGTCTTTTAACTGCTGAAAAAATACATGGTGCATATCGAGGACATGGTGCTTAGACCAGGGCTACTATTGAACATTTAGCTTACTATGAGATATCTTTTCTTTTTTTTTTCCTTCAAACAGCCAATCCAAAAATGTGGTGCCAAAAGGGTTAATATTAATGCATAAATGATGCAGCTGTGCAACACACTTACAACTTATTTTACATTTGGAAAAACTTTATATTTACAATGTTTGGTGTATATCAGTATTTGTAATAATTGTTGTTTTATCGTTTTTAGAGCTGTATTGGGTGACGCAGCAGTGAAAATACCGGCCAAGTTGTGGATTATTCTGAAGCCCGATGACACCAGGAAGCTTATTTTGCCCATTGGAATTCCAGAGACAATGGAAAAACTCCTGGATGAAGTCAGGAAAGTGTGTGGTTTGAATGGGGAATTCAGACTACAGTACCAAGACAAAGACTTTGGAGATGCATTTATGAATTTAACATCTACTGCGGAACTTGAGGATCTGGCAACTATCAAGGTCATCCCAATAACTGATGATAGCAGCCAAGGATGCAGTGTCACAGGTTTTGAGGACACACAATCTGCTTGATCATCTTTCTGTGATTCAGATGACACAGAGATCCTTTCCTCACCATCCAGCTCATCCACAAGAAGAGAAATGTGGCCTAGAGAGTTTCCAATCCCAAAATTTTCCTATGACACTGAACTGCAGTTAGAAAAGGGAAATGCAGAGTATAGGTCAAACAACACAAGGCTGACTCAAACTACAAAACTGAAGTCAGATATTCTGTTAAGAGTGTCTGATGAGATATTCAAGTTCAAAGCTTACCCAACAGATGCTGACTACACTGAAGTAGCTGAAGCACTTGAAAAACTTGAAAATGAGAGACTGTCACTTTTAACACAAGTAAAGAAGAGAGACAATTGTGCAGTGATAAAGTACAAAATGGCCAAAACATTTCCTCTGCAAAGACAAGAAATTGTGGAAAAGGAATCAAGAGTGGAAGAGTTGAGAGAGAGATGGCCTGCATTGTTCACAGTAGATGAGACATGTAATCTTCTAAATAAAATTTGTCAAAAATTTTTTACATTTGTTCAAAATACAAGTTTTGTTGATTAGTTAGTAATGTATTTCTGTGTCATTTATTTTTAGATCAATGCTGAATTTCTCCGGATTACAACTGTTCCACTTCAAACAAGATTCCTGGCTGCCTTGGACAAGCACTACATCAAGCTGATCGAGCTCATCAGAAGCAAGGGAGGAGCTGTCATGGAGAAGAGCAAGAGGATGCTCAAAATTCTTGATCAGGTATGTGCTAAAGTATTTTTCTCACTCGTGTGTGTGTGTGTGCCATCACTTGAACCAGCTATCTTAGCTAATTATAGGCCAATCTCCAACCTTCCTTTTCTCTCAAAAAATCTTGAAAGGGTAGTTGTAAAACAGCTAACTGATCATCTGCAGAGGAATGGTCTATTTGAAGAGTTTCAGTCAGGGTTTAGAATTCATCATAGTACAGAAACAGCATTAGTGAAGGTTACAAGTTATCTTCTTATGGCCTCAGACAGTGGACTCATCTCTGTGCTTGTTCTGTTAGACCTCAGTGCTGCTTTTGATACTGTTGACCATAAAATTTTATTACAGAGATTAGATCATGCCATAGGTATTAAAGGCACTGCGCTGCGGTGGTTTGAATCATATTTATCTAATAGATTACAATTTGTTCATGTAAATGGGGAATCTTCTTCACAGACTAAGGTTAATTATGGAGTTCCACAAGGTTCTGTGCTAGGACCAATTTTATTCTTAAAATTTATTCTTAAATTTTATGCTTAAATTTTCATTGTTACGCAGATGATACCCAGCTTTATCTATCCATGAAGCCAGAGGACACACACCAATTAGCTAAACTGCAGGATTGTCTTACAGACATAAAGACATGGATGACCTCTAATTTCCTGCTTTTAAACTCAGATAAAACTGAAGTTATTGTACTTGGCCCCACAAATCTTAGAAACATGGTGTCTAACCAGATCCTTACTCTGGATGGCATTACCCTGACCTCTAGTAATACTGTGAGAAATCTTGGAGTCATTTTTGATCAGGATATGTCATTCAAAGCGCATACTAAACAAATGTGTAAGACTGCTTTTTTGCATTTACGCAATATCTCTAAAATTAGAAAGGTCTTGTCTCAGAGTGATGCTGAAAAACTAATTCATGCATTTATTTCCTGTAGGCTGGACTATTGTAATTCATTATTATCAGGTTGTCCTAAAAGTTCCCTGAAAAGCCTTCAGTTAATTCAAAATGCTACAGCTAGAGTACTGACAGGGACTAGAAGGAGAGAGCAAATCTCACCCATATTGGCCTCTCTTCATTGGCTTCCTGTTAATTCTAGAATAGAATTTAAAATTCTTCTTCTTACTTATAAGGTTTTGAATAATCAGGTCCCTTCTTATCTTAGGGACCTCATAGTACCATATCACCCCAATAGAGCGCTTCGCTCTCAGACTGCAGGCTTACTTGTAGTTCCTAGGGTTTGTAAGAGTAGAATGGGAGGCAGAGCCTTCAGCTTTCAGGCTCCTCTCCTGTGGAACCAGCTCCCAATTCGGATCAGGGAGACAGACACCCTCTCTACTTTTAAGATTAGGCTTAAAACTTTCCTTTTTGCTAAAGCTTATAGTTAGGGCTGGATCAGGTGACCCTGAACCATCCCTTAGTTATGCTGCTATAGACGTAGACTGCTGGGGGGTTCCCATGATGCACTGTTTCTTTCTCTTTTTGCTCTGTATGCACCACTCTGCATTTAATCATTAGTGATTGATCTCTGCTCTCTTCCACAGCATGTCTTTTTCCTGGTTCTCTCCCTCAGCCCCAACCAGTCCCAGCAGAAGACTGCCCCTCCCTGAGCCTGGTTCTGCTGGAGGTTTCTTCCTGTTAAAAGGGAGTTTTTCCTTCCCACTGTCGCCAAGTGCTTGCTCACAGGGGGTCGTTTTGACCATTGGGGTTTTTACGTAATTATTGTATGGCCTTGCCTTACAATATAAAGCACCTTGGGGCAACTGTTTGTTGTGATTTGGCGCTATATAAATAAAATTGATTAAAAATTGATTGATTGATATATATGTGTGTGTGTGTGTGTGTGTGGCCATCTTTTTTATATGTGTTAACCTTCACCTAGAGCCTTGAGGTCAACATAAAAAGGGAGTGTCTGCTGAAGGGCCTAATACTTTACCTTGGAGAAGACCTGGGCACACTTATTAAGGAGTATTTGGTGAGTGATTTGGAAACAATATAATCTCAA